>NW_020954610.1:34321678-34915762 GCF_900497805.2 Vombatus ursinus
AAGAAAGAAAGCAGTTCCTATTGCTACTCACAAAGGTTGTAGTTTGTCCTTCATTCTAGAAGAGGACCATAACATTAGGGAAGTGCTACCATGACATAAGAGTGAATTGAATTTAAGTGAGGGAGAGCTGTGCAAAGTCACCAGCCTCACTTTCTCCTACAGAGCCACTGGGGCAAAATGGCTCCTTCCTTCCATCTCTCTCTCTCTCTCTCTCTCTCACACACACACACACACACACACTCACCTTTCCTCACCCTTACCTGTGGGTGCTCTGCCCTAAGGAATGTAATGATTTTTTCCCCTGAGAACCACTTTAGCAGAATCCTAGAAATTTTGGTACATTGTTTCATAATTATTATTTTCTTTCACAGTTATTAATTGCTCTTCCAATTTGTCCTTTGACCTACTCATTATTTAAGACTTCATTCTTAAGACTCCATTTGGGTCTATATCTTTTGTTTGTTGTTCCTAAACTACTTACTCTTTTTATTGCATTGTGGTCTGTAAAGGATTATTAACTATTTTTTTTTACCATTTTATATTGTTTGCAATATTTCTGTTCTCTAACACATGGTCAATTTTGGTAAAACTTCCATGTAATGTTGAGAAATATATCTATTCTGTTGCTGTCCCATTAAAAAGACACCATAAGTCTGTTAATTTATTTCTCCAGGAAATTGTTCAGTTCCATATTTTCCCTTTTGTTTATCTTTCTCTTAGACATCCAAAACAGAGAAGGATATCGAGGTCTCCTATCACTATTGTGTTATAGTCTATGTCTTTTTGTAGCTCGGATAATCTTTCCATTATGAATCTGAATGCTAAGTCATTCAGTGTATATAGTTTTATTGCTCATAATAATTTGTTTGTGGTTCCTTTTGGAACAATATAGTTTCCTTGTTTATCCCTCATTTTTTAAAAATGTTTGTTTTTCTTTGTCAGACTGCAATTCCTGCTCTTTTGAATTCACTTGATGTAGAGCGAATTTTTTCCCATCTTAGTTTTATTTTGCATGTTTTTATGTTTAAAATATGTTTTTGGAAAGTAACCAATTGTAGGGTTTTGTTTTCTTATCTAAGCTGTCATTCTTTTTTAAATTTGATTTTTATGTCCCTTTAAAAAAAGATTTCTCTCACTCTCTTCATTATTCATTCTCTTTTTGCCTACTCTAGACCCTTATTTTCTGATTCTTGACACTTCTATTTTCTCTGATTCCTCATGCAATCAGTTTTGAGGTCCAGTCCTATGGGGTCTACCACCATGAAAGGTGAAGAAGGCAGGAAATGTACTACAGGGAAAACAGACTGAAATTATTAATGATTCTAGGAAGAAAACTCAGTAAAAAAAAAAAATCTTCAGCACAAGCTCAACCAAGAAGGAACCTAATAGTAGATAGGAAAATGGATTCCAGGGAAAAAAAGAAAATAAATCAGCATATGATAATATGCTGATATGCATAAAATAGAGGGCCCTGTGGATTACCAAGAGAGCATAGAACCATAGCAGGTAATTCCCAAATGGTTGAAAAGAGAAATAAGAAACTTGATAGTAGAATTCATGTCATGCACAGTAACTGACAGAATAAAAAAAAATTAATCCACAGTTGCCAGTTTGTCCAAAGAAGTAAAAGAGAAAATAACTGATTGGGAATACAAATATACAAAAATAAAGGACAATTTGGAAGAAGAGAACAAAAAGCAGTAAATACCATTAAAAGAACACAATATCTCTACACCAGCAAAATCTATTGGTCTCAATGACAACTTTAGAATCATAGATCATAATAAGTAAAAAAAAAAATTTAATGTCATAATGCATGGAATAATAATAGAAAAGGACCTAGAATACAAGTAAAGTGCCAGTCTAGAGATTGCCTCTAAGAAAGAAAAAAAAAACTCCAAGAAAAATACTGGTAAAACTTAATAATTTCAAAGATAAACAACAAATTCTACAAGCATATAGGAGACAAGTACTCCAAATATAAAGGAAAGAAAATATATAGTTATATGCTACCAAAACTGAGGACACACATAAAAAAAGAAATATCCTCAGAAAATGATTTATTCTTAGAAAAGTAAATAGTACCAGATGTAAAGGAACTATCAAAGAAAAATCTCCTGGTCCTGATGGAATTCTCCCTCAAAAGATAATTCTATCAAACTTTTAAAGAATAATTAGTATCAAGAGTGTAGAAATTATCTTTTTAAAAAAATTTAATTTTTTAAATTTTCAGTTCCAAATGTTCACCCTGCTGCTGTGCCTTCCCCCATCCATTGAGAAAACAAGATATATGATACCTATTATACATATGAGGTCATGGAAAACATTTCCACATATAACAATGTTGCAAAAAAAAGCAAGAAAAATTTTTTTCAAAAAAGGAGAAAATATAATACTCTAAGTCCATCGATTTTCTATCTGGAGGTGGATAGCAGTTTTCATCACAAGTTGTTTGGAACTGTTATGGAAGTATTGATCAGAGTTGCTAAGTCTTTCACAGTTGATTATAACTGCAATATTGCTGTTGCTATGTATGGTATCCCTCCTACTCCTGCTCACTTCACTTTAAATTATTTCATATAAGTCTTATGTTTTTCTGAGACCATCACCTTCAAAACTTATTACAGAACAATACCATTTCATCATAATCACAAACCATAACTTTTTTAGCCATTCTCTAATTGATGGGCACCCCCTTAGATAACAACTTTTTGCCACCACAAAAAGAGCTGCTATAAATATTTTTGTATATATGGATCCTTTTGTTTTTTCTTTATTCTTTTAGGGGTACAAACCTAGTAATGGTATTACTGGATCAAAGGATATACAGTTTTATACCTCTTTGGGCAATTTCAAAGTGCTTGTCAGAATGGCTGGACTAGTTTGCCACTCTACCTGTAGTGAATTAGTGGACTTACTTTTCTATATCCCTTCCAGCATTTGTCATTTTCCTTTTCTGGCATCTTAGTCAATCTAATAGATATGAGGTAGTACCTCACAGTTGTTTTAATTTGGATTTTTTTTCATTATTTGTGATTTAGAGAGTTTTTCATGATAGCTTTGATTTCCTCTTCTGAAAACTACCAATTCATATCAATTGGAAAATGGCTATTATTTTTATAAATTTGGCCTGGTTCTCTATATACTTGAGAAATTAGACCTTTATCAGTGAAACTTGTGGTAAAAATTTCCCTAGTTCCCTGCTTTCCTTTTAATTTTGGCTGCATTGGTTTTGCAAACCCTTTTCCCTTTAAGGTAAACAAAATTATCCATTTTACATCCCATGGACCTATCTCTTTTGAAGTCTTGAAATCTTTCTCTACCTATAGATATGATAAGTGATTTTTTTATGCTCCCCCAATTTGTTTATTATACTACCCTTTATTTATAAATCATGTACCTATTTTGAGCTTATAATGGCATATGGTTTGAGATGTTGGCTTATGCATAGTTTCTGCCAGAATACTTTTCAGCTTTCCTGGCAATTTGTCAAATAAGGAATACTTGCTACAAGAGGTGACATCTTTGGTTTTTTAAAATAAGAAATTAACTGCTCTTTTGCTTCTGTATATTGTGTACCTAATTTATTCCATTGATCAACCACTCTATTTCTTATCCAGTAACAAACTATTTTGATGATTACCACTTTGTAGTTTGAGATATGGTACTGCTAGACCCCCTTCCTTCACATGTTTTTTTCATTGACCTTTCATTGACTTTTGCCTTTTTTCCTCTAGATGAATTTTCTCACTTTCTCTAGCTCTATAAAATAATTCTTTGATAGTTTGATTGGTACAGCACTGAATAAGTAAATTAATTTAGTGAGTATTGTCATTTTTATTATATTAGCTTTGCCTACCCATGAGCTATTAATATTTTTCTAGTTGTATAAGCTTGTCTTTACTTGTGTGAAATGTGTTTTATAATTGGGTTTGTGTAGTTCCTATGTGTGTCTTGGTAGGTAGACTCTCAAATATTTTACTCTGTCTACAAGTATTTTAAATATATTTTCTTTTTCCATCTCTTCCCGCTGGGTTTTGTTGGTAATGTGTAAGTATATTTTGCATCCTGTAACTTTGCTAAAGTTGTTAAATGTTTTAACTACTTTTTTAGTTGACTCTCTAGGGTTTTCTAAGTATGCCATCATATCATCTCCAAAAAATAATCAGAAATGCTTGAAAGTCCATTTTTCCCCTGTGAGAAACTCCAGTTTTTCTGGATCAGTTATTCTTGATTGTAAGCTTATCTCCTTTACCTTCCAGAATATCATATACCAAGCAATATATTACAACACACAATAAAGTATAGGTACAAAGGGATTGTTTTTAATATTGTTAGAAGTTTCTACCTAAAGCCATAAAGAAAGTGTGATAGAATAGACATATGCTGCAAACTTTCCCTATAAATACAGGAGTATTAATAACTGTTCTAACTTTGATCTAATCTGGAAATGTCAGGAACAACAATAAGACAAGAGAACAGAAAGGAGGTGGACCTGCTATGAGGAACTCAGAAGATTAAGACTGGGAACACTGATGATAAAAGTTCTTACTTTATAACCTTCTCTTGTGATCAGATCTGCATATATATCATAGGAACATAAAGTAGTTTATGATTATACACACATATATACATATGTGCATATATTTTTGTTGTTGTTTAGTAATTTTTTCAGTCATGTCCAACTCTTCATGATCCCATTTCAGGGTTTCTTGGCAAAGATATTGGAGTGGCTTGCCATTTCCTTTTCTACCTTATTTAATAAATGAGGAAACTGAGGCAAATAGGATTGACTTTTCCAGGGTCACACAGTAGTAAGTGTCTGAGACAGATTTGAACTCAGGAAGATGAGTCTTCCTTACTCCAGGCTCAGCACTCTCTCCACTGTACCACTATGTTGTATATACACACATGTGTCCCTATATATTTGTGTGTGTGCAATTTGGTGGATCAATGAGGTAGCTACTGGCATAGTATATACAAGTCCAGATTTGGAATAAAGAAAATAAGTTAAAATTCTGCCTCAGAAACAAAATACCTGGGTGACCCTGGGCAAGTCACTTAACCTTTCTGAACCTCATTTTTCTCATTTATAAAATGAGGATAGTAATAGCATTTACCTCACATTATTGTTGTGAAGATCTAGCACTTTACAAAACTTAAGGAGACATATAAATGCTAGTTACAATTCTTATTTGGTATTTAGTCAGTTAATAAGCATTTTTCAAGTGTCACAATTAAAATCTGCAAATGATAGAGATTGAGGCACAAAGTTCCATGCAAAATCAGTTTATTAGCAATACCTAGGAGTTCACCAATAAAGAAGGTCCAAGAAAATCTCAGTTGGTAGAAGGATGCTGAACTAAGTTTATAGTGTATTTTTAGAGGCAGAAATGAGGAATGATAAAGGTGGAACATAAACCACATAAGAGGAATATTGATCCCACATTGAGAAACATAATATTGATGACAAAAATGTTTACATCATTCTGATTGGTTAGGGGATTACAGAAGTTTCTTTTGTCATCATGGAAGTTTGTCTTTGGCAATTGTCCTTGACAGGAACAGGGAATGTTTACAGGGATAAGGAACTCTGATAAGTGTGCGATACCCAGGTTAGGGGCATTTCTGGTCCCATGTGGCTTATGTTTGATAGTGTGGTAACTATGATTCATGATATTATAATGGAACAATAAATGGAATGAGGAATTTGGCTTACCAAAAGGTTTTTAATGAAATGGGGAGTTAGCTTGAGTGTTGAGCTACTTCAGTTGTGCAGAAAAGAGAAACTGGTTAACAGAAAAACTGAAGCCTTTCAGCTTGCTTGAGATTCTCTCTCTCCTCTCTCTTTCTGTCGCACACACAGACACACACACACACACACACACACACACGTCTTAATCTACTATGATTTATAGGAACATTACTGGTTTCTTGGATAAATGTATTATTATCATTTAATTGATTAATAATTGATCAATGTTTCACAATCCCCCCCCCATTGATTCTTGAAAGACATATCTCCCATGAATCACCTTACCCTAAAGGTGTAATCTAAATCTCTTTAAACTAAATCTTATTTAAAGAGTTATCCTAAATCAGCAAAAGCATGATCACACAGGCAAAAAGAAGCAGGTTAAAAATAATATGATTTGGCTGGGATTCTTATAATCTAGCCACTGCTTAGATTCTTAAAATCTAGCCACTGCTCAGATTCTTAAAATCTAGCTAATAGTTTGCTAATGTTCAGACTCCTTAAGAGGCCGCCCAATATGATGGATGTTCTAATAAACCTTGTCTTTGGATGAAAGAAGACTTGGGTAGAATTCTTTTGGGTAGGACCTGTGTGTTATAATATTGGGGTCCCAGCACCACTAATTAATTAGATTAAACCCCTAAACAGCATCATTTTGGTGGCCCATACAGGAAAGCTGCCTAACCCCAAGTTCTTATCCAGCCAAAACTGGAAGGTATGTAAGCCTCCCTTCCCTCCTTTCTTGCTCTGCAGTTAAGGTCGCTCTCCAAGCTTCAAGGCTTGGAGGTGCTTTTCGGGCAGACAATTACGAGGTTGTCTCTCACTCGGCCTGACACTTTCAGGCTCTTGGTCCACTGGGTTGGTTCAAGGTCATGGACCTGGGTACACCTTCTGCAGGATAAAGGACAAGGACGGATGCCCTGTCCAGAAGTGTATGCTCAATTCTGTTAATTCCCTCAGCAGGAGGGAATTGGGGAAAACTGCAGTTGCTTTTTAGTTCCCTGAGGCTTGCTTACGCACTTCCCTCTGCACCTCTGAATCCTCCTTCATGGAGGTTACAGGGAAAGTTAGAACAGCTAAAAATATATTGGCAGATTCTGGAGGTTTTGTGACTGGTTATTAAGGAGTTTTGAAACTCCTCGTTACAACCCTGGTCACTCTTTTCTTCCACTCCCTTCCCTTAAGTCAAGAGGATATCTGTTAACCCCTCTCATAAGAGAAGAGAGTTTCACCCTTTTACCCCTCACCTTTGATTTTACCTTCCCCCACCTGGGAAAGGAAGGAGGGAGGAGGGGCAGCAGCTACAGCATGGGCCCCCCTGGCAATGGCCTCGTGCCCTAGGGCAACCTTTGCCTGGAAGCATCACCCAGGTTCAGCACATCCTGCTTAAGGTAAAGAAGCTGGCCTCTGAACTTGGGTAAGCATGCTCTTCTTAAAGCTTTAACTGTTAATGATGAGATGTTGATTCTCTGTGTAAAGTAACTTGGAAACACATTTCACAAAACTGAAGTCACCTGATTGGTAATGGGTTTGTTTCAAGTTTCAAATTGGTGAACTTTTTGTATCAGTTATGTCAAGCAACTTTTCAAAATTTGGTTACCACTAAAATAGCTTGGCTATTGTTGGTTATTGTTTTAATGTGTAAACTAGCCAAAAAGTTTGTTTGGGTTATGTATGTCTTGCTGAGAATTTGCAAGTGTATGGAAATCTCTAATGATTGGTTTTTTACATTAGGACAAATTTATGTTTTGGATGTAAATCCTGGAAAAGATTTTCCTAAACTGTGATTAGTAAAATTTGCTGTTTGAGGTAAAAGCTCATAGGATTTTATTTTGAGTTGTCTGTTGGGTCATAATCCAATGATAATCCATAATCCACCATCTAAGAGAAATGCCGCAAGCCACTCAGAGAAGATGATATTGGTGGGAAGTCAGCATTGGGAAAAACTGAGAAGACAATTTTAGCCTCAGTCTAAGATGGTATCCTCCTGGCTCAGTTTCCCCATTATGTTCCTTTGAAAAGGAATGTTACCCACCTGTCTATTCCTGAGTCTGGCTATGAAGTGGATTTGATATTGCATGGTTGGAAAACTGAATTATAGCGCTAAAGATGTTTTATCCTCTCAAAGTTGAGTCCTAAAGCTAGTCCCTGCTTTGTATCTGGGCCCTGCAGTTTTTTTTGTCAGATTTGTGTCTTCCAGACTACAAGTCATTCACCTACAGTTTGTAGCAAACAGCAGGGACCAGCCAATGTCCTCCTGTCATTCCTTGGATACAGATGGTGCTCTGTTCCAGTTGACTTCTTTGGGTCCTCCTCAAGGCAGGGACAGCTCTACACCCCTTGCCAGCAGGAAACAGTTTCAAAAACTGAGACCTTCGCCCCTTACTCCAAAAGAATTTGGGTCCCATTTGTTTGAGGGGGGAATGATGGGGTTGGGATCTGGACCCCAGAAAGGAAAAGCCCTGGACTTTCCCACGTGGCCAAATCTCTGGCGTTCCTCTGAGGCTATAATCCCATCAACTGGCCTTTCATTGTGGCTACACCCAATCTCCCCTCCATTGTCTTACCTCCCTACGGCCCCTGGCCATTTCCCCTCCCATCCAGATCTCCTTAGGCCCCTCCTCCCATCACCCCAAACTACTTGGCCACTCCTAGATTCCTCCCACAAGCTTTCTGTATATAAGATCTATCTTGTCTTCATTAAGATGCTGGGGTTCTTATAATCTAGCCACTGCTTAGATTCTTAAAATCTAGTCAATAGCTTACTAATGTTCAGACTCCTTAAGAGGCTGCCCAATATGATGGATGTTCTAATAAACCTTGTCTTTGGCTGAAAAAAAAAAATATGATTCCTCATACTTATGTTCCTGTTCCTGAGGCAACTTTTTACCTAGCATCATATTCTTTGGAATTATATTTGAGTATGCTTTGGTACATCCATTCATGCAAAGCTGAATATAATGTGGAGAGATAATTATGAGATCCAGAATGATGAGGGCTCATTAATTATAGTGATAAATATGCTACCTCCCTGGAACCAGGAAGACTGCCAAGAAAACCAAAAAGAAGAATCCCACCAGGAGTTTTACTATATCAAATGGTTCTGTAGAGCCATGAATACTAGAGAATCTGCTTCCATCTGGAGGAACTGGAAAGTACTAGATGTTTAAAAACTTGCTGACATTTCCTGAGCTAATTTTTCAACTTTAGTAGAAATTTTCCTAATTAAATTTATGACATAACCCATACCAAATTATGAGGATAGAAACCAAAGAAGTCTTAGTTCAAGAGAAGATTTTGCTACAGAGTTTGGAGGCTGATAAGCATCTCTTTCTATGTTCATGCCACCATGTTTCCAAATTTCTGATAGACTTCTTTCCTATTAGGCCCACTGAATGGTTTTAAATAGATACTAGATGAGTCAGGTAACCAATCCTGCATGTTCCAAACCACCTTGAGGGGAGAGTAGTTTGAAACCTTTTCTTATAGATAAAAAACAGATCAGGAATTCCTATGCCCCATGAAAAAAAATGATGGGACTCTGCTTTCCTCATCCTAATAAAGAATGTTCCAAAAATTTAGTTTCTTTCTATAATGTAGCTTTGTCTTGTTATTACTACCCTTCCCAGTTGAGAAATTAAAGTACATGGCTTTTCCTCAGACAAAAGTATCCCCATTTACAATATCTGGAAAAGAAATATTTTGCTGGTGCTCCTTAATTGTTCCTAAGTACAATGACTGTTAATTAAATTTCTGGTAACACAATGAGTAAAATTTGGGAGAGGAGCAGTAACTGGAATAAAACTGTACTAATTTCATGAAGTCACATTAATTCTTATAATTAGTGTATCCTGAAAAGTGGGGAAAAAGTAATATTCAAAGGATTGGTTTCATTTGTGTCATTAGGCAACCACTAGTAAAACATATTTAAAGATAAATAACAGATTTTGCCTGGGATTTATTGACCTTATTGTCTCTTAGAAAGGTGTAGGTGTCATTTGGGGAGGCAGCAAATGTTTCCCAAGGGTTAAGATCATTCTGATGAACATATTGACGCATCCAGCCCAATTGCGTTTATATGTTGCAGAGCATATTCTACATCTCCATGAACCTTACTAATAAAATTAAGAGTTTTACAGTTCTCCTGGGAGGAGGGATCTAACAACAAGGGCGTTTGCCCAAAATCATGATGCATAGAAAGAAGATAAGTATTGTGGCCGGCAACATATAAAGCAGCCATTTCCCCATGCTAGTAAGTCTCTCAGTATCACTGGTAGCATTGTTTGTTCCCTATTCTTTCAAGTTGGCAGAGTCAGAGAGGGCAAGGGGTACCAGTATTAAATTCATAAAGGCAATTCATAAAGGACTAACTATGGGCCTGCTTCTGTTCTTGCCACTCAGCATATGGTGACTGCAAAGATAGCACTACTAAAAATAAGCAGCAGAGAGAAAAGTAACCACTTTCCTACATGTTTGACACCATTGGTGTTTACCTTAGTAAGGGGAATCTTTGGGATATTCAGGAGAACTAGCACCTTTGGTGTGAGGGCTTGCTGAGTCCTTTTCAGGGATGCTCACCCACCTTTGATAGTCACCTGATTCACCCAACTCTCACTTGTGGCTCCAATAAGGTGTAGCATGCACAGTGGTCACACCCCAGTAAATCATCTTAGTAGACAGGCTAAATCAGATTGAGGCTAAGTGACAGGCTTCAAATCTGTTGATGAGTTAGGAGTATGTCTACCCCAATCAAGTGAAAACTTCCCCTGGCAGAATGGGTGAATGAGAACAATTTGTTCAACAGCCATGAAGGTGGCTGGAGTAGGCACTGTGGAACACTTGGAACTTGGTCAGGCATCAAAGATGCCAAGGTCATTGTCAACCATGTCCTGGACAATTTCCAGTCAATCTTGATTTTTGTCTTACCACTGGACTTCAATGACTCTGAAAGAGAGTGAGACTGATGATTTTGTGGAACTCTGCCTCACTTAAATCCAATTCACATGGAAGTCAAGATATTACCCATGATGTCATTGTTCCCCTTGGAAAATGAAGGACAAAAAACAATATTAGTCAGGGGGGCAGCCTGTGATAACAATAGTGCAAGGTAACCTATGGCCATCATACATTATTGATGCAAAGGATATCAGTGCTAGGGGCAGGATTTACATGTGAACAGTAGATCCAAGAGTTCTTTTCCCCAATCTTGATTGCAATTGGAGTAGTCAAGACTATGCGGAAGGGGCCTTCTCAAGCTAGTTGTGTCCTGTTGATTTGCTGAAAGTTCTTGATATAGACTTTATCATCAAGATGGAAATCATGCAGAAAAAAGTGTAAAGGCCCAGTCTGCACCACTGCTCCAGCCTTGTGAAGTTCTTTCAGTCTATGTTGTAGTTCTCATATATGAAAGCAACTGAAGTATTTCCTCCCGGCAAAGAAGAATATATACTGAAAAGAAAGGTTTTACTTTAAGAGGTGACTGACCAAAAAGTATGTCATAAAGAGGGATATGTAATGTCCTCCTTAGCCTGCTCTGCGGATGGAACAGAGCCAGAGGAAGAGCATCAGGCTATTTTAAGTAGTTTTGAAACACAGCATACCAATCATAGTTTTAAGCTCCTTCTTCATGCACTCAACCTGGCCAGAGCTTTGGGTATGGTAAACGGTATGAGATTTGGGAGTAACACCAACAATGGAATAAATCTGAGAAAGGACAATATCAGTAAAATGGGTTCCCTGAGAGGAATCAATGCAGGCTGGCAGGCCATAGCCAGGGACAATCTCTTTAAGGAGGACTTTAGCAACAAAGACAGCTGTATCTTTAGATCCAGGAGATGCCACTACACATCAGGCAAGCCGATCAACAATAACAAGGTAAAATTTATAATGACTTCCTTTGGGCATGTTTATAAAATCAATCTGCAAATGTTCAATCGGGGTACATGCTAAGGGGCACCCTCCAAATGCAATATTGTGGAAAGCATGTAGTTTAAATATTTGGCAAGTTGGACAGGAAGAGCAAACATGATCTGCAACAGTGTTGCATCTTATTGTGTTCGCCATTGCTTGACTGCCAAAATGCCATCTTCCCCCATGAACAAAAAGACATACTTTGTTGCAGAAAGGAAAGGAGTGGTCTACCTTCCGCAGTCAGAAGGTCTCTCCCCAGAGACCTGTTTTGCCTAAAACCATTACTTCTATATCATAGATGAGAGGAAGAGAGAAGTCTTCATTGTGGTCTAGAGTGAGGTGAAGCACATGGACAGGCCCTTCTGAAGCAGCTAGTTTTGTGGCCTTATCAACTTGGCTGTTCCTGCAAAAAACAGGATCAGAGCTGCTAGTGTAGGCTGAGCATGGACCATTGTCCATGCTAAGGACTGGGGTAATCAGACGGTGGTCAGGAGATCCTTAGTGAGCTCAGCATTTGAAATGGCCTTACCAGTGGAGATTAGAAAAAACAAAAACCCTGCATTGTAGCCACAGTTTACTGTTAGCACAATAGACTTTGATGTCATAGAGTAAACCAGTGTAGATGTTAGCACCTTTAACAGCCACAAGTCAGCTGGCCAGACTCAGGGCTATAAGCTCAACCTTTTGTGCTCTGAGGTTAGAGGGACATGACATGGCCCTCTATGGTCAAAGATCATATTAGTGCCTGAGCACAGTCCATCCTAAGAGGAGGCATTGGTAAAAAGTCCAATAGTGATTTTAAAGAACATTAATAAGATCATCACTAGGCCACTCAGCCATATCTACCACAGCAGAACAATCATGTAAAGGCTCATCTGATGTTGTCAGTTGTTGTTCAGTCATTCAGTCACGTCTGATTCTTTGTGACCCCATGGACAATAGCATTCCAGGTCCTTCTATCCTCCACTATCTCTTAAAGTCTGTACAACTTCATGTTCATTGTTTCCATGACACTATCTATCTCATCATCTGCCATCCCTTTTGCCTTTTGCCTTCAATCTTTCTCAACATCAGGATCTTTTTTAATGAGTCCCATCTTCTCATTGTGTGGCCAAAGTATATAAGCTTCAGATTTAGTATTTGACCTTCCATTGAATAGCCTAAATTGATTTTGTTAAGTATTGACTAATTTGATTTCCTTGCTGCCCAAAGAACTCTCAAAAGTCTTCTCCAGCACCACAATTCAAAATCAATTCTGCAGCACTCAACTTTTCTTACAATCCAACTTTCACAGCTATATTGCTATTGGAAAAACCATAGCTTAGACTATATGGACCTTTGTTGGCAAGGTAATGCCTCTGCTTTTTAGTATGCTCTCCAGATTTTCCATAGTATTCCTTCCAAAGAGCAAGTGTCTTTTAATTTCATGGCTGCCGTTGCTATCTGCAATAATCTTTGAGCCCAAGAGTATAAAATCTGACATTGCTTCCATTTCTTCTCCTTCTATTTGCCAGGAAGTGATAGGACCAGTTGCCAAGATCTTAGGTTTGTTTTTTGTTTTTTAACGTTAAACTTTAAGCCAACTTTTACATTCTCCTTATTCACCCTCATCAAGAGGCTTCTTAATTCCTTTTCACTTTCTGCCATCTAAGTGGCATTGTCTGCATGTGTGAGAATGTTGATATTTCTCTGGGCAACCCTAATTCCAGCTTTTGATTCATCTCGCCTAGCATTTTGCATGATATACTCTGCATATAAGTCAAATAAATAAGGTGACAATACACACCCTTGTCATACTTTTCTTATCTTAAACCAGTCAGTTGTTCCATATTCAGTTCAAACTGTTGCTTCTTGGCCTGCATACAGGTTTTTCAGGAGACAAGTAAGATGCTCTAGTATTCCCATCTCTTTGAGGACTCACCATATTTTGTTGTCATCTATATAACATAGTCAAAGGCTTTAGTGTAGTCAATGGAGCAGGAGATGTTCTGGAACTCCCTTGCTTTCTCCATAATCCAGTGAATGTTGGCAATTTGGTCTCTAGGTCTTCTGCAAAGTTTCAGGATGAAGAACAGAACATTGGTTGATGGTCACATTCTCTCTGCCCAATGAAGTCACTTCATATCTTGCAAGTCTTTGGTCAGAGAAGGCCTGGGTGCAATGTCTCTTGTAATTCCTGGTGCTTTGGCAATGTAAAGCGAGATGGGGCTGCTGGTTGAGCTGAGTGAGAACCAAGATAGTTTGGGGCTCCTGTTTAGTTTTTTCTTTCATTTTCACACTTCTATTCCTTGTCTCTTCCTTCAAAGACATACTGAGCAATATCTTCAAGTTCACCAAAGTGCCACCCTGGGCAGTGTTTATGAAAGTATTTGCATATGTCTGGCTTTTGAAGAATGTGGCCATCCCATCAGAGTTCTACTCTCTACAGTAGAATTTGAATGCAGTTTAGCTTGATAAAGTACCTCAGTGTGTGGTACTTTATCTTGCCAGGTGATTTTCAGAATCTTCCTAAGACAATTCAAATAGAAGTGGTTTAATTTTCTGGCATAGCACTGGTAGACTGTCCAGGTTTCATAGGCATACAACAATGAGGTCAGCACAACGACTCTGAAGACCTTCAGTTTGATAAGCAGTCTAATACCTCTTCTTTCCCACAGTTTCCCTCAGAGCATCCCTCAAACTGAGGTAGTTCTGGCAATGCTTGCATTAGCCTCATCATCTATGTGTACATGCCTGGAAAGTATACTGCTAAAGTAAGCAAACTCATCCATAGTATTCAAAATTTCTCCATTTGCTGTAATTGATGGTTCGACATATGGATGGCATGATGCTGGCTGGTGGAAAACATGTTTTCTTGGTGTTGATTGGTTGGTCAAAACTAGCATAAGCAGCAGAGAATTGATTCATACTGTCTCTGTTGCATCTCAGCCTCAGAGGTTGGAATAAGTATACAATCATTTGCAAACAAAAAGTCATCCTCCAGCTTTCACTCCACTTTAATCTTAGTTTGTAGCCCTTTCAAGTTAAATAATTTATCATCAGTGTGGTAGCTGACCTTGATGCTATTTTCTTCCTCATCGAAGGCATCTGACTATATTGCTAAAAAACTTTGTGCTAAACTGTATGGGAACAAGCACACAATCCTGCTTCATTCCATTGTGATTGGGAAAGCATGCCTTGTAGATCTCTGCTGGAATGCAATCCACACCAGGTGCTTTGTCACACAAGAGGAACCTAATAGCATTCAAAACCTGTTCTTCAATTGGAAATTTGGCTAGATAGAGATTGACTTCAACCTGATGTATACAATCAATGGCTTCACCATTGGTTGATGATAGTCTGTTGAGAATGCTATGAAAGCCCATTTCTCCAGGATCATGTCCTTATCACTGATCCACGGATCAGTGCTGCTCCATCAGCACTGAGGATTTGAGATGCACCAAAGGTCTTTAGCCCATAAATAGTCTACAAGACATCATTAAAATACTCTGGACTGTGACTATCAGCATAAAACTGCATTTTATTTACCTTCTTACTGAGTCAAGAATTCTGCATCTCTCTAATCTTTGCTTGCACTTTACTTTTGATGGAGTTAGATGCTACCTTTTTAGAGATAGATGAATTGTCCTTCTGGTAGACCACGTAGAGTTCTCACTTTTCATTTAGTAACTTCTGAATTTCCCCATCATTTTCATCAGACTCATAGGAGCTCAGTGGCAAGACAAAAGTGAAGACAACTGGCAGTGTACTAGGATGTAGTAGATGACCTTGGTGTCTATGATGCCTGCTTTTGCCAGCTTCATGGCTCATTGAAACAAAATGTTCAAATCCACCTATTCTACTGCAGAAGTTTTCACATGCTTGGGGTAGATACCACCCTAACTTACCAATGGATTTGAGGTCCCTCAGTTACTCTCAACCTGGTTTAGTCCATCTGCCCAGATGACTTACTGGGATTTTAGCTGGAACTTGAAGGAATCTAGGCATCTAGGAGGCAGAGATGAAGAAGTAGATAATTGAAGACATGGGGGACATGATTTGAAATTGAATTTGAAATTTAAATTGAAATTGATCAATCAGGAGATGTGGAATGTCTTGTTCAAGGAACAGCAAGGAGGCCAGGGACACTGTATTGCTGAGTACATGGGAATAAATAATGTACAAGAAGACTAGAAAAGTGTGTGTATATGGGTAAGTGTCTGCAGGGTGGGGGAAAGAGAGATGAAGGACTTTGAATACCAAAGGGAAGAGTTTATATTTTATCATGGAGGTGACAGGGAGTTACTATAACTTATTGAGTGGGTGGGGTGGGGTGGGGTTTGTGTCTGTGACATGGTGAGACCTGTGCCTTAAGATGTATGGATTGAGAATGGACTGCATTGTGGAGAGACTGGAGGAAGGGAGTGCAACTATCAGACTATTACCATTAGTCAAGGATGACATCTAGGTTGTAAGTCTAGGTCACTAAGAAGGTGGTGATAACTTCCATAGTAATAGGAGTTAAGAAGATTGGATAGTTTGAGGGGAAAGATAATAAATTCAGTTTAAGATGTCCATGGGACATTTATTTCAAGATGTCCAATAGGCAGTTGGAGATGCAAAACTGGAAGTCAAGAGTTTAGAGCTGGGCAAAATTTGAGAAAGCATAGAGGTTATAAATGAATCCATGGGAGCTGATGAGATCACCAAATGTAATAGTATAAAGGGAGAAGAGAAAAGACCCTAGGACAAGTCCTGTGTGACATTCTAATAAGCATGACCTAGACGAAGATCTAGTGAAGAAAACTGAAAAGGAATGGTAAGATGGGTCAGGGGAGAACCAGAAGAGAGTAGTGTCTAGAAACCTAGAGAGAAAAGTATATCAAGGAGAAGAGCTCGATCAACAGTATAAAGTCAAGAAGGATGAGAATTGAAAAAAACAAAGGTCATTAGATTCAGCAATTAAGAAATTGTAACTTTAGAGGGAGCAGTTTCAGTTGAATGATGAGATCAGAAGTTAGACTGTACAAAATTAAGAAGAGAAAGAGAGGAAAGGAAGTTTAATTCCAGATCCTCTCTTTCCTTCCCTCCCCCTGCCCCACCCATTGGGAAGGCAAGAAATAAAGTCTTGATTTTCTCAATTTCCATTTGACAGCATGTGAGTAGGAGTAAAGGCAGGGAATGTTGAGAGTAATCCAGGACTGAGACTTGCCAGGGCAAGATCTTTGTTAATAAGATAAGCAGCAAAGGACTAAAGAGGAGAGAACAGTATAGAATTAAAATGATAGACCAAAGGATCCAGTGGTAAAGAGAGGAAAATGTAGCCACTTCAGGGGTGATGGCTTGTGAAAGAGCAGAGGAGTAGAGGGATTATAGGTCACAGTGAGGACAGAGGTAAAAATAAAGGGGCAGGAAGTTGGGGTGGGGAAAAATTTTGAATGACAGCTGAGGATTCAAAATCACTGGGACAGGGGAGGTTATGACCCAGGCTTAGGGGGAGTTTGTTAATTGTTGATGAATTAGTTCATGTGGGTTATTAACATAAGTAGGGATTTGACCTCAGGTTTTAGGTTACTCAGGGGATTAGGCAGCTCAGGCCAGGGGACTAGTGGGTGGATCTGACGGAATGGTGTCTCTCCTATTCCTGCAGGTAGTTCCAGGAGATAGGCTGAAGGTAAGGAAGGAATAACATCTCTCTGTCCCCTGCAGGTACAAAGAGGCCAGCACAGGAGACCAGACTGTTCTGTCTTCCTGCAGGCAAGAAGAGACTAGCCTAAGAAACTGGAATCTCTCTAATTTCCTGTGAGCAGGAAGAACCAGGCCAGGTAATTGGCCCTGCCATCCATCATTACTTCATCCCTTTAGATCCTTACCAAAGTTCTGGGAGAGCTTTTACTGGGTTCATTAATGTTTTGGTGTATCAGTCAACCTTTGGGTTTTTAATCCTTCATTATCATCCCATCTTCTTTTCTGGTCACGTAATACCAATAAAACTGATTTTCATGTGGAGCTTGTAGATTAATTTCCAATATTTATAACTACACCTCATTGACTCACTGAAGAAAAATATGTTTAGTATATATAATCTAAAGGGGCTACAAAGGTACAGAGGGTGATATAACTATGGCAGTCCTTTAGACTCAAAATCATTCATCTCAGGAAATTCATGAGGTATCTTGGTCTGCAGGTAAGCAGCTTATTCCAAATTGCTTTTCAACTATTGTAAAATGATGGTACTTCCATCACTGGAGCTTTTGATGCTCTGCCTGTGTCCCAGCTGTATGAAGATTGTCTGGTCCACTTTGATGAGGCAATACAATCTTGTAAATCACAACTTTTCCTTCTACTTCTTCCCTTTTCAATTTTTAGAGCTTAACTTTAATAATTCTAAATGTAATGACCACTGAAAAATCAATACAGTATACAAAGTAGAACAGAAAAAAAGGGATTAAATGTGAAATTGCAAATCTCTATTATGCACTGTTTGACTTTAAAAATACACATTTAGGGGAAGCTAGATGGTGCAGTGGATAGAGCATCAGCCCTGGAGTCAGCAGGACCTGAGTTCAAATCTGACCTCTGACACTTAACTAGCTGTGTGACCCTGGGCAAGTCACTTAACCCCATTGCCTAGCCAAAATAAATAAGTAAATGAATAAAATATGTATTTACTAAATTCAGCATGCTACTTTCTTTTTCCTTGATGGGGCCAGGCAATGTGGTCAAGTGACTTGCCCAGGATCACACAGCTAGTAAGTGTTAAGTGTCTTGAGGTCGAATTTGAACTCAGATTCTCCTGACTCCAAAGCCGGAGCTTTATCCACTGCACCACCTAGCTACCCCAGGATGCTACTTTCAAAGTTGTCCCTCTTCTTTGTTTTCTTCTGACTTCTTTCTGTTCTATTCTGTGCTATTTTTAAATGGTTTAATGAACTTCATTTCTCTCTCTCCTCCATGCTTCCCTCCCTCCTTTCCCTGCATTCCTCTTTTCTTTCCTTTCTTCCTTCTTTTCTTCCCTTCTTCCTTCCCTCCCTTCTTCCCTCTTCCCTTCTTCCCTCCCTTCCATTTTCTCTTTCTTTCTTTCTTTCCTTCTTTCTTTCCTTCCTTCCTTCTTTTCTTTCCTCCCTTCCTTCCTTCCTTTCCTCAACACTGTCACTAACTCCTTTCTCCAAATTCTCACTTCTGTGGAGAACAAAAGAAAATATAATCCAAAAATAAATAAGCATAGTCAAGCAAAGATAAATTCATTGATTTGCCATGTCAAAAATGTATGTCTTATTCTGCACCTTGAATTCAGTAGCATGGTTTATCATAAATCCTTTGGAGTCATGGTTGGTCATTGCATTGATCAGAGTTCTTAAATTTTTCAAAGTTGTTCAATTGTTACTATATAAACTGTTTTCCCAGTTGTACTCTCTTTATTCTGTATCAATTCAAACAAGTTTTAATTTCATTTCACTTCATTCCCATTCATTCACTTTACTTCATTCCCACGTTTCACTCAAAGTGCCCTGTTCATGATTTTTTATGGTGAAATAACATCAGATTACCTTAATATGCCACAATTTGTTCAGTCATTTCCCAGTTGATGGACACTCCTTTAGTTTTCCGTTCTTTATTATGATAAAAAGAACAGCTATCAATATTTTGTGTATGTAGATACTTTTTGAATTACTTTGATCTCTTTAGGATATCAGCCTAATAATGAGATCATTGGGTCGTAAGAGCACGCAGTTTAGTGATGTTTTAGGCATAGTTTCAAACTGATTTCCAAAGGGTTAGACTAGTTCACAGGTCCACTAACAGTGCATTAATGGACTTCTCCTCCAATGTCCTTTTCAACAAAAGTCATTTTTCTTTTTGTGATCTTTGCATCTATGTATCTTTGTCTTCTTCCTTTGAGGATTAATCAGTTACACCCTTTGACCGTTTATCAATTGAGGAATTGCTCTTGTTCTTATATAGTTGAATTTTATCACAGAAACTTGCTTCCATTCAGGGAACTATTGCTCTTCTAATTCTAAATGGGTTGGTTTTGCTTCAAGTATATGAATGAAAATTATCCATTTTATATTCTATGATGTCCTCTGCTCATTGTCTGATCATGAGCTCTTCTAACTAGCCAAAGTTTTGAAGGGTATTTTATTTCTTACTTTTCTAATTTGTTTATGATGTGACATTTTGCATATGTTATGTCTCCATGTGGTGCTTATCTTGTTATATATTGTGAAATGTTAGCCTAAATCTATTTTCCCAAACTACCTTCCAGTTTTTCCAGAAATTTTTATTGAATAGTGTATATCCTCAAACTAGTAGGTGGGGTGGAGGGGGTCTTTGAGTTCATCAAAAACTATGTTACTACATATTTTTTTTTCTCTGTATGTAGTATATCTAAAGTATTCCACTGATCAACTCAATTCCTTTTTAACTTAGAAAGATTATTAGTATCAATTAATTATTAATTCTAAATCAATTAATTTTAAATAATTATAAATTCTACCTAGAGATAAGTCAGCAGAAATGAGATTTATGAGGATGATGTGGTTGTCCATGAATGCAACTGAAAGGCACAGAATCACATACTCACAATGCTATATTTTCTCTTCACTTATATGTGCAAATTTTTCCAATAGAATTGCAAGTTCCTTGAGAGCAGGAGCTGCCTCATATTTGTCTTTGTATCCCTAGCACATAGCACAGCCTAGAGAAGATGAGAAACTTTAGAGTGAATGATGGCACAGTTAGAGGGTCTTAGAACTGATTGAATGACTAGCCCCCAAAATGGTAATTAATGGATTATTTGTATTAAGTAGGGATCTATCCTTAAGAGTGCATAAGGCTCTGACCCTGGCTTTGTATTTTTCAATATATTTATCAGTGGTATTGATGAAATCATAGATGTACTCTTACCAGATATGCATATGACCCAAACCTGGCAAAGATAACATAATGGCTTACAGAATTGGGATCCAAAAAATTTAACAATTTAGAAAGATTGGCTAAACTTAATAATATGAAATTTAATAGGAACAAATGTAAAATCACAGTTATTGAGTTTGAAGTGATCCCAGAGACCATCTAGGTCAATTATATTAAAGAATTTTCTTTTATGATGGATGACGCAAGTGGTTATCCAATATTTCAGAGTGTATTACATTTTGGACAGCTTTTAAGAGTAGTTTTTTTTTTAATTTTTCTTACATTCAAGATAAATTTGATTCTTTATATCCAACCACTACCTTTATTTCTACCTGCTACCCCTAAGAAGAACAAGTCTAAATAAGAAGCCAATAATCAAAATGTAGGAGGCTATATCCTACTATATTCTGCTGTGGCCAAAATAATTCTGTTGTTTTCAGTAGGTATTATATTTTAAGAAGGACATTGACAATTGTAAAATGTCCAGGGGAAGTATACTGAGAAGACTTGAAACTATGCCATGAGAATATTGCTTGAGTTCAGCAATTGTGATGTTTGACTTAGAGAAAAGAAGACTTAGAAGCAACATGACATCTATGTTTGAGTATTTAAATAATGTGGAAGAGAAATTAAATTTGTCTCAGAGGGCAGAAAAGTGAAAGTTATGGAAGGACATTAAAGTGATACAAATTTAGGTTTTAAATGACAACCAACTTCCTATCAATCAGAGATGTCTAAAAAAGTGCCATATGTTGCCTTGGGAGGCAGTGGGTTCTATACAGCTGGAAGCATCTTCTCAGGGATATTATTGAGTATATTTCTGATGAAGTATAGCTTGGATTAGATGGTCTGTAGATTCAATTAGAATTCTGATGATTCTACTTTAAAAAGCAGCACTGCTACTACATTTCTGAAATTTACTATTGTATTACCTTATATTACATTACATTATGTTAATTATATTATGTTAATTATATTATGCATACATTAGGTGCTTACTATGTGGAAAGTTCTGTGTTGAACTTTGGGAATACAAATACAAGCAAAAAAGGAGAAAATGTTTATGCTCAAGGAAAACACATAATGGGGAATTGAAAGGTAAAGGGAGGAGGGGTATGGAGGGGTGGAAAAGTAGTTTGAAGAGTCAATAGTTGTGTTGAATTAGAGATGAGCATAGGTGACATAAGTATTTTCACAAATGGAGGTTCTATGTAGAAATTCACCAAGGGAAGTAATTCTCTAAGAATCAGAGGCCATTAGGAGTACAGAAATCTCCACTGTGAAAAGACTGCTAGGGTGAAGACGTAAAAGTATTTCAAAAAGTCAGGAGCTGAGTCAGGTTAGAACAGAGGTTAGAACAGCTTAAAACTTATTTGGCTTACCACCCCCTTTTCAAAAAAAATTACTTAGCACCCCCATGGAAATCCACTTTCATTAACCCAGCAGTGTTTTTTTTTAATTTGCATCATTTTGAAAAATACAAAATATATTTTTTAAAAGTGACGTGTCTTAAATTTAATAATTTGTTGTAAATTTGTGGGGATTTTTCCTGCATTGAAATCTTGATGATGCAATATTGAATCATGTATCATAGTATCATATTGTAAACAAATCATTATACACACATATTCCTTCCAATGCATGCTGGACTTCCCAACAATTCATGACATGCTCGATTGCCAACACTTGCTTTTTAAGACTTGTCAGCAGACTTGACCACTGGTCAGTTACAACTTGCATTTTGTGTGTTTATTTGGAAATAATGTAATTACTATAACTTTAACTCAGATGAAACATGTAGGAACAGTTTTTCAAATTTTCCTTCTCTTCTTTCCGTATACTTCCACTGCCACCTTATTTTTATTCAACACCCCTCAAGAGCATCCAAGACTACTACTGTCCCCCTAAATCATTCCAGCACTCCCTAAGGGGCAATATCACCCACTTTGGGAACCTACAGGTTAGAGTATCTCTTATTCCATCAATTACACAAGGCAAATTTTTTGTGAAAGGCAAATCTCTAATTATATCTTGCACTATAATGTACCTCACACATAATACATAAATAATTAAGTGAATTAATTCATCCATCTTTTTATAAAAAGAATGTGGTCTTAAAACATTACCTCTGAAGAATAGTACTAATGAAGTATCAATAATCAATATGAATATTTTTCATTACATTTAAAATTCATTTAGATAAATGGATATATAATTTTCAAGAGACAAATTGTGGTCTCTTGAATACTCAAAACACTACAGTTAGAGATCTGAATTCCTATAAGCAGCTTTACTTTATTGAGAAAGCTTCAAAGAAAAGAGCCTTTATGTTTCTACAGATACAGATACTTTCAATAGGAAGACAGGCAGAATAGTCTACATCTATTCATTATAGGATGTTTGAAAGAATGAATATTACACAAAAGTTTCAAGATTGTGATGATAAGAGACATCATTTTGCTGTTCTTACACATGTATGAACTACTTGTCCATACTTTGCACAACCATGCTAGGGGGATTGGGAGGACAGAGAAGCAAACATCAGACCAGGAACTGCAAATTTTGTGCTTGGAACCTGGAACTAAAGTGCACATTAGAAGTGATAGAATTTATTTTTAGCACCTGTGATTACTTTGGTACTTTGGATTTGTGATTTCATCAATGTAGCTTTCCCACACACACAAACCTCCATACAGATGCAAATATTGCTGAGATTGGGCTAATGGAGACAAGAGCAAAAACAAGTCAGACTTTTTGATCCTCTGTAATTCATGCACTTTTCTATCCCTTAAGTACTTATCCCCCAAACTGAAACCAGAGAGCTGTCTGAAGAGCGGATTTTGTTGTAGGAATGATTTCAACTGCCACTCTTTGCCCACAAGCCCAGAACATTTCATCTGTTTTCCAGACTATTTTAGTAACCTTCTACCCAGTCAGTCAATTAGCATTTATTAAGAATCTACTATGTGTCAGTGTTAGGGATAGAAATAAAGATATAAGACTGTTTCTGCTCTCAAGAAGCTTACAGTCTAAATGAATAAAAATATGCAAAGAAATGTGTACTTTGTACACATAAGATATATAGATATATATCTTTGTACACAAGATATATAGAAGACAAATTGGAGGTAAACAATAGAAGGAAGGCATGAGAATAGAGGGTTAAGAAAGGGTTCTCATGGAAGGCAAGATTTTAGGTGAGACTTGAAGGAAACCAGGGAAACTGGGAGGCAAAGATGAGGATAGAGAAAGTTCCCAGGCATGGGAGACAGCAAGTGAAAATGTTCCTGGAGTCAGAAGATACAATGTCTAGTATGCAAGGAACAGTAACGGGATTAATGTTTTTGGATTGAAGACTATATTGGGAAGGTTATGGGAAAAGGAGCAAACATTTCTTAAGTGCTTACTATGTACTAATAATATTAAAAATATTTCATTTGATGCTCACAACAACCCTGAAAGGCAGATGCTGTTATAATACAGTTCAGAAAATTGAAGCAGATTGAGGTTAAGTGACTCACCCAGTGTCACAAATTAGTAACTATCTGATGCCAATTTTTAATTTAGGTCATCCTATCTCCAAGCTCAATGTTGTATCGACTCTAGTATCTAACCATTGTGGTGGCTGGTGAGGGAATAAAAAATAAGAAAACTGGAAAAGTAGAAAGGGTAAATGACAGTGCAAAGAAGTCAGAAAAAACGCTATTAGATGTGACAATTTAGAGATCATCTGCAGACAGTCTTATCAAGCAGTTTAGAAGAAGAAGAAGAAGAAGAAGAAGAAGAAGAAGAAGAAGAAGAAGAGATGCAGGATGATAGCAGCAGGAATAGCTGGATCAATTGAGAATTTTTTGAGGATGAAGATTTGGACATGTTTGTAGGCCGTAGATCTGCTGGAGAAGATAATATAAAATAGGCTTTGTCAAGGAGAAGGACCACTTCTTCATGTGAAACAGAGGTTAAGGAGAATACTGTGGCAGAAGATTTTTAAGGAATATGAGATGAGGAGAGAAGATGAGGCTAATGGCCTCAATTTTTTCAGTGAGGAATGTAACAAGATTCTCAGCTGAGA
The DNA here is from genome assembly GCF_900497805.2 of Vombatus ursinus. Lineage (NCBI taxonomy): Eukaryota > Metazoa > Chordata > Mammalia > Diprotodontia > Vombatidae > Vombatus > Vombatus ursinus. The sequence continues at coordinate 34,346,314 of NW_020954610.1, forward strand.
GGGTAAGTGAAGAGGAAGCTATGGAAGGTTTGAGGATGGATGAAAAATCTTGGGAAAGTCTTTGTGGTAAGTGAGATAATGAATCAATTGGGATGTATAAAACAATTGGCTTTCTAAATGAGGGCCCAATTGAGATTATTATATGAATCTGTAGTAGACTTTGTCAGCCTGGTTTTGTGATTTTCTCCAGCTTTGTTCAGCAGCATGTGGTCAAATTCAAAATACTTTTGAAGAGGGAAAGGATGAAATGAGAAAGACAGTGAAAGATAAACAGGGGGAAATAGGATGGAGGGAAATACACAGTTAGTAATTATAACTCTGAATGTAAATGGAGTAGGGGCAGCTAGGTGTTGTAGTAGATTGAGCACCGGCCCTGGATTCAGGAGGACCTGAGTTCAAATCTGGCCTCTGACAAATAACACTTACTAGCTTTGTGACCCTGAACAAGTCATTTAACCCCATTGCCTAGCCAAAAAAAAAAAGTAAGTGGAGTGAACTTATCCATAAAATGGAAGCAAATAGCAAAATGGATTAAAAACCAGAATTTGATAGTATGCTATTTATAAAAAATTCACCTGGAACATAGACATGCACAGAGTAAGGAACAGGATCTATTGTGCTTCACCTGAAGTTAAAAAAAAAAAGAAAAGAAAAGCAGTGACAATAATTATGATCTCAGAAAATCAAAAGATAGATGTAATTAAAAGAGGTAAACAGGGAAACTACATTATGCTAAAAGGTATCACAGACAATGAAGTAATATTAATACTAAATATTGTCTCAATAAAACAATAAAAGTAAATTGAGGCACAATCCAGAGGAGGAGGTATAGTTCCTTTTTAGAAGAATAGAACAAAGAACAGAAATGGGTATGTGAGGAAAATACTGCTGTTGATTACAGGGCTGGCAGCATCAGAAAGGTGAAATCAACATGATTGGTTGGAAATTGAGAATGAAAGGCTAGCAACAATTCCCTCCTTTCCTCCTGTGACTACAAAATGTTTATTGTTTTAATCCACCTGCAAGGTTACAAAGAGAGAGGACCAGACTTCTTTGGGAAACAAACCAGACATCCTTGAAGGATAGCTTGGTTGTGTAAAGATACTAGACCAGACTCCCTGGTGTCCACTTGCATCCTTCAAACTGAGAATAACAATATGTCTATAACTGGCATTTAGTTAAATTAAACCAGTAAAAGATTCCTTTGAGCATAGGAGGTAATTTATCAGATGAAGAAAAGTAATATTCAGGAGACAAGTAGTTGAAGCCTCACATTATCATCAGTAAAGAAACATTATGACCACTATCTCATGCCTTTGAATGTTTTGTTTGTTTATTTGTTCTGCGACTGTTTTCAAGGTCGGTTTTTTTTTTAATATAGGAGCTAAAGTAGCTATAAATACTTTTTGAAAGAACTTTTCCGTGAGAAAGAATCTCTCTCCCAGATTCTGACTAAAGTCTGGGAGACAGACAAGAGAAATATATATATAAGAGGGAGTGTTTGTTTTATGGCATTTTAAACTAATTTGAGACTAAATATGTGACAGAAATGTAAGTTCTCTACTGTGAATCTCTAAATTGTGATTTGAATGTTTCTGTAAATGCTGAAATATTCTGGTGAGTTTTGGATTAGCTTTCTTTAGAATTTGTTTCAAGGAAGTTGAGAACACAATTGTAAAAATTTACAGGGAAAATAATGCTCAGGTCTCTTGTTTCTCTTTGCCTGCTGAGCAGCAGATCTATTATTTTACAGCTAGAAGAGGAAAGTGATTTCACTATAAAGAGGCAAATTTGAGGTCAGTGTCAATGAAGTTTCAAAGTGAAGGGGAAAAAAAAGGCTGCAGTTTTACATTTTAAAATAGATATGGCACTTAGAAACTGCCTGCCTAGAAACTCTTTTCTGGTTCACAAAAAAAGAGAAAAGTTTGTATACATCAGAGAACAACAAAAAAAGTAAGTGGGTATGAGTACAACATGGAATTAAATACTTAGAAGCATTACAAATTATAATTAAGTACTGATCAACTTAGAAATAACTTTTTAAATTGGTGTGTATCTTCAAATTAAAAATATGCTATAAATTATGAGACCCCTACTCATTTTTATAATAGATTATGTATTTGAATTTTAAGAACTGTCTTGTTTCTTGTCCTCAAAAGAGAAGTTTATTTAAGGGAGCAACCTGAATGTAAGTGATATTTAACTTTGAAAAATGTTTTGTGTTACTTCTGTGAATCATTCTGTGAATGATGTAACTGAACTTAATGTGGCCTAGACCAGGTTTTTGTAAACTGTTCAAGGTTTTTGTAATTGCTAAGAACATCTTAATGAATTTTTTGAGTTTGCAGCCTGGACTAGGGCTAAAATTTCATGAAAAAGATGAGGTAGTCTCATTTCTTAGGGAACAACAGAATTGTAACTGATTAGCAATAATTCAATAGAGTTTAGTTGTTAAAGGTAAATTAATAGCAAAGTCACTTGAGTTAAAAACCTTTAACCAGAAGGACTTTTTACAACTCAGATTTTTTTTACAAGTCAGATCCTTACAAACTTTTAAAAAAAAATTCTTCAGCCTCTTTTTAGTAGTATTTATATCAAGTTCAGGGTTTAGATAAGGATAGAAACAGCAAGGGATGTTTAAGATATGGAATTCTCTGTTCATTCCATTCTGAAAGCCTCACACAAAAGAAGAGTTGAATTGTGGTTATCATGGAAGACTACACTGTACTATACTCCTAGTCTGAAGCCACATCATGGCAGAGAGTTAAGCCTGCATAGGTTCTGTAAAGCCAAGCCACTAGATTGAAAGCTCTAAGAAGTGCTACCACATTGGACAGGTTGCTCTTCGTAGGACTGGTGATGATGAGGTGTCTGTTGTCTTAGGTAGGGTCAATCTTACTATGTTCAAGAAGGATTGTCACCAGAAATTTGGCCACTAGGTGGGAAATTTTGGGGTCATAGATGTCATAAAACTGTATACCAGAACTTGGAAGTATTTTTTATTTACGTGGATGGATGTAAAGGACTCACAGAGATAAAATAAGAGATTTTTGAAATCCTAAAAAAAAAAAAGATATGGAATTCTCTGAAGTTTCAAGTGGACTGTTAGTTCTTAACTTTATGTTCTTCATATAGTTTGGCTATTAATAAGATCAGAAATACAAATGATCTGATTTTCATCATGCAAACTAATTATTGGAGAAGTTACAAAATTTAAGAAACTGTTCTAAATTATATTGAGATCTGTTTTGCAAAAGATTTTAACAGGAACATCTAAAAATCTGCAAGTGATATGAAACCAGAGAATTAAATTTACTAAAGAGGACTACCACCACCCCTTGAAAGCTTCCCTGAGAACAAAACCTATTTCAGAATGTCCAAAAGAAGGTGCTTTCAGAGGGACAGACAGATACAAAGGACATCTGAGATTCAAGAGGAAATGTGCTGATTAAATGGGTATTGGGAGTGGGTTACTGGGATATAAGGAGATTTGGTGTTAGTTGATGTTGTTGATCATTATTATATTGCTTTGGCTTTTGTTTTGCTGTGTACATGCTTGCTGAGTTTCCTTAGCCATCTGAGACATGTAAAATCTCCCCCTCTAAAGACTTAGTCCATGGTTTTAGATATTCTTACTATGATTTTTACTGTTTAATCTATTTTGTTGTCCTTACATTAATTTTTCAGGAAAATTGTACACAACTACCTCCCTCAATTGACCCCTGGTGAAATTCCTACTCTTGGTTCACTTGGCTCAGGGAAACAACCTGTAACCTACCCATCTACCACAAAGGTGAATGGACCCTTGTTGCCTTCTGTCTTATTATTCTTTTTAGGTTTTACATTGGGACAGCCAGATGTTGCCATTGATAGAGTGCCAGGCCTGAAGTCAGGAAGACTCATCTTTGTGAGTTCAAATCTGGCCTCAGAAACTTAGAAGCTGTGTAACCCTGATGAAGTCACTTAACCTTGTTTGCCTCACTTTCCTCATCTGTAAAACAAGCTGTAAAATGAGAAGGAAATGGCAAATCACTCCAGTATCTTTGCCAAGAAAACCCCAAACAGGGTCATGAAGAATTGGGCATAACTGGAAAATGACTGAACATTAGTTGTTGTGTAAAAGTCTGTCTTAATTTTGTATCAGTAAAGCTTATGTTAGTGCACTCTACTGATAACGATTATGTTAGAGATTTTATAGGATTATCGTAGAGCTAAGAGATTTATAAGAGACATGTATCTCTTATAGAGAATTGATCTAAATAGATGTGTATTTCTCATTGATCAAAGAGGGGAATTTTAAGAATTAACTATTGATCCTGTATTTTATAGTTAACATTATATTTCATTTTGACTGTAAATGATTTTATTCTGTAGCCCCACGTAACAAACCTCAGCCTCTTCTCTGTCTTTAAATGAAGAACCTCATGAGTTCAAAAATTTAATCTCTCTCAGAGATAGAAACCAAAGGTTTAGGTTTTTCCACAATTTTTAATTAAAGAGAAACTCTGAGCTAGAGTTTAGAAGTATAATTCTCTCATAAAATACTGTAATTCTATAGGAATTGTTATCTTGGGACCACCTGAAAAGTTTGTTGTTCCCACATAACTTCAGCTTCTGAGAAACTCTAAGGCATTTGTTTAAGTGGACTTAAACTGATCTTGTCCCATCTTTAACATCCTTAACTTCATCCTTGCCAATTAAAAAGTGGTTTCATCTAATTCCCAGGTGCCAGTGAATCTGTATTCCTGGTCTCTATCAATGTCCTTGGAATGCTGCTGGTTACATTTTTAGTCTCCAATTCATCAAACCTCAACCCTTTGTGATGTTTAAAAAGTTCAAGAGACATAATTTCTGGGTAATTAGTCATTTTATTAATAATGCCAAAATTTTTAATAAAAAGTCGGTGATGTTCTCGAATGCAAAAGACAATCATGACAACCAGGCTCATGGCAAGCTGGGCCCTTGGCATTCAACTCTGATTGGTCAACAATTAATGAGAAAATGAATATTACAACAAGGGGCTGAGAGTGACATCATGTCAAAGAGAGACTATCCTTATACCCAGACCACCCCCAGCCTTGGGCAATTTCTTCAAAGAATTTATACCTACCGAAACCTGGGTAGAGCATAATGCTTCTCCACCTGGGTAGGGTCTACACAAGATTGTTAAGGAAGTTAATCCAATCTCATTATCAATGATGTTCTCTAGAGACTGAACTTTTTAAATGAGGATTCTGGGGGGGAAAAGGGGTTATTCTGGATCTCCCCAAATCATTGGTTATTAATAATAATTTCTCTCACCTTGCACCCTAACTCAAAGGCTCAATCTTCCTCTTCACTACATAATCTCTGCCTTATCTCTTCAGTTGGAATACTTAGGAAAGTTCCTCTTAAGAGAGGAATTTTATGGTAAAAAAAAAACCATATAGACTCTCATGAATGGGAGTTGAAGGAGAAATAAACATAAGGGAGAAATCATGATAAACAAAGGGGCCCCCTGTTAGTATCACATTTGTTTACTAGGAGATAAAAATCTTTACTTCAATGGAGTCTGTCCCAACTTGCTAAAGACCATGTTCCAAAAGTTCTTTCTTTAATTCAGTTGCTCTTAACTCTGAACACACAGGTTGAATTCATAGCCACATTGATTAATGTTCATCTTCTGTAGTTCACTAGACACAATTTAATGTCAGGAATTTTAGAATTGGGAGATCTTAGTTTATAACTTAGCCATCATCTAATCCCAAACCCTTTTTACAGAGAGTAGAAATGAGGTTCAGAAAAGCAAAGTCACATGGCACAGAATCTAGATCTCCTGAAATCTAGTTTAATATTTCAAGTTTTTTTCTATTTTAATTTAATTATGCCAAGTTGACTTCTCTAAAACTTTCTATGATATATGCATATAAAAATATTTCTTCATCTTGATTTGAAATAATACATGGGCAACAAGGTGGCACCTATAGATGTAGATAGAGTGCTGAGCCTAGAGTCAGGAAGACATGAGTTCCAAATTCAACCTCAGACACTTATTAGTTGTCTGACTCTGGACAAGTCATTTAATCATGCTTGCTTCAGTTTCCTCATCTGTAAAATCAGGAGGAAATGCCAAACCACTCCAGTATCTTTGCCAAGAATACCCCAAATGGGGGGTCATGAAGAATTAGACATGACTAAAAACGACTGAATAACAACAACCAAAAAAAAAAATTTCTTTTAAATGCACTAGTCTGCACTCATTCCTGCTGAATGATATTCTTTTTGTTACTAAATATAATTCATATTATCCAAGATCATTAAAATTCTGATCCTGTCCCCCAGGGTGTTTCCCATTTACCCCTTGCCTTGTTTATCTGAAATGTGGTTACTGATATAGCTATTAAATAATTTTTAATTAAAAAAAAACTATAGGTAAAAATTCCCCTCAACAAGTATGTCAGAAAGTAAATACTCATAATTTTAGAACTCTCAGCAGAATTTTCACTTTAAAAGTTTGTGATACTACATGTCATATAGTAAATTTTGAGTTACCCTCAAGGCTAGTCTGGTCCAATCTAGAACCAATACTGGCAAAACTCAAATTATTATGGTTCTCTAGTTTGGTAGCAATTCACTGATAGCCAAATCTGTGTGCAAGTTACTACTCAATCATTATATGTCCTAGTTCATATTTGTCCAGTTTCCCAGTTTAAATACTTAAAGTAGGACAGTCAAAATTAATATTAAGGTCTAGAGAGATAAAATCTATCCACTTGATCTAAAAGGCAAGTCATAATAACCTAGAAGATTAAATTAATCTGGCAAGACTTGTTCTTCAGCAAAGCAGAATGGATATCAAACAGTAGGTTCAACAAACATTTATTTAGTACGATGGCGATGTACATTACAGAGTTGTTCTCTTCAAAGAGACATTTGGAAGTAGATTTGGGGAGGACTTTTCCCAACATTCTGCTGAATATGAAAGATAAAGTCACCAGTCTATACTTTCTAGTACCAACTTACTAGCAAAGAATATTCATTAGATGCAATTCTAGTAGATTCTTGATCATTTTTTTTAAAAAAGAAAATGGACTAGTTATTTAGATATTGCATCTACATCCATTCATTTCTCTTTGTTTTCATCCCATAGTGCTTCCTGATCATATGGAAAGAAGAAAGCTTTGATACTAGTAATGGTATTGAAGTATTTAAAATTTTTAATGATAAATGTTAATCTTTAGTTAATTGAAATACGTTAATAACTGGAAAAATAGAGGGAGAGATGAAACAATGATATTCATAGACAAGATTACATAAATTGAAATCTCTTCATAAGTCAAATTTTTTTTTTGCTAAGCTATGGGAGCAATCCACTATCTAGAAGAACCTTGGAGATACCTTTTACAATATAAATATTTAGCCCCTAGTTTTTCAGTTCTGTAAACTCAGTTTTATGTATATCAGGTTTTCTTAAAGGACTATTGCAACATAATTTTTTCGGAGTTTCTAGGCTGACACATGATATTATAGTGAAAAGAATTAGGAATCCTGGATCTCAATCCTGCTTTCTTCTCAAACTGTGTGACACTAGGAAAATAACTTCACTTCTCTGGGGCTCAGGTAAATCATCTGTAAAATGCAGTGGTTGTACTATATCCATATTTTTCAAAGGGTTTGTTTCATTAGATGTGTCCAGGTTGCATGGAATTAATACTTGAAATTATATGAGACTGCACAAGTATCTTAACTCTGCCATAGTGAGTTCTAATTCCTCACCAAAAATAATTATATGTCTTGAACAAAATATATTTGAAAACTGTTGACCTAGATAATCTCTAAGGTCCCTTCCAACTCTAATATTTTATGACCTCTTAAGGGTAGAAAATGGTGAAATGGATATAGTTCCGGGCCTAGAGTCAGGAAGAGTTCAAATTCAGTTTTAAACCAGCAGAAAAGCACTTGACTTCTGTTTACTTCAATTTCCTCAGCTTTAGAATTGGCATAATAATAGCACTTACCTCTCAGGGTTGTTGTGAGGATAAAATGAGATATCTGCAAAATACTTAGCACAGTACCTGGCACATAGTCTTTCTTGATAAATACTTATTCTTCTCTTTCCCTTATATTTGGGTATATATGCCCATTGAATTTCCCACCAAAATGCCTCTAGCTAATGTCAATATTATAAAATATGTCATAGAGATTTACTGAGAAACATCATGAAGTATAGAGACAGTTGAGTTTTTAGTTGTTTTGTTTTTCCATTCTTGTTATTCTGAATTTAGCAAGCATCTCCTAAAGTAAGTACTTCCAGATACACAGTAGAACGGAAGGGGAGGGCGGGTATTGTGCATGAAACTGTGAATTTCTACTATGTACAGCTTGCTTTTTTTTTCAAAGTACATAACAAATGTAGCATGTTACTTTCAAACCAGTCCTCCTTGTCTTTGAACCCTTCTGTTTTGTTCTTGTTTCAAAAATATGTTTAAACAACCCTCTTTTCTTTCTCTCCTTTTTTTTTTTTTGGTCAACCCAAGCTTCTTTTGTCCTTCTCACACACCCTTCCTCTCCATTAAGAAAAAAAGAAAAAACAAATATGCATAATGACACAAAACAAAGTGTTGGATCATAAAATGTATGTCTTATCCTGTAATCTGAGTCCAACTACAATTCTGTTGGTAGGTTGGTAACATGCTTCATCATAGGTCCTCTGGAATCCTAGTTGATCATTGGATTGAGCAGATTTCTTAAGCCTTTCAAAGTTGTTTATCTTTATATTGCTATTATATAAATTGCTATTCTGTACTTGATAAAGATATTCCCAAGTTTTTAAACATTCTTTTCATAATTATATATGGGGTTATAGTTTTACCTTACAATAATATACCATAATTTGTCCAGCCTTCCCTGATTAATGGGCACACCCTTAGCTTCCAGTTATTTTCTGTAGGATAAAGAGCCACCATAGATATTTATGTATAGATGGGTCTTTTTCCTTTTTATCTGATCTCTTTTGTGTCTAGGTTGTATCACTGCATAAAAGTATACGCACAATTTAGTTACTTTGGTGGTATTGTCTCAAATTGCTGTACAGAATAACTGGACCAATTCACAACTCCATCAACAGTGTGCCTTCCTGCCCCACCCCACCCAAGACAGACTAACATTTATAATTTCCCCTTTTTGTCATCTTTGCTCATCTGATAGATGGAAGATAGAAATTTAAGGTTGTTACAATTTGCATTTTTCTAATTATTAGTTATTTGGAGAATTTAGGTGTTTTTTTGTAACTTGGATTTCTTCTTCTGAAAATTACCTGTCTGTATCTTTGAACATTTATCAACTAGGATATGGGTCTTGTTCTTATAAACCTGAATCATCTCTTTATACGTGTATATAAAAAACGAGACTTTCACCAGAGAAACTTTATGCAAAGATCTCTCCCCCAGTGAACTATTTCCCTTCTAATTTGAATTGCACTTGGTTTTGTCTTCTAAAAACAATTTTAATTTTATGTAATAAAAAGTAGCTGTTTGATCTTCCATGATCTTCTCTATCTCTAGTTTAGTCATGAATTCTTTCCTTATTCATAGTTACAAAAAGTATTTTCTAAATTGCTCCTCATTTAAGATGTGACCTTTTATCATATATATAATGTGTATATGTATATATATATATTCATATATAATGTATATATCCATTTGAACCTTATGTTGATATATGCTATGAGTTCTTGGTCTTTACCTAACTTACACCAGACTTCTTGTGAGTTTTCCCCAGCAATTTTGTCTAAGCATAAATCCTCACAGTACTAATTGGGGTCGTTTTGTTTATTGAAAACTGTGCTGGATTTTTTACTTTTTTAAATTTGCTTCTTCATGTTGTGTGCCTAATCTATTCTACTAATCAACTTCTCTATTTCTTAACCAGTACCAAATCTTTTTGAGGATTATTGCTTTGTTGTCTAGTTTAAGATAAAGTACTTTTAATTCCCCTTTCTTTCCCTCTTTTCCATTATTTCTCTTGAGATTCTTAACCATTTTTTCTCCAGATGAATTTTATTATTTTTTTCTACCAGATAAAATAATTCTTTGATAATTTGATTAGTAGGACACTGAATAAGTAAAGTAACTGTCAATAACTGTTTTTATTGAATTAATATGGTCTGCTCATGAGAAATAAGTATTTCTTAAATTATTTAGGTCTATCTTTATTCCTATAAAGAGTGTTTTATAATTATATTCATATAATTCCTGTGATTTTCTTGGTAAAAAGACTCCCAAATATTTTATGCATTCTATAGTTTTAAATGGAATTTATATCTCTTCCTTTTTTATTATAGTGAAATGTTGATGTTATATGTGTATTTCTTTTATATCTTTCTATATACTTTTTACATATTTTCTACTTCTCATATTGTTTATGGTTTCAATTAATTTTTAGCTTAATCTTTGGGGTTCTCTATCAAGGCAATTATATGATCTGCAAGAATCTGCAAGTTTTATTTCCTCTCTGCTTGTTTTTTCCTTCAACTATTTTCTTATCACATTGCTATTGTTAAATATTAGTAGTGATGATCATCATCCATCTTGCTTTTTACCCCTGCTCTTATTAGAAAGGACACTAACATTTTTCCCATTAAGTTCAATCCTGGGTCTTGATTTTAGGCAGATGCTACTTACCATATTAAGGAAAGGCCCATTTACTCCTATGTTTCTTGTGTTTTTAATGGGAAAAGGTGCTGTATTTTGTCAAAAGCTGTTTCAGCACCTATTGGTAAAATTATATGTTTCATAATTATTATTTTTCTTCTTTCAACCCAGTTATTGTATGTAATTGTTAAAATATTTTGTATTGTCTTTGCTACATTTAGTATTTAATATTTTGGGACAATGAGCATTAGGGATATTGGTTTTGAGTTTACTTTCTATGATTAGTCTTTCCCTGGTTGAGGAATCAAGACTATATTTACTACAAGTCATTCACCAATTGATAAATGGTCAAAGAATATGAAACAGGCAGTTTTCAGATGAAGAAATTGAAGCTATCTATAGTCATACAAAAAATGCTCTAAATCACTGTCAATGAGAGAAATGCAAATTAAAGCAACTCTGAGATATTACATCACACCTATCAGATTGGCTAACATGACAAAACAGGAAAATGATAACTGTTGGAGAAGATGTGGGAAAATTGGGACACTAATGCATTGGTGGTGGAGTTGTGAATTGATCCAACCATACTGGAGAGGAATTCAGAACTATGCCCAAAGGGCTATAAAATTGTGTATATCCTTTGACCCAGCAACATCACTTCTATGTCTGTTTCCCAAAAAGATCATAAAAATGAGAAAAGGACCCACATGTACAAAAATATTTATAGCAGCTCTTTTTGTGGCAGCAAAAAAATTGGAAATTGAAGTGATGCCCATCAATTGGGGAATGGCTGAACAAGTTGTGGTATATGAATGTAATGGAATATTATTGTTCCATAAAAAATGATGAGCAGGCAGATTTCAAAAAAACCTGGAAAGACTTATATAGTCTGATGCTGAGTGAAGTAAGCAGAACCAGGAGAACATTGTACACGGTAATAGCAACATTGTGTGAGGATTAATTTTGATAGACTTAGCTCTTCTCACCAATGCAATGACCTAAGACAATTTCAAAAGACTAAAAAGGGAAAATGCTATCCACATTCAGAGAAAGAACTATGGAGTCTGAATGCATATCAAAGCATACTATTTTCTCTTTTTTTGTTGTTGTTTTTTCTTTCTCATAGTTATTCCCTTTGGTTCTGATTCTTTTTTTTAGAGTATGTCTAATGTGGAAATTTTTAAAAAGACTATATTTACATTATAGAAAGAATTTGGGAAAAAAATCTTTGCATTCTGTTTTTGCAAAAAGCAAAAAGCAAACCAAAACAAAAACCAATTTATGTAATGTTGAAATTAATTGTTCTTTAAATGATTGATTTAATTCATTCACACTTCCACATAGTCCTGAGTTTTTACCTTTGGGAATTCATTTATGGATTTTCTCATATTGGGTTATAAAAATACTCTATCATGTTATGTTAGCCTGAGCAACTTACATGTAAATATTCACCCATTTCACTTCTAAGTTTTTTGGCATATAGTTGGGCAAAATAATTCCCAATCATTTCTTTTTTTCATATTTAATAGCTATGAATTTCTATTTTAAATATATTTAGTTTCTTTTCTCTTTTTGAATCAAACTTTGTTGTTGTTCAGTCATTTCAACCGTGTCCAACTTTTAATGACCGTATTTGGAGTTTTCGTGGCAAAGATACTGGAGTGTTCTGACATTTCTTTTTCCAGCTCATTTTACAGATGAGGAAACTAAGGCAAACAAGGTCAAGTAACTTACCTAAGGTCACACATCTAATAAGTTTCTGAAGCTGGATTTGAACTGTCTTCCTGACTCTAGGCCTACCACTCTTTCCATTACGCCACCTAGCTGTCCCATCTACTGAATCACACTGGATATGTTTTTCAAGAAATACCTCTCAATTTTATTTGTCAATACAGTGGATTTTTTTTTTAATTTGCTTTCAAATTTTGTTCATCTCCTTTTTTTATTTTCAGAATTTCTGTGTTGGTGTATAGTTGGGGTTTTATGATTTGTTGCTTTTTGGGTTTTCCTCCTAGTTTTAGTTGCATTTACATTTCATTGATTATTTATTGAATGTTTTTTGAAATATAAATTCCCCCCCACACCAACTGCTTTCTATGCTTCTAAGGAGATTTGATATGTTGTTTCATTGTCATTTTCTTTAGTGAAATAGTCTCTTATTTCACTAATTTGTTCTTTGATCCATCAATTCTTTCTCTGAAAGAACACTTTTTTTCTTCTTACCCTTTTAAAATATTAGCACTGCATGCAGCTTCTTTTAATTACTTAAATAAATCTACCTTTCTGTGTTCTCTGGCTTTGTATTTGGTATCTGACATTTCTTTGTATTTCAAACTTCCTACTCAATTATGATCTTTCATAAAGAAAGCTTGAAAGTTCCCTATTCCACTAAAGGTTCATTTTGCCCTATAAAATTATATTCAACTTTGTACGTTATTCTTGATTATAAGACTATCTTTTTGCCCATTAGAACATTGTATTTCAATAAATCCTCTTATTTAGAGTAAAAGCTTCCAGTTCTTCTGTGATCATGACCAGAGATCCTTAACACTTAACATGATTTTTTCCGGATGCTTTCAGTATTTTTTGTTTCATGTGGAAGCTAGTTTTGTTTATGTCCTTCCTGGGAATTTTCCTTTTGCAATTCATTTCAGAAAGTGACCATTGGATTCTTTCTCTTTTTCCTTTACCTTCTAGTTCTAATAAATCTGAACAGATTTCATTTAGCTTTCTTGAAATATAGGGTGTAGGCTTTTTTTCTTCTCTAGGAGTTTTAAGAAGGAAAAGAGGAAAGAAAGTAAAAAAAGATAAATTTAATGTAGAAAGAAGTGATAGAACTTACTATTTTTAATAATTGAGGTATGTGTGTTTGTGTGAACAATATACAAACATGGAAGAAGAGGTAGAGGATTGGGCGAAAGATGAACCCCATTTTTATCTAAAATAAAAAAAAGGGTTGAATGCACACGAATTCAACAAGTGAACAAATGAAGATGGGGAAGGAGAGGGTACTAATCCTGGAGAGAAAATAGTCACAAATAAAACAAACTTTTGATCCTGAAATGGAAATTATAAGGGTAGAGAGGAAAGTACTAGAATCTAAAGAGGGTTTCTTACATTGCCTCTTGATGATTGTGATATATGAATGTAACAGCATATTATTGGACCTTAAAAATAACAAAAGAGATCATTTCAGAGATCCCAAGTAGCATGGACTGAAAAAGAAAGAAGTGAGCAGAACCTGGAGAAAAATTTAGATAAGGACAAAATTGTAAAGGAAACAACTTTGAAAAGCTTAATAAGTTTGGTCAGAGGACCTACAATAAAGGCTGCCCACCTCCTGAGAAGTGATAGAAATAATGTGCACAGACTTAACATTTTTTTTTCACATCATCATTATAGTGAATTGTTACCGGGGCCTAGCCACATCACCTGAAAGCATTAAGGTGTCAGAACTGGGTGGGTCCTGTTACAAAGTCTAGGAACAGAGTCTGAAGACTTGTAAAAACACAAAACACTCCTAATAAGATGAAGAAATATTATAGATTATTTGAAACCTACAAGATAAAATAAGTTTTGAAGTGGAGTTTTGAAGTGGAGTTTTGAAAGGTTAAAACTTTGCTTCTAATTTGGGGAAATAGGAGAAAGTTGTGAGAGAAAAGTAATGGTGATAAAATATGGTGATACAAACAAAAAGAAAAGGGTGTCAGAACATTTTTTTAAAAATTTTCAGGTGAGCGGAAAGTAATTCTCAAGGGGACACAGCCAAGTAGAGCAATCTTGTTATTATGTTAAATTTAATATTCACTTAAAACTATAATAGAAACTCACCATTGTTTTTTTATGTTAAAGTGTTCATGTCTTATCATTCAAGAACTTTAAAACAAAAAAAGTTTAAATTATAAAAATGCTAAATTCACCCATTTTTTAAAAATGTTGATGGTGGATTACAAAAACAACAGAATGCATTGTTAGGCTTCAGTTCTATATAAATAATGAAAACTATACCCTACGTTGAATGTATAATTTTCCTAATTAATGTTTATTTACAAGTTTTGGGATTGTTATTAGTCTGTACTGTTGTATGATTGCAATATGAATCTGTGTGCATTGTGAGAATGTGATCAGAATCATATAGTTGTTTCATTACCATAAGTACCCTGAATTTTATTCATCTGGAAGCTTCTCAGAAGTGGGGTTCAGCACTAATTTCCAAATTCCTTGTTTTATTTTTGAAAATGAAATCATTTGATTTAAGTTCTTCCTGTCACAAATGACCATGTCTTCTTGTACACATTTCAGATACATAAAATAATGTCATCTGCCCAATTATTTTAAATTGGCTACTCCTATAGAAATGTCAGATATGTGTATTTGCTTTCAATTACATGTATTTAAGATGTATTATGTAGAAGTAGTTAATATTAGAGTTGAAAAGAGACCATAGAGATTATATGGTCTAATCTTTTCATCTTAAAGATAAGGAAGAGGTAAAATGACATGACCTCAGAGAGATAAAATAACGATCAAGTTTAGTCAGTCACTAAACATTTATTAAGCACCTACTATGTGTCAAACTAGGCATCTAGGTGGTACAGTAAGGTAGAGTTCTAGGCCTAGAGTCAAGAAGACTCATCTTCCTGAGTTCAAATCTGGCCTCAGACACTTACTAGCTGTGTGTCCCTGGGCAAGTCACTTAAAACTGTTTGCCTCAGTTTCCTCCTCTATAAAACGGGCTGGAGAAAGACATATCAAACCACTTAAGCATCTTTGCCAAGAAAACTCCAAATGTGGTCATGAAGAGTTGGACTTGACTGAAAAATGAATGAACAACAACAATATGCCAAACACTATACTAAGTGCTGTGGATACAAAGTTCAGGCAAAAATCAGTCCCTGCCCTCAAGGAGTTCACAATCACAAGACCACTTAAAAACAACTAGGTAAAAATAAGTTCTATACAAGATAAATGGAGAATAATGAATAGAAGAAAGGTGCTAGAATTAGTGGTAGTAGCTATATAAGATCCCAAGTTCCTGACTTCTAAGTAAGTGTTCTTTATATCACAGCACACCACAGTACAACATACTACACTACACCACTCTTCATGGCACTGGCCTACATGTGCCATCTAGATATAGTGTGATATAAAAGAAATTGTGATGGACTTGAAGTCAGGAGAGGCTTGGGTTTGAATTCAGTCTTTGATGTTACATTCTGTGTAATTATTACTTGAATTTTGAGACTCAGCATACTCGTTTGTAAATTGGGGACAGAAACACTTATAAGAACTATTTCACAAGATTATTGAAAGTCTCAAATGAGATCATGTGTGTAAGGTTTTTTTTTAATGATGCATAAGCATTAGATGATAAGCTGACTAATTTTAGAAAAACATGGAAAGATTTGCATGAAATAATGAAGAGTGAAATGAGCAGAAACAAGAAAGCATTGTATAGAGTAACACCAATATTGTTCTAAGAACAACTGTGAATAACTAAGTCATGTTGAGTATTATGAATACTCAAACCAACTACAAAGGACTACAAAGGAAGATACTAGCTAACTCCAGAAAAAGAACTGATAAATAGTATATATAGTATGATTTTACATATATATGTATATACATATATACATATGTGTGTATATATATGCATAAATACAATATATATATACACATACATATCTGCATCTAATGGTGGCCTTCTCTATTGTGGGGTGGGGAATGAGGGGAAAAAGTGTACAGCAGAGAACAAAAAAAAACTTAAAAGCACAGAAAAATGGTATTTTTGAAAACAAGGTGTAGTATTTATTACATAGTTTTTTAAGAAAGTAAACTGAAATCGATATTCATGGTTTCATATTGAATCCCCTTTTTGTCTTGTGCTGTGTACATGGAAATTTTTTTTTGTCTTTTTGTATTTAAGTTCAAAGTGAATTAAATTTTCTTTTTTTAAAAAAATTATTTAACAGTGTATTAACTTCGAACTTCTAACTCTTAACAAAAATCCCCTGGTCTATTTCCTCCATTTGGTTTCCTCAGCTGGATGAAACCACAACTGAGACATCTAGTATCTTATTTTAAACTTACCTACTTCTTCCAGTAAAGTGGGAGCAGAACACAAGGATTTTACCTGGAACAGTTGTCACAATATGATTGGAGAGCAGTATTGGAAATACCAGTGAATCTCATTATTGTGACTGCATTGGTTAATCAAGATAGCAGAATTGTCAACCCCAAGGTCTTGCCACTTCTAGGCCCAAGAAACCTTACAGCACATAGTTGTAGTTTAATTTAATCCCTGAAACTGCAAAATTGAGAAGAAATGCTACTCAAATGTCCCAAAAGCTAATCCCAAAAGAGTGCTACCTTTTACAAATCAAACAAGCATTGGCAGATAGGAATGATAATGTGGTGACCCTGGCTACAATTTCTCTATATATCTTTTTAATTCTTCAAAATTCCCTATTTGTCATGTTTTGCATATCCTATCAAGACCACTCCACATGTTCATCAATCCAATTTGAATACAATCTGAGACAGAGTCATCAATTATATTCTCCTGCCTGCGCCTAACTCCAGGGAGGGAGTGTCCTTATTTAAGATACACTCCTTCTACATATGTCCTTACTCTCTTTCAGAGAGTACCAGTTCAAAATTCACTTACTAATCAGTACCCCCCTTCCTTTCCTCTCACTGTCTGCAGTTTGACTTCCAACTATATTATTTAATTGAAACTGTTCTCTCTAAAATTACCAATGATGATTTAATTGCCAAATTTAATGGTCTTATCTCAGTCCTCATCCTACTTTACCTCTCTTCAGGCTTTGACACTGTGGATCACCCTCATCTTTTTGATACTCTGTTCTAGGTTTTCATGACATTATTTTCTCCTCATTTTCCTCCTATCTGTCTAACCACTCCTCAGTATCATTCATTGGATCTATATCCAGGTTATATCCACTATCTCAAAGCTCTCTCTTGGGCTCCCTTCTTTTCTCTTTCTGTACTATTTATCATCAGCTCCCATGAATTAAAAAAGAAGAGGATGTTCCTGGAGGGTTAGCTCAATCTCATCAGCCTTGTCCTTCAGAGATAATTGACCTAGAAGGACCAGTCTTTAAATGAGAAAGTAAAAGAGAAAACCTGGACCCAATAATCAGTTATTAATGAAAAAATAATAATTTTTCTCATTCCCCTCTTTGATTTTTTTGAAAGATGTAATCTCCTCAATGAATCACTAGTGGACATGACAAATGCTTCATCAAGGGTTCTTAACTACAGAGTTTATGATGAGAAACGAGAGTGGAAGAGGGGGAGAGATTGACTGCTACATTGACAGGAGCCTTTATGGGCAGTACTCTTTGGCAAGTAAGTTCTTTGGCAAGAACTTATAGATTAAAAGACACACTAGGAAGAAGTAAATAGTACAAAAAAAGTAAAATTATCCATTTCATTGGTCCTTCAGCTCAGACATATCATCTCATGTGGTTTTCTAGTCCTCTAGAGATCTTCTCCTCTTAGGCAAATTGGGATAGGTGGAACTTCAAGAGCATCTTCTAGCAGTTCAGGTTACTTGCAGAGACCATCTTTTTCTGCTAAAATCTTTTACAAAATAGATGTTAATACAATTTTTAAGGTTTTTTTTGCCAATAACCAGGTTAAGTAGTAAGAGTTAGCTGAAACCTTATGTCTCTACTATTAAAACATCAAATTGGGAACCTTTTAGCCCAGAGAACTGACATTTTTGGGTCAGTCAGTTTTCACGTTGATATATCCAATTAACTCAAATATAAACTGAAAAATTAGAAAACTATGAACCCAAGTTATATTTGGCATCCTTCATTCCCCCCTTAGAAGGATGAGATTCTGCTAAGGAACTAAGAACACTTTTTATAAGATGACCTCTAATACACAATTAGATTCTCTTAAACTCATATTAACTACAATTGTAACAAAAGTGTTGGGATGAAATGTGTGTGTGTGTGTCTATATATACACATATATATAATTTATATATATAGTTTTAAAGTGCTTATCAAATAAGTTCTTTATAATAGCATATTTTTATTCCTAGCCATGTTCAAATGGATAACCCCTAGTAAAAGTTTTTTTTTAAGTGGGTGTCTCTTTGAAGCATTTATAAGAGAGACCACAAGGCATTCTTCTTTTGAGACAACTAATTGTGCTGAAATCCTTTTCATTAACACAGTTGGGTATAGAAATCTCTTTTGCCATACAGGGAAGTAGGAGGAAATGGGAATAAGAGAAGAGGGGGTAATAAAAGGGATAGTGGATTAGGAGGGGCAGTGGTCAGAAGGAAAACAGATTTCTGAGGAGGAACAGGGTAAAAGGGGAAACAGAAGGATAAACAGGGGAAAATACAATGGAGGGAAATATATAGTTAGTAATCATAACTATGAATATGAATGGGATGAATTCACCCATAACATAAAAGTGGATATTAGAAAAAAAGTGTATCCCCAGTGTAAGGACAAAATATTATGAGCAACAAGAAAAAAACAAATTACATATGGTGGTACCCCAATTAGAATCACACAAGATCCAGCAGTAGTAACACTAAAAGATCACAGGTTTTGGAACACTACATAACAAAGAGCAAAAGAACTGGGCTTCCAGCCAAAAATATCATACCAAGCAAAGCTAAGCATAATTCTGAATGGGAAAAAATGGACATTTAATGGACTGTCAGACTTTCAAGACTGTTAAAAAAAATTTGAACTTAAAATGAGATTTGACAAACAAGAACCAAGAGAAATATAAGGTACATATCAATGACCAATTACAAGGGACTCAATAAGGATAGACTGTTTACCTTTTATGTATGTGAAATGTAAATCCTGTGCCTAAGATTGTTATTAGTAATTAGGTAGCTTATAAGAAAGATTGGGGCAGATCTGAGTATAATATGACTTCAAAAAGTAAAACCATTCAAAAACAGGTAAAAGAGTAATTATCTTATACAAATGAGGTGTGAGAGAAAGAACCAATACAGAGGAATTAGATTGGGGAAAGGGACTGTTCTGGAAACCTGCTTTCATTGGGAGTGGGTTCAAGAGGGGAAAATATATATACATCTAGAAGAGTATAAAAGTCTTCTAAATTTGCAAAGAAATAAAACTCTAAGGGGACAGGGAGGGGGGAGATGATAAAGGAGGGATATTTAGAGGGGAGGGTGAGGGAATAGGTTAAAAGGGGATTATAGAAAGGTGTTTAGATCAATGGGAATGGGAGGACCAGGGAGGGATTCTTGAGAAAATAAGAGAGGAATCTTTAGAGGGGAAGGTGAGGGAATAGATCAAAGGGTTGTTCAACAGGGTGTTTTGATTTATGGGAAGGGGATGATAAGGGAAGGATTGCTGTGGCGGGGTAGGTTAAGTAATAAAAGGGCAAGATAGCAGGTAGAGGTAAAGTAGAGGAGTTAGGAGAGATAGTAAAAAAGAGATATGCACAAACATAAAAACAAAGGTTAAGAGTAGAATCTTTTAGAGAAAGTATATGTTGATAATATGTATGTAGGTATGCATATATGTATGTATGTGGTATATACATGTATATACTATATGTATATATCAATATCTATATTAAAAAATCCATGCTTAATTGTAGCCTGGGGGGAGAGGGGAGGAGGGGGGAGAAGAACAAACTAAATAAGAGCATAGCACAGAACAAAAGAAAACCTACAAGGAAGCAAAGAAATGACTGACAGCTTTCAATATAACATGCAGTATTTAATATATAGGCATTCTTGAAATGGAAAGTTATTGCTATATATTCTGAATCCTCTCCTATACTCTGCAGGGCACCTGACATGTTTTTTCTTATTTTATATTTAAGATTAATGTTTAAGTTTATAATATATTTCTTTTTCTTTTCTTGTTGTGTATTTAAGTTTTACTATTTGTCTAAAATAAAAGTTTTGAAAAAGAAAGACATACAGAGTTAAAAGTAATAGATTGAAGCAAAATCTATAATGCTTCAGCTGAAGTAAAAAAAAAGCAAGGCTAACAAAGCAAAAGCAAAAATATATCTAATTTAAAGAGATAAGTAAAGAAATTATATCTTACTAAAAGGTACTGTAGACAATGAAGTAATATTAATATCAAACATATATGCCCCAAATGGTATAGCACCTTAAAGGAAAAGATAAATAAGTTAAAGGAGGAAACAGAGAATAAAAGTATACTAGTGGGGGATTTTCCCCTTTCAGAACTAGATAAAAATAAAATAAGCAAAAAATTTTTTTAAAAAAAGAAAGAAGGTAAGGAGATGAATAGAATTTTAGAAAAGTTAGATATGCTAGACCTCTGGAGAAAATTGAATGGGAAAAGAAAGGAAGCAGTACATGGCACCTATACAAAAACTGACCATGAGGGGCAGCTAGGTAGCACAGTGGATAGAACACTGACCCTGGAGTCAGGAGGACCTGAGTTCAAATCCAGCCTCAGACATATAATACTTCCTAGCTGGGTGACTGTGGGAAAGTCAATTAACCCCAATTGCCTCACTAAAAAAAAAAAAACAAAAACAAAAACAAAACAAAAACTGACCATGTATCAAGGCATAAAAACTTCAAACCCAATGAAGAAAAGCAATAATATTAAATTAATCCTTTTCAGATCATAATGCAATAGAAAATACATTTGAGAGGAGTATAGCAAAGATAGTGGAGTAAAAGCAGTGACTTGCTTGAGCTCTCCCCCAAACCCTTCCAAATATCTATAAAAAGTGGCTCTAAACAAATTCTAAAACAGCAGAACCCACAAAAAGACAGAGTGAAACAAATTTACAGCCCAAGACAGCCTGGATGGTTGATCAGAAAGGTATATTTTGCTGAGCAGGGAAAGGAGTGCAGTTTGGCGTGGGCACACAGGCAAGGCAGGCCTCAGTGAACCTGGAGCAGGAATCAGAGGACTGAATCACAGGCAGCTGTGGCAGTTTCCTGACTTCTCAACCCACAAATGCCAAGGGCAACTCAGAAGGTCAGTGGGAAAAGTCTGTGACTGTGGTGAGACAGACAAGCTTGATCCCAGCCCCGGTCCCGGAGCTTGGCCCCGGGTAGTGGCTGCTTCTAGAACTTCCAGCCCACAGACTGAGAGGGAATCAAATGGCTGATCAGAGGGAGATTGCAGGTATCTCTCTGCTGGTGGAGGATTCTCTTGCTTTGCCCATGCTTGGATCTGGGTCACAGTTCTGGGTGGCAGTCCTGGGGCAAGGAGGAGTGCTGGCATGGTGGAGCTCATAGAGGTGGCAGAGAGGAAATCCTCCTCACAGTTCCAAGGCAGAAAAGAGTGCTTGTGGTCACTCAGAGACCAGAGCCCAGGCCAGGAAAGGAGAAAACACCTCACCCCTTATCATACCACCTTGGAAGAACTGAAAATTTACAGGTCCCTAGAAGTATCTCTGAAAACAGCTGCACAAAACCCCTGAAGCTTGGGACAATACATTCTCCACACTAGAAGCAGATCCCTACCTTAACAAGGAGTTTAAAACTCAAGTAATTAGCTGGGATCATGAATAAACAAAGGTCCAAAAAAAGTCAGACCGTAGAATCTTTCTTTGGTAACAAAGATCAAAACATACAACCAAAAGAAAACAAAGTCAAAATTTCTACATACAAAGCCTCCAAGGAAAATATAAATCAGTCCCAGGCCATGGAAGAGCTCAAAAAGGAGTTTGAGAAACAAGTAAGAGAAGTAGAGGAAAAACTGGGAAGAGAAATGAGAGTGGTGCAAGAAAATTATGAAAAACAAGTCAACAGCTTGCTAAAGGAGACCCCAAAAAATACTGAAGAAAATAACACCTTAAAAAATAGCCTAGGGGCAGTTAGGTGGTACAGTAGATAGAGCACCCACCCTGGATTCAGGAGGACCTGGGTTCAAATCTGATCTTAGACACATAACACTTACTAGCTGTGTGACCTTGGGCAAGTCACTTAACCCCATTGCCTAGCCAAAAGAAAAAAAAAATAGCCTAACCCAAATGGCAATAGAGGTCCAAAAAGCCAATGAGGAGAAGAATGCCCTAAAAAGCAAAATTGGCCAAATGGAAAAAGAAGTCCAAAAGATTACTGAAGAAAATACTTCCTTAAAAATTAGAATAGAGCAATTGGAAGCTAATGACTTTATGAGAAATCAAAACACTGTAAAACAAATCCAAAAGAATCAAAAAACAGAAAACAATGTGAAATATCTCATTGGAAAAACAACTGACCTGGAAAATAGATCCAGGAGAGATCATTTAAAAATTATTGGACTATCTGAAAGCCAGGATCAAAAAAAGAGCCTAGACATCATCTTTCAAGAAATTATCCAGGAAACCTGCCCTGATATTCTAGAACCAGAAGATAAAATAGAAATTGAAAGAATATACCAATCATCTCCTGAAACAGATCCCCAAAGGAGAACTAGGAATATTGTAGCCAAATTCCAGAGTTCCCAGGTCAAGGAGAAAATATTGTAAGCAGCCAGAAAGAAACAATTCAAGTATTGTGGAAACACAATCAGGATAATACAAGATTTAGCAGCTTTTACATTAAGGGACCACAGGGCTTGGAATATAATATTCCAGAGGGCAAAGGAGCTACAACTACAAGCAAGAATTACCTACCCAGTAAAACTGAGTATAATCCTTCAGAGGAAAAAATGGAAATTCAGTGAAATAGAGGACTTTCAAGCATTCTTGATGAAAAGACCAGAGCTGAATAGAAAATTTGACTTTCAAATACAAGACTCAATTGAAACATGACAAGGCAAACAGGAAAGAGAAATCATAAAAGACTTATTAAGGTTGAACTGTTTACAAGTTCCTGCATGGAAGATGATATTTGTAACTCATGAGACCTTTGTCAGTATTAGGGTAGTTGTAGGGAAAAAAAATTATATTTATGTATGTATATATATATATATATTATATATATGCATATGTATGTATATGTTTGTGTGTGTGTGTATATATTTTATATATATATAGAGAGAGAGAGAGAGAGAGGGCACAGGGTGAGTTGAAGATGAAAGGGTGATGTCTGGAGAATAAAATTAAGGAGTGAGAGAATTATATTGGGAGAAGGAGAAAGGTAGAGGTAGAATGGGGTAAACTATCTCACATGAAACAGGCAAGAAAAGGCTTTTACATGGAGGGGAAGCAGGGGAAGGTGAGAGTGAATGAGTGAATCTTATTCTCATAGGATTTGGCTTAAGGAGAGAATAACATACACACTCAATTGAGTATGGAAATCTATCTTACCCTACAGGAAAAGGGGGGGAGGGAAAGGGACAAGAGAGCAGGGAGATGATAGAGGGGAGGGCATATTGGGGGAGGGGGTAATCAGAAGCAAACACTTCTGAGGAGGGACAGGGTCAAAAGAAAGAATAGAATAAATGGGGGGCAGGATAGGATGAAGGGAAATATACTTAGTTCTTCACAACATGACTACTATGGAAGTGTTTTGCATGACTACACACGTATAACCTGTAAAAAAAAAAAAGAAAAAGAAAAAGAAAATACATTCAATAAAGGGCTATGGAAACATAGACTACAAATTAGTTGGAAACTAATCAAATCCTAAAGAATGAGTGGATCAAAGAACAAATCACAGAAACAATCAATTTCACTAAAAAGAATGACAGCAATAAGATAACATGTCAAAATTTATGGGATGGTGCCAAAGCAATACTTAAGCAGAAATTTCTATCTCTAAAAGCTTACATCAATAAAATAGAGCACAATCAGATCAAGGAACTGGGCATGCAACTAAAAAACTAGAAAAAGAACAAATTAAAAATCCCCAATTGAACACTGGCTTGGAAATCCCTTTAATGAATATGAATTTCCCTTATCCATAGTCATGGAAGATATAACTTTCCATTTTCTTAACTTTTTTGAAATTTTTAAAAGGTTTTTATATTTTCAAATTATTCTATTAGGAATTTGGTGCCCTGCTAGCATCAAGGTTCTGATCAGAACTTATTTTTTTATGCTGTGAATCAATCAGTCAACAAGCATTTGTTAAGCACCTAGTATTTCCTAGGGACTAGGCCAGGCACTATACCAGATGGTAAGGATAAAGCAAAACAAACAAAAAGAAATAATCCTTATTCTCAAGGTTCCAGAAGTTCTTGTCAAAGAAAAAGTATCATCCCTCATAGTTTGTGGTATTGAGTTATTGAACAATAAACACTATGTACATTTGTATCTACTTCTTATTTATCTACTTTATTGCTCTAGATTACTTTTCTATTATCTGGGACCATCTAATTCTGAAAATCAGCATTTTGCAGTATAGCTTGAGCTCTGATACAACCAAACTGCGCTCCTTCCTACTTTTTTCATTATGTTCTTTTATATTCTTGACCCTTTACTCATTCAAAAGAATTGTTATTTTTTTTAATTCTATAAAACATGTATTTGGCAATATGATTAATGTTGCATCAACTTGGTAGAGTAATTTGGGTAGTATTGTAATTTTTTACTATACTAATGTGGCCCAATGATGAACACTGAACTCCATTTCTTTCAGTCTATTATTTTCATTAAAACTATTTTGTAATTATATTTAAATAAATCCTAAATGTGGTTTGGTTTGGTAGAGTCCAGCTAGCTAATAATTTTATTGTTACTTGAAATGTCTTTTCCTAGCTCTTTCTCTTGTTTTTTGTTAATATTATATAGAAAGATTCTTCTTCTCAAGGTGGTTTTTTGAATGGAAGTAGACTGCCCAGTTCCCATATACCTATTTTAACAAAGCCCTGAAATTCTCATTGTACTGAGCAAAGAGTAAGATATCCATTGAGGAACTATAGTGGCTTCTTTCAGCCCAGAATTGTACAAAAAGTCAGTCAGGAGACTATAGGCAGTAGGAAAGGGGTTGACCAGCAAATACAACACCATACATTCAAACAGCCAATAGTCTTGCAGTATAACCAGAGACAGGTCAGAGACATTTGTCCTGCAAGGTTGTGTGGCAAGAGTCAGCAAAGAATGTTGCTGAAATAGCACCAGGGTAGCCAAGAAGCAAGGATGGAGATCTTGGAAAATACTAAATGTGGCAGCAACCAGTGTGGCACAGTAACACTCAGGTCCTTTGTGTTAAAATTGTATTTTGTTCTGGTAACTTGACCACTGCTCTCCTTCTATTTAGTATAGTGAATAAGTTTACAGTTAGCCAGTATAAAATAACAATAGCAGGGAGTAAGATTGCAAAGTGGAACCTAGAAGTACTTAAAGACTGTCCCATAGATCAAAGGAATATAATTTTCAAACTGTATCATATTAACTAAAAATCAAATTCTAAGACTATATGCTAAATCAAGTGAAGCCATCTAGCTTTCTGTCAGGAACTTTTGATCCTATGATTTCTAAACTTCAGACAAGCTCTAGACATCTGCAGTAAGACCAGTACAATACCAAATGTTGCTGATAACTTTGAGATGATATGGATCTGTAAATACATTAACCCTAAAATATTACTAATAATTTTGCAATGATGCAGATATATTAATGAACTAACTCCAAGGTAACATGGATAAGAGTTAGTCTGTCACCCACCAAAACTTAAAATAATGAAACTCCAAACTCTGCCATGCGGGCCCATCTCCTAAGGGTCCATGCTGCTCAAGTGCTCCTAACTCTTATCTGCAATTACATAAGTCACTCTCCCCCTCCCTATTTTCTTCCTCATGATGTCTGCCTTCATCCAGCACTCTATCCCCATCCTGATGCCATCTTCCTCTTGACCTCCCCACTTTGAACAATTTGTCTATTTTCTGTGCCATTTGCCCCTTCTCCCTCTCTGACTTACAAAAGTGTAATTGAAGGATTACTTCCTGATGCATTGTGCTTTTTTTTTTCCTGGAGAGTACCCAAAGAACCGACCATGCCTGTTCCCATTTCATAATTCCATTAAGTAATTAGCAATTCATCTTCGTAGTTCAGGTGCCTAGCAGTTCCAAGATCCATGCTAGCCATTGTGAGACCTAAAATTCAGCACTCTGAACCACAAAGATCTATGGATGTCTAAACTTGGAAAATTGAGATAAGTGAAGGAGGACAGTTGACCCAAATGAGGTCAAGCAGAGCTGATGACTTTAACCCCAAAAATGCAGCAGGTGTGGAATCTAGTTCTGGCACAAAAGCCTAGGTCAGGAACCAAAAATGGACAGATGAGTAAACCAATGAAGTCGCCAATAAGTGTATGAATTGTAAATCTCATGATGCCTTAAAATCTAGCCTAAGAGGAAAGAGTAGCTGTAATAAGCACAAGTAGAGACTCAAAGGAAAAAATTGATTTTTAAAGAGTAGTAGTGATGACTTAAATGAATCAAGAAGTAGCAATGAAATTTAAAAATTAGAAAGAGAATAAATAGCTTAGAAAAAAAAGTATTAAACCTTATTTAAATAAAAGACTCCCTGAAAACTAGAATAGACTAAACTGAAATTAGTGGCTCAATGAGACAGTAAGAAATATTAGAGCAAAATCAAAAGATTAAAAAAAAAATTAAAGTAAGATATTTAATGTTAAAAAACTACTTACTTTGCAAACAGATCAAGAAGAGATAATTTAAGAATATTAGAAAATGAAAACCATCATTTTAAAAAGCCTGGACATTATAATTCAAGAAATCACAAATGAAAACTGCCAAGATCTTTTAGAGTCACAGGCCAAAGTAAAAATAGAAAGAATATACTGCTTACCTCCTGAAAAGAGCCCTAAAAAGAAAATTACAAAGAATATCATCTAAGCCAAAAATTCAAAGCTCCCACATTAAATGAAAAGTTCATCCAGAAAGAAGCAATGAAACTACCAAAGAAGTAAACTTGAGGCAACCCAAGGTTTGGAAGCTTCTACAATAAATGAGAGAAGAACTTGGAATAAATCATTCCAAAAGACAAAAAATATCATCTTAAAACCAAAAACCGTTTACCCTACAAAACTAAATATATTTCTATAAGGATGAAAGTGGACCTTTAATGGATGAGAGAACTTTCAAGTATTTTTCATGAAAAGACCAGAATGAACTTTGAAATACAAATATAAGAATAAAGGGAAACCTATAAATGCACATTTATTTGAGCAAGTGGAAGGGATTATATGATGATGTAGTACAAATATTCTAGTGAGTAGAAGACCGTTTTTTCCAAATCTTAATGTCTTCAAACAGTCTTGAGGGAGTCAAACAAGAAAAGCAAAGGACTTAGGGGTGGGATGATTCTATTCTAAGAGTTTTAAGAGTGGAAAGAGAAAGGAGGGTAAAAGGAATATACTAGTGTAAGAAGATGGAAAGGAGGGGCTCATTATTTATCATAATTAGTGTGGATGAGAAAAAGAGTAAGGAACAAGTATGGAGGAAAAGAATGCCCATTAACTGGGGAATGACTGAAAAATGTAATATATGAACATATTGGGATATTTTTGATCTATAAAAAAATTATGAAAGAAGTAGAGTTCCAAGAATCCTGGGTAGTATGAACTGATGCAGAATGAACTGAGCAGAACCAAGGGAACAATTTTAATAAACATGATACTAGTGTAAAGAAAAACAACTTTTGAAGACTTAGGAATTTTGATCAATAAAATGACCAATCATGTCTATAGAGGACCTCAATCCTGATGTATTGAAGGTGTAGAAAGCAACATAAAATTATAGGGATATGGTTACTCTCTCTCTCTCTCTATATATATATATATATATTTTTTCAACTACAGCTATTTGTTTCAAGGTTTTGTCTTTTTTTTAATCCCCTAGGTTTTTCATTGGGGATGGATTCAGAATTAGTGATGCCAAAAAAAGAAAAAGGGCCTTTGAAACAAATACAAAAAAGAAAATAGAGCACAGAACAAATAGGTTAGTTTTGAAAATAATTTAAGAATTTTATCATATTTTTTTCCTAAAAAAGCAAGTAGTAAGAAATGTCAATTCATGTTTTTCTATAAAATCCTCTTCAAATATACAAAAAGAAAGGCTTATTTTTGGTTAGAGTGCTTAAGTTCAGAATAAAAACATAAAATTAAAATTTCAAAAGTGCTACATAGAAAAGTTGATGGGTTTTTTTTTAAATTTTTGCATTCTGATGCTTTACTGAAGAAATTATCACAATCTGCTCAACGACTCTCTAGTGTTCTCTAGGTGATCTGCAAATATAGATCCTTTTGCCTCTTCTTTGCCTATAAATAATTTCTTTCATCATCTATAGTTAACATTTCTAGGACTATGTCAAATAACAACAGAGATGGTAGACATTATTACTTTATCCTAATATTACTATAAAAATTTCCAATATTTCTCCATTGTATATAATCTTAGCTTTTATTTTTAGATAGGTACTTTTTTATTATATGAAGGAAAGATCACTTTATTCCTGTGCATTTTAGTATTCTTAACATGTCTGAGTACTTTATTTTGTCAAAGATTTTTCATCTATTGATATAATTATATGACTTATATTTTGTTATTAATTTACTATGTTGATATCTTTGGATTGTCATCCCTGCATTTCTAAGTTTAAACTGATCACAACTATTGGAATAATTCTTTGAATATATTGCTATAGGCACTTTTCCAATAATTGATTTAATACTTTTGTCAATGTTCATTCCTGATATTAGTCTATGGTAAGGGTTCTTTTTTAATTTTTTTTTTTTTTGGTGAGGCAATTGGGGTTAAGTGATTTTCCCAGAGTCACGCAGCTAATAAGTGTATGTGTCTGAGGTTGGATTTGAACTCAGGTCCTCCTGACTCCAAGGCTAGAGCTCTCTCTACTGCACCACCTCGCTACCCTATGGTGGGTGACAAGGTGTCTATAAACTTTTTTAAAAATATTTTTATAACTATTTCAATGTAATTTACTTCCATTGTAATTCTATGTATTTAATTTTGTGCATTTAAAAACGGTATTCTGAAGAACCCATAGACCTCACCAGAGTGCCAAACAGGAGCCATGATATAGACAAAAATGGCTAAGAAGCCCTAGTCTATGGTTTTTTATCTCTGTCTCTTCCTAGTTTATGCATCAGCACCATATTTGTGTCATAGAAGTGTAGCACTCCCTACGGACTTTCTCCCCAATTGAGTACTGACTACTTTCACAGGTTCCATGGTACTCTGTGAGTCCAAAGTCTTAAAACTGTAACTTATGAGCCTTCACAACTGAGTTTAGTAATAGTCAGTGAGTAGACACAATTAACTCAAAGCAAAGGCATTTACTAAAATGATGCAATCAGAACAATTAGAATATAACCCTTCCCCCCCATAAATCTGGGATACACTCTCCCACAAACTCATACTACATCAGTGGGAAGAGTGGACAGTGCCCTGGTAGTGAGGCCAAGGAAACCCTCACCTCTGATGCCGCAGGATTCTGATATCTTTTATTTTCTCATGATTTCCTCATTCTGCTCCTCGTTCTTTCCATCCTGGAGTTCAGAATGCATAAATTGATCCATGATCCTACTTTTCCAAGCAACTCAAATCCCAACTGAATGGACTAAATTACCTTTGAACTCATAATTGACTCTCTACTCTGCTGCCAGGGGTAATGCTCCTTGAATCTACTTCCTGCCCCTTCTTTCTATGTCTCTATCCATGTCTCCCTGTTCCCTGATAAATTTAGTATCTCCTACTTTGCAAAACTCTGTTTTAAGATATCGTGGATGACAGTGGAGTATGGACAGCAGAGAAATCTCATTCTCCTTCACCTATTGCTCTTTGGTAAAGGTGAAAGGATCATACACCACAAAGCTGCTCTTTAACTTGGTTTTGACTGTCTCAGGTTTTGCTTTTGAAGGGACACAGGGGGCATAGTCAATATATTGCAATCCAATGGCTAGCTATTCTGCCAATACTATCAGGGAAATTTCACCCCAAATTAAAGGTGTTAATAAGGCATACTCATCTTTGCACATTATCTTGGAAAATAGAAGGTAGGAAATCAAGTTTTTTAATTAGATTTTGGTTTTATTTATCAGACTACTGTCTTTTTTCCTTTGATTCTGAGAATTCTTTATTATAATTATAGACACTGTTGAAATTTTATTTCTTAGTTGCATATTTAATTCATAGTTCACTTTTTCTCTTTTCTTAATGTGTTCAGAGATATAAATTTTCTTTGAGAATGTCTTTAGTTGCATCCCATAAGTTTTGGTATATTGTCTTGTTATTTTCTCATTTTAACATATTTGTAACATCCTATTATAATAATTAGTTTATTTTAAGATTAGGGACAACATGATGGCTCCTTTCTCCTCAGCTTTAAAGAGTATTTTGGAAGAAAATTTATTAGTTCCATAACAACAATTCAAAGCCCCAGTCAGCAAAATTTCTAACATTTAGGCAGAATTTGTACTCTCTGCCTAACTTTATGGCTATCTTTCATTAACCCCAGAATTCTTTGTGATTGACACAAAATGCCATTTACTGGACATATTCAGATAGCAAAATAGCAGATTATATCATAATACAGTGGTAGGGGAAGTTGGAAAAAGAGATCTTTTCTTGGGATTTCCCCCAAACTGACTCTTCTGATCCAGTATTCCTTAAGAGTAAATGACTCTCCTTAATATCTTCCTTCTTGAGGCAGCTAGGTGGCGCAGTGGATAGAGCATGTGCCCTGAAGTCAAGAGGACCTGAGTTCAAATCCAACCTTAGACCAAACACTTGTCACTTACTGGTTGTGTGACCTTGGGCAAGTCACTTAACCCCAATTGCCTATATGTATGTGTGTGTGTGTGTGTGTATACACACATATGTATATATATATATATATATATATATATATGTATTTATATTCCTTCTCTGCCACAGCTCAGTCCCATAAGAACATAGTCCTGCTGTTGCTTTTTTCTATTGTTATGTCTATTTTTTCCCTGCTTTTGGGTGAAGGAGATTGGAGATGTCTACAAACTTTTGAGCTTGTAAGGTTCAGGATTAATATAACACCAGAAGGCCAAGACCCAGAAATCATGTTGGTGTTTGTCAGAAGCCAGATAGTGAGGGTTTAAGTACTGATTGACCCAAGTAGCCCAGTCCTAAAATAACAGAGATGAGGATGCATCTACTCAGCTATGTCATATTTAGAAGTGAACTTGGAGGTAGGAATGGGTGAATGCTACATAGAAACTGTTAAATCTGAGACTTCCCTCCCCAGAGACCCTGGTGGTATTAGAAAGAGTATCTCTCAGGTACCAGAGGGAAATATTTGTAACTTCTATTCTTATTACATCTTTTCACTAAAGATCTCTTTGTAAACAAGTTAATTCATGCTAAATGTTTGAATGAAACTCTGGGCTAATCACTGGCAGTTGTGTGTGTGTGTGTGTGTGTGTGTGTGTGTGTTTGTATGTGTGTTTAACATGACAGAATGGGGCCAATAGCATTGCATTATAAAAAGACAATCCCAGCTCCTCAGGGGTACCTTAGAACTTTGAAGAGGAGATAGAACCAAGCTTTTTCTAAGAGTAAGACCAAAGTATCATTATATTAGTAATGTTGTTATTCTTTTTTATGGCCAACAAATTCTCCATTGCATTTTGATCACTGAGTCTAAATCACAGGATTGGCCTAAATTAAGACTAGGTCAGAATATTTCATGTAGATTTGAGAGGTTTTAATATGTATTTTAAAAAATAATCCATTATTTATTTTTAATTTTCTTTTCTTTTAAAATTTTGAATTCCAGATTCTCTCTTTCTGCCAACCTCTCCCCCACACACTAAGAAGTCAAACAATATGATTATCAATTATACATATGAAATCATACAAAACATATTTCCATATTAGCCATAATACAAAACAAAGCAAAAAAAAAAGTGAGAAAGTTATACTTCAGTTTGCACTTAGAGTCCATCAGTAATCTCTGTAGGTAGATCGAATTTTTTTCATCATGAGTCCCTTGTAATTGTCTTGGATCATTGTACCGATCAGAGTAGCCAAGTCTTTCATAGTTGATCCTCATTACAACATAGCTATTACTGTGCACTGTGAGATCATATCTGCCAGGTCTTCTCATTTCACTTTGCATCAGTTCATATAGGCCTTGCCATGTTTTTCTGAAACCATGCCCTCATCGTTTCTTATAGCACAATAACACTCCATCACAACCACGTAACATAACTTATTCAATCATTCCCCAATTGATAAGCATGATGAGCATCCATAAACTTCTAATTCTTGGCCACCACAAAAAGAGCTGCTAAAAATATTTTTGTTCATATGGGTCCTGTTCCTTTTTTTTATTTTAATCTCTTTAGGGAACAGACCTAGTAATGGTATTATTGAATAAAATGGTATGCACAGTTTTGTAGTCCTTTGGGCATAGTTCCAGATTGTTCTTCTGAATAGTTAGACTGTTAGCTACTCCACCAATTAATGTACGTATTTTCCTCTATCCCTTTCAATATTTGTCACTTCTGATAGCTATGAGGTGATACCTCAGAGTTGTTTTAATTTGTTTTCCACTAACAAATAGTGATTTAGAACATTTTTTCACATGACTATAGATAGCTTTGATTTCTTCTTCTTAAAACTACCTGCTCATATCCTTTGACCATTAATCAATTTGGAAATGGTTCTTATTTTTAGAAATTTGACTCAGTTCTCTATATATTTGAGAGATGATGCCTTTATGAATGAAATTTGCTGTCAATTTTTTTTGATATTACTTCATTGTCTGTGATACCTTTTAACAAAATGTAGTTTCCCAGATTATCTCTT
Organism: Vombatus ursinus; assembly: GCF_900497805.2. Lineage (NCBI taxonomy): Eukaryota > Metazoa > Chordata > Mammalia > Diprotodontia > Vombatidae > Vombatus > Vombatus ursinus. The sequence goes on from NW_020954610.1 coordinate 34,379,675, forward strand.
AATTAGACCAGTTTTTGCTTTTAGGCAGTTCATGTCCAAATCAGCTACAGCAAGTGCATGGAGTGCTTGGCCTAGAGGCAGGAAGACTCATCTTCCTGAGTTCAAATATGACCTCAAACACTTACTAGCTGTGTGACTCTGAGCAAATCATTTAATCCTATTTGCCTCAGTTTCCTTCCTCAGAAGGAAGTGGCAAATCACTCCAGTACCTCTGCCAAAAAAAAAAAAAAAAACCCACACAGGCTAAAGAAGAGTTGAACATGACTGAAATAACTGAATAACAAACAACAATTTTGCTTTTGCTTTGTCTGAGATGATGATTGCTATCCCTGTCTTTTTGATTTCAGCTGAAGCATAATAGATTCCACTTCAGCTCTTTTTTAAAAAAAACTCTTGTGTCTTTCTGTTTCAGGTATTCTCTTGTACACAACATATTTTGGGGTATTGGTTTCTAAACCATTCTGCTTTCAGTTTTATTTTATGGGTTAGTTTATCCCATTCACATTCATAGTTACACTTACTGTGTCTTTCACTCCAACTTATTTTCTTCTGTTTATCCTTCTTTCTGTCTCTTGATCCTATCCTTCTAAACATTCTGTTTTGCTTCTGACCACTACCTCCCTTAATCCACCTTCCTCTTTAGCCCTTCCTTTCTCTTATCCCCATTCATCTACTATTTCCCTATTGGGTAAGATAGATTTCTATACCCAACTGAGTGTACACATATACACACATGTATGTATGTATGTATGTATGTATGCACATATGTATATGTGTGTATAAACTTATAAATATGTACATACATATATGTATATGTGTGTGTGCATATATATATATATATATATATATATATATACACTTTCCTCTTTGAATCAATTCTAATGAGAGTGAGGTTCAAGCATTGCACACCTCCACTGTAAAAGTTCTTCTTTTTGTGATTCTTTCATGTGAGAAAAATTTCCCCATTCTACCTCTCCCTTTCTGCTTCTCCCAGTACATGCCTCTTTCTCACCCCTACATTTTTTTAGGAGGGAGATCTTCCTCATATAATTGATGCACACTCATGCCCTCTGTCTATGTAGACTCCTTTTAACTGCTCTAATAAATATAAAATTCTTAGGAGTTACATCTATCATTTCCCATATAGGAATGTAAACAATTTAACTTTTGGGTCCCTTATGATTACTCTTTTATGTTTGCTTTTTATGCTTCTCTTGAGTCTTGTGTTTAAATGTCATGTTTTCTATTCAGTTTTGGTCTTTTCATCAGGAATATATGGAAGTCCTCTACCTTCATTTAATATCCATTTTTCTCCCTGAAAGATTACACTCAATTTTACTCAATAGGTAATTCTTGGTTATAATTCTAGTTCCTTTGCCTTCCAGGAATATCACAATCCAAGCCCTTTACTCTTTTAATATGGAAGGTGATAAATCTTATACGATTCTGACTATGGCTCCAGGATATCTGAGTTGTATTTTTCTGGCTACTTGCAATATTTTCTCCTTGACCTGGAGCTCTAGAGTTTGGCTATAATATTCTTGGGAGTTTTCATTTTGGGCTTTCCCTCAGGTGGTGATCAGTGGAATCTTTCAATTTCTATTTGCTCTCTGGATGTAAGATATCAGGGGAGTTTTCTTTTATAATTTCTTGAAATATGATATCTAGAATTTTCTTTTATCATGGCTTTCAGGTAGTCCAATAATTCTTAAATTATTTCTCCTCAATCAATTTTTCAAGTCAACTGTTTTTCCAATGAGATATTTCACGTTTTGTTCTTTTTTTTCACTCTTTTGACTTTGTTTTATTGTTTATTGATGTCTTATGGAGTCATTAGTTTTCATTTGTCCGATTCAGATTCTAAAGGAATTGTTTTCTTCAGTGAGCTTTAATACCTCTTTTTCCATTTGACCAATTCTGCTTTTTAAGGAGTCTTTCCTTCAGTGAATTTTTATATTTCCTTTTCAATTTGGCCTATTCTGCTTTTTAAAAAGTTATTTTCTTGTGAATTTTGTACTTCTTTTACTATTAATACATTTTTGTTTTTTAAGGTGTATTTTCTTCAGTATTTTTGTGCTTCTTTTACCAAGCAGATAATTCTCTTTTCATCATTTTCTTGCAGGATTCTCATTTCTCTTCCCAATTTTTCCTCTACCACTCATCTCTTTCTTTAACTCTTCCGGGAATTATGCTGGCCTTGAGTCCAATTAGTATTTTCTTTCAGTCTTTGGTTGTAGCACATTGTAGTCTTTTAAGGTTATGTCTTGGTCTTTTCTGCCATTGTAGTAGCTTTGTATGGTCAAGTTCTTTTTTTGTTCTTTGCTCATTGTTCTAGCCTATTTCTTCACTTTGAACTTTATGTTAAAGTTGGGCTTTACTTACCTGTCTATGAGGAGGACTTGTGTCAAGCATCAGACTTTCTTGTGCTGCTGTTTTCAGAGGTAATTCTGGTAATCTCAAAGTTTTTGGTGCTTCCAGGGTTGTACTATCCTGGGAGAGGTGTGTTCATTGCTCTCCTGATCTGTGCTCTGGTTTTTACCCAGGAAGGATCCCTCCTCACACTGCAGCCACAAGCATTAGTGTTTTTCTCTGCTTTTTAAATGTGACCAGGGCCCCTGCTCCCTTGTAACTGATGACAAGCATTGCTCTCCATTTTGGAACTGTAACCCAAAACTGCTTATGGGAAATACAGTTGCCAATCAGTGCCAGCTACACACAGTGTCAGCAAAGGGTCTCCGTAATATTTTTTTGACCAGTTGTCTGACCCCTTTGCTATCTCTCTCCTGAGAACTCCCAAAGCTGCTTCTGCCACTGTCATGGTTGCCTCCCTGGTCCACTGCTTGTACTCCTCCTATGCTCAGGGTCTTTGCCCACCCCAGTGTTACAGACCTCTCCTGTAGACCTCCTAAGTTGTCATAGGCTGAAAAAAATGTTTTCCCCTGAGTTTTTGTTGGCTCTGCCACTCCAAAATTTGATTTGAGGCATTATTTTAAAGTTGTTTGGAGGAGAATGTTGGAAGAGTTCAGCTGAGTCCTGGCCTCTACTCTTTCATTTTGGCTTCACCCTTCTTTTAAGCAAATGAAAGGTATTGTGGAAGAAAGGGAGCCTTGGAGGACCTTAGTCTTCTATAGTTTAAGCATTATTAAGGGTTCATAGGGAGCTCATATCCAAAGCTCTACCTCATACTCCACCCTCCACCCTCATACAGGTTAGGCTAATGATTCCTTATAAAAGGTATTTAAACTGTTTTTTGAGATTGTATTGCCTCTAGGGATTAAGACTTGTGACAATGACCTATCCTACTGGTCACCTGGGTATAGTCTGGACAGAAGGGATTGGTGCCCTTCTCTGAAGTTTCTAAACATAGATTATTAACATTAGCAATATTGTGAGGTACTCTATTCTGAATGCACATTTTGTTTTTTCTGTTCTGAAAGTCCTTCTCATGTTCTGGCTAAAGAGACATCTTTTTGTTGATTATTGCTGTTGCTCAGTTGTTTCAGTCGTGTCTGACTCTGTGACTCTTTTTGGGGTTTTCTTGGCCTTTCCTTCTCCAGCTCATTTTACAGATGAGGAAACTAAGGCAAATAGGGTTGATTGACTTGCCCAGAGTCACATGGCTAGTCAGTGCCTAAGGCTATATTTGAACTTCATTCCACTTTTGGACCTAAACTACTAAGAGATAAAGTTGAGTTGTGCCCAACCCACTATAAGAGTCCTTTCAATGGGATAAGAAGAAAGTTTCCATTCGCCCTATGGGAATTAGCACGATAGATCTTTGAGAATCTTGACAGGCAAAATCAAACAATAGCAGAATCAAGTGTTCTATGGTTCTTATTGAGAGTTTGGAAAAGTGGTATTGAAAGATTCAAAGCTCTTCACCTTTTCATCTTTAAAGATCATATCTCGAAGGCAGGAAGGCAATTAATGGATCTAGTAGTAACACAAATGAAAATGTCAATGCTAATAAAGAACAGGGGAAAATATGATTTCTGACCCCAAAATTTCTCTGCAGAATGAGACAAATCCTGATGAGAAATTAGGTAAATTTATGGAGGTAAAACAGGATTGGGAGGTGATCATGAGTGGGAACCAGAGCAGGTGATAAGAGAGTCTCAGGTTTATCCAGTCAGTGATTCAGTCAGTAACATTTATAAAGAGCCTACTCCGTGCCAGGTACTGTGCTAAAATCTGTGGATATAAAAAAAAGTAAAAAAACAAAATTCCTATTCAGATAGTCAATAAGTACTTGTTAAGAGCCTATTCTGTGTCAGGCACTGTGCTATGTGCTAAAGATACAAAGAAAGGCAAAAAAAAAATCTGCTCTGCAAATAACTATGTACAAACAAGCTACATAAAGGATAATTTGGAAATACTCAACATAGGAAAAACACTAGCATTACAAGGGAAATATAACAGGCTTCCTGTAGAAGGTGGGATTTTAGCTGGAACTAAAAGAAGCCAAGGAAGTCAGGAGGCTGAGATGAGGAGGGAGAACATTCCAGATATGGCAGATAGTGAAAATGTCCAGTCAATATATGAGGTGTTTTACTTAAAAAAAAAAAAACAGAAAGGAACCAAGTATCACTGGAGTGTGGGGAAATGAGGGAGATAGGGAAGTTGGGAGCTATAAGAAGATTAGAAAGGTGAGGGAGGAGGAAAAAAGTTATGAAAGGCTTTAAACATCAAACAAAGGGTTTGATATTTGATCCTGGAGGTGATAAGAAGCTACTGAAGTGTACTGAGTAAAGGATTGTGGAGTGACATGGTCAGACCTAGTGCAAGTTTGATTACTTTGGAAAATTACTTTGTCAATGAGTGGAAGATAGCCTGGAATGGGGAGAGACTTGTAGCAGGAAGACCCAATCAACAGGCTATTGAAATAGTCCAGGCATGAGGTGATGAGAGCCTGTCAGGGTGGCAACAGGGTCAGAGGAGGAAAAGGGGCATATGTAAGAGAGTATAAAAATAAAATTGCCAAGACTTTGCAATACACTGGATATGGGGGAGAGGTGAGAGTGAGGAGTTGAGAATGAAATCTAGGTTACGAATCTACGCATCTAGGAGAATGGTGGTACCCTCCACAATATTAGGGAAATCAGGAAGAGGAAAGAGATTAGAGGGGAAAGTTAGTGAGTTCATTTTTGGATATACTAAGTTTAAGTTGTTTATGGGACATCTAGTTAGAGATGTCCAATAAGCAGTTGGAGATACAAGACTGGAGGTCAGCAGAGAGGTTATGGCTGGGTAAGTAAATTTGAAAATAATCAGCATAGAGATCATAATTAAATCCATGGGAGTTGATGAGATCACCAACTAGTATAGAGAGAGAAAAGAGAGGAGGGACAAAGACAGAGCCCTGTGGGACACCCCACACCAAGGGGGTATGACAAGGATGAAGATCCCCCAAAAGAAACTGAGAAATAGTTGTCATATATGGCGGAGGAGAACCAGGAGAGTGCAGTGCTATGAAAAGCTAGGGAGAAGAAAGATCAAAGAAAAGAGTTATTGATAATGTCAAAAGCTGCAGAGAGGTCAAGAAAGACAAGGATTGAGAAAAATCAAGTAGAGATTTGCAATTACGACATTATTAGTGACTTTGGGGAGAGGAATTTTAGTTGAATGATGAAGTCTGATATCTGAAGCCAGATTGTAGAGAATTAAGAAGAGAATGAGAAAAGAATCTTATTACTTTTATACTATTACTACCCTTCTAGGATACTACTTTCTTGGGAATGACTTCCTCTAAAATATTGCTGTATGAGAGTGTCAGAGGGTAGGTGGGTTTTCACCACCAAAAAAACTTGGGGGATTGCAGTACAAATTTAAATAAGCCAATGAATCATTAGAACCATGGTTAATGAGGATCTGGTCTAAAGGGGATAATTCAGAGTATTTGTCAGAATTCCATCATCTGGAAGAGCTTACCGATGATATCTTGCAAAGTCAGCTGAATCAATTAGATCCTCCAGATGGAGACTGCCTTTTGTCCATTTTTAGGTGGATAGTTCTGTATTCTTAATCCCATAAGGATGAATTCCTTAACACTAGATTACCTGTTTAAAAGAATAGTGAGAAAGGAGATGAAATTTTTATAAGAGACATATTTAGTGGACTTGAATTATTGCCTCCCACCATGACTGCCCACTCTTTATGACCAATCTGCTTAGGGTATAACTATAGCTTGTCTTTTAGATAGAGTCCTACATGAATATTGTGAAGGTTTAGCTATATGTGCCTTCCCCACCCAAACTATCATATAGTCCTGGGAAGATCAATTGGTGAAATTTGAATGGAATACTAGTCAGCCTCTGAAACTGTTTGGATAAATAGAGTTATACACTCAAATTGATATTCTGAGGATGATGGGAGGAGGCACAATGCTTTGCTCTCTGCCATATTAAGTGTGCAGAGAGTAATAATAATCCTTCCTCTCAGGAGTATAGGGTGTGGCTTTTGAAACATGAGGTAGGTAAGAAGACAATTGATGGTCAGCCTATAGGGTTTTTAAGTTAAAAAAGAAAACAACACAATTTTAAAAAATCTGGGACAATGAAGATATCCTGGAACTTCTGCAAGGACCCTTCTGCTGTAGTAAAATTTATAAAATCCCTGAATATCTCTGTCCTAAATTATTGGTGCTACATACCATCTAGTCATTTCCACATCCTACATGGTTGTGCAGAGCCATTTAAATCTGTGTATTCAGATTTGAGGGACTGTTGGAATAAATTCCCTTAAAATGAATGTTAAACTTCCCCCTGAGACTCTAACTGTTGTAACAGTAGGACTACGTGAGACCAGAGGCCGTATGCCCAAGTGGAATTGTTTATATCAAGTACCTATTCTCACTAAACCTAGTGTTCTTAACTAAACCCTGGTAAAGAGTTGGTGGGAAGACCACCAAGGTAAAGAATGCCCTAGCTTACATGAAGATGGATTTTCCCTATTTGAGTTTCAGATGAGTTATAGGTACACATATTATGAGTTTTTCAGAGTCATTATTAATATAGGTATGTTTATGCCGGTTATTTTGGATAGGACTAAATGGAAGCCCTTGTTGCCTGAACTATCCGGAGTAGTTAATATTTTAAAATATTGGGTTGAGGAGGGGACAAAATATACTTCTTTCTTAGTAATGGAGATGTTTCCTCATTTGGAAATTGCCTATGCCAGTAAATTTATAGACCCATTCCCTGTCCTTACTTAATGAAGTTGAAAGAAGTTGGAGTACTTATATCACCATAAAAACTCTTCTTATAATAAATAACCCAATGGGACCAGTGAAGAAAACACTTTGTACCTGTTTGCAAATAGCAGATTATTTGTAGTTAAATGAAGTTGTTATGCCAATCGCTGCAGCTGTTGCTGACCTTGTCAATGTGTCAGACCATGTCAGATCAAGCATCCTAGGGCCTGGTTGAGTAGTATGGAATTATTGATATCAACATAACCTTTTTTTTTCTCCATTTTCTGTGGCTGAGACTATTTAGTAGTTTATTTTTACCTGGCAAGGAACTCAGGGTATCTTCACCATCATTTCTCAAGGTTACTTGAATTCTCCTTCATATTTCCATACTTTGGAGAGCAGAGATTTGTAAGAGAGCATTACTGTATTGCTTATATATGTTGATTGGGCTTGTTGAGGCTGTGATGGCAGAAGCCCTAGATTAGATAGATGATGGCAAAGGATGGGAGATCAATCCTAAGAAAATTTAGGGTCCAGCCCACCTAACTTAAATTTTGGGGAATACTTAAAATGAGAAAAAATCTGGTGATTCTAGATAGAGCTTATAATAAGCTACTGACACTTGCTTCCACGTAGACTAAACGTGAAGCCCAAATGCTTAACCATTCTAAAATATTCTTATTCCCTCCTTTGGTATTATTATGGTCCCTATTTACTGAGTCACTTCAAAGTATACTTCTTTAAAGTGGTGATAAAAATAGGCTATAGCTTTGGAAGCTCTAAAATGTGCTGTCCAGCAGTCTCTCCCTGGTTCATTTTGATCCTGTGAAATCTATGTTCTTTGATGTTTCAGTTCATAAGGACAAAACTGAATGTAGCATTTAGCAGACAGTAAACAAATGTTAAGCGTCTGGAGGAATAATGTGCCAGAAACAGCCATTTGCCCTTAAATAATTTGTTTACTTGCTGTTGGGCCCTGTTTACTACTGAACAAATAATATTATGTTGACCCTTCATTGTGAGATGCCCATTATGAGTTATGTGTTTCAAGATTTTTGTAACAAAATGGGCCAGACATAGGAAGCTTCCATTCTTTAAAGAAAATTGTAATCCAATATCATGCTTATCTGGCTCCTTCAGATGTTATTGCCTTCATGAACAGATGATGATACTGGTAGAGGCTGAACCTCTAGTCTCGTCTAGTTGCAACTAAAATATTTTTATTTATACTTACTCTTGGAAGAAATACAGGGATTTGAATGAGTATATAGTTATAAAAGCTCTCCATTTTGAGGTCAGGACTGATGGAAGCATTTTGCTGATGGCTCCCACTTTGTATAGTTGTTTGTAGTGCATTGGAAGTATTACTATTTGTGCTATGAACCTGACATGATTATTTTAGTGATGGAAGATCCTATAGAAAAATTTAGGGATCTTGCTGCCAAGGGGTGGGATATAGTAGGAATGACACCAGTTTTGTACAGGCTTGTTTGGTGTTCTGAGAGGGTTGGAAGGTGGAGGCCGTTTGATTTCCCTTTTGCCTGATGAATAAAAAGCCTAAGCTTAGGGTGATTTGGTGTCAGTTTTCATCAGAGCTCATACTGCCTTTGGAGAATGTTTTTCTAACTTAGCATGGGCTTTGCTGTGGAGGTAGAGGGGAATAGTGCTTTATATCCTTTCATACATTAGAAATTTTAATCTTTTAATTTATTACTAGTAAACTTTTTATGATCTATGAGTGACTACCAGGATAATGAGCAAAATATATATAATATATAAAAGTCTAAAGAAAGCCAGATTCCATTGGTTTACATAATTGCTGTAGTTTTCATTTCCTGAAAAAATCAAGTACATAAATATTCCTCTAACACAGTTTGTGAATAACTCTTAAAATAATTCTTTCACTTGTATGTCAGTTCTTACAGAGTGAAGGGAAGGAAAGAAGAAATCAAGTTAGAAGGAGAATCTTTAACATCCTTATCTATGAAGATCATTAAAGGAAGACATTAACTGCAGCGTCAAGAATACAGTATATGCTTTGTAGCCCACAGCAGAAAATGCCAACTGGCATAACAGCAGAGAACACACCCAATAATGAATCAACACGTATGGCTTCAGCAGACTTTCATGCCAGCCAAAGATTATGTATAATTCAGTGGAGAATTGCCCATATGTGGTGGCTGGGTAGATATAAATCAGCAAAACTAGTTTTTCAATTTTGTTATACAATCACTTTTAAGTTTTAGTATCCTTAGTTTTGGAGGGAAGTGGTGTGTTTTTACATTCTTCTCTATTTTCATCTGTAGTAGTAGGGGTCTATTTAATATAGATTCAGAGGATTTTTTTTGTTTGTTTATTTTAATCAATGATCTACATAACAAAGCCTTATTCGGAATCAAGCCTTTGAATCACTTTTCTGCCCCCCCCACCCTATTCCTATTTTCCAACCTTTTGCAGAAAAGCTTCCTTTAGGAAACACACTCTACTCCAGCTTTCCCCATCCCTGTTTCATTGCTGGCTGGGCCTCTGGAAAACCAACAGGACAATTCACCCCTATTTCGAATATGTCCTCCTCTCTCACCACGCTTCCCGCCCCTATCAATTTCTTATCTATGAGGTCATGGGGGCTGAGTATGTGCTTATTTAACCAACAGCACTTTCTGCTCCCCAGGAGCTGGGGGTGAGTGTAAACTGTGAATCATGTAGCTTGGCTTCAGATTTTTCTTCTCTCCCACCAGGCTCAAAGCTATCACTGTCCACATTTCAGCTAAGCTGCCTCTCCAACCCGGCCCCGGGGATCCGCCTGCAACAGGTAGCTAGGTTGTCTTTCACAGTCTAAAAAAAAAAAAAAAAAAAAACAAGACCAGAAGAATGGAAAAAAAAGAAATAGACGAGAAAGTGAGAAAAGAAAAAGGAGAATTAAGAGGTTGAGTCCACCTTAACTCAAACTCGCTGGCCTCCACGTAAATGTCAGTGCTCCTCCCTCCTCCCCTCCTTCCCTCCTTTTCTCCTCTCCCCTCTGCTCTTATGCAATACACTTAGCACATATAGTACCACAAATGGTTGAGCTGAGGGAGGCAGAGAGAAGGAGGAGTAGATGTAATAGGGATAGGGAGGGAAGGAAAGCATTGGTAGTGGTGTCGTTGGAAAAGAGGGAGGGAAGAAGAAAAGAGGGAGGGACGTAAGCAATTCAAGTTCCAGGCCTCCACCTCTATTCCTCCGCCCCGACAAGTAGTAACCATTGGTGGTGGGGTTGGCTCTGGGCTCTGTGATTGGGGCACGGTGGACGCCAGTCACTACCGAGGCTGGCAGAAGGGTACGTTGCAAGGAGCACGATGTTGACCTACTAACACAGATCTCTGGCGGCGGCGGCAGCGGCGGCGGCGCGGTGGTGGTTCCCCGCTGTAGCAGGCTGGTAGACCCCTCCCATCACTCCTCCTCTACCGCCACCCAACCCCCCCCATCCCCCGCCTGCGCCCCTCTCTCCGACCCCAGGAAGTGCTGCAACTGGCTGTCTCCTCTGTGTCGCGCTACCAGCGTGCGGGCCTGCCCCGGAGGTGGGAGCGAAGCCCCAAGCGAGCCACTTCTCTTCAGATCCTTTGATGCTGCCCCTCAGCCCCCCATCCCCCCTACTCCAGCACACACAGCAGTACCCAAGCCTCACTCAACCCTGCCCAGCCTCTATCCTCATCTAGAGCTGAGGCTAAGAGTCGGGTGTTGTGTTGTGTTCTCTGGTTCACTTGCGACTTTCCGGGGAGACCTCTTCTCGTTTTTGTTGCGTTTTCTGCCCCTCCCACAACATTCTCCGGGCCAAGATGAAAATGAAAAAGGTAATTACACATGTTGTGTACTAATATTTCTAGGCTTTGTTTTCATTTTCTGTCTTTGTGTCTCTAAATCTCCCTCTGTCTTTCCACTCACTACCTTACCTTACCCCACCCACTAATGTGTAATTTCGAAAAGTTGCTGTCACATTCAGAAGTGTGTCTGTATAAAATAGTGGGTTTATATTACATCTCTAGACGTGTGTATTTATTAATTATACAAACTTTTGCTGTTATGTCAATGTCGGAATCTCCACCTTAAGGTGACTATATTGATTGCAACCCCCATTCCCCAGCACGTAGACTTTGCTCCCTTTCTCTACCCTGCAGTTGCATAATATGACGGTATTTAAGGAAAATTGATGTTTTGATAGAGAAAAGCACTAAGGCAGCCCTTCTGAGGTCAGTCCATTTCCGAGCATGCAGCAAAGGGCTTTCTGACTCACGCCCCCACTCCCTCTTCTCCAGGGATGGAGGGAGATTAGGGGGTGGGGGAAAAGGAGAAGATGTGAGGGGTTGAGTAACACTAAAAATACTTAATTTAGTTGAGAAATGAGGTTTTAAAAGGGGGGGGTGACAGCATTCAAAAAATGCCTATTCAGCAATTGCTTCTGTGTCGGAGGTTAGTCCTTACCTATAGTTTCCACGCTGTTTATCGTTAGTATGTTTTAAAAGCCCGAAGGAAGATTTGTGAGATTTGTTCTTTCATACATTGCATAATCCGCCCACTGTGAAATACTGGCAAGGATTATGAGAATGGGGTGTGTGTGTGTGTGTGTGTGTGTGTGTGTGTGTGTAATGATTTTGTAATTTTGGTGCAGCGTCGGGGAATTACTTGATTATAAATTACATCTATTTTCTATCTTAAGTACTAAATAATTTAAGATCCACAAAAAAATACACATTCTAGTTGAATGTTGAGTTTAAGATTATAAGGAAGCTACATAATCTTATCGTGTGTCTCTGGGGTGTTATTTTTTAAATCTGGAAAGAATTGTGCCGGTTAAATTATTCCCTTCCATTAACGGAAATATTTTATTGTTAACTCCCTTTTCCCCTCACTTTTGTGTAATTGGTTTTTCAGACGCTGCAAAACAGATCACCTAATAGTTCCTGGAAATGTTGCATTATGTAACCACAGAATTTGCTGGCAGAGGACAGAGGAAGAGGGAGCTAATTACGCGATTTTTATAATCTAGCTACAAAGAAACTAGGGCAATAAGCTTTTTAAAAAAAAATGGCACGGTAGCAGTTTTTTAAAAGGATGTTTATAAATAGAAAAGTAGACAACTGGGTAAGACGTGAGTTCGTTCATGCTGCTGAATATGTCATATACCCAAAAATGAAATTGTGTTCTTCTATATTTAGCCCTAACTATCACAATTTAGCAATTGTGGCTTCACAGTGCTATTTCTGGTGTTTTCTCTAGGACTGTTAGCAAATAGACGTTCGGGGCCATTTGCTGAGGTTTAACTCCAGGTCTTCTGAGACATTTGGATGAATCTACGTTTTTGACGGCATCTTTCCTAGATGAAATGACTCTCTTTAAAAAAATAAAGACTGGGAAACTGCTGCTCACAGAAAACCTCCCAGAAGGTTGAAGAGTCATTTTCTCTTCTGGGCATTTGTAATTAGCAACAATGAAAATCACAAGTATTTCCTTCAGATTAGATTTACCTCTCCCACCCTCAGATGTGATTTGTAGGAGGTAGACATAGGTCAGTAGTTTATGTTACATTTCCTGATTTCATTCAGAATAATATCTTGTAGGGGTGTGTGTGTGTGTGTGTGTGTGTAAAATATATAGTCCTTAGGGAACTTCCCCTGTTTAAAGCTCTTTCTCTGATTATATTTGCTGTCTCTGTCTGTCCGTCTCTATATATGTATGCACACACATATACATATTCCAACACATACATATTTGGTGTAATTTAGGTGTAAACATTTTGTATTAATTAGAATATTTTTAATTAATGATTTTTTCATGTTTTTTAATTATTTTTTGAGAAATGTATGTACTTGTAAATAATTATAGTCTCTTTCTAGGAAATTAATTTAGACTTCAGTACCCTCAGTTAAGCTTCTCGTCCATCCATAGCAGCCTACATGCTTGCTTAGGTTGAAGGGTATCTCAGAACTCTCACTAGGAGGCCAAGAGAATGGCAGCTCCTCCTCCTGGTAGCTACTGCCAGTGGCCAGGCCCCAGTTTTTCTTTTTCTGCTGGCCCACCACCTTCAGCAGGTCCCTGAAGCAAACTAAGCTCCTTCCTTCCTAGGCCTTACCCCTCCAGACCTTTACTGGGTCTATAATGAGATTATAGGAGTTCCAAGTTGTTCGGGATGGTAGGAGAGATTGTCAGCATTGTCTGAGGTGGTAGGATGATGGTAGGAGAGGTAAAATAGAAATGAATAGGACTTGGGTTGGTCAGGGGTGGAGTTGAGGATGAGAGATAACTCCCACTAGGCTGGGGAAAAGGGGCACTGGATGGATGGCGCTGCCGATTCTGCTCTTCTTTCTCCACATCCTTTTCTTTGTTCTGGGTGGGGAGGGAGGGGGCGGCGCTGCCGCCGTGGGGCTGGGAGGAGTGCAGCACCAACCCTTAGTTAGAAGAGGCAAGGGTAAAGAGTAGTTGGGTTATGTATAAATGGGGCAATGGATGGGCAGCTCAAATATAGTTTCTGGGAGAATAGGGAATACAATGCGCCAGTTAGTGATAATGTACTAATTGGCAGAGCTGAGGGGCCCAGAAGAAGCAGAGATACGGTATCGTCTGTAGTCATGTAATGTGGAATGTGAAAAAGCTGTTCATTAATATAGAAGAAAGAAAAGTAGGCGAAGAGGAAACCTCTAAAAATGGAAAACGGGCGGGGTGGGGGAGTAGAGGGAGGCATTCTGGGAGGGAGGAGGAAGAAAAAAAGGGAGTTTGTCATGTTGCAAATTGTTAAGCAATGCTTCCTCTTTATCTTTTGCACAAATCGGGGAGTTCATTGCTTTTACTCTTTTCTTTGTGTCTGCTGAGTGGGAAACATCTTTCCTCTAGGGGCAGAATTTGGTTTCAAAAATGAAATGAAAAGTGGAACACCCTTCCTTATATTATCGATCCCTCTCCCCCCAGAAATGGTGATGGAAGTTTGGGTGGTGTATATTAGACCACATGCTCCTGTGTTCTTTAGAGGCTAGCAAATGGAAGGGAAATGTAAAGTCAGCCCCGTTATATTTGCATCTCCCGTGGATTAACCCTATCAGGTGGTATTTTTTTCCCCACTAGAAAACATCCAATGGGTATGACTAGTAGTTGTCACGTGTGGTCATCAGAGTTCGAAGTAAAGGGCAAGATCTTACTACACTATTCTAATACTGTCATTCCAATGAATTTACGAGACTTTTTTTTTTTTAAGGGAATGACTTTTTGGAGATATGATTTAAAACATTCTGCTTTCTTTGAACAGGTATAAAAATGAAACATTCTTTGCTGTGGATGTATAGAAAAGTTATTGTGGTGCCATTTGCTTCATCACTTTTTCATATAATATAGCAAATTGTATGCGATATTTAGGTAGTATTTACTGGGCTTTTTCCCTTGATTTTTAAACTCTTGGACGACTCTGGGAAATCTAGTTCCAGAAAATAATCACTAATGTTCAAAAATACAAGCATTTTCACTTCTCTTGATCCATATAATATTTGTTGCACAAAGCCTTCATAGAATTTACTTAAAGACTGAATTTAGTAAATTAAGTTGTTTGGCCACAGATTTTTTTGTGTTATGTTTAATTTCGGGTTTATTCTTTTTAATTTTTTTTAAAGATCTATGATGTCATCCCTGTAGGTATCTCTTAGGAAGGAAACTACTAATACCGACTAGAAAATGCAACTTAGTTTTAAGAGTATCCTGGGGGCACTGACATGCTTTGGGTCACACACTGACCAGTATTTATCAGCTGGGATTTGAACACTGAACTGCCTTCTTGATTCTTTTTGACTAAGCTGCCTCTTAAGTTTGAAAAAGATTACCAATAAGATTCTAGTAAGGTTAACTCCCCATGTTTTCCTTTCATGGCTCTAGGCTGTTTCACTAATTATTTTTTTTATTTATGGAAATATCTTGGACTAGTGGCAATAAAAACAAACTGTGTATTTTACAAAGCCCTTCATTCCTCATAACAACTCTGAACTAAATAGAACAAGTATTAATTATCTCTATTTTGCAAATGAAAAAATTGAAGGAAGTGTCCATCAGTAGAGTCTTCTACACAGTAGGAATCTGAATTTGGAACCCACCTGCTCCACCTCTTGGTTTCCTTCCCAGTTTGTGCCTTTAGACTTGTGGCACATCATACTTTCTTTTACTATCTTACCTTATGTGCAGGAAGGCTATCTGGCTAACTGAGGTTGAAAATTATGGTACAGGGGCAGTATTTTTATTGTTAATAACATTAAAGTCTAAAAATATTTTCTAATAAAGCAAGTATTTTTCTAAGGCTATTGCAGCCATATGAGGTAAACAGTGCAGATGCATCTATATGTTTGTGTGTGTGTATATATGTGTGTATATGTATATATGTGTATATACATGTATATTTTTGTAGACACAGACACACAGACACACACACACACACATATATATATATATATATATATACACACACTCACACATATACACATAATGATATTGAGGTTAATACCCCAGTCTCCAATCTCTCAATTGCTATTACCATTCTTGGAATAGAAAAGAATTTTTAGTTCAGATAAACTTATTCCTTTTTGATGTTGAATTTTAGTGAGGGCTGACTATGGTTTTGGAAAGAGTTTCCTTGTCTGGCTGGTTAGTATTGAAAGCTTATCTTTGTGAACTGCAATTATAAAATCACTATGATGCAACTGCTTAAAAAAATAAAAACCTTTGCTTGAGACTTCTTGCACATGTTGAGCAATGTGTCTGACTCACCACTTTAATAGATTCTTCTAGATGACCTTGCTGTGGTCATTACAGCCAACTATTAGATACATGATTAAGGATATGTAATGGAAAAGGTGTAGTCATATAGCCAAGGTTTTATTTTTATGACAGTTAGAATCACAACTATTTAAATATTTCAGTTGTAATCCAGATGGCACTGAGGCATTAAAGTTTAAAGAACAAAAGAAAAAAATAGAAATTGATGACTAAAAACATTTATATTTAGGATTTTATTCAAATTATAGAAAAAAGGTCATTGACAATTTCTTTTCTTGTTTTTTTTTAATGGCATGCTTGTATGTGCTGGCAATAATACATTACTTGATATCTTGTTATTTTTCTAAATTTATTGTTGTTGAGATTGGCCTAATATTCTGAGAATGTTGAAAGGTTAACTTTAAATATAGGTATTATATGAGACTTTTATCATCTCTTTTCAATTATCTCTAGATTGTGAATAATCTTCCTGTAGTAGCTACTACATTTCATATTATTTAAATTTCAGATCAGCATAATGCTGATGAAAAAGTTTCACTGACATGCTAGTATAAGTCATTTTTATTAAACTGTGCTCTGTATATTCTGTTTCATTGGAATTAAGAATTTGTTTATATAGCAGGTATGAAAGGATGATGCCCCCACATGTAGCAGGTTAAATGGAATCTGTGGAATATGACCATATGTATTTTGTATAACCAAATTCATCCTTCCCCTTGACTCAGTGCTTTTGTTATTGTTT
The DNA here is from genome assembly GCF_900497805.2 of Vombatus ursinus. NCBI lineage: Eukaryota > Metazoa > Chordata > Mammalia > Diprotodontia > Vombatidae > Vombatus > Vombatus ursinus. The sequence goes on from NW_020954610.1 coordinate 34,396,387, forward strand.
AGTCATTTTTCAGTAATGTTTTGACTCTTCATGACCTCTTTTGGGGGTTTTCTTGGCAAAGATACTGGAGTGGTTTGCCATTTTCTTCTCCAGCTCTTTTTACACATGAGGAAACTGACGCAAACTGGGTTAAGTGACACTTGCCCAGGGTTACACAACTAGAGAGTGTGTGAGGCCAGCTTTGAACTCAGGTCTTCCTGACTCCAGGCTCATTAGATAGAGCACTTTTCTTCCTTCTTTTCTCATGTCTTCAGTTTTTCACTAACAATGTAACAAGAAACATTACTTTAGCTTTCTTTTTTTGTGCTTTATCAAGTCGATCCTCATAGATTAAAAAAGTAAAAACAAACAAAAAATTCTATCCCTGACTCCATAGAGAGAAGCACAGACATTTCTCAACTGTCACCTCAAAACTACCAGTATAAACTACTTTTTCTACAACATTTGATAGGTTTTTATACTTTTAAATGGCAAGAGAATCCGTAGTCTTTACAGTATTTAGGCATTGGAAATAAGGGTTACATTTACAAGCCTTTTAGCTATCTTAAAATTGTCTATCTGATCATTTTACCCTTCTCAGACCCTCAGTAAACAGCGTTACAAATTATTGCCAAAGATAAACTTGTTTACGATTTTTTTAATCAATCCTCTTCACAAGAAAATTACAGTAAAAATCAGTGAAATCTGCCATCCCTGTTACTCTGAACCCAAGTGTGGAATAATATAAAGGGGCGCAGGGATATTAGTTTGCTGCCCTCACTTACTCTTTAATCATTTTTTTTCATATCTTATTCCTTCCATTTGTTGTATATAGAAAAAATTAGTCGCATTCTTCAGTGTCCACTGAGTTGTCAGTGTTGCTTTTTGATTTCTACAAGCCAGTTATTCCTACCTTGAAACCTTCTCTTGCAATCTATAAACAATTTGTGCATTTCCTGGTTGTCCCCCATTGAAGAATATTCCCTATTTTATAGAACTCTTAGCTGCACTTTGTTCTTCCAAATTATTTCTCCATTTGAACCTTTTAAAATTTAACTTTACACTGCTCTTCAAACTATTTAAGTAATTGCTTTCAGGTATGTATGTCTATGCATTTACTTTTGCAACATTGTTTCCAGATTCTATTTCCATAGTGAATTAAATTGTACTCGACTTTACTTTCATATAAAAGTTTGTCATTTGAAAATTTCTTAAACTATAAAAATACTTTGCCTACATAAGAAGGAAAATAATTGCGTTAATATGTTAAAATTATATTTATCATCAATCAAAAGCAATCAAGTTTAAAAGCATTGCTTTATATTAACTTTTAAAAAAACTAATTTATCAGATTATCTTTTGTTAAAGATAAAGAAAATAAAGCAAAAGCTGAGTTTCATTAGCATATTAATAAAATTTTAATATTTTGTTAGTAGGTTTTACAGGAATGACAGATTAGTTGAGATTTCTCAAATAGTGTACTTTTTGGAGGCATTTAATGAAACATAAAGAGATTCAGGATATCTTTTCATAATTCAAAACTTTGCTTTACTCATAGGTTGTTTAGAAAATGTCCATGAAACTGAAATATTTCTTTACTGGATTTTCTTTTATTCAATTATGCATAGCTCATTTTTGCCATATTTTTACATACATTTCACTTCTATTTATAACCTTTATAAAAATTAAAGAAACTACTAATGGATGAAGTTTTAAACTGTTTCCACAAAGGTAGTGCATCAAATACAAGCCACCATCTTCTTAGTAATTGTTATACAATTTAACCTAATTTCAGTTCACAATGAAAAGTTTCCTTTTTTAATGTCAGAGTAAAATTTAATTTGCTAAAATTGTTTCGCAAATATGACTGGTAGACTATACTGATGCCTATCTTAAACTATATTTCAAAATCTTTGTATCCTTTTACTTTTTTGCCTTTGGTGATTTAAAAAAATTAATTCCTACTAGTGCCACAATAGAAAATTTAAAAAAGAAAGAAAGAAAACAGGAAAAACCCATCAAAATAAGTATGCATAGACCAGCAAAATGAAGCCCCACGTTGGACATGGGCAATTAATTCTCATTCCAGATTTTAAGTTCATCACGTTTATGGGTAGAGGTATGTTAATGATTTATCTTTAGTCTTCTGGACTCACAGTTTATCACTGTTAGAGTTCTAAAGTGTCTCAAAGTTGTTTTTCTCTCTAATGTAATTTTGTTCTCTTCACTTTGCATCAGCTCATGTAGGTCTTCCCAGTTTCTCTGAAACTGTCCATTTTGTCATTTTTAGGACACAATAATATTCCATTGCATTCATATATCACAATTTTTTTCTAGCCATTCCCCAGTAGATGGTACCCCCTTAATTTCCAGTTTGGGGCTACTATAAAAAAGCTGCTATCAATATATACATATATATATATATATGGGTCCTTTCACTCTTGATCTCATTAAAGTATAGATTGCTTACTGGTATAGTTGCATCAAAGGGTATGTATAGGTTAGTAACTTTTGGGGTAGAGTTTCAAATTGCCTTACGGAATGGCTGGACTAATTCGTAGCTTTTCCAACAATGCACGATTGTGTATGTTTCCTTGCAGTATCTCCATTCCAACATTTGTCAGTTTCCTCACTTTTCATCTTTATGAATCTTAATAGCAGAAATGCATTCTTAAGAGTTTTCCATTTGCTTTCCTCCATAAAATTTTAGCCAATAAAACCGTACTTTTCCTTAGCTATGCAAATTAATGCCATTTTAAGTTGTACTGAGAGAATCAATATCCAGGACTGTGGAGGCAACAGAATTAATGCCTTCTATCTTAGTTTAAAAAAAAAAAAGAAAAGAAAGAAAAAGAAAAGAAAGGAAAGGAAAAGAATTTATAGTATTGTGCTCAGTTGTGGCTCCACACTTTTAGGAATAACATTGAGAAGCTGAAAGTGTTCCTGGGAAAATAAGCAGTGTGTCTTTTGCTACTATTTCCTCCTTCACTTCTGTCTCACATGATGAGGTGGCCCTTCTCCTTGCCAAGGCCAATCCCTCAATAATCATGTAATTCATTCCATCCCTTCTTCTACAACAGATTGTCTCCTCTATCATCTGCATTGTCTCACTTATCTCCAATCTCTCCCTTTCCAGTCTATTTACATATTGCCTACAAACATACTCATGTTTCCTCCACCCTGAAAAAAACACTCACTTGATCCATCCTAGTAGCTATCATCCTATACCTAGCTCTTCCCGTTAGCAACTAAACTCCTTGAGGACATCTACAATAGGTACCTCCACTCATTCTCCTCTCACTGTCTTCTTAACTCGCTGCAGTCTGACTTCAGGCCTCATTAATCAAATGAAAACTACTCTATCCTAAGTTACTATGATCTCTTAAATGTCACATCCTATGCCTTTTTTTTCAGTCCTCATCCTTCTTGACCTCTTTGCAGTCTTTGACATTATTGATCACCCTTTTCTTGATACTCTTTTCTTTATAGGTTTTTGTGACAATACTCTGTTTCTTAGTCTCTTTTGCGGGCTTTTCATCCAGGTCATAGAGCTACCTGTGAGGTCCTACAGGGCTCTGTCCTGAACCTATTTCTCTTCTCTCTCCATACTATTTCACATGGTGATCTCATTAGCTCTCCCAAATTCATTATCTTAACCATTATGCTGATGATTCTCAAATCTAATTATCTAGCCCTAACCTCTCTGTTAACCTGCAGTCCATATCTCAAACTTGATGTTCCATAAACATCTTCAATTCAACTCATTATCTTTCCCCCCAAACTCTCTTCCATCCCAACATTCTCTATTACTCTCTAGGGGACTACCATTCTCCCAATCCCCCAAACTTACAACCTAGTTGTCATCTCCTTCCCATTCTCAACTCCCCACCTTCCCTGCCCTACCACATTCAATCTGTTGACAAAGTCTGTCAATTTTACCTTCATAAAATCTCTTGTATATGCCCCTTTCTCTCCTGACACTGCCTCCACTCCTGTATAAGCTCTCATCTCTTTATGCCTGCACTATTGAAATACTGGTTGGTCTATATGCCAAACTCTTTCCCCACTTCAATTTGTCTTTTATTCGAAGTGATTTTCCTAAGGTGCAGGTCCGGCTTTGTCATCCTCTACTCAATAAACTCCAGTAGCAACCTGTGACCTCCAGAACTAAACATAAAATCTTCTGTTTGGTGTTCAGAGTCCTTTTTCACCTGTTCTCCCCACCTTTCCAGACTTCTTATAACTTATATCCCCCACTTACTCTTCAATCCAGCAACACTAACCCTTTTATTATTCCTCATACAAGACACTTCATCACATGACTCTGGGCATTTTCACTGATGGTCTCATGCATGGAATATTTTCCATCCTCATCACTGCCTCCTGGCTTCCCTGGCTTCCTTTAAGACCCAGCTAAAATCTTACCTTCCATAGGAAGTCTTTCATGATCTGTCTTAATTCTAGTGCCTTATTTCTGTTGATTATTTTGTATTCATCCTTTATATATCTTGTTTGTACATAGTTATTTTTGTGCTATTTCCTCCATTACAGACTGTGAATTCCTTGAGGGCAGGGACTGTCTTTTGCCTTTTGTTGTATCTATCCATACCATTTAGCACAGTGCCTGGCACATGGTATGTACTAAATATATGTTTATTGATTAATTTTGTGATCCTGCTATTTGAGGATTGATTGAAGGAGGTAGGGATGTTTATTCTAGAGAAGAAAAATTGAAGGAGGTGGTGGTGGACCTGATAGTTGTTTCGAATTATTTAAAGGGTTGTCATGTGGAAAAGGGATTAAAATTGTTTTACTTGGTCCCAGAAAGTAGGATAGAAATTATAGTGATTATGTGATTAGGGATATAATATTGTTCAGTTGTTTTCAGTTGGATCCAATTCTTCATGACTCCATTTGGAGTTTTCTCGGCAAAGATACTGGAGTGGTTTGCCATTTTCTTCTCCAGCTCATTTTACAGTTGAGAAAACTGAGGCAAACAGGGTTGTAACTACCATGGGCAAGAGTGGGGAACCTGTGGCCTTCTAGATCCTCAAGTGTGGCCCTTTGACCGAATCCAAACTTCACAGAACAAATCCCCTTAATAAAAGTATTTGTTCTGTGAAACCTGGACTCAGTCAAAAGGCCACACCCAAGGACCTAGAAGGCCACATGTAGCTTTAAGTTCCCCATCCCTGGCCTAAGGTCATACAACTAGTAAGTGTCTGAGGCCAGATTTGAACTCTGGGAGATGGGTCTTCCTGACTCCAGACCCTGCACTCTATCCCCTGAACCACCTAGCTGCCTGATTAGAAATGTAAGCAGAAAGTTAATTTTCAGTGATGCTGCTTCTTAAAAATAAGCATAGCTTAAAATGAAGATCTGTGCTTATTCATTATTTTAGTGACTTGTCTAAATTATTTGAAATATGTGAAAAATAGCTTCATTAAATTCCTTTCACTCTTAAATAATAAAAGCAATTCACATTAGTTATCCCTTCTACATTGCAGGGGTTAGGGGTGGGTATCCCTGCCTTCATTCCCCATAATCTGGAAAATTTGCATAAAAACTTTTGGCCCTCTCATCATAATAGAGAAGTCTGATTTTTTTCATTTTCTTTTATGCGTTGTTTACAAAAACAAAAAAACAAAAAGTACCTTTTTGTAAAATTTGGGTTAAGTATTTGGTCATAGGTTCTGTGCTATCTGCTGGCCTTCGTGTGCTGTATGTGGCTTCCTCAACACTCCCCAGAAATTCTCATTTAATTTAATATGCCAACCTTGGATATATCAAAACATAGACATGGGAAAAATTGTGATGTAGAAGAGATAACTGTAATATCGTGTTTGTATCTACTACAAAAATACTTCATATACATAATATTATCTCATTTGATACTGTGAGCTTTGTGTTCAAATGTTTGATAATTCATTATTTTACAGATGAGAAAACTGAGGCTCAGAGATGTTAAATATCTTGCCCAAGTTCACTCTTCTAGCAGAGCTATGACTTTTACTCAGGTCTTCTGACTGCAAGGTTATTTTTTTTCCCCCACTACCATAAGGAAGTGTAAAGTAACTCATGCCTACAAAGTTTAATGCTTTTTTAAAAAAAATTATTCTATAGAAAACAGGGTGGAAAAGGAAAGTGAAAACATGAAGTAAAATTCAAATGCATCATGATAATATTTCATTGGTGTGTTTGGAAAATTAGATAACTAAAATGAGCATATATTAGCAAGCCCTTTCTGGGTTTGGGTTTTGTGACATTGGGATTTGGGGAGGGGGTAAGCAGAGGGCTGAGTTTTTAAGGTATAGTGATTAATTAAAGCTTGCAATGAAGTTAACAGTACTGAATACAATACCATCATTAACAACATCATTGTATTGGCATTTGGTGCTATTAATATCGTTGACCAAAAAGCAACTTAAGTAGTGACTAATACAGAACAGAATTTTCTGTTATTTTTAAAATACTTTATGAGGAAATGATATAGTAATTGTAAAATTAATCATAAGGGAAAATATTTGAGGTTGAAATGTAGTCTGAGGAATCAAGATAATTCTTCTTCCTGATTACATCATCAGTTGTTACCAAAGGGAAATAGTTCTATTGACTGAAGACGCTGGATTATTTGCTATCAGATAGAATATAATTCCTTTGGGTTCTCCTATGGAGAAATCTGTTGAAAAATCAGCTTGTGCTCTGTCTTAAAATCACTGAGATGCTTAGGTAAACTGAAAAATTATGTAAAACATGGTGCTAGTCATAATTTTCCAAGCTTGTTTTCATAGCTTTTGATAATACTTTATATGGAACATTCAATAAATATAAGATTAATTGAAGTCTTACGAGGCCAAGTTTCACCATTGTTCTACATTCAAAATTATAGCTGATTTCAGTGGGATTTTTAAAATGTGGCATATGACCATCATTATCCATAGGTACAGGTATAGTTAATTTTGACTTTCCTATATTATTTTAAATGTAAAAAGCCAGGAAAGATAAATATTTAGATGACATGTGAAAATGCATAAGTTATTATAAGAGTTGTTTTTTCTCAATTATCAACTGTTCCCAAAGCATAATTCAGGTACTTTATGAAGCTGATATGAAACAGTATATAGGTGGTGGTGTAGTGACTGCAATTTATGCAGATTCAAAAAAAATGTTTTCTTCACTGGACGAATGTATCTCACTAATAAGTATAATACATGAAAATAATTTCATATGCATGTGGAGAACACTATTGCAATGTCACCTTTGTAGTAACATTGTATGACAGAACCAAGAAAAATCTAGTCATATTAAGAAAGTCCTGGGAAGGGAAAAGATGAGTTGAAGTCTATGTTATACATTAGAATAAATGAAGAGAATATGTATTATGCAGAAATATATGCATATGATTTTAAATGAGAATGTTAAAATGGGAACCAATAGTTTTGAGATATGAAAACCACCATTGTTATGAATGAATATTTAAAAAATTATACAATAAAGTTTTCTTCTGTATAATATAGAGCTAACCCTGATTTCTTGACAGCTGTGCTACTCCACACTAAAATTTCTGGGAGATACTACCAAGCTGGAAAGCATTGTTTTTAAGGACCATCTTAAACTCAAGGGACTTAGCATGAGTATGTAGGCCACTTAGATGAATGGAACTGATAAAGCATGGATCATAGCCACAGTGATAAAAGCATAGAATTTTTATGACATATAAAGTTAATAAATGTTTATTCAGCACACAAAAGGCAGAATGTCTTTGTGTTGTGTTACTGCTTTATAAATGTTGAAGTGAGATTTGGTAATCTATGTAGAAAACATTTGAAATATGGGAAAAGTTAATCAGGAAAATGAGGATTTTAGCCAGAGACCACTATATTGGCTGCAGAAGTGGTGAGGTAACTATGCTTAGAACAGAGGTTCTTAACTCTTTGTGTGTCACAGACCCCTTTTGGCTGTATGGTGAAGCCTACTGACCCTTTCTCAGAGTACTGTATTTACACAGGCATATGAAGGAAGCCAATTATATTGAAATTGTTATCAAAATATTTTTCAAAAAATTTGTTGACCCCAAGTTAATGACCCATAAACTTAGAAGAAATAATATTGAAAACAATGAAGGGAAAAATATAGAGAAAGGAAAGGTAGATTTGGGGTTGTTTTGTGCTTCCAACATTCTGTGCCTCTCCCTTTACCAAGTTATTTGTCTTTCAGCTGATCAGTTGAAGAATCAAATCATAAATACATTTGATCAATGTAGAAAGCATAGAAATACCAAATAATTGAAATAAACAAAACAGATCTCCATACCTTTAATGTAGAACTGGGAAGTAAAATTAAGTGGAAAGAGATAATGAAAAGAGAGAAGAACATGTAAAATTGGTGAAAGGAAAAGGAGTTGTGTATAGAGCTAGAGCACTTGAACAGAGCAACAGATTGTGTTCATAATTGTAGTTCCAGAGAATAAAATGAATCTGTTGAAGGATACTTGGTGGCTAAAGGCAAATGAAAAGTTTAGGTAATTATCTTTATCTTGAGTTACTGATTTTCTCAATACCTATGTCACTGTGGTAAAGCAGACCTATACTAATCATGTAATGTGGCAAAACATTTTAACAGGTAAGAATCATTCATCAGGTAGGGAAAATGTTTTTCATGTTATGAAAAGAACAAATCTGAATAGAAAACCATGAGGATTAGCATTTTTTCCCTAAACAGTAGATTTTCCCAGCTGATAAGTTAAAAGTTAAAATTATTTTCTTTAGTCAGTATAAAACTATGCACAATAAATGGTGACAAACACTAAAGATTAGTTGTATGTAAGCAGGATCAGGTGTCACTGACTGTTAAGTAGAGAGTCATGTTTGGGCAGCTGCCTTATTAGATAATCTTTACAAAAATATGAATATACAATTAGGCATTGAGAAGAATAGCTAGAAAATGTCTAGTCTAGAAAAAAAAAGTCAAGACTTTCTTAAGGAAACAAAATATTTATTTGGATTCAGTGTCTAATATCAAGCAACTTGTTAAGCCAAAGTCAAATTCAGATCCTAAATATTTCATTAATAGAATAGAATATTTTGAAGATGAAAAGGGCCTTTTGGGATCATCAAATCCATTCCTGTCAGTTGAAATTCTGGAAGCCCAAAGGGGTGACATGATAAAATGAAAGTTTAATTCTTTTTGTTCTGTATTTGAATTTTTTCTTGTGCCCTAAATTGAAAACATTTTTACTGCTAAGAAGAATAAAATTCTTTATAGCATTGAGTTCTTATATATTTCATGTTAAATTAATTAACATAAAGAGTTTATTTTAGTCCAAAGCTACTATAAAAATGTAACCCATTATGATAGCAATATTTAGGCCTTTCAAAAATGCTTATCATATTTCTAAGTGAAATTTTGCTCAATTAATTTTGAGGGAACTAGAAATATAAAACATTTATAATTGTATAACACAGATGCTTTCACAAGAGATGCCTATGTTTTGAAAGGCAGACTACTTTCCCCTTGCTGCTGAATGAGATGAGTCACCTGTTGAAACAAGCTAAGTCATTAGGCCAAGCTTTCATTCAGTGAGATTATGGAAAATTTTATGCACACATTGTGGTCAGATTTTTTAATGCATTTTTATATGAATCTTTAATTGTTTCAAGAATGCAAATTCATCTTATATATTTTGTTGTGAAAAATTGGAATCAGGTCTTTTGAAATTGCAGAAGCAGTGTAGCATAGGAGGATAGAATGCTTAGTTTGGTGTCAAAGAGAACTGGGTTCAAATTTCCCCTTAGACTCTTACTAACCAGCTGACCCTGGGCAAATCACTTTGCTTCTGTGTCTCAAAATTCCATAGGATTAATTTAAGTAATAGACAGGTTACAAGATTATGTGTCTTAACTACCAAGAGAAAGTTTGATTATTATACCGCTAAGATGGCTGAGGGAATTCTCATACCAGCCTTCAATTATTTGCCCTTTCTTAAAATTAAATGAATTTCTGCATAGTTATTTTTTTAATAATAAGATCTATAGGAAGTAGTATGAATATCATCTAAAATGATTTAAAGGTAGCATGGCATAAAAGTGGCAGTTTATCAAAAACAAAAACCAGAGATGTGTAACTGAAAAACTAAAGGTGTTTTTTTTTTTTAATTTATCTATTGCAGATCACTTAGAAGACTTCCACTATATTTAGCAAGAAGAGTATATGTGTTCTTACCTTTTGCAATATGAAACAAAAAGAGGAATGCTGATGGATATAAAATTACAATTTTTAAAGAATTGTGGTTTGAAAAATACTAGAGATATAATTTGTCCTGCAACAGAAGATAAAAAAAAGATTTAGTTAAAGTTATTTCTGATGCAGCTAAGAAAAATGCAGGCCATTAAAAAGGAGCAGGCACTTGTTGATACAAGTAGAAATGCGGACAAAATGGTAGTACTTAACTCTGCTCTAACTGAAGTATCCGAAGACTTGAATACAAATGAAGATATATTACTTAATGAAGGAGTTGGTGGAAAAAACAAATCTTCAGCTTGCCGGAGAAAACGAGAATTCATTCCAGATGAAAAGAAAGATGCTATGTATTGGGAAAAAAGGCGAAAGAATAATGAAGCTGCCAAAAGATCTCGTGAGAAACGTCGGCTGAATGACCTGGTTTTGGAAAACAAATTAATTGCATTGGGAGAAGAGAATGCTTCTTTAAAAGCGGAACTGCTCTCACTAAAATTAAAATTTGGTTTAATTAGTTCTACAGTGTATGCTCAGGAGATACAGAAACTCAGCAATTCTACAGCTGTGTATTTCCAAGACTATCAAACAACCAAATCAAATGTTAGCTCATTTGTGGATGAACATGAAACTTCTATAGTGGGAAGTAGTTGCATTTCTGTCATTAAACACTCTCCTCAAAGCTCTTTGTCTGATGTTTCAGAAGTGTCATTAATAGAGCATTCTCAGGAGAGTCCTATTCAGAACAATTGCAGAAGTCCTCAGAATAAGTTCCAAGACATAAAACAGGAACCCATGGAATTAGAGAGCTATACAAGAGAGTCAAGAGATGATAGAGGTTCTTATACAGCATCCATTTATCAGAACTACATAGGAAATACCTTTTCTGCTTATTCTCACTCACCTCCTCTCTTGCAAGTCAATCGATCCTCCAGTAATTCACCAAGAACATCAGAAACTGATGACGGTGTGGTAGGCAAGTCATCTGATGGAGAAGATGAGCAACAAGTCCCCAAAGGCCCAATCCATTCCCCGGTTGAACTTAAAAGCATACATGCAACAGTTGTTAAAGTCCCAGAAGTGAATTCTGCACTACCACATAAGCTTCGGATTAAAGCCAAAGCCATGCAAATAAAAGTGGAAACATTAGATAATGAATTTGATGCCACACAGAAACTCTCCTCACCTATTGATATGTCATCAAAGAGACATTTTGAACTTGAAAAGCATGATACACAAAATTTGGTACATTCTTCCCTTACGCCTTTCTCCGTGCAAGTGACTAATATTCAAGATTGGTCACTCAAACCAGAACATTGGCATCCAAAAGAACTCAATGGCAAAATTCAGAATAGTTGCAAAACTGGAGTTATTGAAATTAAAGACAATGTCTACAATGTCTCTGACTCAGAGAACTTGTATTTAAAACAAGGAATAGCAAACTTATCTGCAGAGGTTGCTTCACTTAAAAGACTTATAACTACACAACAAATTTCTGCTTCAGACTCTACTTAAGTTACTACTGAATTTGTTTTAAAGATGTCATTTGCAGTAGATCAACTTGTTTTGTATTATGCTGAATTTTCACTGGACTTGTGAGGTCATTTCACTGTAATGTTCACATGTTGTCTGATAGGTGTCTTTTAGTGCACAAATTATTATGAAGATTAGATTGTGTAATGATCACTATGCCTTGTGTATAGTCAAGTAGCCTGTGCAAAGGCTAAATATAGAACATTATTTTTTGTTGTTCAATTATTAAGTGTGCAAGTTACCGCTTACAATAAAGTATTGGTGACAAACATGGAATTTTACTCCAGTAAAGCCAATTCAGTGAAAAAGGCTTTGGTTCTGTTAAATGATGGAATAATTACACATTTAATATTTTACTTATTCCTTTGAGTTTTATCTTTTAACCAAGATAAATTTGTAATACACACTTTCCAAGGAATTTGTTTTGATTTTCCTTGAGTTTGGCTAACTCTAACCTCTCGAAAAGAAAAAAAATGAAACCCTAGAAAAGAAAAAAATACAATCTATTTTTTCTTTGAAAATTCCTTCCTTAAATGCTTGTCATTATTAATTTTTTTTCCTTTTAAGATGAACTTTTCATAACACATCAGTTGTTTGGTTTTTGTTTTTAAAGAAAGGCCCAAGTTGATTATCAGTAGCCTTGCCAGAGTCATCTCTTATAAGCAGTGTACATAGATGCAGTTAAATGAATCAGTGACATGGCTTACTATATTACTATGAGCGATAAGAAAATGGTTAAAGGGAAAATATTTATGTAATTTTCTTTGATTGTAACCCATGCAGTTCTGGCAGATGACCATCTGGGGAACTTAGCTCTTTAGTAATAAAATAAAACACCAAAATATACCTGTATTTTTAGCTTGCATACTACTTTTATATACTTTACATACTTTACAAAATTTCAAAGGACACATTAATTTCTTTTTTGTCATCATGCAGTTTGACCATACAAAAGTGTTTGACTTAACATTAACCTACAACAAGATGGGTGACCCCCCACTTTTTTTTAAACCGAATAAACACAGCAGACACGTTATTTCAGAATCAATTTAGGAAATGCCTATTTCATGAAATATACAGCAGTGGCCATGGTACCAGTCAAGGGAAAGTTAATAAGAGGTTCACCATTTCTGGATTGTTTCTTTAAGATTATCAAAAGAAATATAATGTTCATTATGTAGTACAAATTGTTTGGTTCCATTTGCAATATTTCTAAGTTATGGAACTTAAGGACATTTTGCATACTGATTTATAAGAATACTTTGTGGTTTTTATTTAATAGCCCTGTCTTCAGTTTTACATGAAACTGAAGTATTTAAGGTACCAAAAGAAGACCTAATCACTCAATCACCAAATATTTATTAAATGCCAACTCTGTGCTGAGCAATGGGGATACAAAAAGAGGTAAAAAACAGTCCCTGCCCTTGAGGAGCCTACAATCTAACTACTGGAAAATACAAAGTATTTTCAAAGTATTATTTCAGGTGATGCTCTCTTTCATTAAACTACCTGATAATTTTACTAAAAGACCAGATTCAGGGATAGGTGTTGATAGACAATGACTAATGCAGATATACTTTTTTAGGTTTACAAAGCTCTTAACAGACAATATCTTGTTTGATCTTCATAACAACTATATAAAGTAAGTGATATTTCTATCCTCATTTTATGGATGATGAAACTGAGGCTGATAGTGACTTGTCCAGGTCATCTACCTAGTAAGTATCTGAAGCAATATTTGAACTCAAGTCTTCCTGTTGCAGGTCCTGTACTCTATCCACTGCATTAACTAGATGCTTTTCTTTCATTTTAAGAGTCACTTAGGAGTAGTGAACCACAATTTATTTCTAGATAATCACAAATAGATCCAGAGTATCTTCCTTCCTTTGCTACCATAGATTTCACTATTAGTGCCAGCATAGGTCTGCATTTTCAGTCTAGTCCAAGTTAGTCAAGACTGCTAAAATCATATAAGAAATATTTCCTTAGGACAACAGTGTGGACTGTGTAGCAAGCTTCAAAGTAATGTTCAAAAAGCAGATCAATGCTAGTAGCTTACATGGAGCATAATGTCACTAAAAAGAAAAATATGAGCTCCAAATAGCCAGGTCTTATTGTTTCCCCTAAAGTATTTTGCACATAGTAGGTACTTAATAAATATTTGTTAAATTAATGAGTGTACATAGAGGAATAGAGTTAGGTGGAAATGGTGAGTAAATTTTGAAGGAGATAATTGGGGATAAGGAGAAATGATTGGTGGTTGCTAATTTATAGATAAAAGGAAAAATAAATAATTTGAAGTTTAAAAAAATACTGACTCTCAAGTGAGAGAAGAGAGACTTCAATTGTAATCATGGAAATTAGAAATCAATATTTCCAACCAAACTTGAATTATCCATTTTATCGTAACTTCAAAATTTTTGACTGTTTCTAACAATTTGATGTTTAAATTTCAACAATTTTATTTTCCTATGCCCATTTGCTGAAAGTAATTGCAATAAATAATGATATGATCAAAGTCTAACTGAGGAAAGGGGAAAAGGAAATGAAAGATTGTGGTAAAGCAATGTCTGAATATTGAGTCAACTATGTGAAAAGGTCCTTGGAATTCAATATTCATTAATGTAGAATGGGGAATGGCATGTAGGGGCAAAGGAAGGACTTTGTACTGTATTAAATAGGCATCTTCCTAGGGGCCCTGAGGTTGGGGTGTGATATAAAATCTAATATTTATATAGAACTTCAGGATTTTCAAAACACTTGAGTACGTATTATTTATGTTGATCTTCATTACATGCCGTATGAGATAGGCAGAACATTTTGTACTTCACTGTATAGAGTTTTGAGTGAAATTGCCAGGATCACACAATTGGTAAGTGAAAGAATTGAGCCATATTTCCCATAGCTTCTGTCACCTAGACCAGAGTAAAACCATCTGAATTTTTATTTCCTTTACCATTAATTTCTTCCCTTCAATGAAATTGTCCGTTGTATTTGTACCCTGAGAAAGCACTCACTTCCTTTGGCTATAAATAATGCAATTCAACTGAAATCATGACACTTAAGCAAATATTTAGCCAGGAACAATGCAATAAAGAAAATCTGTAACTTTGAAAACTGCACTAAATCTCTCACGGTCAAGACCTTATTCCCTAAACATCTCAAATTTCATGCAACATCATGTCCACACTAGATATTACTATTGTTAGTATTATTATTATTATTATTATTGGTAATAATTCACATTTAGGTTGTGCTACAAAAACTCTGAGGTAAGTAGTAGTAGTTATCTCCTTTTTATGATAGAAAAAGCATATGCAGAATGAGCTCATTATTCCAAATTTGGGGGGGAAATACATTCCTAAAAGCATGTGTTTAATACTTAAGCCCTAAGTATTAGCCATTTTTTCAGAGATCCTTAAATGTAGCCTTAGTAATAATAATCCTCAGTTTCAGAAACTTATCCATAAGTAGGCAAACAAATTATTAATTATGAAAAATACAACTCCTTACCTTATAGAACTAAATCTCTGTCTCCATTGAGCTAAGTTGTATGGCTCAAGAAAACTATGGTTACAAAAGAAAACAATAGGTAGTTTGGATGTAATAGATAGAAGTGGGCAAGTCCTGTCTCTTAACGCTTATTAACTGTATTGCCTTGGACAAATCATTTAACCTCTCAATGTCCCACACAATTTTCTAAGAGTAATATTTACAGATGAGTTGGTACAAGGGGTTTCTATGCTGTATGTCTAGACCACCTCCTTCCCTCTCTGCCCCAATAAAAGCATAGTACTAAAGAGTCCTAATTAACTTAGATCTAAAGTTTTTGTCTCTGAGCTTATTTCAGAGTCTTTTGGTCATATTTATTGTGGCTACTTTAGTAGAGATAAATATGGCTTAAGTGTATAGAAAACTGGCATTAAAGCCAAGAATACCTGTATTTAAGTCCTGCCTCTTAGGTAGACTATGATCCTGGGCAAGTCATCTAATTTCTCAGTACTCCGGGCAACAACTCAAGACTGGCAAAGAAGGTGCCAACTGTATTGGTGGAGGGAGTTTCCTTAGCTGGGAGTTCACAGAACAATAGATTGAGAGCTGGAAGAGACCCTAGGTGACAGAGGTTAAGTGACTTTCCCAGGGTCACACAGAGAAATTAAATGACTTGCCCAGGATCATAGTCTACCTAAGACCCAGGACTTAAATACAGGTATTCTTGGCTTTAATGCCAGTTTTCTATACACTTAAGCCATATTTATCTCTACTAAAGTAGCCACAATAAATATGACCAAAAGACTCTGAAATAAGCTCAGAGACAAAAACTTTAGATCTAAGTTAATTAGGACTCTTTAGTCCTAACAATAAGCAGGCTTTAAACTAAGGTCTTTCTGACTCCAAATCCAGCACTTAATCACTGAGTGATCTAACTGCCACCTAAATATAATAATCACAGCTCCAGGCCACATTTCTACTTTAATAATAACTGATATTTATAAACTGCTTTAATGCTTACTTATATTATCCCATTTGATTCTCACAACAATCCTTTGAAGTAGGTTCAACAGGCATTTTAATCTTCATTTTACAGATGAAGAAAATGAGGCAAAGAAGGAGGGGATATATTTTGCCTAAGGTCACTTAGCTTGTAAGTATTGGAGGCAGAATTAAAAAACACATTTCCCTGATTCCAAGTCTAGCTATCTTTCCACTGAACTGCCATTACCTTTCCTTTCAAGAGTCTTATAAATTGTATTCATTGTGCAAAACCATCTCTACAAATGTGAGAGGATTATATTAAATGTTTTCTAAGGTCCCTTTTAGCTCTAGATCTATGATGCTATGAACCTGTTTCAAGTGCTCTAATTAACTGAAAATTACCTTAAATAAAGCTCCCAAGACCAATAAACAAGTATTTACTGAGTGCCTACAATATGCTCTATTCTAAGTTCCAATGAATATGCAAAGAAGTATAACACCCAGCCCCTGCCTTCAAGGAGCTTACAATCAAGTTTGGTAGACAGGACATAAACATAAAAAAGATAAATAAAAAACCAAGGTAATATGAAAAGTGCTAAATGAATGAAAGAGATGGATGAAGATCAAAGATTTGGATCTGGAAGTACACTAGCACTTCATTCTACAAATGAAAAAAGTCAAATCATATGGTGTTAAGTTTTAGATATGGGATTCAAATCTAGATCAGGAGACTCTAAATGTAACACTTTTAAACAGTGAACTAATGTTCAAACGAAGGGGAGAGAACCTGTGGGCTGAAGAGGGCAAATAGGCTTTCCCAGAAGTAATGGGACTTGAGCTGGGCCTTAAAGCATTGATAGTATTTAAAATATAGAGAATACGGGAGAGCTTTTCTGATGGAAAGAATAATATAAATGAAGAAAGTTAAAGAGACAACTGTTGTTATTCAGTAGGGGCCAACTCTTTTGTAATTCAGTGGACTATAACACCCCAATACTGCCTATGGGGTTTTCTTGGCAAAGATACTGGAGTTTTTTGCCATTCCCTTCTCCAGTGGAATAAGGCAAACAGAAGTTAAATGACTTGCCCAGGGTCACTGCTAATAAGTATATGAGGCCAGATTTGAACTCAGGCATTCCTGACTCCAGGCCCAGCACTGAGCCACCTAGCTGCCTCCTAGAGACAACTAAGTAAAAAGTATGTTGTGGGCATAGTGAGTAGATGAGATTGTCAGGAACTGAGGTATTAGTATTACGTAAGTGAGCAGTGCAATTGAGCCATATTGTCAAGGGCTTTGAATGTCAGATTATAAAGACTGAACTTTGTTCTCTTGGCAGTGGTGAAACAATGAAAGGTTTTGCCTCCTTATTACCTACAAACATGTTCAAATTTGTGTTTCCTCCCTTTCATAATCTAACTTCTAGGAGAAAAGTCATTTATACTAATTATGTCTACTTTCTTACCTCCCACTAATTTCTCAGTTAGGCTTCTGATTTTGCAATTAGACTGTAACTGCTCTCTTTTAATAATCAATTAAGGAATTGCTAAATTCAATGGCATTTTCTCAGACTTCATCCTTTATATGTCTCTGACTTTTGGCAATATTAACACTATAAGGACTAGAATTTAAACACCTAGAAGGATCAAGCTTGACTGTTTTATGGTACATCTTTTAAATTGATAAGGCAAAGTAAAGAGAATAAAAATTGATATTTCAAAGTAAAATTATAAAAATTTTGTGTCAGTTGATGTGCATGGTCCTTCTAGAGTCTTATCTTTCTCTTCCCTGATGCTCTCCCCAACCCCTCAGTCTTTTTTTTTTGATAGTACATGCTCTTGTTTCACTTCCTACCTATGCGACCCCTGCTCTGTCTCCTTTGATGGATTATCATCACTGTCCCACCTCCTAATTATGTATGTTCCCCAAGGCCACATGCTCAACCCTCCTTTATTTTTCTTTTTTCTTTTTCTTTTTTAGGCAATTGGGGTTAAGTGACTTGTCCAGGGTCACACAGCTAGTAAGTGTCAAGTGTTTGGTCTGAGGTCGGATTTGAACTCAGGTCCTCCTGACTTCAGGGCCGGTGCTCTATCCACTGCGCCACCTAGCTGCCCCATTCCTTTATTTTTCTTTCTTCTTTCTCTCAATGATTTCATCAATTTCTTTGATTCAATGATCATTTCAGTGAAGATTTCTCTCACATCTACATATCCAGCCCTTGTCTCTCTCCTGAACTCCACTACTGTATCACGAACTTCCTGTTGGAGATCTTCACCTAGATAACCCATAAGCATCTCAAATTCAACATATCTAGTATTATATATCCTCCTTACTTCTGTTTCTGTCTAGGACATCAACATCCTTCGCAACTCCTACTTCACTTCTCATATCCAATCAGTCATCAAGTCTTGTTAATTCTACCTCTACTAACTCTTCCCTACTCACATAGCCACCACCTTAATTCAGTTCCTCATATTCTCTTCCCTGTATTATTGCAGTAGTTCCCTATTATAAACTGGTTTCCTATTATAAACTGGTTTTCCTTCTTCTAGTCTCTCCCTATTCCATCCTCCCACATACTTGCCAAATTAATCTTCCTAAAGCATAGGTCTAACTGTGGCAATCTACCATTCAAGAATCTTTGGTGTCCTCTCAGATAAAATATAAACTCTTTTTAAGCTCTTCATAATGTGGCTTCAGTCTACCTATCCAAACTTATTTAATCCCCCTCCCCTACTCTTTCTTTCTTCCCCTCCTTTTCCCTTCCCTTCTCTTCTTTTGTGCCTTTACACAAACTGTTTTCCCTCTTCACTCCCATCTCTTGGAATCCCTAACTTCGTTCAAGGCTTAGCTGAGAGGTACCTCCTCAACATCACATGAAGACTTTTCTGATCCCACCACTCTCAACAAAATTACTGATGCTTTCTTTGCATTTACTTTCCTCTGTGATGGTAGAGCAGAGTGGGTGTGTACTTTCTGGGCATGCCAGATGAAAATGGATGTGCTGCAGTTGCATTAGCAAACCACATGAACATGAAACGTGAGAAAAAAAAAAGTCTGTCAATCAATTAATTAACTAGCAGTATAATGGATAGAGACAGCTCTGAAATTATAGGAAGTGAGTTCAAATCCCACTTCTCAAGGTCCTTAGAAAAGTAACTAACTTATCCTATCTGGGCTTCAATTTCCTTCACTTTAAAATAAAGAAGTTGGACTACATGGCATCTGAAGTCCCTTCCAATGCTAAATTTATATTGTGATAAAATGACATAGTTTAAAATTCTTTTTTTGGGTGGGGAGCATTAGCAATTAACATGTTCATTCAGTGCAGCATAAATGGGGGAGAGTGACAAAGAGAGAGACTCAGGCATTGAGACTGATTTGGCAAATGATTATTTCAGGCGTCCAGGTACAACGTGATAAGGCCCTGAAATAGACTGTGAAGATGCTATCCCATTTGTTACTTCCATTTGATCATTTTTGTCTTTGAAATTCTTATTTGTTTAGATTCTTAAGTTGATACTGCCAAACTGTGAAGAAAGTAATTATAGCTTTATAAATAATGTGGGTTGTTACAGAGAAGAGAGCACTTTATCTAATAAACTGTAGACTTTACAAATATATACAAAATATGTAATTTAAAATAAGCACCTATAAATGAATAAGTAGACAAAAGCTTTTTTTAATAAAGGAAGAATGTTTTCAAGATTTTGTTATGTTTGCCTGTTTTTACAATTCTATGAGATAATACCTCTTGTTCTCCTGGGTTGGTAGAACTAAATCAGTTCCTCTCTATAATAAGAAGGAATTGGGCTAGATGGCCTCTAAGGTATCTTCCAATTCTAAATATCTAATCCTGTGATCCTCTTCTTTGGCACTAGAGCTTAACACAGTTCCTATGTATCAGAAGTTCTGTAAGTAGGTATTGGATTACACTGAATAGAATTGAATTGAGTTGACTGAATTGGATTGACATGTTGTGGACATATCATGGCAGCCCACAGTATTTTCAGAGGAGCAGGAGCTATAGCTCTGCTGAACAAGAAAGTAATTGGTTAATGTCCCATTCTTGTTCATTACTTTGTCTGCTCCTAAGGGAGAGGGTATAGCCATGAAAGACAGGGCCAGAATGTCTAATCAGGTTACAATTGGCTGCTGGCTTAGAAACAGAGACACAAATGTAACAGAGCCACTGCATAGCACATGTTATTCAGCCCTAAAACAGGACATAGCTAAGAGTTGTCAAGCACATACGGCAATTCTGTGGTCTGTAATGAGACTATATGCACCACTAGAGCAATGTGGTTACCATTTATTATGAACAAATAAACATTACTCTGCCTACAGTAAAAAGAACACTGGAGTCTGAAAACTTCCTTTCTACTTATCAAATTGTGAGAAGATAGACTGAAAAAAAGTGTTATTAATTTAACAGTGGTAGATATGTGTCACCTTGGCATGCAGTCATCTGGCTAATAGATGCCACCAACACTTCCCAATTTGTCTCTAGAGATTTAATCAACCACATTCAGTTACAATTAGATAAGCATACTAAGGAAAACTCCAAATCCTATGAAGAAATGCCTTGGTTTGAGAGAGCCCTTGAGGAGGATAACGACCGCACAAGTCCAGAAAAAGCCTAAGAGAAAATCATGTCCTGGCAACAAGGATTCCAAGAGTGCCTGGAAGAAATAAAACAAGATACAAAAGAATGGCAGGGAAAATTGATACCTTAGAACAGCTGATGGAAAACCTTACCAAAGAACAAAGCATCATAAAAAGTTAAAATAGACTAAACAGAAAATAGTAACTCATTAAGACACAAGAAATACTAAAACAAAATCAAAAGAGAAGGGAAAAAACTCTAAGAAATATTATATCAAAACAACTGACCTGGAAAACTGTTCAAAAGAGATTATCTAAGAATTATCTTTCTGAAAATCATGACCTCCAAAAATGTCTGGATACAATATTTCAAGAAATTATGAATGAAGCTATTAAGAACTCTTAGAACTAAAAGAACTGAAAATGGAAAGAATCCACTAGTCAGCTCCTGAAAGAAACCCCAAGATGAAAACTCCTAGGAACAGCATAGCCCAAATCCAGAGCTAATGGATCAAGGAAAGAAAAAAACACTAGAGAGACAAAAAGAAAGAGTTCAAGTATAAAGGAACCAAAATAAAGATGGCATAAGATTTGGCAGTTAGCACTCAAGAAAGAGGAGAGTATGGAACACAATATTCCAAAAGGCAAAAGTTAAAAGCTAACAATCAAATATAATCTTTCTGGCAAAACTAAGCATAATCTTCTGGGGGGAAATGAATCTATAATAAAATAGGGTATTTCCAAGAATTCCTGGTAAAAAAGCCAGAACTAAGTAAAAATTTTGAAATGGAAATGTAGGTGCCAAGAAAAACATAGAAAGACACATATATTTGTTTAATTGGAAGGGGGGCGTATAAGGTCCCATTGTTTACATATCAATAGAGAAAAGAATCAAATGTCTTTTCAGAACCCCTTCAGAATCCTTCAAAATCTTTAATGGTGATAGAGAAAGGTTAAAATGACAGAAAAACTACGAATGATTTTATTTCATTTAAGTGATGTCAAAGAAGACAAAAATGAGATGAACAGAGGACTGTATTAAGGAAGAAAGGAGGATAAAGGCAAACAAAGAAAAGCAAAAGTCCTTGCTTTCAAGGAGCTCATAGTCTAGTAGGAAGACAACATGAAAACATCTATGTAAAAACAAGATAAATACAGGATGATTAGGAGATCATCAACTAATGAAAGGGACCAGGATTACATATAATGGTAAAGGATCTTAATATACCCTATCAGATATAAACACACTTAACTAAAAGAAACAAGAAAGAAGTTAAGGACGTAAGTAAAACTTGCAAAATTAGAGGTAATAGATCTCTGAGGATTATTAAATGGGAAGATAAGGGAATTGATATACTTCTTAGCTATTCATGTCACCTTTACAAAAACTGATCAGGTATTGGAGCATATAGACTTTACCAAAAAATGTAGAAAAGCAGAAATGCTAAATACATCATTTACTTATCACAATGCAAGAAAAATAATATTCAAAAAATGCTCTTAAAGAAAAACAAAAAAACTAAAACTGGGGACTAGATAACCTAATTCTAGAGAACTAGAGGGTCAAAGAACAAATTAAAAAAACAGTGGAAAATTTCATTAAAGAAAATCATGTCATGAAATAACACATCAAAATTTGTTTTTGTTGTTCTTTGTTCTTGAAGAAGACCATGACATCAGGAAGGTGATGCCATGACTTGTGAGTGAATGGAATTTAAGTGAGGGAGGGCTGGGCAAAGTGACCAGCCTCACTTTCTCCTCCAGAGCCATCTGGGTCCAGTGGCAAAATATAGATCAGGAAGATTAGAGATGACTCTTGAAGATGCAGTTGGAGTCCTTGGCCTTTTTAAGTGAAAGGTTTTCTGAATTCTAAATGTGATAAAGGCAATGCTTAAAGCAAGGTAAGAAATGAGCCAAGGAATGCGCTCTTTCACCTAATTTTAAAAAATCATTCTGGGAGGGGAAGACCATCAGAGTTTCTGGCCAAAACAGAAATAATTACTATTTACATTCACTCTGAGTCATCAGGGCCCAAACAATGACCACTGAGTGGGGCTTGGACCTATCGCTGGCCAGTCAATGAAAACCAGAGTGAATTGGATTTAAGGCATTAAAAGAAAGAAAGAAAGCTAGCCTGTAAACTCCAAGATATCTTGCTAGGTTTCAGCCATCAAAATTTGCATTCCTTTAGGCAGAGCACTGGACAGAGGGAGAGGAAGGGAAGCGAGAAGGAAGAAAGGAAGGAGTTGCATTGCCCAACTGGAACTGGTCAGTTGGGTTCCCGATTGAGGCATCTTGGACTACTCACAGGTTGTTGTTTGTCCTTCATTCTTGAAAAGGACCATGACATCAGGAAGGTGATGCCATGACTTGCAAATGAATTGGATTTAAGTGAGGAAGGCTGTGCCTCACTTTCTCCTCTGGAGCCAACTGGGTCCAGTGGAGAGACATAGATCAGGACAAGTGGATACGGTCCCCCCCATAAAAATGTATGAGATGCAACAAAAGCAGTTCTTAGGGGAAAATTTATATAACTAAAAGCTTTCATCAACAAAGGAGAGAAATAATGAATCAAAGAATTGGCATGCAACCAAAAAACACTTGAAAAACAAATACAAAATCTTCAATGAAGCAATAAACTAGAGATGAATAAAACTGAAAATAAAAGATATTTAACTGATGAGTAAAACCTGAAGCTGTTTTTTTAAGATAACTAATATGTAAAGAGTTAACTTAAAAAAGAGAAAGGAAAACCAAATTGTATCAAAAATGAAAAAGGGAGAACTCAGAGTAATATGGAGAGGAAATAAAATTACCAGAGATTATTTTGCTCAGTTATATGCTAACAAAACAGACAATTTTGAGAAACTGAAGGATTACTTAGAAAAATTTTAATGCCCAGGTTAATTAAAGAAGAAATAGATTATTTACATAACCCAATATCAGAAAAATAAATTGAATAAATGGACTCCCAAGGGGAAAGAAATAACTCTAGCATCAGGTAGATTTACACATAAATTCTATCAACCAATGAATAATTAATTCCAATATCACCTAGACTATTTCCAAACATGAGAAAAGTAGACATTGTTCAAATCTTTCTGATTCAAATATGGTTTGGATACCTAGAAAGAATATTGCAGACCAAGATCTTTAATAAATATTGATGAAAAATGTTTAAGTAATGTATTAGCATACAGGCTACAACAACATATTAACAATATTTTACATTATGACCAAATTGGATTTATATAGGGCAGCTAGATAGTGCAGCGGGAAGAGCACTGGGCCCAGGGTCAGGAAGACTCCTTTTTTTGAATTCAAATCCAGCCTCAGACACAAACTGTGTGACCTTGGGCAAGTCACTTAACCCTGTTTGCCTCAATTTCCTCATTTGTAAAGTAAGCTGGAGAAGGAAATGGCAAACTACTCCAGTATCTTTATCAAGAAAATCTCAAATGGTGTCACAAAGAATTGGACATGACTGAAATGACTGAACAATAACAAAAAGGTTGGTTCAAAATAAGGAAGAATATAAATATACAAATAGTAATAATATAAAAAATTAAAACCATGTGATTATATTAATAGATACAAGGCTGACAAAATATTGGATGCAATTCTATTAAAAATTATAGAAAGCATAGGAATAAATGGACTTTTCCTTATTTTGGTACATAATATGTATCTAAATGAAACAGCTAACATTATATGTCAGATAAAGATTTAAAGGCCTTTCCAGGAAGATCAAGGTTAAAGCACAGATGCTCACTATCATCTCTACTATTTAATATAGTGGTAGCAAAACTAGAAATAGCAGTAAGGAATGAAAGATTAAATCAAGGGAAAAGTAATAGGGAAAGAGGAAAAAATATATATATGTAGCTTTTTGCAAATAATATGATGATTTCCTTGGAAATCCTAAACAACTATAACCTCCTGTTTCATATCTCCAACTGCCTATTGGATATCTTGTATCCTATGTCATGTAGATATCTTCAACTTAACATATCCTTACTCATAATATTTCCTTGTAGTTCTAGTGTTTATCATAGTGCCTGGCACATGGAAGGTGCTTAATGCTTGATGTTAACTGACTACTACTTAATTATTCATATTTTCAGTTTCATTTCATGGACTGAGTTTTTGTGCGTGGGCCATTTCTCACCAGCACTCTTACAGGTTCAGTAGTCCGAGTGCATTATGTCTCCTCTATAGACTTGATACTGCTGCCATTGCTGATATGAATAGTATGGATAATATTAGATCCCAGCCCTCTGCATCAGTCAGTTTTATCTTAGTTCCCTTGTGGTCCTCCTTACATTTTGGCTTTGATCTATCTCTATTTTATTCTCTTACCTTGATTCCCTGTAGGAATTTGGTTTTCTCTCCTATTGTGATTGGAATAGGCCTCAGTACAATGTTTGAAATCATTGTGATCCTGCCTTATACCTCCTTACAGCATTGGTGTTCAGATACTAATTTAGCTATCTCCTTCTGTGGCTCCCAGTTCTGCAAGAAGTTCATGGAAGAGCCCATCTCCCTGTTATCCTTATCAGGGATATGATTTTATTCCCTGCTTCTGTTCTGACAGGCCAAGGCCAGGAAAAGACTTTGGTTTCAGATCACCAGTTACTGGAGCTTGCACTGGCTTGTAACCATCTGTTCAGACTACTGGCTGCCTTCAGGTTCTTGTTGTAGGAGGTCAGGCTAGCTTTCCTAGCATGACTCCTCTACCATCCTCTGCCAGTATTTTTGTACATTTCTGGTCAGAGGGGAAGTGCTTGCTGTTTCTTTTTTATTTTCTTTGTCATCAGTATTTTGAGGTCTATTTTCAGATATTTTATGAATTTTATGAGAGCTGTGTTTCTCTTTAACTTTTCACATCACAATTTTTACCACAGCTATACTTGTATATATTCTATTTATTCCCATTACAGAATATTCTGATGAAATTGCCATCTGGCATAAGGTTAAGTTACTTTCTTTTTTTAAATTGTATTTTTATTATGAATTTAAACACAGAAAAGGGCACTTTCATACGCAGAACAGAATACAAAAAGAAGATTGTATATGAAATCATGAATCTCCAATTTATACCTCTCGATTTAAAGAAAGTATATAACAATTCCACATTACTTTCAAAGCTATACAGATTTGTTGTGCTTCTTTCTGAACTTCCTTCAGTTCCTTTCTGTGCATTTAAAAAATGTTTCAGTGGCTCTCTTTTGGGGGCAGGGCATTACTATTGTTAATCCTCCCTTCTTTCTCCAATAAAAACAGAGAAAGGTTAAAAAAAATCCTAGTTAAAAAATCCACACAGTAGCTATATCTCCCAAAAAGAGTTCCTTTCTTTACTAATTTCCTTTCAAATTTATTAAATAGAAAGTGACACATACATTATGAATAATTCTAAAAAGGTGTTGGAGAATGTGTGGGAATGGTCTATCGAACCCATTCCAAGGCCCATATGTTGGATTTCACCTGGAAACTTTGGGAGATTCCAGGTGCACATGTAACTCAATACTGAAAGGATTTGAGCTTTGAAATGATGAATCAATTCCCTTCTTTGGCCACTGAGCAAAAAGTTCCAATGGTTCAGTAGATTTTTAAAAGGCACTGACCAGTCATCTGCTAATCTTTTCTCCAGATCATGTCAAGAATATTCAAAAGTCTCTAGTGAATGATGGATGGAAGGACTACACTTTCCCATATCCTACTATGGCAATTGCTCTCAGGTGACAGCTAAATGTCCTGTACACTTAGACAAACCCAAGCCTTGTCTTTGAACCAGTGACTACATCTGTTTTACTTTTTCCCTGAGTATGTTATCCAACAGTGATCCTGAGATGGCTTTGTCCATCTTTAGAAACAACCTTGTGAATGCAAGAGGTCCCAAGATCCTGGATCTTCAGTTAGTTCAGGCTGCATTTTGGGATAAATCCCCTGGCAGCTGCTTCAATGCTTTGTAGAAAAGATGACCACCAACCAGGGGATAAATCCAACTTATGGCTTGGCCTAGCCTGCCTGAAGACTTGGACCTGGAGAAAGTTGTTTGGATAGTGCAGAGCTAAAGTAAATTGTGAAATGCCCATTTAGCAGTCCTACAAAATGCTTAATATTTTGATAGTCTTAAGTTTCAGCTTCCCACAAGAGTATAACAAGAGTTATATGATATATCTCACACACACACACACACACACATAGTAGGTAGTGTTGTGTGTCATATGTATGTTAGGAATTTCTTTTGTATAGAGGAAATAAATAGCTGTAGGAAACCTAATTAATATTGTTCATTGAATGCCTTTCTTTTCCCACTTTGAGTAGAAGTTAAACAAAATCACCCTCTCTCCCCCCCCCGCAGGAAACCAGAGTGCTAGATACCAGAAAATGAGTGGCTCCTATTTTTTGTGATCAGGTTCTCCCAGGACTAAACTGCATCAACTGGTGGATGCTGCCTCATGCTCTTGGACCAAATGGTGTCTTTAATTGATTTTTATTTTATTTTTGAGTTAATAATAATTTTTAAGCTAAACTTAGCAAACATCAAATAAAAAGGGTATTTTCATACACAAAACAGAAGAGAAAAAAAAAAGGATGGCACATGAAGCCATCTCTGCCACCTAAAACTTAATTTTTCCTTTAAGTATGCAATAAATTTTGCATATTATTTTCAGACCACTCCTGCTTGCCTGTTTCCTTCTGATCTCTCTACTTTTATGTACATTTAAAAATACTTCAGTAACCCCATTTACTATTTTTTCTTCCCATTTTGGTAACCAATTGCTAGTCTTCCACTTCCAGCTCTCTCCCCAAACTGAAAGAAAACAAGAAAAACCAAAGCCTTTATATCAACCATGCATAATTAAATACACACACACATACACACGTGCACACATGCACACACAAATCCCTACATTGGCTATGTGTGAAAATAAATGTCTTGCTCTACATCTAAATCCTCCTTTATCATCAAATGAGAACCAGCAGTTGTGTTGCTATTATAGAAAGAGGGAAGAGGATGTGGTAGGTTAGAAGAGGTCCCTTAGACCAGGGCTTCTTAAACTTTTTCCACTCATGACCCTTTTTTGTCCAAGAAATTTTTACGTGACCCCAGATATATAGGTATACAAATCAAACACTTACAGATAATACATCACAAAGACATTTATTTTAAAACAATTCTTTGGTATACATATAATTTTACCATTTATTAAAGATGAAAGTAAATGTGCATACTAATGAGATGGATGTGCTTGTTTATTTTTACATAAATCTTGGTGGAATATTTGATACTGCAAGGAGTAGAGCATCTTCAACTTTTTTCAGAGTTAATTGATATTTTGATTTTATAATCGTCAATGCTGAGAACTCCCCTTCACATAAATACATAGTACAAAATGACAAAAATATGTTTAGAGCCATATCAGAAATTGTTGGAAATTTTTTGGCTACAAATGCCTCCTGATGGATCATGCAGTGAGTAAAAATGATATGTTCTTTACCACCAGTTTTAACTTTTGCTACAAATCCAACATTCTCACCCATCATTGCTCCAGTACTGTCTGTACAGACTCCAACACAATTTTTCTACTGTAAACCTTCATTTCCCATGAACTATTTCTGACATTTTAATAGCAGCAGGTAACATGAGATCTTCTGTCACACAGGGCTTTTTAGTTTTTGTAGTTAAATAAGCTTCGTAAGATGCAAGTAAATACTTTTCATGGACAGTAACAAATTTCTCAAAACATTTTTCTTTATTTGAATATGTTAAAAGTAATTCAAAATATTCCTTTGATTTGTTGCAGTATGCTGCATGCTTGGTATTAAGATGTTATGTTAGTTTGGCTGGTTTCATGCTCTCTACAGCCAAAACTTCATTACAAATTGAGCAAGGAGGTTTTTCCACACCATCATCATTACTAGAAGTAAATCCATATAGCAAAAATGATTTGACATATTTTCTTTTTCTCATCAATTTAGGTATACTACAACCTGGTAGCAAAGACTCTGCCACATTATCATCAGTATTTTTTTACCTCTTCTGTCTAAATTTAGCTGCTTATCCATAACCAAAAAATATTTTGGTCCTAAAATGTAAATAAATATTGCTAATAATTTCTTAAATAATACTGTTTACTTTATGAAATTACATTTGTTTGTGCATAATTTTAAAAATTGATGTTCACACTTACATACATATATAGTGATGATGGTGGAGAAATATGAAAGGGCTTTTGTCTTTACTTGCTGCAATTAAACACTTATGTTTCTGTAAAAGAAGGAAATAACAGCAATTTAAAAAAATAAACATTCTAGCACAATACAATCCAAAGATATATTAATTTGATACTTACATGCTGAGGAATGAAGGTAGGAAAATATTAAAAGTCTTTATTTTCTGTAATTAAACTATTATGTTTCTGTAAGAGCAGAAAACTTTGTATGTATGGTAAAATCATTGCAATACAATAGTCTCAAATCTGAGCCAAGGTGTCTCTGACAGCATTTGGTGGTGTTGCATGGCATGGCAGCATGCACAGTGGAAAGTGTGCATGCTTTGTGTTCAGACTCAAGACTGCAGTGAAGTCACATGATGCAAGATGAGCAAGCGCTGCTGGAAACACCTCAGATTCATTACTCGTTTGATTTTGAATTAATTTTTGGTCATTGTGCATTCAGAACCCTTTTACTGTTGCCAAATTTTTTGCAACCCCAACATAAGAACTCATATAGGGTCATGACCCACAGTTTAAGAAGCACTGCTTTAGACCACTTCTGGTGCCAAAATGGCAGAGTGAGGAAGGAACCCTGTGAAGCCTTCCAAAATTCCCATCCAAACAACTTGAAAACTACCTCAGAACGAAACTACCTCAGAACTGATCGAGGAGCAGGGAAGCAACTGACCAAGAATGGCAGGAAACGTCTGTCTCACTGGGATTGGAAGGGAGAAAGGTCCAAGAGCAGCAGCAGCCAGCTTCACAACAGAGGGCCTGCAGCAAGGCTCCAAGACTCTGGTAATCTACCACTGAGGCCTCTTGCAATCCCGCAACCCCCTAGACAAGCCAGCACTCTGTGCAGCACGGCCCCAGCCCCGGAGCTCTACCCCCATCACAAACACCTAGGACTGACCACATTGCTGGCCAGTAGTGAAGCCCCACCTTGGGGATAACCAGCAAGAACCTGCACCTGGGGCCTGCCAGCAGCTAGACCACACCCCTGGCACCCTCCAGCAGAGAGGCCCTGTTTCCATAGCAACCCAGCAACAGGACCCCACCTCAGGGGCAGCCCCAACAAGATCCCTCCCCTAGGGCCAGCCAGCAGATTTTTTTTTAATTTAGGAATAAAATGAGCATTCCAATGACAATAAAAAAGATGATTACAAATGAAACTAAATCTATCATGTACAACTTGCTATTCCTTTCAAATATACAACAAAATTATCATGTAATTTTTTTTCCTTTTTTTTCTTTCCTCCCTCCACACCCTGCTACTATTAGACACAAATAGGTATATATTTATGTAAAATTATTCTATACGTACTTTTACTTATCAGTTCACTCTCTAAATGCAAATAGCATCTTTCTTCATATGTCCTGTATGGTTAATTTGAGTATTTGTACCCAAAATAAACTATTTGATTAAAGTCATTCTTAAAAAAATACTGTTATTACTGTAGACAATATTCTCTTAGTTCTGCTCATTTTGCTCTTCATTATTTCTTGCAAGTCTTGCCATATTTTTCTAAAATCATTAAACTCATCATTTCTTATAGCACAGTAGTATTCTGTCACAATCATATACCACAACTCGTTCAGCCATTCCCCAGCTGATGGACAGGGAGGGGAGAAAGTGGATTACAAGCAATCATTTCCACAACCAGTGCATAAATCTCATAATCACTAAGAAGTCCTGTGGGAACAATATTGTTCAAGTTTTGGGGGGTCATTATTCGGTGGGTCATAGGACAAGAGTTGTGGAGCAGATTTTACAGTCTTTGATTCACTTTGCTTACCTTAAGCACGGACACAAGGATGCCAGTGATTGTGAACATTGTCAAAGTTTTGATTGATCATTTCAAGCTGCATTGTCAATCTGACTCAAGCTGGAAAAGACAATTCTAAAAATCTATTCATTATAAATATCAAATTGATTATTGTGAAAATCATAATTCTATACTACCCATGAAAAATTAATGTCACTTCAATTACTTAAATCTGATTTTATTTGTGTGAAAAGTTTTTTTTTTTTTATAATTTCATTTATATAGTTCCCGGGTTTGTTTTGGCAGGCGTACTCCCAGGTATTTTATACCAGCTAGAGTTATTTTAAATGTTTTTGTTTTGTTTTGTTTTGTTTTGTTTTGTTATTGTTTGTTTGTTTTCAATCTCTTCTTGCAAAGTTTTGTTTGTGACATAAATGGATGCTGATGATTTATGTGGATTTCCTTACATCCTGCTACTTTGCTAAAATTATTGTTTCAACTAAATTTTTAGTTGAGTCTTAGGAATTTTCCAAGTATATCATCATATTAGCTGCAAAAAGAGATGGTTTTATTATCTCATTTCCATTCCTTAAATTTATTTTTCTTCTCTTATTGCTATTGCTAGGATTTCCAATGCCATATTGAATAATATTGGTGACAGTAGACATTCTTGTTTCACACCTGATCTTACTAGGAAGGTTCTAGTTTATACCCATTACAAATAATGTTCATGGTTTTAGATAATTTTTTTATATCAACTTCAGGAAAAATCCATTTATGCCAATACTTTCAAGTATTTTTTTTATAAAAATGAGTGTTGAACTTTTAAGAAACTTTTTCTATATCTATTTACATCATACAGTTTTTTAACTTTTATTATTAATGTAATCAAAATGCTAATAGTTTTCCTTATGTTAAACCATTCCTGTATTCCTGGTATAAATGACAATTGATCATAATGTATAATCTTTGTGATATATTGTTGTAATCTTTTAGCTAGTATTTCATTTGGGATTTTTACATCCATATTCATCAATGAAATTGGTCTATAATTTTCTTTTTCTGTTTTTACTCTTCTTGGTTTAGGTATCAATATATTTGATTCATAAAAAGAATTTGGTAGCATCCCTTCCTTAGCTATTATTCTAAATAATTTATTTAACATTGGAATTAGTTGATCTTTAAATGTTTTATAGAATTCACTTGCAAATCCATCTGGTTCTGATACTTTTAGGAAGCTCATTTATATTCTGTTCCATTTCTTTTCCTAAAAGAGATCTATTTAGATATTCTATTTTCTCTTCTGCTAATCTAAACAATTTATATTTTTGTGAATATTCTTCCCTTTCACTTAAATTGTTAAATTTATTGGCACATAATTAAGCAAAATAACTCATTATAACAGTTTTAATTTTATCTTTATTAGTAGTATATTCACTGTTTTCATTTTTGATATTAGTGATTTGGTTTTCTTCTCTTTTTAAAAATAAAATTAACCAATTGTTTATCTATTGTATTTGTTTTTTAATAAAAATCAATTCCTAGTTTTATTTATCATTTCAATAGTTTTTTATCTCAGTTTTAGTAATCTCATCTTAAATTTTTAGGATTTCTAATTTAGTGTTTAATTAGGCATTTTTAATTTGTCCTTTTTCTAGTTTTTTTTTTAAATTGCATACCCAATTCATTAGTCTGCTCTTTCTCTATTTTGTTGATTTAAGCATTTAGATATAAATTTTCCTCTAGTCATTGCTTTTGCTATATCCCATATGTTGTCTCATTATTGTTATTCTCTTTAATGAAATCCTTGATTATTTTTATGATTTGTTCTTTAATCCAGTCATTCTGTAAGATTAGGTTATTTAATCTCCAATTAGTTTTTCATCTATGTTTCCTTGGTCCCTTGTTAAATATAATTTTTATTACATTATGATCTGAAAAGGATACTTTTAATTTTTCTACTTTTATCTATAATACTTTTACATGCTAATATGTGGTCAGTCTTTGTAAAGATACCATGAACCACTGACAGAAAAGTCTATTCCTTTCTATTTCCATTCACCTCTCTCCAGATAGCTATCATATCAAATTTATCCCAAATTCTATTCACTTCCTTAACTTCTTTTTTTTTTTATTTTTGCGTCAAATTTATCTAATTCTGAGAGGGGAAGATTAAAGTTCCCTACTATTATAGTACTACTATTTATCTTCACTTGTAATTTATTTAACTTTTCCTTTAAAAAATTAGATGCTATAGTATTTGGTACATATAGGTTTAGTATTGATATTGCTTTATTGTCTATGGTACATTTTATCAAAATGTATTTACCCTGTTTATCTCTTTTAATTAAATCTATTTTAGTTATAACTTTGTCTGAGATCATAATTGCTATCCCTGCCATTTTTTGCATCAGCTGATGCATAATAAATTCTACTCTAACCCTCTATTTTAATTTTGTGTATATCTCTCTCTCTTTTTGCAAGGCAATTAGGGTTAAGTGACTTGCCTAGGGTCACTGCAGCTAGTAAGTGTCAGGTGTCTGAGACCAGATTTGAATTCAGGTATCCTGAATCCAGGGCTAGTGCTCTATCCACTGTGCCACCTAGTGTATCTCTCATTCTTAAATATGTTTCTTGTAAACAACATATTGCTGGATTCTGATTTTTAAAATTCATTCTGGTAGCCATTTCGGTTTTATTGGTGAGTTCATCCCATTCACTTTCTTTTTTTAATTTTTTAGTTTTCAGGCAGTTGGGGTTAAGTGACTTGGCCAGGGTCACACAGGCAGTGTCAAGTGTTTGGTCTGAGACTGGATTTGAACTCAGGTCCTCTTGACTCCAGGGCCGGTGCTCTATCCACTATGCCATCTAGCTTCCCCATCCCATTCACTTTCAAAGTTATAATTGCTATTTGTGAATTTCCTTCCAACTTTTTTTTTTACACACTATTTTCCTTCTCAGGTTCTCTTTTAACTTATTCCAGTTACCTTATCTTTTCCCCTTACTCTCTTATTCCTTATTTTATCCACCCCTCTATAAGCCCCTCCCTTATCTTCTCCCCCAACCCTCTTAATCTTATTCTATATACCCTTTTATATATACCTTTTTCTATATACCTCTCCCACCCTATGCCCCAGTTTTCTCACCTCTCTAGAACTTCAGAAGACTTCTAAACCTCTTCAATCATACATTTTGTTTCCTCTTCAACCCAAATGAGAGTAAAGTTCCAACATCACTAGCCCTCCACCCCCAGCTATTTCCTCTGTATTAGTTTTTCTTTTCACACCTGTTTTTGTGAGATAATTGCTCCTTTTTACCTTTTCTTACCCAATTTTACTTTTTAGAATCACCTCATCATACACAACTCAGCCACAACCTTTCTTTCAAATATTAGTAATGGTAACAATTTTAAACATACTTACAAAATTTTCATATACCATAAGCAAATAGTTTAACCTTTATCAATGTCTTATAATTAGGCTTTAATGATTCCTTTATATTTCTTTTGGAGCTTTTATTTGAATTTTCCATTGAGTTCTGGTCTTTTTGTTACAAATACCTGAAATTCTTTCAGTTCACGAAATGTCCATTTTTTTCATTCAGGATTATAGTCAACTTTGCTGAATAAGTTATTCTTGGATCCAAACCCAAATCCTTTGCTCTTTAAAATATAATGTTCCAAGACCTCCAGTCTTTTGGTGTAGAAGCTGCTAGGTCTTGTGAAATCCTGATTGTTTCCTCATAGTATTTAAATAGTTTTTTTTTCTTATCACTTGCAATATTTTCTCTGTGACCCAAGAATTTGAAACTTTGCTATGACATTCCTGTAAGTTTTCTTCCCAGGATCTCTTTGAGGTGGTGATTGGTGAGTTCTTTCTATTTCTAGTTTACCTTCTTGTTCTAGAACTTCAGGGCAATTTTCTGTAATAATTTCTTGAGATATTACATCCACATTCTTTTTATGATCATAACTTTCAGGTAGACCAACAATTCTTTATATTGTCTTTCCTCGATCTGTTCTCCAGATCAGTTGTTTTTCTAATGAGATATTTCGGATTCTCTTCTATTTTTTTAGTTTTATTATACTTTGATGTCTTATAACGTCATTCAATTCCACTTGCCTAATTATAGTTTTCAAGGAATTATTTTCTTCCTTAAGATTTTTTATCTTCCTTTCTAATTGGTTAACTTGTTTTTTCCTGATTTTCCTGGATTGGTTTTATTTTTTTCTATTTTTTTTGTCATTCTTATTTTTAAAAATGATTTTCCTCATTCTCTCTTTTTTGATTTTTTAATTCCTTTTTAAGCTCTTCCAAGATTTCTTTTTGGGCTTGTGACCATTTGACTTTACTCTTTAGGGCAGAAGTGTTTTTTTGTTTAGTTTTTTTAACCTAACTATTTTCCTCTGAATACAAACCAGCTCTTTCTCCTTTGCTTACTCATTTTTATTTTTAATTTGTCTTATTTTATTTTTAGTTAGTCAAATACTATTATTATCAAGTATTAATCCTGAGTTGTGGGTAATGTTGCACTAGGCCTCAAATCCTTCTGTTGCTTTCTGAATTCTATTCAGGAATTCAATCTTAAGGACTCCTGTCTTCCTCCCCTAAACCCCAATGACACTGTCCCAAAAATCTTCTTGCTCACTGTGGTACTGCATTCACAGTGTGTGCTTGCTCCTCCTTGCCCACAGTCACAGCTGGGGATCACATCTGGTCAGCACCAGTAGGCCTGGCTTCTGGAAACAGCAGGAGGTCCTTCAATTTTCCCTTACTCAGGAATCTGCTGTTCTTTAGATGAAAGTTTGTGAGATAAACATTCCTGAGGCTATGAGGTAAAAGTTCCTGAGGTGAAATTTCTTGAGGCCTAGTCTGCTTCCCACAGGGCCTGTTTGTTGATTCAGTAAAGTCAGCCTAGAGGTGTTTACACTTCACTCAGACCAAACCTCAGCTCCTGGAGTCTTCTCTGAGGTCCTCTCAAGATGTCTTAAGAGTACAACTGCTTTGCCTTTTTATTTTTGTTGCTCTTTGTTCATTTCATGATGATTTCCTATTTGTTTGTGGAGGAAATATGGAGACCCTGGAAATTTCTGACCTACTTTGCCATCTTAGCAGAAGTTACTTCTACAGTAACTGAACAGCAAGGCCCCACCCCTGAGGCAGACCAAAAGATAAGTCTCTCCCAGTGCAAGCAAGCAGCTAGTCCCTGAAACCCAGTGAAAGTCAGCAACAAGACCCTGAGCCCCAACACAATAAGTCTGGGACAGTGCAGGACCAAGCCCAACTCTCACTTAAAAACACCAAGTCACAAAATGGGCAGAAAAAAAATGACAAAACAAACAAACAAACAACAACAGGAACAAAAAAGAACTTGACTATAGAAAGTTACTATGGTGACAGGAAGGATCAGGGCACAAACTTAGAAGAGGACAACAGTGTCAAAACGGTTACATACGAAAGCTCAAAGAAAAATTAATTTGGTCTGAGGCCCAAAAAGAACTCCTGGAAGAGCTTAAAAGGGATTTTAAAAAGCAAATTAGAGAAATAGGAAAAAGATAGGAAAAGAAATGAGAGTAATGCAAGAGAATTATGAAAAAAAGAGTCAGTAGCATGG
Source organism: Vombatus ursinus (assembly GCF_900497805.2). Taxonomy (NCBI): domain Eukaryota; kingdom Metazoa; phylum Chordata; class Mammalia; order Diprotodontia; family Vombatidae; genus Vombatus; species Vombatus ursinus. Next base: position 34,432,812 of record NW_020954610.1, read on the forward strand.
AAAAAGATATACAAAAATAACTCCCTAAAAAATAGAATTGGCAGAATGAAAAAGGAAGTAAAAAAGCTGACTGAAGAAAATAATTCCTAGAATTGAGCAAGTGGGAACTAATGACTGCATAAGACATCAAGATATAATAAAACAAAATTTTAAAAAAAGAAAAATTGTGAAATTTCTCACTAGTAAAACAACTAGAAAATAAACTAGAAAATAAATTCAGGAGCGATAACTTAAGAATTATTGGATTACCAGAAAGCCATGACAAAAAAAGAAAGCCTAGACAACATCATTCAAGAAATTATCAAAGAAAACTGTTTTGATATACTAAAATAAAAAAGCAAATTGGAAATTGAAAGACTTCACTGATCACCACTTGAAAGAGATCCCAAAATGACAACTTTAAGCAACATCATAGCCAAGTTTCAGAACTCAGAGATCAAGGAGAAAGTACTGTAAGCAGCCAAAAAGAAACAATTCAAATATCATGGAGCTACAATCAGGATTACACAGGATTTGGCAGTTTATATATTAAAGAGCCAGAGGGCTTAGAATATGATGTTCTGAAAGGCAAAGGAGTTAGGATTACAACCAAGGATCACCTATTCAACAAAACTTAATATAATCTTTCAGGGGGGGAAATGGACATTTAACAAAATGGAAGACTTTCAAGCACTCCTAATTAAAAGACAGCTAAATTTTTTAAAAATGGTCTTCAAAAACAAGACTCAAGGGAGACATAAAAAGGTAGAAAATAAGCAAGAAAGAGAAATATAAGAGATTCAACAAGGTTAAACTTTTTATATTGTATACATCAAGATAATATTTGTAGCTCTTAAGAACTTTATTACTAGAAGGGTAATTAGAAAGCATATTATAAGGTGAATTTGATGGGATGATACTCCAAAAAACAAAATAAAGGAATGAGAAAGAAGATTGTACTGAAAGGAGGGGAAAAATAGAATGAAGTAAATTATTCCACATAAAAAAGGCATGAAAGAACTATTACAGCAGAGAGGAAGATAGGGGTGGGGTAGTGGGCAAAACTTAAATCTTTCTTTCATCAGAATTGACTCAAAGAGGGAATAATTTAAACACTCAGCTGGATACAGAAATCTATCTTCTCCTATATAAGGAAGTAAAAAGGGACAGGAATAATAGAAGCAGGGAGGGGAGGGGACTGATAAAATGGAGGGAAGATTAGGAGAATCCATGATCAGTAAAATATTTGTGAAGAGGGAAAGGATTGTGATAAGGGAGAGGGGAATAAACAAAGGGAAAATAGCATGGAGGGAAATACAGGTAGTTATCTTAACTATAAGTGTGAATGGGGTGAACTCATCCATAAAATGGAAGTGGATAGTGGAATAGATACCAAATCCCATAATATGGTGTTTATAAGAAACATTTGAAACAGAGAGACACACAGAGTAAAGATACAGGCTGGAGCAGAATCTATTATGTTTCAGCTGAAGCAGGGGTAGAAATCATGATCTCAGACAAAGCAAAAGTGAAAATAGATTTAATTAAAAAACATAAGGAAGGAAATTATATCCTGCTGAAAGGTACCACAGACAATGAAGTCATATCTATATTAAACATACATGCACCAAAATGGTATAGCATCTAAATTTTTGAAGAAGTTGAATGAGTTACAGAAGGAAATAGACAATAAAGCTATATTAGTGGAGGACCTCAACTTTCCCCTCTCAGAACTAGATAAATCTAACCAAAAAAACAAAAACAAAAACAAAAACAAACAAACAAGAAAGAAGTTGAGGTGAATAAAATTCTGGAAAAGTTAAATATGATACATTTCTGTAGAAAGGTGAATGAGAATAGAAAAATGTACTTTTTTCTCTATAGTACATGGCACCTACAAAAAAACTGACCATGTGTTAGGACATAAAAACCTGATGACCAAATACAGAGAAGCAGGAATAGTAAATGCATCCTTTTCCAATAATGATGAAATAAAAATTACATTCAACAATGGGCAATGGAAAGATAGACTAAAAATTAATTGGAAACTAAATAATCTAATCCAAAAAAAATAAATAAATCAAAGAACAGATCATAGAAACCACCAATAATTTTATTAAATAAAATGACAATAATAAGACAACACACCAAAGTTTATGGGATGAAGCCAAAGTAATACTTAGTGAAAATTTGACATCTCTAGTTGCTTACATCAATAAAATAGAGAAAGAGAAGATCAGTGATTGTGGAAAGCAATTTTTAAAAAAAACTAGAAAAAGGACAAATTAAAAATCCCCGCTTAAACATCAAACTGGACATCCTCAAAATCAAAGGAGAGATCAATAAAATTGAAAGTAAGAAAGCCATTGAATTTAAAAACAAACAACTAGAAGCTGGTTTTATGAAAAAGAAAACAATAAAATAGATGACATTGAATTTGATTTTATAAAGGAAAGAAGAAAACCAAATTATTAGTATCAAAAAGGAAAGAGACAAATTTGCCACCAACAAAGAGGAAATTAAAACAATTGTTAGGAGCTATTTTGCTCAATAATTTGTCAATAAATTTGATAATCAAAATGAAATGGATGATTATCTATAAAAATGTAAATTACCCAGATTAAAAGAAGAAATAAAATACTTAAATAATCCCATTTCAGAAACAGAAATTGAACAAACCATCAATCAACTCCCTAAGAAAAAATCCCCAGGACCAGATGGATTCACAAACAAATTCTATCATTTAAAGAACAATTAGTCTTAATACTACATAAACTATTTGTAAAAATAGGTGAAGTCCTACCAAACTTCTTTTATGACACAAATATGGTGTTGATACCTAAACAGGCAGAGCCAAAACAGAAAAAGAAAATTGTAAACCAATTTCCCTAATGAATATTGATGCAAAATTTTTAAATAAAATACTAGCAAGGAGATTGCAGCAATATATCAAAAGGATAATACACTATGACCAGGTGAGATTCGTACCAGGGACACAGGGCTGGTTCAATATTAGGAAAAGGCAGCTTAATTGACCATATCAATAACAAAGCCAGCAGAAACCATACGACTATCTCAATCGATGAAGAAAAAGCCTTTGATAAAATACAACACCCATTCCTATTAAAAACACCAGAGAGCATAGGAAGGAAGGGAACATTCCTTATAATTATAAGTAATGGTTATCCAAAACTATCAGGAAGCATTATTTGTAATGGGGATAAACTAAATGTCTTCCCTGTACAATCATGAGTGAAGCAAGGGTGCCCATTATCACCTCTTTTATTCAGTATAGTACTAAAAATGCTATCTATAGCAATAAGGGAAGAAAAAAAATTGAAGAAGTTAGAATGGTCAATGAGGAAACAAAACTATCACTATTTGCAGATGATATGATTTTACAGACTCCTAGAGAATCAACTAAAAAACTACTTGAAATAATTAACAACTTTAGCAAAGTGGCAGGATACAAAATAAGCAAACATATTAGAAACAAAATCCAGCAGCAAGAGATAGAAAGAGAAATTCCATTGAAAATAACTACAGACCATACAAAACACTTGGGATTCTACCTGCCACGACAAACCCAGGAGCAATATGAACACAACTACCAAATACTTCTTACAGAAATACAGAAAAACTATCAAAAAGTATTTTATTGCGCTAGAAAAAAAATAACAAAATTCATCTGGAAGAACCAAAGGTTAAGGATGAAAAAAAAATATGAAGGAAGATGGTCTAGCTGTGCCAGATCTCAAACTGTATTATAAAGTAGTAATTATCAAAACAATCTGATATTAGCTAAGAAATAGAGTGATGGATCAATGGAATAGATTAGGCACACAAGACACAGTAGTGAATGACCATAGCAATCTATTATATGACAAACCCAAAGATGCAAGCTTTTGGGACAAAAACTCATTATTTAACAAAAACTGCTGGGAAAACTAGAAAACTAGTTTCCAGAACTATGTATAAACTAATATCTTAAGCACCATATACCAAGATAAGGTCAAAATAGGTACATGATTTACATTTAAAGTCATAAGCAAATTAGGAGTTTATATGTCAGATCGATTGATAAAGGAGGAATTTAGGACCAAAGAAAATACAGTATTACAATATATTAAATAGATCATTTTGATTATATAAAATTAAAAAGTTTTTCTACAGACAGAACCAATGCAACCAAAATTAAAAGGAAATGGAGTAAGGTGGGGGAAATGTATCTCTGATAAAAGCCTCATTTCTCAGATAGATAGAGAACCAAGTCAAATTTATAAAAATACAAGTCATTCCCCAATTGTCAAATGGTTAAATGATATGAACAGGCAGTTTTCAGACAAAGAAATCAAAGCCATCTATACCCATGAAAAAATGCTCTGAATCACTACTGATTAGAGAAATGGCAAATGTTATGTAGTAAATTTCATCACTGGTCCTCTGGTATTATTGTTGGTCATTTCATTAATCAGAGTTCAAAATCTTTAATAATTATTTTTCTTTATAATGTTATTATTATATAAAATGTTGTACTGGTTCTACTCACTTTACTCATCAGTTCATGCAAGTTTTCCCAAGTTTCTCTGAAATAGTCATTTGTGTCATTTCTAATGTAATATAATAATAATGTTCTATCACATTCATATGTCATTTTTTGCTCATTCTCCAATTGATGGATATCCCCTTAGTTTCCTCTTCTTTAACACTACAAAAAATCTACTATAAATATGTTTTTATAATTGGTTCTTTTTTTCTTCCTTTGATCTCTTTGGGGTTTAAGTCTAGTAATGGTGTCCTTGTGTCAAAGGGTATACACATTTTATTGACTTTAGAAAAATAGTTCCCAACTACTTTCCAGAATGGAGGAACCAGTTCACAGCTCCAACAACAGTATGTTATGCCTTTTTTGAATCCTCTCCAAACAGTTGTCATTGCCTTTTATTGTCATCTTTGCCAGTCTAATGGATGTGAACTAGAACCTCATAGTTGTTTTATTTAGCAATTCTCTAATAATAAGTGATTTTAAATATTTTTCATATGTCTGTTGATACTTTGGTTTCTTTCTCTGAAAACTCTGTTCATATCTTTTGACTATTTATCTGTTGTAGAATGGCCCTTATTATATCTTCAAGTAAGTTCCTGATGGTTCTAATAGTTACATTTATTTTTCCTTTAAGAAAAAAGAGCTTATGGCTAGATGTGTTGCAGTCTTCCAACACATAGCCCAAACTTACATCTATCATACCAAATAAAATCATAAATCCAGAAAACTGAAAAATCCAATTAAAAATTTCCAAATAATGGAGGTGGATCAAGTGAATCATTATTTCAATGTTTATTCATTCACCAAATAGTCACAGTTCTATGTTACTTTGAGTGTTGAGTCTGGGGAAAGAGGATGTGAGCAAAATACTGGACTTTTTATGGGAGACAATGGGAAACAAAATAAAAATTTTAAAGTTCTTTTCAATGTTATGTAAAAATTTACTTTTTTGAAAAATTCAAAAGTGTATTTTTTTGGTCTTCTTTGCCTCTGTAATATCACACTCAGAGTAAGTGTGGTATTGAAACATTCAGAAAGTGTCCAGTAAATACAATGAATTGCTGGCTTTTCTGAGAAAGAACAGAATCTTTCAACTGAAATTCAATTGAATTGTTATGTTAAGGCCTAATATATGATGAATGATTGTCAAGAGATTTAGTTAAAGAAAATGAAGCATAACTGTTTCTCATAATTGCCATGTTTAGTTTATTATGACTAAAGAATTGTGCCTTTGGGACAGAAGGAAAAGACATGGAGAGTATGTGATGGTGGAAGAGCAAGTTGCTAAAAAACTATATCATTTTGCATATATCATTTATAATTTTGCATCTATGTGATGAAATATGACCTGAAAACATGTTCTTCCATTTTATCTAAATGTAAGCTAGTTTCTGGAAAATATAGACAGTAGAAGTGATTAATTTATAACTCATGAGTTTACAGAAGGACCTAGAAAAGAAATATGTACTGAAGAAAAAAAAAATGAAAGCCTTAATGTTTGTCTGCTTCCTCGTTTAGTACATTCATCTCTTTCTCCAATTTTTTCATTCTACTTTACAAGTCTAAAATATATTATAGTCATGGAGCTATATGTGACCTTAGAGATCACAAACTCCTGATTTTAGGGATGAGAAAACTGAGGATAAAAAAAGTTATGAATTGGCATGTTATACAACTAGTAAGTAGAAGATGTAGGTCTCAAACTCAAGACACTACTGGTCTAGTGCATATTTTATTGTACCATATAAGGGTGGCATCTGATGACAATGGCCTTTGTCCTTTTTCAAAATAAAAACTTATTTCATCATTATTTTAATAATTAGGGCTCAAAACTTACAATTTCTGGCCACCATTGAAAAATAAGTGATGACCTAATTATTATTTTGCTTATTAATGACAAAACTATGTTTTCTCTCTTATTGTTCACTTCTTATAACCTTTTGTAAGGGGCCAGTCTGACTCAGGCACCCTACCTTGTTAATTTGGGATTGCTGTTGGAATCAAGTGAGACAGTCAAAAGTAAAGAAAAGAATATTTACTTAGGCATAGCATATAAAGAACGTTCAACAAGAATACTTTGATGCTTGGGTTGGGTAGGCAAAGCCTTCCTTGACTTCATATGGAAATATATCTGGTTAGCAGGACAGTGTGTGGTGATTCATGTAAGTCTGGAGATATCCACCAAGAAATAAGGGCCTTAATTCCACATAGTCAGCCAGAGCAGTTAGGTGGCACAGTAGATAGAGCACTAGGCCTGAAGTCAGGAAGATCTGAGTTCAAATGTGGACTCACTCACTAGTTGTGTAACCCTAGGCAAGTCACGTAATCCTGTTTGCCTCAGTTTTGTAATCTATTAGCTGGAGAAGGAAATGGCAAACAACTCCAGCATCTTTGACAAGAAAACCCTAAATGTGGTCATGAAGTGTCTGACACAACTGAAAGAAACAACTGAACAACAGTCAGTCAACAAAAATTAAGTGCACTAAGCATTGCGCTAAATGTCAAGGAAACAAAGAAAGGCAATAGACAGTCCCTATTCTCAGTCTGATGGAGTAGACCATCTATGTACAAACAAGGCATATACAGGATAAATTGGAGATAACAGAGGGAAGTCATTAGTATTAGGGAAGATTAGGAAAGGTTTCTTGAAGAAGGTCAATTTTTAGCTGAGATTTGAAAGAAGACAGTAAAAATACCTGCAGATGAGGAGGGAGAGTATTGTAGGAATGGGGGAAATCCTTTGACTTGGGAGATGGATTATCTTATTCTAGAAATAACAAAGACACTTGTCACTGGATCATCACTGGATTGTGGAGTATGTAGAGGAGAGCAAAACATAAGGCTGGAAAAGTAGATACAGGCCATATTTTTAAGATATTTGAATGCTAAACAGGATTCTATATTGATTTTTAAGGTGATGGGGAGCCATCGGAATTTATTGAATAGAGGAGTGACATGGTCAGAAATGCACTTTAAGAGGATTAGTTCAATAGTTGAGTGGAAAATGGACTGGAGTGGAAAGAGGCTTGTGGAAGACCAACCAATGAGCTATTGCAATAGTCCAAGTATGAGGTGATAAGGGCCTTCACCACACTCACATCCAGTTTGAGATGTCCAAATAGCATATGGGGATATAATACTTAAGGTTAGAAATGGATAAATAAATCTGAAAATCATCAGCATAGAGGTGATAATTGAATCCATGGAAGCTGATAAAGTGAAATAATATAGAGGGAGATGAGAAGAGGGGAAAGGATAGAGCCCTTTGAGAAGCTCAGAGTTAGAGAGTGAGAATTGGATAAAAATCCAGCAAAGAAGACTGAGAAGAAGCAGTCACAGATAGTAGAATCAAGGGAGTAATGTCACAAAAACCTAGAAAGAAGAGAATATCATGAAGAGCTAGAGTTTCAAAGCTAATAGAGAAATCAAGAAGGATGAATATTGAGAAGTGGTTTGTGATTTAGAGATCATTGGTAACTTTCAAGCAGTTTGCTTGAATGATGACATTGAAAATCTTACTTCAAAGAGTTAAGAAAAGACAGGAAAAGAAAAAGAAGCACCTATTGTAGATTGCTTTCTTAAGGAGATTAGCCACCAAAGAGAGGAGAAATATGGGACAATAGCTATGGGAAAGGGATGGATCAAGTGAAGGTTTCTTTAGGATGGAGGAGATATACGTATGTTTGTAGGCAGTAAGGAAAGAGTTCCTACTGGGAGGACAGGAAATGATTGAAGATTAGTGAGAATATAGGGATGAGAGGTAACTAGATAGCACAGTAGTTACAGTGCTGGGCCTGGAGTCAGGAGGATGTAAGTTCAAATCCAGACTCAGACACACAGTAGCTGTGTGACCCTGGGCAAGTCACTTGACCTCTGTCTCAGTTTCCTCAACTATAAAATGGGAATAATAATATCCTTACTTCACAAGGTTGTGAGGATTAAATGAAATAATATCTTTAGACCTCTTAACATGGTACTTGTCACATATTAGATGCTTAATAAACGTTTATTCCCTTCCCTGATGATAAAAGGGACAACATGCTGGAGAATATGGGTTGAAAGGAGATTACTTGTGCATGTAAAAGGCTAGCTCTTCATTTGAGACATGGGTGAAGGAGGAGATAGTAGCAGAAGGCATGTGAGTGATGTGAGATGAGGAGGAGGAGGGGAAAAGAGGGAACTCTTGAGGAATGGCCTTATTTTTTTCAGTGAAATATAAGTCAAGGTTTTCAGGTAAGAAGGTGGGGGAAAAAGAAGTCATGGGACATAGGGCAGCTAGATGGCGCAGTGGATAGAACACTGGCCCTCAAGTCAGGAGGACCTGTGTTCAAATCCAGCCTCAGACCAAACACTTGACATTTACTAGCTGTGTGACCCTGGGCAAGTCACTTAACCCCAATAGCCTAAAAAAAAAAGATAAATAAAGAAGTCATGGGAGACTTGAGAAGAGATAAAAAAGGTTGGAAAGCTGCTATGGCAAGTGGGATAGTAAATAAATTATGGAGTTATAAAAGTTTTGCCTTGCCACAGGTACAGGGTAACTGACACATAGGTGAGCGTTTTTATGACCTTAGATGTCATATGTCCATTATGTCATTAGAATACTCACAACCATCAAAACTGGTTTGACAAAAATGATGATGAAATTCAGAAGCTGCTAAATGAAAAACGAGAACCTGTTTCTACCAGCAGGATAGTTCATCCATCTCTAAGAATGCAGCATTTAACTCCATCAAAAGTAAAGTACAAGAGAAGCTTAGAGAGATGCAGGATTCTTGGCTCAGTAAGAAGGCAGAAGAAATTCAGTTTTATGCTGATAATAACAATTCAAAGCACTTTCATGATACCTTTATGATGCTATTTTGGGCCAAAGTCGTATTGTGTATTTCAACTACTCAGAATTGATGGAGCCACACTGACTAGTGATAACACTTGAATAATCTTATCAACAGACAAACATCCATCAATGCTGAAGCCATTGACTGTACACCTCAGATAGAAGTCAATCCCTCTCCAGACAAATTTCCAACTGAAGAAGAGATTTTGCATGTGAATGGGCTCCTCTCCTATGGCACAGCACCTGCTGCTGACTCTTTTCCATCTGACATTTGTAAGGTGTGTGTAGAGGGGTATCCATGGCTCATACAAAAGCTGATTGAAATCAGGGTTCTATGGCAAGAGGAAGTGAACTCCTCCAGTTCAAGAACACCTCCATTGTCCATCTGTATCAAGGTAAAGGAAATAGATGGTATTGTGACAATCACACGGTGGGGTTTTCTCTCAGTCATTGCTGGCAAGATTCTTGAGAGAGCCCTCCTCAATAGGCTCATCCTTCAGTTGGAAGATAGTCATCTACCTGAAAGCCAATGTGGCTTTAGAAAGGGCTGAGAGAGAGAGAAAACAAACAAACAAACAAACAAAAAAAGAAAGGGCTGAGGAATGGGCAGTATGATGTTTGCTGTCTGACAACTCCAGGAGAAATGCTAGGAGCAGAGAAAAGGCCTGTACACATCATTTGTTGATTTGATGAAGGCCTTTGATACTGTCATGGCTAACACAGTGATGGTAAATTATTTAACCTGAAAAGGCTACAAGCCAAAACTAAAGTGGAGGGAGTATTGGTGTGTGATTTTTTTGTTTGCAGATGATTGTGCATGCAATGCAGCCTCTGAAGCTGAGATGCAATAAAATATGGATTGATTCTCTATTACTTGTGCTAATTTTGGCCTAACAATTAACACCAAGAAAACACAAGTGTTCCACTAGCCAACACCACACCATAAATATGTGGAACCATCAGTTACAGCAAATGGACAATTTTTGAATGGACAAGTTCATTTTAATAGTATACTATCCTGGGATGTACACATTAATAATAAGGTTGACATATTGGCAGAGCTAGCTCAGTGTTTGGGAGGCTCCAAAGGAAATTGTGGGATAGATGAAACTGACTGCCATTGTGCTGACCTCATTGTTGTATGCCTGTGAAACCTGGAAAGTATACCAGGTCCATGCCAGGAAATTGAATCTATCTTAGAAAGATTCTGAAGATCACCTGGCAGGATAAGGCACAAGACACTGAGGTCCTTTCTCAAACTAAACTGCCAAGCATTCAAACTCTACTGCAGAAGGTGTAACTCTTAGGCAAGCATACATTTGGCATTTGAACAATGTGTCCAGCTCATCAGAGTAGATACTATTTGATGGAGAACTCACACAAGGCAAGTGCTCACGTGATTCTCAGAAAAAGCAATACAAAGACACTCTCAAGGTGTCTCTTAAGAAATATGAAATTGATTGCAAGCACAGGACCACCCAGTATGGCATGTACTCATCAGAGATGGTGCTGTCCTCTACGAGTAAAGCAAAATTGAAGTAGCTCAAAAGAAACATGACAAGAGCAAATTTAGAGAATCCACCCCAAATGCTCATATGGACTATTTGTGCCCTATCTGTGGTAGAGCCTTCTGAGATCATGTTGTTCTGATCAGCCACAGTCGGACACACTGTAACTTGACTCTAACATAGTGATGTCATTTTGGTCCTATTCAGACCAAAGGACAACCACCAATTTGAGAGATAGCAAGAATGCAGAAAATGCACTACTGCACAATAACTCACAAGTTACAATCCTTTTATTGCTCACTTCCACAAGCAAACTTCAGGTCTTAATCAGATAAAGTGTCATATTTATTGCTTATCTTCTGGTATAGTAGGTTCTGTGAATGGAGAAGGGGGTTGGTCAGTCTCACCATCTCTACACCACACCCCTATGGCCTCTCTCCTCTGAGGCTATAGGCCCATTAGCAGTATGAGGCTGTCTCAATTATTTTCTCTAGTATTTATTTACTTCATAACCATTTTAACATGTACAAAACAGTGCTACTGTTTTTATTGTTATCTATTTGAAAAACATGTCACTGATGAAGATTTTGAATATTGTGACCCAACTTCATTGTCCCCATTAGGACTGTTATATTAAGTCATTCCTTCATTTATTTATTTTTACACAATTTTACATACCATACTTTTTGGGAATGCATATGTTTAGTCCCACTATTTGCTTCATTGTAGCCCCAGGCAAACAGGCAGAAGCCAATGCAGGAACATTGCACTAGCTTCAACACAGGCCAGACACCAGCAATGGGACCCCAACTCAGCACCAAGTAAGCTGCCAGAACCCTACAACCTCCAGCAGTGCCAGCCACCCTCCACCCCACTCCTTTAGCACAGTACTAGACACTAGGGCTTCCCAAGGGCCTCAGGGCAACATTGATGAAGCACTAGGTAAATAGCCAGGGCCTGCAGCCCCAGGCACAAGATGCCTGAAACAGCACCCCTTCTACCCCAGGAGCAGAGTTCAAATTTAAAAGAAAGGAAAAATGCCTTAAAAGATGAGCAAAAAATAACAACAAAAAAAATCTGACCATAGAAAGTTACTATGGTGACAGTGAAGACGAAGACACAAACTCAGAACAGGACAACAATGTCAAAACACTTGTGGGCAAAATCCCAAAGAAAAACAGGAAGTGATCTCAAGCCCAGAAAGAACTCATGGAAGAACTCAAAAAGGAGCTTAAAAGATCATATAAGAGAGCTAGAAAAAAATTGGGAAAAGAAATGAGAGTGAAAGTAGAATTGACCAAATGGAAAAAGAGATACAAAAATCTACTGAAGAAAACAACTCCTTAAAAAGTACAATAGACCACATGGAAAAGGAGGTACAAAAGTTAACCAAGGAAAACAATTCTTTAAAAGTTAGAATTGGTCAAATGGAAGTGAATGACTCTATGAGACATCAAGAATCAAACAAATAAATTCTAAAGAATGAAAAAATAGGAGAAAATTGGGAAAACAACAACAGACCTGGAAAATAAATCCCAGGAGAGCTAATGTCAGAATCACTGGATCACCTGAAAGCCACAATCAAATAAAGGACCTGGACAGTATCTTTCAAGAAATTATCAAGGAAAACTGCCCTGATATCCAGGAACCAGAAGGCAAAATAAGCATTGAAAAAAATCCACTGATCACTTCAGGAAAGAGATACCAAAATCAAAACTTCAAGGAGCATTATAGCCAAATTTCAGAACTATAAAATCAAGGGGAAAATGCTGCAAGTGTCCAGAAATAATTTCAATATCATGGAGCCACAATCAGGATTACAACACTAAAGGGTAGGAGGTAATGGAGTATGATATTCCAGAAGACAAAGGAGCTAGGATTGCAACCAAGAATTACCTGGCTAAATGGTCATTCAACGAAATAGAAGAATTTCAAGCTTTCATAAGGAGAAGACCAAAACTAAACCAAAAATTTTATTTCCAATATCAAGATCCAAAAGAAGCATAAATAGGTTTTAAAAAAGGAAAAGAAAACACAAAGGATTCAATAGGGCAAAACTGTTTACATCGCTATCTGGGAAGATGATACTTGTAATTTTTTTTGATACCTGTAATTCTTATAAATTGTACCATTAATAGTATAGCTAGAAGGAATACACACAGACAGAGGTATAAAGTTAATTTGAAGGAATGACAAAAAAAAATTACGGAATGTGAAAGAGGAGTATACTAGGTACAGAAGGAAGGGAGAGGTAGAATGGGGTAAATTATTTCACATGAAGAGGCACAAAAGACCTATTACATTGGAGGGGAAGGTGGGAGAGTGGGTGATGAGCATTGCTTGAACCTTACTCTTATCAGTATTTAGCTCAAAGAGGGAATAATATACACATGCAGTTTAATATAGAAATTTATCTTACCTGACAGGGAAGTAGGCAGGGAGGAGATTAAGTAAAGGTGTGGGGAGACTGACAAAGGAAAGGCAGATCAGGGGAGGTGGTAGACAGAAGCAAAACACTGGAGAGGAGGGAAAGGGTGAAAGGAAAGAGGATGGACAGAAGGAAAAATATGATGGAAGGAAATATACAGTAATTATAACTGTAAGTGAATGGGTTGAACTCTCCCATAGAATGGAAATCAATTGCAGAGTGGTTCAAAAATCCGAAACCTACAATATATTGTTTACAAGAAACACATTTGAAGTAGAGAAACACACAACAAGTAAAGGTAAAAGGCTGGAGCAAAATCTATTATGCTTCAGCTGAAGTAAAAAAAAAAGGGGGGTAGCAATCCTGATCTCAGGCAAAGAAAAAGCAAAAATAGACCTAATTAAAAGAGATAAGGAAGGAAATTAAATCTTGCTAAAAGGTACCATAGACAATATCAATACTAAACATATATGCACCAAGTGGTATAGCAATCATATTCTTAAAAGAGAAGTTAAGCAAATTACAGGAAGAAATAGACAGCAAAACTATACTAGTGGGGACCTCAATGGTCCCTTCTCAGAACTTGATAAATCCAACCAAAAAAAGAAAAAGAAAAAACTAATTAGGCAAAAAGAATATTAGAAAAGTTAGATATGACAGACTTTTGGAGAAAACTGAATGAGAACAGAAAGGAATATACCTTTTTCTCAGCAGCGTATGGTACTTAGACAAAAATTGACTGTGTGTTAGGGCGTAAAAACCTCAAAAGAAAGGCAGAAATATTAAATGTAATCATTTCAGATTATAATGTGACAAAAATTACATTCAACAAAGGGCAGTGGAAAGACAGACTAGAAATTAATTGGAAACTAAATAATCTAATCATAAAGAATAAGTGGGTCAAAGAACAAATCATAGAAACAATCAATAATTTCATTAAAGAGAATAACAATGAGACTACATACCAAAATTTATGGGATGCAGGCAAAGCAGTACTTAGGGAAAATTTTATTTCTCTAAATTCTTACATCAATAAAATGGAAAAAGAACAGATCACTGAACTGGACATGCAACTAAGTAAAACTAGAAAAAGAACAAATTAAAAACCACCATTTGAGTACCATATTGGAAATCCTGAAAATCAAAGGTGAGATTAATAAGATTGAAAATTTTAAAAAAAAACCTATTGAGCTAATAAATCAAACTAGGGGCTGACTTTATGGAAAAAGAGCCCAGTAAAATGGATAAGCCATTGGTTAATTACATTTTTAAAAAAAGAAAGAAGAAAATCAAATAGCAACATCAAAAATGAAAAGGGTGAAGTCACTAGCAACAAAGAAGATATTAATGCAATTGTTAGGAAATATTTGCCTGCTTATGTGTCATTAAATCTGACAATCTGAGCAAAATCTATGAATATTAATGAAAATGTAAATTATCCAGATTAACAGATCAGAAAATAAAATACCTAAAGAATACCCTTTTAGAAAAAGAAATTGAACAAGCCATTATTGAACTCCCTAAGAAAAAATCCCCAGAGCCAAATGGGTTCACAAGCAAATTCACTAAACATTTAAAACACAATTAATTTCAATGCTATATAAGCTATTTGGAAAAATAGATGAAGAAGGAGTCCTATCAAACTCTTATTATGACACAAATATGGTGCTGATACCTAAACCAGGAAAAGCTAAAACAGAGAAAGAAAATTATACACCAATTTCCCTAACGAATATTGATGCAATTTGAACAAAATACTAGCAAGGCTATTACAGTAATATATCACAAGGATCATACCTATGATCAGGTGGGATTTATACCAGGAATGCTGAGTTGGATCAATGTTAAGAAAACTATCAACATAATTGACCACACAATAACAAAAACAATGGAAATCAAATGATTACCTCAATAAGTCCTAAAAAAAGCTTTTAAAAAAATACAGAACCCCATTCCTATTAAAAACACTAGACAGCATAGGAATCAATGGAGCTTTCCTTAAAATGATAAGTAATATCTATTTAAAACCATCAGCAAACATTACCTTTAATAGATATAAGCTAGAAACCTTCCCAATAATATCAGGGGTAAAGCAAGGATGCTCATTATCATCACTATTATTCAATATAGTACTAGAAATATTAGCTATAGCAATAAGAGAAGAAAAATAAATCAGAGGAATTAGAATAGGCAATGAGGATACAAAACTATCTCTCTTTGCATATGGTATGATGGTATACTCAGAGATAAAGAATCAACTAAAAAACTACTTGAAATAATTAACAACTTTAGAAAAGTTGCAGGATATAAGATAAACTCACATGAATCATCAGCATTTCTTTATATGACCAACAAAGCAAGGCAACAAGAGATAGAAAGAGAAATTCCATTTAAAATAACTGCAAATATAAAATACTTGGAAGTCTACCTTCCAAGAAAAACTCAAAAACTATATGAACACAATTACAAAACACTTTTTCACACAAATAAAGTTTGATCTAAACATTTAGGAAAATATCAGTTGTCCATGGGTAGGCCAAGCCAATATAATAAAAATGCCATTTCTGCCTAAACTAATTTACTTACTCAGTGCCATACCAATCAAACTACCAAAAACTTGTTGAATAGAACTAGAAAACATACTAACAAAATTCATCTGGAAGAACAAAAAATAAAGAATATTAAGGGAATTAATGGGAAAAGAGTACAGTGGAACATGGACTAGCAATACCAGATCTCAAACTATATTATAAAGCAGTAATCATCAAAACTATCTGGTACTGGCTAAAAAAAAAGAGTGATAGATCAGTAGAATAGATGAGATACACAAGACACAGTAGTCAATGACCATGGTAACCTAGTGTTTGATAAACCCAAAGACCCCAGCCTTTGGGATAAGAACTCACTATTTGATAAAAATTGCTGGGAAAACTGGAAAACAATAGGACACAAACTAGGTATAGACCAACATCTCACATAGTATACTAAGATAAGGTCAAAATGGGTGCATGATTTAGACATAAAGAGTGACCCTATAAAGGAAGTTAGAAAAGCAAGAAATAGTTTACCTGTCAGATCCATAGGGAAGGGAAGAATTCATGACCAAACAAGAGACAGAGCATTATGAAATATGAAATAGATAATTTTGATTATATTAAATTAAAAAGTTATTGCAAACAAAACTAATGCAACCAGGATTAGAAGGAAAGCAGAAAGCTAGGAAAAAAATCTTTATAACAAGTGTCTCTGATAAAGGCCTCATTTCTAAAATATATAGAGAAGTGAATCAAATTTATAAGAATAGCAGTCATTCTCTAATTGATAAATGGTCAAAGGATATGAACAGGCAATTTTCAGAAGAAGAAATCAAAGCTATCTATAGGTCTATGAAGAAGTGCCCTAACTTGCTTTTGATTAGAAAAGAGCTAATTAAAACAACTCTAAGGTATCACCTCACACCTATCAGATTGACTAATATGACAAAAAAAATGATAAATGTTGGAGAGAATGTGGGAAAATTGGGACACTAGTGCATTGTTGGTGGAGTGATCCCACCATTCTGGAGAGCAATTTGGATCTATGCTCAAAGGGCAACCAAACTGTGCATATTCTTTGATCCAGTTACTAGGTCAATATTTCAAAGAGATCATAAAAAAAGGGAAAAGACCAAATGTGTGAAAATATTTATAGCAGCCCTTTTTGTGGTGGCAAAATATTAGAAATTGAGGGGATGTCTATCAATTAGGGAATGGCTGAACAGGCTGTGCTATATGAATGTAATGGAATACTATTGTGCAATAAGAAATGATGAGCATGCAGATTTCAGAAAAACTGGAAAAACTTGTATGAACTGATGCATTGAGCATGAAGCAGGAAAACATTGTACACAGTATCAGTAACATTGTGTGATGATCAACTATGAATGACTCAGCTTTTCTCAGCAAAACTATGATCCAAGACAAGTAAAAAAGACTCATGATGGAAAATGCTATTCACATCCAGATAAAAAACTAATGGACTCTGAATGCAGATAGAAGCATATTTGTTTCACTTTTTTTTTTTTTGCAGATTTTTTCCTTTTGATCTGTTTCTTTTTTTCCGCAACTTTGATTAATATGGACATATATTTTGCATGATTGCATATATATATATATATATACATATATATAAAGAGGGGCAGGGTGCAAGGAAGAAAATTTGGAACCCAAAATCTTGTAAAAATGAATGCTAAAAGTTATCTTGACATATAACTGGGAAAAAATAAAATGCTATTTTAAAAAAAAAGAAAAGGAAGAGACAATCCCTTCTCTCAAGGAACTCAGTCTAATAGGGGAGGTGATATGTATATACAGATGTATGCATATATACATATATAGGGAATATATATATATGCATATACATATATAGAGGATATGTACAGGGTAAATTGGAAATAATCAACAGAGGAAAGGCTAGAATTAAGAGAGTGGCTTCCTATAGGATATCAGATTTCAACTCGAATTTAAAGGCCGCTGGGGAAGCTAGTAGGTAAAGATAAGGAGCAAGAGCATTCCAAGTCTGAGGGACAGCCAGTAAAAAACACCAGGAGGAATACAGAGTCAAAATAGTGGTGTAAAAGTCAGGGTTTTTGCCCAGTGAACCTCACATACCTCCTCCACAACAACCTAGAAAAAATACCATGCTAAATTCCAAATGAAAAAGCCAAGAAAAAATCAGAGCAAATCATAACATCCAAATTCTTAAAATGAAAAGTTAAATGAGTTACAGTAGGAAATAGATAGTAAAACTATACAGTGGGATACCTCTATTTACCCCCTCTTAAACTTACATATAACCATAAAATAAATGTAAATATAAGCATAAAACAAATAAGAAAGACATTAGGGAGATGAATAGAATTTTAGGAAAGTTAATATGATAGACCTTTGGAAAATAGTGAATGGGCATAGGAAGAAGTATATGTATTTCTTGTATGTGCATGGCACATGGTACCTTCACAGAAACTGACCACATATTTGGGGCATAAAAACTTCAAAAACAAACACAAAAAAACAGAAATACGAAGTGTTTCTTTTTCTTATGATAATGCAAATAATTCCATTCAATAAAGGGCCTTTGAAGTATGGATTGAAAATTAATTAGAAAATAAATAACCTAACCCTAAAGAATGAGGGGGTGAAAGAAAAAAATCATAGAAAAAAATTAATAATGACATTAAAGATGATGACAAAAATGAGACAACATGCTAAAATTTGTGGGATACAGTCAAAGCAATATTAAGGGGAATATCATAATTATCACCATCATCATCATCATAATAAACTAACATTTATATAGTGCTTACTATTTGCTAGACATTGTGCTAAGTGATTTACAATTATCATCTCATTTGATCCTCACAATTAACCTGGGAGGTAGGTGCTATTATTATTCTCATTTTACAGATAAAGAAACTGAGACAAATGGGTTAAGTGACTTATTCAGGGTCACATACCAAATAATGTCTCCAAATTGATGTAAATTTGGGTCTTCCTGAGTCCAGGCCCAGTACTCTATCCATTCCACCACCATGGTAAGAAATAGAGAGGTTGCTCAATAGAATATGTGGGTACATAATATCTAGTGGCAAATGAGTAAGTAGCCTACTATTTGATAAACCGAAAGATTAAAACTATTAAGGCAAGAACTCACTAATCAACAAAAACTTTAGGGAAAACTGGAAAGGAGTATGGTAGAAATTAAGCATTGAATAATATTTCACACCATTTACCAAAATAAGCTCAAAATGGCTGTATCGTTTAGTCATTAAGAGTAATTTAAGCAAATTAGTGAAGCAGAAAAGAAATTACTTATCATCTATGGATAAGGGAAGAGTTCATAATCAAACAAGAGATAAAGAAGTTCATAGGAAGTAAAATGGATCGTTTTGTTTACATAAAATTAAGAAATTTTACACGAACAAAAACAAATGCAACTAAAATTAGAAGAAAACAGGAAACTAGGGGAAAAAATCTTCACAGAAAGTTTCTCTGAAAATAGTCTCATCTCTAAAGTATATAGGGAACTGAGTCAAATTCACAAGAATGAGAGCCATTCCCTAATTAATAAATAATGAAAAGATATGAACAAGTAATTTTCTGGAAGAAATCAAAACTATCAATAACCATATGAAATTATGTTCTAAATCACTAATAAACAGAAAAATGCAAATTAAAACAATTCTGAGCTTCCATCTAACACTTATAAGATTGGCTAAGATGGCAAAAAAAAAGGAAAATGATAATTTACCCTGTATATTGCTCGTTCATACATAGATATATACATATTGCTTCCCCAATCAGACTATGAGTTCCTTGAGAACAGGGATTGTCTTTTTCTTTTTTTTTCTTTCTTTCTTTTTTTTTAATAGGCATTGTTAGTGGACCTGTGAATTAGTTCAACCATTCTAGAAAGCAATTTGGAACTATGGCCAAAAAGCTATTAAACTGAGCATATCCTTTGATCCAGCAATATCACTAATAGGTCTATAACCCAAAGAAGTTAAAGAAAAAGGAAAAGGATCTATTTTACAAAAACATATTAATGGCAGCTCTTTGTGGTGGCAAAGAAGTAGAAATGGAGGGAATGTCTATCACTAGGCAACATCAGTTGAGAAATGGATGAAATGTTTGTGGTAAATGAATGTGGTCTAATACCAATTATTGTGCTGTAAGAAATGGAAGGTATAGTAAGTTTCAGAAAAAAAAAAGACTTACATGAATTGATGCAAAATTAAGTGTATCTAACTAGAAGAACAATCATCACCATTACAGCAATGTTGTAAAGATAATGGACTTTTGAAAGACTTAATAAATCTGATCAACACAATGACCCATCACAATTCCAAAGGACTCATGATGAAACATATCATCCACCTCTAGAAAAAGAAAATGATGGACTTAGAGTGCAGATTGAAGCATTTTTTTCTTCTTCTTTTTTTTTGAACACAGCTATACATGTTGCATGACTGTACATATTTATAATTTTTTCCTTTGTTTTCTCAATAACTGGAGAGAATTTGGAAAGAAAAAAGAATAAAAAATCTTTCTGCTTTTAAAAAGCAAATGAATAGATAGGTAGATAGATAGATAGTTAGATAGATAGATAGGTAGGTAGGTAGATAGATAGATAGATAAAAGAAAATGCCAGGAGTTCAGAGTATCTTTTTTGAAGAACAGCAAGAAGACTAGTGTCACTGAATCAAAGAGTACTGCTAGGGTATGAGGTACAAGAAGACAGTAAAGGTGAGGTACGGCAACTAGGTGGGGCAGGGAGATAGAGTTCCAGGCCTGGATTCAGGGAAACTCAATGAGTTCAAATCTGGCCTCAAACACTAAATAACTGTGTGACCCTAAGTAAGTCACTTCACCCTGTTTGCCTCAGTTTCCTCATCTGTAAAACTGAGTTGGAGAGGAAATGGCAAACCACTCTAGTATCTGCCAAGAAAACCTCAAATGGAGTCATGAAGATTTGGACATGACTAAACAACAACAAAAGTGAGGGGAGGCAGATTGTGAAGGGCTTTGAATTTGAGTCTAGCAATCCTGTCAGGGGATAGGTAACACATTTCATCACAGTTCTTAAGGATTTCAAAGATGTTTTTCTTTACAATGCTTTTGCCTCAGGATAAATTCTGCTTATATCCCCATGCATCATTTAATCAGACCTCATAGCCTCTGTCCAATCTAGAATGTTTCAGTCTGAATGCTAATAGGTCTCTTCTGGTTATTGGACTTTTTTGAGGTTCCGAAGGTTCCCATTCTGTGTTTTCTGACTCTTGCTGCCTCAGGAAAAAGAACTTTGCAGGTTCTACAGCTATACTTATCTCCCATGGCTGCTCACACTGGTTGGTTTGGGGTTTATTGGATGCCCCCTATGTTACTGTCCAAGGGCTTTTGGTTGACTCTTTGTTCAGTATATAAGAAGTTAATGCAGTTTCTCCTTGGATTATTTAATCATTATTTGGTTGGGTGTGAATTCCAATATTGGAGCTGCACAGTAAACCTCTTTTCAGGTAGCCATCTTGGCTAGAAGTAAGTGTGCATTTTTAAAATGACATTTTTTTCAATTATTGAGCAATTTTTTTCTATCTCCCACCTACCTCCCCACACTAAAAAAATCAAAAATAAAACCTTTGGGATGAATAATTATAGTCAAGCAAAAGAAATTCCTCATATTGGCTGTATCCCAAAATCTCTCTCATTCTTCATACTAGTCTAATATCTTTTAAAAGGTGGACAACATTCTTCAGTTTTCCAGAATCATAGTTAATCAATGTGTTGATCAGAATTCTTATGTCTTTCAAAATTGTTCATTTTAAACATATTGATGGTACAGTATAATTTTTCCCTCAATTTGGTTGAATTCACTCTGTATCATTTCATATAAGTCTTACCATTTTTTTTTCAAAAACCATCTTATTCATGATTTCTTACAACACAAAAGTAATCTATTACATTCATATATGTATTTTCTAACTGATGGGTGTAAAGTGGAACTTTAGGATTCCTTTAATTAATATTTCTCTAATTATTATTTTGAAGCATTTTTTCATGTAACTACAGATAATTTGTATTTCTTCTCTTAAGAACTTCCTATTCATATACATTGACCATTTTTCAATTGTGGAATAGATGTCTTTCTTATAAATTTTAAAAAATTACTTATATATCTTGGAAATGAGATCTTTTCAGAGAAGTTTTATGTAAAGATTTTTTCCAAGTTGATTGTTTTCCTTCTAATCTTAGCTTCATTGGATTAAACTGAGTAACCCCTTTTTAATTTACATAATAAAATTTGACCTGTGTTTGTCATGATTTCTTCCTTTATGCATAGAGCTGCAAATTAATCTATTTCATTAATTTGTTTATGATGTGACATTTTAGATCTAGGTCATGTATCCATTTGGAGTTTATCTTGATAAGATTGTATTGTATTGGTTTAATCCTAATTTCTGGCATACTGTTGTCTAGTTTTCCCAGCAGTTTTTGTCACATGATAGGTCTTTACCCTTAGTAGCTGAAATCTTTGGGTTTATTGAATACTTTGCTACTGTATTTGTTTACTTCCGTCTGTTGTATATCTAAACTGCTCCATTGATAGACATCTCTATTTTTAACCAATACCAAACTGTTTTGATGGTTACTACTTTGTAGCGTACTTTGAGATCTGATACTGTTAGGCCAGCTTTTTCTGACTTTTTTCATCATTTCCCTTTAGGTTCCTTTAGATGAATTTCATTACTATTGTTACTAACTTCATAGAGCAATCCTTTAGAAGATTAATTGTTATGGCACTGAATAAGTAAATTAATTTAACTAATCTTGTCTTTTTTATTATATTGGCTTGATCTATCCATGATCAATTAATATTGCTCTAATTATTTAGGTCTAACTTCATTTCTGCAAAAACTGTTCTATAATTGCATTCTGTGTATATTTTTGTATGTGGATTACCAAGTTTTTTTATGATTCTGAAGCTATTTTATTTTTTAAAATAAGTTTTTATTAATATCTTTTATTTTTTGCATCATCATAATTCTCTCCAATGCCCTTTTCCCTTTTCCTGTCAGAGGCCCATCTTATCTAACAAATAGCCTTTTTAAGGACAGAAAAAAAACCCAAAAGCTTTGACCAACTTTAACATCAAATTAAAAATCAAGAAATAGACTAGGAAATGAGCAAACAATAAAAAAGGACCTGATCATAAAAAGTTACTATGGTGACAGGGAAGATCAAAATGCAAACTCAGAAGAGAATATAGTCAAAAATGCTATATCCAAAGCTTCAAAGAAAAATGTGAATTGATCTCAGGCCCAAAAAATAATTCCTGGAGGATTTCAAAAAGGGTTTTAAAAATCAAATAAGAGAGGTAGAGGAAAAATTGGGAAAGTAAATGAGCTTGATGCAAGAAAACCATGAAAAAAGAAGTAAAAGCTTCATAAAGGAGGCACAGGAAATATGAAGAAAATAACACCTTAAAAAGCCAGAATTAACCAAATGGTAAAGAGGCACAAAAATCCCCTGAAGAGAAGAACTCCTTAAAAAGCAAGATTGGTCAAATGGAAAAGGAGGTACAAATATTCACTGGAAAAAAAAGAACTTTTTAAAAAGTAAAATTGTCCAGATGGAAAAGGAAGTATAAAAGTTCACTGAAGAAAATTGTTTTAAAAAAGTAGAATTGGGAAAGTTGAAGCTAATGACTCCATAAGACATCAAGAAACAAGAAATAATTTCTAAAAAACCAATAAAACAAAATTTTAAAAATGAAAAAATAGAAGAAAATGTGAAATATCTCATTGGAAAAACAAATGACCTGGAAAAAGATCAAGGAGAGATAATTTAAGAATTCTTAGACTACCTGAAAGCCGTCATTCAAAAAAAAAAAACCTAGACATCATCTTTCAAGAAATTAGCAAGGACAACTGCCTGATATTCTAGAACCAGTGAGTGGAATAGAAATTAAAATAAACCAACTGATCACTTTTTGAAAGTCATCCCAAAATGAAAACTTCCAGGAATATTATGGCCAAATTCCAGAGCTTTCGGGTGAAGGAGAAAATATTGAAAGCAGCCAGAAAGGAAGGAAGGAAGGAAGAAAGGAAGGTTGTGGAACTACAATCAGGATAATAGAAGATTTAGAAGCTTCTACATTGAAGGATCAGAGGGGTTGGAATATAATATTCCAGAAGGCAAAGGAACTAGGATTACAATCAAGAATCACCTATTCAGAAAAACTGAATATAATCCTTCAGGTGAAAAGATGGATATTCAATGAAATGGAAGACTTTTGAGTATTCCTGATGAAAGATCAGAACTGATTAGAAAATTTGACATTCAAACACAAGATTCAAAGGTAAATAGAAAAAAGGAATCATAAGGGATTCAATGAAGTTTAATTGTTTACATTGTTACATGGGAAGATGATACTTGTAACTCCTAAAAACTTTATCAGTATTAGAGTACTTAGAGTATCCAGAGGGTATAGGTATGAATTGAATATGATGGGATGCTATCCAAAAATATTAAATTAAGGGGTGAAGAAGAAGAATACTCTAGGAGAAGGGGAAAGGGAGAAGTAGAATGGGGTAAATTATCTCACAAAAAAGAGGCATGAAAGAACTTTTACATTGGAGAAGATGAGGGAGTTGGGGGGAGGGGAGTGCTTGAACTCTCATTAGAATTGACTCAAAGAAGGAATAATACACATGCTCAATTGAGTATAGGAATCTATCATATCCTACAGAAAACTAAGTCAAATTTATAAAAATAAGATCCATTCCCCCAATTAATAAATGGACAAAGAATATGAATAGGCAGTTTTCAGATGAAGTCATCAAAGCTATCTATAGCTTTATTTATATGAAAAAGTACTCTAAATCACTATTAATTAGAGAAATGCAAATTAAAACAACTTTGAGGTACCACCCCACACCTGTGAGATTTCCTAATATGACAGAAAAGAAAAATGACAAATGTTGAATGGGATGTCAGAAAATAGAGACACTAATGCACTGTTGTTGGAGTTGTGAATGGATTCAACCATTGTGGAGAGCAATTTGTAACCATGCCAAAAGGGCTATAAAATCATCCATACCCTTTGACTCAGCAATATCACTACTAGGTCCCAAAGTGATTTTAAAAAAAAGGGGGGAAAGGACTCATATGTACAAGAATTTTATAGCACTCTCTTTGTGGTGGCAAAGAATTCAAAATAGAGTGGATGCTCATCAACTGGGGAATAGCTGAACAAGTTGTGATACATTATTATGATGGGATACTATTGTACTATAAAAAATAATGAGCAGAATACTCTCAGAAAAAAACTGGAAAGATTTACATGAACTGATGCTGAGTAAAGTGAACAGAACCAGGATACATTACACATTAATAGCAATATTACATGATGATCAAGTGTGAATGACAGCTATTCTCATCTCCAAGATCCAATATTCACAGATCCAAAACAATCCCGAAAAACTTATGATGATGTGGGGATTAAACTTGTCCAACCTACAATAAAAGAGACTGAGGCAAAGCTCTCAGTCAATGGCACTTTATTAAAAGGCCCATGGTCCCCTCTAATAAAGTGGACCTCAGATCTTTCTCCTGATCTGAGATATCCTCTTCTTCCAGTACCATGTTTTTATAGTTTGATATCCAAATATGAAAAAGACGCATGCTAAAATGCCTCATTGGTTGACAGCCCTTGCTCTTGAGGTCCAAAATGATATATCAGCAGGGGGTCACAAGTTGGGCTAAGATGGGGCATCTCCACTGACTAAAGTGGTCATAGGATGGTCACTTCATGTTGCACAAGAAAGAGAGGTCCAGATTTATAAAAATAAGTGGGAGGACTTTCCATGGAATTGAATCACCTCTGCCATACTAGGCTTGGTCACCATGACAAGGAAAAAGAAGGGTGGAGGGCCTTTCTATGATTAAGCAAGTGAACTTACAATCAGCAGCTCATAGCTCTGGGGCCTATTATACAGAACTTATAATCACTACCCCAATAGAATTGTATCAAATTATTAATACTGATTGGAATAGAGTAGGGGTCCAAATGAATTATTTCTCACAATGAAAAAATGTTTTCAAGAAAACAAACTATAGAGTCTCATTGTATACTGAAGCATTTTTTTTGCTTTATTTTTCTTGTTTTTCTTTTTGTAAGTTTTCTTTCACAGACTGAGTAATATGGAAATATATTTTGCATGACTGCACATCTGTACCCTATATCAAATTGTTTGCTTCTCAATGAGGAGTGAGAGGAGGGAGGGAGAGAATTTGAAACTCAAAAAACTTAAAATAATATAGAAAATTGTTTTTACATGTTATTAGGAAAAATAAAAAAATAAATATATTAAAATCTTAAAAAAAAAAAGAAATTAACACAATTTTCCAAATTAAAAATGTGCCCACCTTCCTTTTTCTCCTACTACTTTTAGAATCTGGAGAGAGTTAACACTTAATAATTTACAAATCAAGAGATCTATATTTCTCTCACACCCTTCACCAACATTAATTATAAAAACAGCTTTTACAATGTTAATATACATTTTAAACAAATCAATGAAATCCTAAAGTGATTACATTTAAGGTCATAGAAAAGTCCTGATCAAGATGTTTTACAAAGAAAAGTCCTGATCAAGGTGTTTTACAAGACAAAAAACCCTTATTTTTGCAGTTTTAAACACATTGTCCTGATGTCAGATATATTGGGGGGGGGACACAGTTCTCTATATTTATTTAAAACATGAACTACGAACTTTAGCTTTAGATTTAACTAAACCTAAATTCATCTAACTTTGGCATAGCAAAAAACTCTCTTAGCTTTCCCTCATCAGTCCTTGCTATTTTTGAACTGTTCACCTAGATTTTTATCACTATAAAGCTGTTGCTAGAACTTCATCCAAAGAAAAATACTTGGCACTTTTTACTCAGCAAGAAAGGTTCTTTCTCTGATTCCACCTCCCAAACCAACTCCTGGGAGAGTTTCACCCTGCTTTTTCAGTTCCCTTACTTAACAAGTTAATCTTAGAAAATCTCACACAACAGACACAGAGACAAACTTGATTAGAGCCTTAGTGACCCAGAAAGAGAAAAGTTGAGATTAAAACTACTTTCTCTCCTTGCTTTAATATCTCACTTGGTTTACTCACTTTACCTGACAGCAAGAATCTTTATGACTTAGCTCTGCCTGAAAACGCTAATAATAAGGCCTCAGGGCACTCGAGCAATTTTACACATCTCCACAGCTTTACTTAAAGAGTTTCTTTCACACACACACAGATTTAATTTATATATAACCCCTAAAAGTTGAAACCAAGGATTGTGGCTTTAGAGATTCTCTCATAGATTATTGGCCTGCCGGATTTCCCTTCTTGAAACTCTAGTCCTGCAAGAAATTCAGAATATATTGCTGGTATTTTGGGGGCTTACCAAGTAATTGGTTTTGTAAACTGAATATCCATAATACTTCAAATTTCCCAGGTGGCCCTTTATTGCACAGACAGATTTTCTGTCTCTCATCCCCATATAGCTTACTTCAGAGGAGCTTTTTCTAGTAGACACATCTACCTGACAATTGCCTCCCTGTGAGAGTGAAAAGTAGAAAAAAGCTGCAACACAAACAGACCTATAGACATATATATGCTTACCCAGATAAAATTTACTTATTGGTAAAAGGGAGATCAAGCCCAGAATCCTGACAGAGAACTCTCCCTGTGGAGAAACTCTCAATATGGGCCCAACTGAGAGGAGCTCTTTGGTAAGAATCTAGAGTGAAAGGCTCTGAACCTTTCATGGTCACCATAACTGTGATGATTAAAAGGTTTCCAGAGACATGATTTCTGAGTAATTTAACCGTTTTATTAATAAGACCAGAAGGTTACTAATAAAAAGACCTTTCAGCTGAATCTCAGACCAAAGACGATCATGGTGTGGGATTCACAGTTCATATACCCTTCAAAACAGTATATTGGTTCATCAAACAGCAATCAAATCTAATTGGTTAATGTGATTGGAGGTGGGCTATATTAAAATGGAAGACTGAGTATCTCTTGGATAGGTAAAGTATCTCTATATCAGACCACCCATAGCTTTAGGCTATCAATTCAAAGAATGTATACCTCACCCAAGCCTAAGCGCTTAGAACACAACCTACTTCCCTGCCTTAGATTTAATTCCTTGCAAAGCTGGGTGGGGTCTGCCTATGATTGAGGAGAGTCAATGCAATCCTATTATCAGTAATGTCCTTTAAGAAAAAAAAAACTACTTAAAATTAGGACTTTGGAAGAAGGGGGGAGCTCTGAATTTCCCCAAGATGTTGGTTATTAATAATTATTTCTCACACTATCAGGTTGGAACACTGCAGACAGAGACATTTTCTTCCAGTTGTGTGTAACAACTATTCAGGAATATTATGTCTTGAGCATAAGAAGCAGGAGTTTAATGCCTGTTCTGAGGTGAACATAAAAAGTCAAAGATTGAAGACTGATAAACACTTGTTTTACCTGTGCTCAAACTAGGACTGTAATGGAAGAGAGCTTGTGCCACTATTATGTCCCTTCTGTAAAGAAAAATTTTACCTGAGACACCAGTACTAGAGCATGAATGTAAACAAAGACAAAAATAAAACCTGGAAGTACTCAGACTCAGATGGCTGCCACTCATCAGCTTGTTATAAAAATATCGTAGATTCAAAGAAAAGAGTAGCAATCAACAAAGGATACAGTGATGAAAAAAAAATAGTGAAGCTATAACAAAGACTGCATTGATGAGATTAAAAATGAATGCTAATGGTGATAAATCATTGCCACAGACAGAAAGAATTTATTTTCATATATTCTTAACAAAGGGGAGCAAGGAGAAAAGCAAGCCAATGTTCTTTTGTTGTAAGTGAAGTATTGGTAAAGTAGTAGATTTTTTTAGCCTCATTAACCAACCTTAAAAATTAGAACAATAAAGTAATGGCCAAGAAATTGAAGTTGTGTAAAATTTCAATATGAAGGAACCTTACCTTTGGATCAGTCTTTGGACATAAGGATTACCTAAGAAAAGTTGTTCTTTATACAATGGTGGAGATTTCCTCATGTCTGTTCGTCCTTATGAGCATCACAAATGTTCAGATTCCTTAAGAGTCTGGCCTGTATGGTTCATCTTTAATAAACCTTATCTTTGACTGAAAGAAGACTTGGGTCGAATTCTTTCAGGTAAGACCCACATGTTGTGATTTTGGGGTCCCAGCACCTCTACCATCTACACCTCAACAACAATCATCAGGAAAATGATACATTTTAAAATTAATTTTTAAATATTAACACTATGAAAGATGATTTTAAATTTAGTTCCACTATGACAATGTTATTTACATAGTTTGATGAATTTTTATATAATTTTTTGTAATTATGCTGAAAAAATTATTAAAATCAGCTTGGGACTGGCAACTAAGAATAAACATTCAAATTATAAACATGGCTATCTATGTATATACAATAATTTCTCGTTTATCTTGTGCATAGGTTGTACATATTCATTTGCTTGTTGTATCCCTCAGGGACTTTTTTTTGCCTCTTTTTGTAACCCCAGCACTTAACACAGCACCTGTTACATAGTAGATGCTTAATGTTTACTGACTGATTGACCCATTAAGGTCTTCATCAATGGTAGCCCTGCCATCACTGAAATAGGGTTTTCCCTCTTCTTTCTCCCTTTTCAATCGTCCCCTTTGCTTCCCGACCTATTTGTTTGTCAGCTTTTTTTCAGCTTGAGAGATGTTAGCGAGGTCTTTTCTTTTGTTTGTTTGTTTGTTTGTTTTTTGGCTAGGCAATGGGGTTAAGTGACTTGCCCAGGGTCAAATAGTTAGTAAGTGTTATGTGTCTGAGACCATATTTGAGCTCAGGTCCTCCTGACTCTAGGGTCAGTGCTCTATTCACTGCTCCACTTAGCTGCCCCCTTTATTTTCTCTTCATTTTAGCCTTTGACTTCATTAGGGTACATCACATATGCCTTATATCTTCTTCATCCCCTCTTCCTTTTATTCATCCTCACATTCTATAAATTAGTCTCTCAAAAAACATTGATTCACCTGTATGGAAAGTGTTATGAGTTTAGTCCATGATATTTTGGACTTGTTTCTACACCACCATTTCTA
This sequence comes from Vombatus ursinus, assembly GCF_900497805.2. Lineage (NCBI taxonomy): Eukaryota > Metazoa > Chordata > Mammalia > Diprotodontia > Vombatidae > Vombatus > Vombatus ursinus. The sequence continues at coordinate 34,462,805 of NW_020954610.1, forward strand.
CTTGACATCTACTTTCGAACTTGTTTCCCTGTGTACATTTAGGAAAAAAAAAAAACGCTTAGTTTTCTGTCTGTTGTTATTGTGGTGTTGTCCTTGGATGCTGTATTTTTTTAATCTTGTATTTATTTCTGTTGTTGCAAGAGTTTTAGAAGCAAATAATTTCTCTAGGTATGGTTTCCTTTCTATGAATGTTTTAAATACTTCCTTTTTTTTTTAGTGTCTATGTTATATCATTTATGATTGGATTCAGATTTGCAGGACAGGTCACCTTGAGCTGCATCTTGAGCTTCTTTGCTTTTTTGAATATATTACAGTCTTTCCTATGGTTTCTAATGTCATTCAAATTTCCTTTCCTTTATATTTGAAGGTCATTCTGGTCCCTTGGTCCCTAGTAGAATTTGCTATATTTCAATAGAATTGTCCAATTTAACCACAAGATGTCTTAGAGTTTATAGCAGATGGTTTTTATTCAAGTGATCTGTGGATTTTTTAGATTGTCACTTCATCTTCTGTGCTCAGAAGTTCTGGGTATTTTTCTTATACTATTTCTTTCCATTTGGTTCGGGTTTTTTTTTTTTTGAGTTTTTGGGTTCTTCTGGGAGACCTATAATCATTAGTTTGTCTCTACGCATCCTGTCTTCAAGATCAATATGATTTGTTTGAATAGAGTGCATTTTTTTTAATATTACTGCTTCTTGCTTCTCTTCTATATTGACCTTCATTTCCATCCATTTGCATTCCCAACCATTTATCCTCTCTTTTTCTTTGACGAGACTTGCCACTGTGGATTCAAGTTTTTCTATTTTGCCAATTATTTCTGCTGTTCAAGCTATAAATTCTATTCTCATAATTCTTATTTCACTTTTAAACCATTCAAGAACATCCTGCTATGGATCCATGCTTTCTTAGGAATCCACAGGGTCATCTACCTCCTCAAGTGTTGATTTATTTTCCTTTGTCTTGCAGTACTTATTCATAGATGCCTGACCTCTTTTCCCTGATCTGGAGACAAATTTCCTTTCCGTTATTAATATCTTTTCTGTTGGTTTATCTGCATGTGATCAAGGTCTTTAATTGAGTTTTTTCCTCCTGAGAGTTTTGGTAATTTTAGATTTTTCTTTGTCTTTTCCTCCTACTTCTCACTTTCTGATACCCTCTCTTTTGATAGCAGTTTCCCTGTATCTCTGTCTAACTCTATCTCAAAACTCTCTTGGCCTCCTCTCATGCTGTGCCATTCATAATTGGCCAGTCTAGGTTTTTGCCCCAAGTGACTTCTAGGGGAACAGAACTGGCCTCAGTTGGATGCTGAATTCTTTCTCTCAGACTTAGTAAGGTGCCAAATAACTCCACATATATGTATCCTGTCCCGATTTCCAGTGGTCTAACTGAGGTCTGTTGTGCCACGGTATACTCTTCCTCCTCACTACTGTTGCATTGTTTGCTACTGTCACAGCTTGAGCAAATCTCTGTAGTTTCAATCTACACAGCACTGAGAGAAGGGGATGGGTAGGGTGGAGTGAGTACTTTTGCAAGTGCTATAATCATCTTGCTGCCAGTGCAGGCTAGCTGCCAGGATTGACAAAGGAAGGGTTCTTGAGTGAGAGATTAGGTTAGGGAGTTTCCTTTTCTCTCTCTCTCTCTCTCTCTCTCTCTCTCTCTCTCTCTCTCTCCTTCTCTATTTTATCTTGCTTGGGTTTTGGGGATCCTTGGTCATGTAGTAAGCTGAAATTGCTTTATCTCTGGAACATATCTTCTAAATGTTGAGAGTTTTGAGAGGTTGTGAGAAAATATCCAACCCTTGTTAGTCATATGACCCAGAAGCTCTGTAGTCATTTTAAATAGAATTTCTCTTTCTATTTCGTCCTGGTGAGGTGTTGATTAATATAGAAAAATGTTGATTTAATATGGTTTTATTAAGTTTTGTAATTTTTCTGAAATTATCTAAATTAAGTTTCAGTTGACTCTTCAGTTTTCCTATCATCTATGTACCAGCCACGCTGACCTTGTCTCGGCTGCTCCGTACCCTCTCCTCCTATAAGGAGCAGGCTGCCAGAGTCATACTCACCCTCGAGTTTTCGGTCCTCAGCCGGATAAACACACAGAGACGAGCCATTGGGAGGCGCCAACACCAGAGCTTTATTCAGAGGCCATCACAGCAAGCCATCACAGCAAGCCCAGGCAGCAAGGCCAGAGCAACAGAGCAGGAGCCAAGAGAGAGAGCTCGATCTGACCACGCTCGTTCCTAAGTACCTACTTAGTCCCTCCTCCCCAGCCCACTTACTAGCCAATGATTGTAGGGTCAGATACCGGAAGGGGCTATCTGAGTTCAGCACAGCAAGGGGGAGGGAGTGACATAGGAGGCTAGGACTGGATACAGGAAGGAGGCGTCTGGGATTAGAGCATAGACAGAGTACGTGACCTAGGAAGTCAGACTCAGATACTGGGAGGAGGGGTCTGGGGTCAGTGCTACACAAAGGGACCCAGGAAGTCAGGAAGGTCACAAGATGGAGGCATCTGGGGTTGACGTTGCATATAGGGAAGGGACTAAGCAAAGGGAACTCAGTTCTCTGCCGTCCCACTCCCACGTGGCACCGCCCCTTGCCTCAGGAGCACAAGCTCCTGCTACTTCCTTGCACCCAGCTTATCTCACGTAGCACTGCCCACTGCCTCAGGGCTTCTCCGTACCCAGCCCATCCCAGTCACCACGACTCTGCCTACCACAGCCCCTGCCTCAACTTCCAAAAATACCCAGATTCTACCCTACTCTTGCCACAGCGCCCAACTGGCAACTGCCAACATCAGACAGTCCCTCACACATCTACACAAAGTGATAATTTTGTTTCTTTTCTCCCTATATTTCTTAAACTTCATTTTCTCGACTTACTGCTATAGCTAGCATTTCTAGCATCATATATCTATATCTATATCACTGTATTTAGTAGTGGTGACAATGGATATCTTTTCTTTACCCATAATACTATTGGAAAGGACTCTAATTTATTTCTGTTAGATATAGTTTTAGTTTTTAGTTTTAACACATATTATTTATGTTAATAAAAGATCCATGTATTCATATATATTTTTTAGTAATAGAAATAGGCATTGCATTTTGTCAAAAGCCTTTTCTGCTCTAGTGATATAGTCATGATGTTTTCTTCTTTTTATTTTGCTTGTTTCAATTATGTTAATACTTTTCCTAATATTGAACCAACCCTGCATTCCTGGTATAAATACAAATTGGAAATAGTGCATAATATCTGTGATTGGTTGCTGTCATCTTTTCCAGTATTTTATTTAAATTTTTTTTTATCAACGTTCATTATGGATATTGGTCTATAGTTTTCTTTCCTATTTTGACTCTCCCTAGTTTACATATCAGGACTATATTTGAATCAAAAGGAATTTAATAGGATCCCATATTTTGCTAGTTTTGCAAACAGTTTGTATAACAGTGAAATTATCTTTTTATATGTTTGATAGAATTTGTTATAAATCTGTTTGGTCACATGTTTTTCCCCCTTCCTGGTAGTAAATTTATAGTTTTTAACGTTTATTTTTGTGACATTGTTTTTTAAATTCTCTAATTCTTATTTTGTTATTTCTAGTGTATTATACTCATTTCATTCATTTTGGCAAATATTAATAATATCCTTTATTTCTTTATTTGTTGTAATTTGGTTTTGCTATTTCTTTCTTTAAATTAGCTAATGGCTAATCAAATTTATTGCTTGTTTTTGTATCCTAACAGCAACAATACCCACTAAGATACTACCATCCACTCTCCCAAAGAAGAGAGCCTCTCTGCAGCAAATACATACACACATATACATATCAGACTTTTTCCATATATTTATGCATATGTACGTATGTGTGTATATACGCAAACACACACACATCTATTTTCTTTCCTGGTATACATCTATCTTTAGATATAAATACAGTATATATACCATATAAATGCATATATACATATACATGTGTCATGTGTATCTATGTATGTATGTACTTTTTTGTTTTGTTTTACACTTATTGTTTTATTTTGAAATCCAAATTCTCTCCTTCCCTACAGTCCCTCCCTCATCTATTGAGAAGGCAAATAAAATGATACTTATTATACATGTAAAGTTATGCAAAACATATTTCCATATTAGCCATGTTGCAAAAAAAAATCAAGAAAAATAATGAAATAGAAAAAAATTGCTTCAATTTGCACTCAGAATTTATCAGTTCTCTCTCTGGAGGTAGATAGAATTTTTCATCATGATTCCTTCGGTATTGTCTTGGATCATTTTGTCTTTCATAGTTGATTATCATTACAATATTGCTATTACAGTGCATAGTGTTATCCCTGTTCTGTTTACTTCACTTTGAATCAGTTCATGTCTTCCCAATTTTTTCTGAAACCATTGTCATTCTCATTTCTTACAATAAAATAGTATTTCATCACAATCACATACTATAAGCTTGTTCAGTCATTCCTCAATTGATGGGCATGCCCTAAATTTCTAATTCTTTTCCACTACGAAAAGAGCTGCTATAAATGTTTTCATATATATGGGTTCTTCTCCTTTGTTTTTAGTCTCTTTGGGGGTATTGCTGGGTCAAAGGGTATGCACGGTTTTATATACCTTTCGGTATATTTGGGTATATTGGGTATAGTTCTAAATTATTTTCCAGAATGGTTGGACTAGTTCACAATTCCACCACTAGTGCATTAATGTACTTACTTTTCCACATCCCCTCCAGTATTTGTCATTTTCCTTTTCTGATTTTTTAGATAATCTGATAGGTGTGAGATAGGTATCTCAGGGTTGGTTGAATTTGCATTTATTTAATCAATAATGATTTAGAGCATTTTTTCATATGATTATTGATAATTCTGATTTCTTCTTCCGAAAATTTCCTGTTCATATTCTTTGACCATTATCAATTGGGTATTCGTTCTTATTTTTATAAATTTGGAACAGTTCCCCATGTATTTGAAAAATGACAACTCCATCAGAGAAATTAGATCATTTCTCCAGTTTTCTGCTTTTCTTTTAATTTAAGCTATATTGGTTTCACTTATATAAAAACTCTTCAATGCAATAAAAACTTATGTATTTTCCACAGATCTGACAGGTAATTTTTTTCATGCTTCTCTAATTTTTTTATGATATTATCCTTTATGTCTAAATCATGTACTCATTTTCACCTTATGTTGGTATATGGTATGAGATATTGCTCTATATATGCCTAGTTTCTGCCAGACTACTTTCCAATTTTCCTAGCAGTCTTTTCTTTGTTGAAAGGTGAGTTCTTTCCCCAAAAGTTTGTATTTTGGGGGTCTATCAAACATTAGATTATTATGGTCATTTATTTCTATGTATTTGTACCATTTATTCCATTGATCAACCACTTCATTTCTTATCCAGTTCCAGATTGTTTTGAAGATTACCATGTGATAATAACTTAAGATCAATTGAGCACCAATAAGGGCCAAAAAACCTGAATTAATCTTTTCTCTCTGAGTGAACTAAAAATGCCCCTTCCTGGGTCAGCAACTGTGGGACCAGCTGGAGCTGACCAGCATCCTTCCTGTTTGTGATCACTAAGGACAGGATACTTGGGGCCAGACACTCTTGAATAGTGGGACTTTTCTTATCTTGGTATCCTATGGACATATGTTGTGTAGGGGAAACAGATATCCTGGATCTATAATTTCAATTGACACTTTGACATTCTCTTATTTTATTGTATTTACAATCTATTCAACTAAGAAACTTCCTTTTTCATGCTATATGGAGGCTATATATATACATGTATATTTTGAGTAACACAGATTTCCTGAATTAGGGTTTAAATGTCCTCCTAAAATTGCTTGAGTCAGTCAGAGTTAAAGCTCTGGCTCCATGTACATATCACTAACTTAAGGGAATAAACAACATGGATTTACTTATCACCTACCTTGTTGTCTCTTTAACTAACTTTAAGGTCAACGGTAATGGTACCATGACTCGGATGGAACTGGAGTAGATGAAAACAACAACCCACCCTAGCAGCGCTAGTGGCTCGGACACCTCAGGATCCCTTTTTTTCCTGGAGTCCTAACCTTGATGGAGTTGGGGAAGTTATCCTATTTCCCGCTTCCATGGACCTCCGACTAGTTTGGTTGAAATCTGAAAGAAAATTCACTTTAAACTAGCTCTGGGGTTGGGGATCAAGTTGAGGTTCAGAAATTCTGGCTACTGTATCAGTCAGATCTCCTCTGATAAGGATTGCTCTAGAGAAATTGGCTATGGGTCAGTCAGAAACCAAAACTAGAAATCTGGCTAACAAGACTGCCACCTCTTATATGTCAAGCCATTGCCAATCTGGTGATCACAAATATTGCTAGCGCTGATGTCAGATAACCCCAAATTATGTTGACCACAATAGGGGTTCTTTTGACTGGTCAAAGTTACTTTATCTTAAAACCAAATTAAGTTTAAAGGCCAACAAAACATCTAGCCAGTAGAGGGAATGTTTTCATCGTTGGGTTGCTGAGATGGCTGAGGGAGAAGGAAAGGCAGAAGCCTCTTCCTTAAGGCTTGCAAAGCCGATTCAGCACTCTTTCCCAGACTCCAAATAATCCCCTTCCCTCTCCACTTTCCCTTAAAGGCTATGGTCGTGACGGGAACTCGGATCCCTCAACTTAACTTCATTGGGACTTGCCCCTTTAAATGTGCAATCTCAGGGGCACTTTGAGGAAGGCTTGCAAGATCCAGTTATATTATCTGGTCTTGGATCCTTACAAATTCCACAACCCCGCTTCCTTGGAATAATAATAAATAGCCAATTATGTTGGGGGTTTTCTAACAAGCCTCTAATTCCCTCTCTCTCTGTCATTAAGTATGCACTATGTTTGTGTTGTATTTGTCCTGTTAATTTGTCTGTCAGTGTATGTCTCTGTGTCTGTACCTTATGAGATATCATGCAGGTAGCCAGAGACTTCTAAGGATTGCAGCTAGGAAAACAACAAACCTGTAAAACTCCTTTCCTTGTGGGTCCAGGCCTGACCATCTTAGACCTAGAGTGAAAAGTTAGAGACAGCTAAAGACATCTTAGCAGATTCTGGAGGTTTTGAGATTAATCATTAAGAAGTCGGGAAAGTGATCATTTTTGGGATTGTTGGAGAAAACTCCTGAGATTGGGGGTAATTCCAGGAGCTCACCTTCTGCTCAAACACCTCCTCCCAATTCTCATTCCTCAGTATTCCCCACTCCCTCCCCAGAGACAATTATCTCAATATGGGGACTGTAAAAGAGAAGAAAATGCTGAAGAATCTTGGGGAAAACTTAAATCAGCCTTCCCCATCTGGCAAAAGGAGGGGAGGGGCAGCTATCACAGACTAGCAGTGGCCCTAATGGCCCTGTGCTCCTGGGCACCTTGCAGCCCACCCCATTAAGGAAGGCCTGGGAGTATCATCCAGGTTCAATACATTCTGCCCACTCTGCCCCAGCAGCTGCAAACAGCACCAGTCTCAGTAAATTCTGTAGCTCTGGGGAGGGGAGAGGTGGACAGATCAGAAACATGATGAGATTCCCTAAGTCCTGCCACCAAGAATTATCACCACTGGGAAGACCCTGGCATCAGCCACCCAAACCCCTGGCAAAGCCTGGCAATAGCATTATGAGGTGAGAAGCCAATTTCTGCTCTTGGTAAGCCCCATTCTTCTCTGTTCCAGTTGCAGAAATGTGTCAGTTTTGTAATTTATGGCAAGTTATTTTATTTTTGTTTACCCTGTTTCCAGATTCGTAAAGGGAAAAGTAATAATGATTGTTGTTATGGGATCAAAATGCTATAATGATTATACAATGGCATATGTTAGACAACATTATTATTATCTCCCTCATTTAATGGAATTGTTCCATGCCTAATAATTTTGAAGTGGTTTTTAAATACCAAAAGTAATAAGATCAATAATCTCTATATGTAATAATCTGGAAATGTAACTGATGTCTTCTAAAGTTTATTGTTTGTGCTGCTACTATGTTTCTAAATTGTATTGTATTTCTAAAACTCTTAGTTTGTAAAATTTGAGAGAGCATTGTGAGGTAGAAATGGTGCATATGGATTGGTCTTTTAAAAGGATGTGATAAAATTTGATCATTTGAAAATTGTTAATATTTAATGAGGTATACTTGGTTATAAGCAGGCAATAATAATGCTGATATTTACTATGATAGATTTTCATTTGAAATCTTGGCTATTATAAAAATATATGGTGGTTTAAAGTTATAGTTTCAACATATTAATGATGACTGATTCTCTGTGCAAAGTGATTTGGAAGTGCATTCATCTAAATTGATGATGGGTTGTTTCAAAATTTATTACTTTTGTGGAAGTAATACCTGTTTATACTGCGTGTCGTGTGGTATAAACATACTTCATCGTGAACAACTTATTGATATGCACTGTTCTGGAATTAATTAGGTATTCTCCCATATATCAAGGCCTCAATTGAAAAAAAAGTGTGAATTGATGGATAATAATAATCTTTTCTTTTAAAGTGCTAAGAGTATTGGGCCTTAGAAATTAAAATGTTACCTTTAGTGATTATGAATCCAGATTTGATTTACTCATCCAACTAACTTAAGGTCACCTGATGGTAATTAATTGATTCTGTTTCAAGTTTTAAATACATGATCATTGCTTATGGTATGATTATATTTCTAAATTTTCTTAAGTGGTATAATCTGGTAAACAAATTGTATCAACTCTGCTGTTGAAAAAGCAATTTCTCTTATGATCTAGAAATGTTAGATCAAGAATTGTTACCCCCCCCAAAAAGGGGAGAATGAATGGGTTAGAATAAACTTCCAAGTTTTGTTTATATGTAAGAGGAAGTTTCACCTAAAAATTCCTGAGTAAATGAGAATCCATGGGCTATGTTAATTTGGAGGTTTATGGACTACCACATTCACTAACTATGTGAGATTCCAGCTTGCTAAAGGAGACCCAAAAAATACTGAAGAAAATAACACCTTAAAAATTAGCCTAACCCAAATGGCAAAAGAGGTCCAAAAAGCCAATGAGGAGAAGAATGCCTTCAAAAGCAAAATTGGCCAAATGGAAAAGGAAGTCCAAAAACTTACTGAAGAAAATACTTCCTTAAAATTCTGTAATAACTAGGAATTGTTTCTTTCTGGTTACGTGCAAATTCTAGAGTCCCAGGACAAGGAGAAAATATTGCAAGCAACCAGAAAGAAATAATTCCTAGTTATTACAGAATTCCTAGATATCACAGAGTTCCTTAGTCAAAAGGTGTTCGTAATGGAGAAGAAATTCAGTTTTTATAATGCAGGAAGAACACACCCAATTAAATTAACCTTATCACAATAACAAGTATTATCAAGCCTTTAAAAATTTACTCAGTATCTTTTCTTTCTTTTGTGTTTAAATATATCACTGGAAAATAATTACATTCTGGAATCTCACATAGATAGGTGGATGTAGGAGCTTTGATTGTGTTGTCTTCTTCTGGTTGTATGTTGTGATCTTCTTTGTTACCAAAGAAAGATTCTATGGTCTGATTCTATTTGCACTGTTTGCTCATGATCCCAGCCAATTACGTGAATTAAAACCTCTTTGTAAAGGTAGGAGTCTGCTTCCAGTGTGGAGAACGTACTGTTCCAAGCTTTGGGGGTTTTGTGCAGCTGTTTTCAGAGATAATTCTAGAGACCTGAAAATTTTCAGTTCTTCCAAGGTACTGTGATCAAGGGTGAGGTGTTTATTCCTTTCCTGGCCTGTGCTCTGGTCTATGAGTGACCACAAGCACTGTTCTCTGTCTTGCAACTGTGAGGAGCATTTCCTCTCCACAGCCACTACAAACCCCACCACGCCAGTTCTCTTCCTTGCCCCAGGACTGCCACCCAGAACTGTGACTCAGATCCAAGCATGGGCAAAGCAAGAGAATCCTGCACCATCAGAGAGATTCCTGCAATCCCCCTCTGATAAGGCACTTGATTCCCCCTCAGTCTGTGGGCCAGAAGCTCTGAAGGCAGCCACTGCCCCGGGGTCGCACTCAGGGACTGGGGCTGGAACCCCAACGTGCTTCTCTCTCACCCCTGCATTCACAGACTTCTCCTGCTGACCTTCTAAGTTGTCTTTGATCTTCATGGGTTGAGAAGTCTGGAAACTGCCACAGCTGACTGTGATTCAGCCCCCTGAGGCCTGCTCCAGCTTTGCTGGGGCCTGCATGCCCACACCAAACTGCATTCCTCTCCCAGCCTGGAGCGATATACCTTTCTGATCAACCATCCAGGTGTCTTGGATTGTAAATTTGTTTCACTTTGTCTTTTTGTGGGTTCTGCTGCTTCAGAATTTGTTTAGAGCCATTTTTTACAGGTATTTGGAGAGGTTTGGGGGAGAGCTCAAGCAAGTTGCTGCTTTTACTCTGCCATCTTGGCTCTGCCCCCAAGTCTGTGCTATTTCCTTTCTGAAGAGCAAAATTCCCCACCTGATTAATTCTGAGCCCTGCTTTTAACATCAAGTGACTGCATGATTGGCTATCAGATATAACTCATGCCTGCAATCAAACAGAACTAAGGAAGTTCTTTCCTTCTGAAATGATATATGACATTTTCCCTCCTTTTATAGCAAATTTCTGTAATCAAGAAGTTCTGTAAGTACAGTACTAAATTTATTACAAAATAGATGGATCCAGGAAAATCTCTGAGTTACCATAATAGGATGCAAGTATGAATAGCTTACAATTTTAACTTACATTTGTGGCCAAACAATAATAATATAGAGATAACATCCTCCTAAGAAGGAAATGTTTAGACAAAGTAATAAGACAAAGATGTTATGTGATAGATGTCTAATTAAGTAGGATAGTAAATTTTGAGAAAAGCACTGGAATTTAGGAAAGGACAGAAGCAGCAGATGATATCAAAAATGGAGAATCAAATTTTAGTGGCTGTACTAATTTATACTAAGTCAGAATTATCTGGGAACTTCTAGATCTAAACAAGAGAAATAGAACTCCCTTTTAGAACTGCCTAAGAATTAAACCTATTTTACATGAGATATCTAGGATTCAAAAGGTGCTATTAAAATAGACATTGGGAATAGATTACTGGGATACAAGGAACTTAATGTTAGTTAACATTGGTAATAATGATTGTATTGATTATGGTTCAGGTTTAAGGTTTTCTTAGTTATCTTGGTGACATGTAAATCTCCCTTCTCAAAACTAATCTATTGTGAGCCCTCTGAGTAGTTTAATCTGTACCTAACTTGATGTAATTATGCAACTTTGTAAATTACGAGAAAAACTTTGCTGTATTGTTTGAACCTAGCCCTGCATGGCAGGGAAACTGAACCATCTCTATGTGCCTTTAACTAAGGACCTATGTTATGCTGTTTTCTCTCAATTATCAACTCATAAGTCTTCTAAGAGCCCCTATCAGATCTATGTGACTACTTCCATAGCTGCCAACTTCTGGATATGGGCTCCGGGATCATCAGAAGATGCCCGCTCCAAGTGGACATCTCTTCCCACCCCCTGGGGAAGAGGAAGGTTTTTCCCATACCTTCCTTGGTCTACAGGTGAAGCCTTCAGCTTACCTTTGCTCACTGTTGCTGTTGTGCCTCACTACTGTGGTGACACTACCCTGTTTGACTGTCTGGCTAAAAGGTGGTCCCCTCCACTAGGGGCAGGGCCCTGGAACATGTTTCTAATCTGCTTCCTTGCTTGCAAACTGTTTTCCTCACTTTGAAATTAGTCTGTTTGATTCCTGACTTTCCTGGCTCTAGCCTACTTTGTTTGGCTCTGGCCATTCACAGGTTAGAGGCTGGTTTGGTCCACTTGACACAGTTTTAAATCTGGTACTGCTAAACCACTTTGCTTTACTTTTTTTCCCCTTTGCTTCCCTTGATGTCTTTGTTGTTGTTACTGTTGTTGTTTGTCCTTTGTTCTCGAAGGGGACCAAGGACATTAGGAAGCTGATATTCTGACATACAAGTCAATTGGATTTAAGTGAGGGACTGCTGTGCAAAGTTACCAGCTTCACTTTCTCCTCCCAGATGTCTTTGACATTTTGCTCTTCAAGATGAATTTTGTCATTTTTTCTAGCTCTACAAAGTTATTCTTTGGTATTTTGATTGGTAAGGCATCAAATAAGTAGGTTAATTTAGATAGGATTGTCATTTTGATTACATTGCTAGGTGCACTCATGATCAATAATATTTCTCTGTCTTTATTTGCATGAAAAGTTTTTTGTAACTGTTCATGTAGTTCCTGTGTGTTGTGGCATGTAGACTCCCAGGTATTTTGTACTGTCTGCAGTTATTTTGAATGGAGTTTTTCTTTGTATCTCTTCCTGCTGGACTTTGTTTAGCAATATAGACATGCTGATGAATTATACAGATGTATTTAATTGCGCAGTTTTGTTAAAGTTGTAAATTGTTTTGACTAGATCTTTAGGTGATTTTCTCATGTTCTCTCTCTATACCATTATGTCATCTGTATGAGGACAGTAGAGATCTTTCTGTGGATTGGTCCAATCTAAAAGTGATCTGGAATCAGACAGGACTTGATTTCTTATTTAGGTTCTGCCCCTTTACTATGATTGAGATCTTTAGCAAATGTTTTCTTTCTGGGCCTCAATTTCTCCATCTGTAAAACTGGGGGTTGGAATACATGACTTCTAAGGTCCTATGACTCTCTTAAACTCTACAAAGAGCTTTGCAAATCTTAGCTATGTACGTTACTTTGCTTTGTATATAATCTAGCTCAATTAATTTGTTTCTCGGTATTTTCCTCGCTAAAAATAATACTCTATCTGTGTGACTGTGGGCAAACAACCGCATTCCCAGCGCCTCAGGCAGCTAAGATTATCAGCTGTAGAAAAGTTAAAGGTCTTTCCTGGTAATGGAAGTTCATCGCCACAGCTTCCCACAACAATGAATCACAGATCAGATTTAACAATTCGGGAAAAATTCTTATGCATCCACATTTCATTCACTGTAGGTATCCTAAAGCTGCGGCAGGCGCGACTAATAGTGTCGTCGCAATCCAGCAGGAGATAAGGTTGTAGCGGGGAAAGTGACGTCATAATGGGCGGGGCTCCTTCCCGCCGTTTCCGCTGGCCGCAGTCTAACCCGGAAGCGACGGGGGGGGGCAGAGGAGGAGCGTCGCTTCCGAGGGCAGCGGTGCGGCCGGGAGTGGCGAAGGGTGGTGACAGGGGCGGGGTCTGCCTTGTAAACAGACAGTATGGCTGCGGCCCGCGGTCTGGGTGTCCTGCAGGGATGCAGCGTCCGCTGGGCGGTTGCTTACTTTGCCCGGTTGGGTCAGGGCTTGGTGGCCGGTGGGTCGGGGCAGCGAATGGGTTCGGCATCGTGGCGTCGCTGCTGGGCTTCCTCGAGTGCTGGGGCAGGCCTCAGCAGGAGCTACGGTTCGGAGGCAAAAGGCGAGGAGGAGCTGAGGGTCCGATACCTGGAGGAGGAAAATAAAGGTGACAGAGGGAAGGAGGGAGGGAGAAGAGAGGGAGCGGGGGGAGGGTGGGGGGGCGGGGAGGGAGAGACAGAGAGAGACACACAGAGAGACACAGAGACAGAGACACACAGAAAGAGACAGAGAGGGAGAGATACAGAGAGACAGAGACACACAGAGAGACAGGGAGAGACACAGAGAGAGAGACTGAGACCGAGAGACAGAAGACGAACACCACATATCTTTTCTCTTTAATAGAGTTAGAATACCTTTACCTCATGATTGTGGCTGAGAAGTGACTCTAGGTTCTTAAAGACTGTGCTAGTGGAATGCATGCTCTGGCAGGACCTACTGAGCTCTAGGTTGCTTGAGTCTGTCCACACCTGTCTACAAACTATGCGTTTCTATTGTCCGTGCGCTAGCCTAACTAGATCACCCCTGAAAGGTAGATAACCAAGTACGACTTTCTAGTACAACACCTCATGAAGAGTGCCTATTAAAGTATAGTTGTGACCTGCTTAAATTGAGGGAGGAAGAGGCTCTTTGTTGATGAAATCACAGAGCCTTGAAGTATTTATATTGAATTTTTATACTAGTAGACTAGGAAAATGATATAAACATTAGGTTTGGAGTTCAGCAAGGAACTTGATAAAAGCCCCTAAAACAGTATTGAAGGTAAAAAGGGGAGAAATGTAGGCCAGATAATATGTTATGGTTATTTTTATTCATTTGAACGTGTTGAATTTTGGCTATATTGTCCAGGAGGAAGGTTGTGTGTAAGTGGGGCTCTGTCTAAACCTTGATGTTTCCAACCTTTTTGTAAGTGACTTGAAGACCTTTATATTATACTTAATTTAGAAACTGTGGAGAGCTAAGAGGGTTAGCTGTTTTGTTGAGTGATCAAATCATGATCCAGAGATGTGTTAGTGAAAATGTTGTGCTTTATTACTTCAAGGATCTGTAATTCCATCAATGTGTATACTTAAAAAAATACGGAACTTGTATCATGAACTTAATTATCAACAGATATGTGAACATTTCAATACACAAAGAACAAAAATAGGATTATATAAGAAAATGTGAATTTCAAACTGTTTAAAGCGTATGTTAAATTTAACATTGTAGTAACAAAACTGTCATGCTTGCCTGTGTCCTTTTCTTAACTTCCACTGTTGTCTGTTTTTGGGGTGTTTTCATTGGTTCTTTGCAGTCTTTTTTTTTTTCACTTTGCATCTCTTTTACAACCCACCAACTCTCTCCTGATGCTGTAGAGCCCTTCCTTTTTTTACAAATTCATATCAGTAAAAACAAATCCACATTCACTGTGTTTGAGAATGCATACCACATTCTTAGGCCATGAATGTGGATATTCTTTTCATTGATGCATATAGTACCTTGTACATAGTAAATGCACATATTGAAATTGAATGGAAAACACATTACAAGCCCTTTCTATAAGTAAATAATTTTCAAGATAAGCTGTGATTGTAAGATTATTTTGTAGCCAACCTGGTGATGAACTTCTTGGAACTTCACTATATTGAATTAAGCAACAAGCATATAGATCATCACTGAAAAAAAAATACTGAAGTACAACAGTCCTGGAAAAGCTAAGCTAGACAGTTCACATGAAATATATTTACAGTTTTAGGTTAGTGAAACCTCAAGATGACTCAACAATGTGACATAGCTACTAAAAATGAATACAATATTTGAACGACTATCATGTGATGGCAGTACCAAAATCGATAAGCGAAAGGAGACAGTTTAACTCAGTTTAAATAAAAGTCTTCTAGCAATTGCAGCTGTTAAAAAATTGAATTCACTGTCTTGTGGAATATCATTTTTCCTTTCATTGGAAATTTTTATTAATATAAAATGCTTCATAAATTTTTAGTACATGAGGCAGAGTCCATGCTAATATTTTCTGTATTGTTTCAATTTTAGTATATGTGCTGTTGAAGTAAGTGTGGTGTTTAAATGATTATTTATGGGGAGCAAATGATCTGCTTTTTGAGATTCACATAGGGGATGGGCTAAACTATGTGGGTGTTAGGAGTGGCCTTAATGCCTTATTAGGTTCTATGTTTGGACAGAATGAGGCACTTGTCTTTGAACAGTTAAAAGATTTACTTAGTCCTAATAGAGCAAGAATATGCAAGGAGAGGATACTTAGCTTTGGCAACTGAGGGGAGGGGTCATCTCTCTCTCTCTTCAACAGGACTGGTTTGCATGGTCTTAGGAATCTACCAAATCTGAAGTGTGGTGTGTGGAAACTTTTTTGTCCCTCAGAGACTAGGAAGCCACTCCAACACAGCTAAGAGGCTTACCAGGAAGCTGGTCAGGGAAGGCCCAGCGTCTGCTTACCCTTGGTCCAGTCAGTTCCCTACTTTGTCACCTTTTAGGGAAAATCTAACCTAATACAGATTAGAGGGGAGGGATAGTAACAGTAGCCTAGTTTGACTGTAACACAGAGTGCCTGACATCAGTCAACAAGCATTCATTAAGTATTTATTATAAAGGGAGTAATGTGAAATAAATTTAGAAAGGTAGATTGGAACTAGCCTTAAGAAATGGGCTAAGGGATTTACATTTTGTTCTAGAGATAATAGGAGCTCACTGAAGACATTTTTTGTGTAAGGGAGTGATACCATCAAACCTGTGCCTTGGAAAGATTATTTTGGCAGCTCTGTAGAGGACTGATTGGAGAGAGGAGAGCAGGGACATGATTTAAGAGATGGTGAGGAGATGGAACAATGACATTTGGCCACTGGTTGACTGTGGGGGTAGTGGTGAGAGAGGAGATACCCTAAGGATGACTAGGTTGTTAACCTTGCTGGCTAGAAGGATGGTGGTGTCTTCAGCAAAAACAGAGAAATTTGGAGGACATTGGGTTTAGAGGAGAAGATAATGAGTTGTGGTTTTGGAATTTGAGATAGATAATTGAATGTATGGAAGTAAATGAGATCATCAAGAGTGTAATGAGAAAAGAGGATTCGGGACAGGGCCTTGAATAGACATTCATATTTAGGAAGCAGGAGAAGGATGATGATCCAGTAAAGGAGTGGTCAGATAGGAGAAACACCAGAGAACAGTGCCATGTAATCCAAGGAAGCAGAGTATAAAGATTCAATTCAACAAATTTTTATTAGATAAAAAAAATAAAAATGAAACTGCTCCATCCTCCGAGGAGCTTACATTCTACTGAAAGGGTACGCCATGTATATTAAATAAATACAAAGTATATACAAATCAATACAAAGTAATTTCAAGAAAGAGAGACCATTATCAACTGGAGGGTAGAGATTACAAATTAAAAAAAAAGTTCTTATGTAAAAGGTGTCACCTGAGCTATGCTTTGAAGAAAGTAAGATTCTGCAAGGTAGAGAAGGTGGAATCTATTCCAGACATAGAGGGTTATAGCAAATAAGGGTGCAAGACATAGGGTGCAAAAGGCAAATAAGCAGGAGGTGGAATATTTCCTTCATGGAACAGCTAGCAGGCCAATGTAATAGAGTGGAGACTACATAATAGAGAATAATATGGAATTAAACTGGACAAGTAGATGAACATCATATTGTGGTGGGCCTTAGATGTCAGATTAAACATTTTGTACTTTTTTTTTAAACATTTTTATTTGAAGTTTTGAATTCCAAATTCTATCCCTCCATCTCTCCCTGAGACAGTAAGCAATCTGATACTGGTTATGCATGCACAATTATGTAAAATATTTCCATATTAGTCATTTTGTATAAGAAGATTTGAATAAAAGAAAGAAAATGAAAAATAGTGTACTTAGTCTATATTCAATCAATATAACTTCTTTCTCTGGAGGCGGATAGCATCATTTATCCTCCTTTGGTATTGTCTTAGATCATTGTATTGCAGAGAATGGCTAAGTCATTCACAGTTCTTCATCGAACAATGTTGCTGTTACTGTGTACTATGTTCTCCTGGTTCTGTTCACTTCACTATGCATCAGTTCATATAAGTCTTTCCAGTTTTTTCCAGAATCATCCTGCTTGTCATTTCTTATAGCACAATAATATTCCATGACAATCATATACCACAGCTTGGTTAGCCATTCCTCAATTGATGACCTTTGATTTTCAATTCTTAGCCACCACAAAAAGAGCCACTATAAATCTTTTTGTACAAATAACTCCTTTTCCTTTTTTTTAGTATGTCTTTGGGATATAGATCTAGCAGTGGTATTGCAGGATCTGGATCAAAGGGTATGCACAGTTTTATAGCCATTTGAGCATTGTTCCAAATTGCTCTCTTTTATAGTGGGATCAATTCACAATTCTACCAACAGTGCATTAGTTTCCCAGTTTTCCCACATCCCCTCCAATATTCAGCATTTTCCTTTTTTGTCACATTAATCACTCTGATAGGTATAAGGAGATTCCTAAGAGTTTTTTTAATTTGCATTTCTCTGATCAGTAATAATTTGGAACATTTTTTCATACGACTATAGATAGCTTTGATTTTTGTCTGAAAACTGCCTGTTCATATCCTTTGACCGTTTATCAACTGGGGAATGACTTATATTTTTATAAATTTGACTCAGTTCTCTATATATTTGAGAATTGAGGCCTTTATCAGAGATACGTGTTGCAAAAATTTTCCCCCAGTTTTCTGCTTTCCTTATAATTTTGGTTTCATTGGTTTTGTTTGTGCAAAAACTTTTTAATTTTATATAATCAAAATTTATTTTTATAATTTATAAATGCAAAATTTCACATTTTGTAATCCTCCTTATATCTTCTTTGGTCCTAAAATCTTCCCTTATCCATAAATCTGACAGATAAACTATTCCATGAGCTCTTAATTTGCTTATGGGATCACCCTTTATGTGTAAATCATGTACTCATTTTGATCTTATCTTGGGATAGGTATGAGATATTGCTTTATACCTAGTTTCTGCCATACTTTTTTCCTATTTTCCTGTTTTCCTATTTTCCTAGCAGTTTTTGTCAGATAATGAGTTTTTGTTCCAAAAGTTTGGATCTTTGGGTTTATCATACACTAGATTACTATGGTCATTTACTATAATTTGAACCAAATCTATTCCACTGATCCACCACTCTGTTTCTTAGCCAATACCAGATTGTTTTGATAATTATTGCTTTATAATACAGTTTGAGATCTGGTTTGGCTAGACCACCTTCTTTCACATTTGTTTTCCCATCAATTCCCTTGTTATTCTTGAGCTTTTGTTCTTCCAGGTGAATTTTGTTATTTTTTTTTCTAGCTCTATAAAATAATTTTTTGATAGTTTGATTGGTATGGCACTAAATATATAGATTAGGTAGAATTGTCATTTTTCTTATATCAGGTTGGCCTACCCATGAGCAATTAATATTTTGTACAAGTTTTTTAGATCTGACTTTACTTGTGTGAAAGTGTTTTATAGTTGTGTTCATATAGTTCCTGGATTTGTCTTGGCAGGTAGACTTCCAAGTATTTTATATCATCTACAGTTATTTTAAATGGAATTTCTCTTTCTCTCTCTTGCTTCTGGACATTTTATACTTTTAAAGACAACAGTCAGCCATTGAAAATTTTTGAGTAGGGGAGTAACATGATCAGATCTGTATTTTCAGAATATTGGTAGTTGTGTGGAGCATGGATTGTAGAGGAAAGAAACTGGAAACATGAAAAATAGGAGGTGATAAAAACCTGAATTAGGATTTAAGCTCTTGGAGTTAAGAGGGGGATGGAACTGAGAGATGTTTTGGAGATAGAATTATTTGAGGGAGAGGCAAGAGTCAAGGTGACTTCATGATTTTGGATCTTGGTGACTAGAAAGAAGGTGATATCAACAAAACTAGGAAAGTGTGGAGGAAGATTGAATTTTTTTGGAAAATATAAAGATTTTTTATTTTGAATGTGTGAAGTTTGAGGTGCCTAAAGGACATCCAGGTGAACATATTCAGCAGGAAGTTGGCTGGACATTGTTAGAATTTAGGAGAGATTAGGATTGGAGAACAATGTTCCAGCAAAGGAGAATGAGAGTGAACAGTCAGAAGGAGACCCAAGAAATAGTGTTGAGAAAGACTCCAGTACCATCGTCAGTGTTCCTTTTTTTCCATAGCTCTTGCCAGCACTGAATCATTGAATTTGATAATTTTTTAACAATCTGTACCAAGTGAGCATATGGTGGGATCTTAGAGTTGTTTTGCATTTCCATGATTGTTTGAGAATTTTTATGAATTCTATCCATGATTTTACCCATTTTGTGTTATTATTATTATTATTATTTGTTTTGTTTTTCATCTTCTGAGACTTGAAGCCAAGAATGAAGTAGAAACTGGTGAGACAAAAATTAAACAAAAGACAAAAATTAAATCATCCCTGCTCTCAGTAGCTTATATTTTCTTGAGAGAAGAAATCATAGTATATATACAAAATAAGTATACACTAAATACAAGGTACATTTTTTTGATAGGGAATCAATTAAAGCTGGAAGGTGGGACTCAGGAAAGGCTTCATATAAGTAGTATTTGAGCTGAACTTTTAAGGTAGCTAAGGATTCTAGAAGGCAGAGATGAGGAGGGAGTATAGGTTTGGAGGACAAATTGTGCAGTGTCCTGTATAAGGTATGGCAAGAAGTTCAGGTTAGTTTGCCTGAAGAGTAGGTCAATGCATAATATATACCTGGAAAGGTAGAAAGGTTAAGTTGAAGCCAGATTGTGAAGAACTTAACTGTCAAATAGCAATTTAAAAAATTTGATCCTAGAAGTAATATGGGGCTGTGACATGGTCATACTTATTTTTTAGGAATATAAGTTGCAGCTGTGTAGAGGGATTGTAGTGGGGAGAGACAGGATAGAGAAATCAGGCTATTTAAGTTGTCCAAGTAATAAGGGGATGAGCTACAGTGGTAGGTAGCCGTGTGAATGGAAAGAACAGGGTGAATGTGAGTGATATTGTGGGAGGATAATATGTAAGATTTAGCTGCTGATTGGATGATGAATAGTGAGTTGTTGAGTAGTGTGACTCAGAGACTGTAAACCTGGGAAGGATACTGATGCCCTTCATGGAAGTAGGGAAATTCAGAAGAGGGATGAGTTTTTAGGGAAAGATAAATGAGTTTGTTTTGGACGTATTGAGGTTGAGATGTCTAGGAGTCATTCATCCAATAGACTATTCCTGATGTAGGACTGGTACTTAGGAAAGCCTCTAGGTGGGGTCACGAAGTTCTGGGAGTCATCTGTATAGGACTAGTAAGTTCAATGAAAGGGTATGTAGAAAGAAGAGAAGAGGCCTCAAGACAGAATCTTGAGATGTCCCATATTTAGGAAATGGGATATGAATGTTGATCCAGCAAAGAAGACTGAGGAGGAATAAGAGCTGTGCTTTGAAAACCTAGAGAAGAGAAAGGATCCAAGAAAGGTTGGTCAGGAAAAGGAGATGAGAAAGGAGAGCATTGCAGGCAGGTTTCCATGCCAGAGAAAATGCCTAGAGCCAAAAGACGGAGTGGCTTGTTTGAGGAATAGCAGGGAGTCCAGTGTCACAAGAGATAAAAACTCTCACTCAAGTATCAGACTTTGAGAATTAGAGGGAACAAGAAAAAAAAAAACAATGTGTGATCCCATGAGACAACAACAACAAAAAATTAAAATAAGGCCAAGAGCTTAAAAAAAAGCAGGAATTCTCAAAACAGTTTGGTAGTGGTTAAAAAGAAGAGATGTCAATCAGGGAACGGATTAAGTACACAGAAGACAAAGAAAAGAACCAACTAGTATAGTGTTTACTAAATCCAAAGACTCCAGGTATTGTGGTAAGAACTCACTATCCGACAAAAACTGCTAAAATCTCACTTTCCAGTGTTTCCCAACCTCTCTTAATTGTATGCCTTCCCTGTTGATTATTTTCTATTTATCCAGTATTTAACTACTTTGTTCATATTTCTTTGCGTAACACAGTGCTTGGCACATCATGGGTGGCTAATAAATGCTTATTGACTGACTGACTCTTATTCTACTTATAAGATCATTTTTAAACTCTTACTTAATTTCTTCAAGTATTTGTAATGGACCTTGTGGCCAGCTGAGTTTTTCTTTTAATATTTGTTTGTTAATCTTTTGGAGTTAGTTTAGTATTCTCAGTTTGTGTCTTGAGCATCCCTGACCCTGTAATAACTTTTTATCATGGTTTTTTTGTTTTTGTTTTGTTGTTTACTTTTCTTCTAGCCTTCCTAAATTGGGGCTTTATATTACAGAAAGGCTTTGTGCCTTTGTAGAGGCAACGTCAGGGTCTTGTTTGGTCCCTGTTTTGTATTTTCTTGCTGCTTTCTCTAGATACATGTAGTGTTATATTCATTAAAGGTCTCAGGGGCAGCTCAGGATGGGGATCTGCAATTCCAGTACACCCAAAGCTATCTGATCTAGAAGAATTTTTGTTGCTGCTATTGTAAATAGGCAGAGCTCTAAAGCCAGCACCTTTTTAGATTAGGGTGCTGGCTTTAGAGCCCTGATTACAGTGCAGCCTGTTGTTTACTTTTGCAAGCTCCAGACCCTAGGTTTGGTTCTGAGTAACTAAACTTTAGGATTGGCCTGGTTTGAGGCTGCTAGCACCAGCCTCTTGTCTGTTATTTAAGTGCTCTTCATGTTCAGAGTGTCTGAACTTCAGGCTCATCCTCTAAATAGAGTTTTTAGTCCTGGTTACTCAACTGTAGGCCTTTGCCTGGGCTGGAAATGAAATTTGAGATCACATTCTAGTGTCCATCTCATTCAGCTGCTCCTTGCTTCTGTTCATGGTCCTTGACCAATATATTGCCTCAGTCTAGGTCTGTTGGATCCTTTATGTGGGTGACTCTTGCTTTACCGGGACCAGTGAAGCCTGCACTAGTTCATCCTAGCTCAAGCTGTCCCACTACAAGCTAGCTCCTATTTCTCTGTATAGTTTGAACTATAATTTAAACCAAATCTATTCCACCAATCCACCACTCTGTTTCTTAGCCAGTACCAGATTGTTTTGATCATTATTGCTATATAATACAGTTTGAGATCTGGTTTGGCTAGACCACCTTCTTTCACATTTGTTTTCCCATCGATTCCCTTGTTATTCTTGAGCTTTTGTTCTTCCAGGTGAATTTTGTTATTTTTTTTCTAGCTTTATAAAATAGTCAGGTTCAGTCCCTCATGGATCTGTAGGGATACCTTGCCCTGGAAGGTATACTTCTACAGGTGTGCTCTAGGTCCTGGTCCTCTCCTAAGTTTGTGTTGTATCTGCACCTGATCTCTGGTATAAGAGAGAGATAACTCTGGGCTGGCTCTAGTTCCCAGCTTCTTGGGCTGGAAAAGTGACTCTGTTTTGTCATTGGATTTCATGATCACTACTTGACTTGGCACTCTTCTTAGGTCTTTGATTAATTGATTGTAGGGTTAATTTCACTGTTCTACTTCTTGCTTGTCATCTTGTTCGGTCTCTTAGGTTTTTTTTTTTTTAATAAGGTATTGAAAGAGCTTCCAGGTTATGTGATCAATAAGATGCAGACATTTTCTTTGGTGCTTATGATTTCTCAAACCTTTCTAAAATAAGAATTATCAAAAGAGATAAACTTAAATGTAGTTGTCTTATTCTTCCTCACTATTTTATGGCAAGAAACAGCAGAACTCAACTTGGGTACTCCTTTACCATCCAACTCCTGAAGAAGAGGCTGAACTGTAGTAAAATGGAACCTTGCTCTTCTTTGGGTAATATCATGCATGCTGTATTGTAGCAGTGCTCAACCAGAAAACTAAAGATCAGAACAAACTGGGTCAAAGCCAGTGTGAGGTATGCATGTGTGTGTATATATGTGTCCATTAGGCTTTAAAGAAAAGGGACTAGTATCCAGCTAAGGCTTTTTTTTTCCCTTCCTCCCCTCACATCCCCCGTAGTCATTTGGGGGACAAACTGAAGCCAGCAAAAAGTGAATTCTTTAGCCAGAGAAGGGACTGAGATAGCTATGAAGCCCAGCTCTCCAGGGATCCATTGTGAAAGGGGAAGAGCTCTGAAAGTGAACAAAAAGAAAATATAAGGAAAACAGATTGAAATTATATAGGATCTCATGGGAAAGAAAATAGTTTAAAAACTTGAGCAAAAGCAAATAAACCAACAAGGAAGGGAATGTGGCCTCTAGTACACTTAAATTAGTCCAAACATTTCTGAACAAATTTTGCAAGACAAAGCAAAATGAATCAACACATGCTGGAAGCAGAGGATTCTGGATTTCCAAGAGAGTTTGGAACCACAGCAGAATGTTTCCATATGTTTCCATATGGTTCAAGGGAGAAATAAGAATCATGGAAGCAGGGGGCAGCTAGGTGGCATGGTGGATAGAGCACCGGCCTTGGATTCAGGAGGTCCTGAGTTCAAAGTTGGTCTCAGACCAGACACTTGATACTTAACTAGCTGTGTTACCCTGGGCAAGATACTTAACACCAACTGCCTGGAGAAAAAACAAAACAAAACAAAACGAAAAAACATTAACAGGAGAATTCTTTAAATTTGTAAAGAACTCTCTACTGATACTATGTTAAAACTCAAAAATTGAGAAAGGAAGCACTTTACTAGACTCTTTATGCATGCAATATAATTCTAATACCTTAACTCTGGGAAGGATAAAGCACAAAAGAACAACAAGAGAATATCATTATTGATAACCAATTAAAATTTTTTCCTACTTAATAGTATTTTATTTTTTCCAATTACTTGTAAAGATAGTTTTCAACATTCAGTTTTATAAGATTTTAAATTCCAAATTTTTTTTCTTTCCCTTCCTTCCCCACTCCCCAAGACAGCATGCAATCTGATATAGGCTATATGTGTACAATCATAACCAATTAAATTTTTAAAAATAAAATCCTGCCCCAAACTATACAACTCTTTGAAGAAATTGGACATCATGACCAAGCTGTATTTATACTAGGGATGCATCAATGGATCTATGTTAGGAAAGTAGTTAACTCAGTCACATTAGAAAAAACATAATTATCTCAATAGATGCAGAAAAATTTGTCAAAGTACAACATTAATTTATGCTAAAATCCTTGTAAACACTGGCATAGAGGGACCATTTAATACATTTTTATAAGTTTCTAAAACCAAAAGCAAATATCAGATAGAGATCCACTAGAAGCTTTTTCAGTAAATAACGGAATAAATCATGCCCAATCACCAATTCTATTATATAAGCAATAATAATTAGAAAATAAAAAAATATTAAGGCATAAAGATAGGTAAACTTATATTTGCTGATGATTTACTTAGAAAATCCTAGGGAGTCAACAAAAATACTAATTGAGACATTAACTTTACCAAAGAATCAGGCTACAAAAGCAACAAAATTGACTTCAATTCTACATAATAATAAAATCCAATAATCAGTAATACAAAAGGAAATTGATTTCAAATAATTACAAAATGGTATAAGATCTTTTTGAGAGAAAGGGGGGGAAATCTCTCAAAGCGTAGAAAGTACTTGTATAGATTTACTTAGAAAGTACTCTTTAAAGAAATGAACAATTTAGATAGCAGGAGGAATATTACGTACCCACGGCTGAAGCATGTCAATATAATAAAAATAATAATTCTACCAAAGGTAATTTATACTTTTTAATGCTATACTAATTAGATTATCAAAAGGGATATTTTATAGAACTTGATAAAATTCATTTGGGAAAGCACAAGATGTAGAATATCAAGGGAAAGAATGAAAAGTGGTAGCAGTGAAGAGGAAATAGCACTTCCAGGCCTCAGACTGTAATATCAGTCAACAAAATCATTTGATATTGTTTAAAAAACTGAGAAGGAGATTAGTGCAACAGACTAGATAATGAGATCAAACTAACTATTTATGAAAAAGCTCTTTAAACCTTAAAAGTGCTAGTTGTCAGGAAAGTTAGGGAGCTGTTATTGCATTGTTGTGTGGTGTAGTTTTAAATTAGTATAGTATATCTGTTTTGAGAAGCAGTTAGGAATTAGGCATATAAAATAGCTAAAACATATCCTTTGATCGCGAGATTCCGTTACTAGGTTTATTTCCCAATGAGGTCATTGATAAGACAATGAAAACCAAAATATTCCAGCAGCACTTTTTGTGGTATAAAAGAGTTGAAATCAGAGGAAATGTCCATTGATTGAGAAATGGATAAACAATTTGTTACACCACAGAGAGATTCCATTACATTCATGTGAAAAAAAAATGTTCATGTACCACAAATTGTTTATCAATTCTTCATCTGTTCATTACTGATCTATTCATTCTTCATTCAGTTTTTTCCTCCAGACCTCCAAAATCAATTATAATTTCATTTAAAATCTCTGGATACCTTTGCTCTGGCCACTGCTGTAAGTAGAATTTTTCTGTTATGTGGAAGAGTAAACACAGCAACAGCAAGTAGAGCCTCATTGGGAGAAAAAAAAGACTTGGCTGCAAGGACTACAATAGGACTACCACCACCACCACTACTACTACTACTACTACTACTACTGCTATCAATACCTATAAATTGAGCATGTAAATGACAAAAAGTTATCATAAATCCAATGATACTTTAGCCGTTTATTGTTTTAGTAAGTATAATAGCATCTATGTACATTTGAAAAAATATGATATGTGCATGTATATATGTGTGTGTATGTGTGTGAACTGTCTGCAGGAGGTATGTTTGCTTATTTAGATCAAGTAACCTTTCATGTCTCCATCTAAACCATTGATTAAGAGTCCGTTGATTAAAGTCCATTGATTATTTGTTGCAGGCTGTTTATGCCCACCATGTGGCTCTATGTGATATTCATTTTTAATTTGTAGGACTCAGTTTTATTCCCTGTCTTGCTTGTTCTATAGCAACATTGGTCTAATATTGGTTTTAGAAAAGATAGACTTTTGTTTTCATGGTAAGCTTTGGGCTAATAAAAGAGCTTTGAAACTTCCCAAAGATAATTCAGTCCATTCTTCTTTTCTGGTTAACACTGTACCAACACAATGTTATTCTGACTATTTAAGATATTTATACCAAGGAACACATTCTGTAGAATCAAAATTCATGTTGAAATATAGATAGTGGATATTTTTCATTCACTTGATATGTTGTGTATGGATTGCCATACCAAATTGCTTTGAATGGTTGCCGATCTCTTCCAGGAATTTCTGCAGTGTTCCTAGATATAATAAAATCGATGTGATGTCATTCTTACGTAGGTATCTGTAGGACCTTACTATCCACAGAGAATCCTTCTTCAGCTTGGTTTCTGTGCGCTGCCTCCTCCATAATGAGAGTAAATACCTTTGGCAAATGGATAGCTTGCATTTTGTTCATGATTGTGGTACAGGGTTAGTTTTGTTGTGTCTGTATGAAATCTTGAATTTTTTTTAATCTATTTTGACTCAGAGACAGCTTATCGAAAAAGGTTATGCAAATTGGCTTTTTGCTCTATGAAATCAAAGACCTTTTTTCTTGTAATCACTAAACAGTAATTTCAGTGGGATCATGCAGGTAGGGATAAGAATAAAAAAGAGACTGGATAACCATCTGTTGAGGATTTTTAGAGTGGATGACCTTTAATTGGTTTCTGAGTCTTTCTCCTTTCCAGTGCATCCTATGCCTAGCTTCCAAAGTGATTTTCCTAAATAACAAATCTGACTGTTAATTTTCTACTCAATAAACTCTATTGGCTTCCTCCTGGCTTTTAATGATCTTCATAAACAAGATCCAGCTACCTTTCCAGTTTTCTTCTACTTTATTGTCCCCGTCCCCCCCCCCCCCCCCCCGGCAACTCAGCAGCACTGGCTCTTTTGTGGTTCCTTGCACAAGATACTTCATCACCTGATTTTGTGCCTTTTCAGTGGCTAGTGGCTAGCTATCCTCCATGCTGACTACATCATGTGTGTGTGTAATTGTTTACATGTTGTCTCCTCCATTAGAATATGAGCTACTTGAGGATAGTTACCTTGTTTATACCATTCTTTGTATCCTCTGTAGTACAGTAAGCATTTAGTAGACACTTGTTGACTCTTAATTGCCTGACCTATTGCCTTAATGATCAAATATAAATTCTTTTGTTTGACTTTTAAAGTCCTTCACCATCTGGTCCCGGACTAGTTTTCTGTCATTGTTCTATATTACTCCCCTTACTGCTACACTCCAACCAACCTTGTCTTCTTTCTTGCTGTTCCTAATACATTATATTCCATTTGCAGTCTTTGTGTCTTTCCACTGGCTGTCCCTTATGCCTCTAAGATACTCACTCTTTATATTTGCCTCATAAAATCACCCCTTTCAGAACAAAATTCTGCATAAATGCTACCTTCTACATGAATTCTTTCTTGATTCTTCCTCCCTCCCCCCCCAAAAAGGGTGGGAATACTCTCCCTCCACCAAAACAAAACCAAACCTCATTGTGTATATTTATTTTTTACGTTCTTATTTATGTACACATTATCTCTCCTAATGGAATATTAAGCCCCATAAGGTTAGGGACTGTTTAATTTTTGTCTTTGTATCCCCAGTGCCTAGTTCTTCACGTTGTAGACACTTAGTAAGTGCTTGTTGATTGATTATTTTCTTTCTTGTTTTATTTTCTACATCTTTCATTGAGTTATAAAATGATATAGGTGTGGTTCATTGTTGAAAGCCTACTTATTACCTGCTAAATCCCTCATTAAGCAAGCCTTTGATGTTTGTATAGGAAACTTTTATAAAGATTTTGTATAGGTGAGAGAGCTGGGATTAGAACCCAGGTTTTTAAACTAGTACATTGTTATTGTCACTATAGCATGCTGTGCTAATTAATAATTTATCAACCTGGACTGAAGTTTATTTGTGTTATCTGTGAATTCTAAGTGTAAATTTTATCATATTTGGGAGCAACATTTTTCTAAGTGAGGTGAATTTCGTATAATAGATATTAATGGGATCCTAGGTTATCTTAATGCATTTCACAGCCAATTTTAAACCCTAGTCAATTAAGGAAATATAAAAAGAGTGAAGAGAATGTATTTAGCTTGCTAAACACTCCTGTTGAGTTCCTACAGTGTGGTGTGTGTGTGTACATTTTGTCCCAAAGAAACATATGCTCTAGCTGGAAAAGATACGTAAAATATCAGTAAGTGCCAATGTGTGGTATAGATAAGTGTTTCCAATATTTTTGAATGTGAGGACCTCTTTTTAATGAAAATTTTTTTTCTGAGATCCATAATATGACATAAGTTGTATTACTTATTAGAAAGGCAACATAGTGTTGTAGGTAGGGTCCTGGATTTGGAACCAGGAAAACTTCCACATCCCACCTCTTATACCTACTTAGCTATGGTACCTTGTACAGTAATTTTGAACTCCGTTTACCTATCTGTAAAAAAGGAATAATGCTACCTGTATTACCTACTTCAGGGTTGTTTTAGATTCAAATAAGATAATATAAAATTCCTTGCAAACTTTAAAATGCTAAGTAAATATCAGTTGTTATTATTATTATCACTACTACTAATACTGCTGCCAATAACTGTAGATTGAGCATGTAAATGAGTTACCATAAATCCAATATTTTAAGCATTTATTATTTTAGCAAGTATAATAGCATTTATATACTTTTGAAAAAATATAATATATGCATACATAAATATCTTATGTGTGTGTGTGTGTATGTATGTGTGTATTCAGTCTGCAGAAGGTATGTTTGCTTATGTATTTGGTGAACATTTAGGTTGATGTACTTCTTGTACTAACTCCTTGGTACCAAGGTTTGGAACAGTTGTAAAGAAAAATTGTAAATACTGTAAAACTTAAGAGGGAAGAGAAACAAAAAATTCTTAGAGCTGAAGAGGCAGTACATTTTAGGCATGAGGGGATAGTCAGTGGAAATACATAAAGATGAGAAATGAAGTCTTGTTAGGAACAGCAAGAAGGGCTGGATTGTAGAATGCAAGAAAGGAAGTAAATGTATAACAAGGATGGAAAGCTAGGTTGGGGCCAGTGTGTTAAGGTCTTTGAAAAGTCAGAGAGAGGAAGAGTTACTATGTGATCAGTGATTCGGTTAAGGTTTCATAGAAGAGTTAGTACTTGAACTGAAATTTAAATAACGGGTAGAATTCAGACACAGGAAAAGCAAAGGGAAGCAAATTTCTGTTATGAAGTTATTTGAATAGTGGTACAGGGAGAGGGACAATTATAGTTTATTTTAGGGAGCATGAATGGACTAATTTGACCCGATGGAAGGTATATCATGTAATGATAGAGGAAGAGCGAAAGCTGAATCACCCTTTTGCAATCCTTAAATACTAGCATTTTGCACTTTATTCTGTAGGGAATTGGAAACTACCTAGCCGCCTCTAGGGAATCAGAGAGCCCTGGGAGATCTTGTATAAACTGATGCAGAGTCAAGTGATTATATCCCGGAGAATATTTTATCCTGTTACTACAACATTGTAAAGATAAGCAACTTTGAAAGATTTAACCCTAATCGATGAAAGGTCTTTTTTTTTTTAAATTTCAGAGGAGCTTTTATTTGAATGTTTATATAAGCAAAGAAATATTTTAGGAAAATTAATCATGCAGTAGTGTGGAAGATGATTTGGAAAAGATAGAAACTATGATAGTTCATTCATGAGATGATGATAAGCTAGACAAGATAGTGGCATTGGGGATAGTAAAAGAATTTATATATTAGACACTTTAAGGAAAAATTGAGAATACTTAGTGATTGGCTTTATGTGGATCAAAGATAACTCTAAGGTTTTGAGTCTGAGTGACTGGGAGAATGTCAATATCATGGCTAAGAAACATTCAAAGGGAGATTCTCTTTTGGAGGAAATATGAGTTTGGTTTTAGACGTGACGAGGTTTGTCAAAAATCTAAGTAGAAATGTCCAGCAGTTAATTGAGAGGGTCAGTAATCTACAGCAGCACTTTTTTTGTTGTAGCAAAAAACTGAAAATGAATCAATTAAGGAATGACTGAACAGATTGTGGTATATGAATGTGATGTAATCATTTTGTACCATAAGAAATGATAGAAGGAAACAAATATTTTAAAGTAACTACTATGTACCAGCAACTGTGTTTTATAAATATGGTCTCATTCGATGTTTACAACAACCCCATTAGGAAGCTATTAGTATTCGCATTTTATAGTTGAGGAAATTGAGGCAGACACTTTTACCCAAGATCACACAGTAAGTTTTTGTGGCCAGATTTGAACTCGAGTATTCCTAACTCTGGCCCAACATTCAGTCCTTTGTGCCACCTAACAACCTCTAGGGATTCAGAGAAACCTGAGATAAGGCCATATAAACTTATGCAGAGTCAAGTGATTAAATCCAGGAGAATTTTATACAATTACTACAGCATTGTAAAGATAACCAAACATGGCTTCAAAGAACTGATGTTGAAGGATGCTTGCTTGAATGAAATATAATGGAATTGAGGTACAGAATAACTTAACATTTTCAGTCATAGCCAATATGTGGATTTGTTTTGCTTGATTATGCTTATTGTGTAACAGGGAGATTTTTTTTTTTTAAATGGGAGAGGGACTTGGCGGGGAGAGTAGGTTGAGCAATAGTGATGTCAAAAAATAAAGAAAACAATGTCATTGAAACAGTTTTTTAAAGTGAACAAAAGGGAAGTTAAGAGGGAGACATGGATAAGCCAGATGAAATTTATCTGCTGAATTATTATATGCTTTAAACAAGCAATCTGTATCTGATAGCTATTCATGGTTTCATATACAATCCTCATTTTGTTCTTTGTATATGTAAATGTTCATTGTTGAAGTTGGCTAAGTTCAACATTAAAAAATATTATTTAAGAAGAAAATGGAGAGTAGGAGACAGGTTAGGGTATGACATGCAGATTTGGGAGTTATTTTTGTATAGGTATTAGGTGAAGTCAAAAGAGTAGATGAAATACACATAATTGGTGTTGTGGCTGTTTAGTGAAGTAGGAGTGATGGTACTGGGTAAAGTTTTTATTTGTTATTTCTGATTAAAAAGGTACCTGAAAGTAATAAGCGTGTTTCATTAAAATATTCTAACTTAGACTTTTTATTAATTCAAAAAAACCTTCTTTCCAAGTTACTGTTTTTTAAAAATTTATTTATTTTTAGTTTTCAACATTCACTTCCACAAGATTTTGAGTTCCAAATTTTCTCCCTATCTCATCCCTCTTCCAACCTCAAGACAGCGTGCATTCTGAATACCCTTTCCCCTAATTTGCCCTTCTTTCTATCCACTAAGACTGGAAAGAGGAACTTAACCTCTGGCTAACCTTTCTCTAGCTACTAGAAAGGAGGACTTAGCTTCTGGTCAACTCCCCTTTCTTCCAGAAAGGGAAATCTAGCTTTTTAAAAGATTAATTAATTATGTCTTACTCTAAATTATCTGCTACTAAATGATAAAGGCTTCTCAATTTCAGTTTATTCACTAAATCTATAGGTAATCTAGACTTAAGAGACTATTTATGTTAGTCTCCCTTATTTTAGGGCTGGTTCTTCCTAAAGAATGGAGCTTAACTGTGATCAAACTGAAAATAAATCAAAGTGATCAGTAATAACTGATCTCTTTTTTATTAAGTCAGTGTCCATGGTCTTGTTCTTATGTGTTTACTTCTTTTTCATCCTTTTATCTTCCATCCTCCACCCCCAATTTCTCTGGCATACTAACTCAAGTTTTTATTTGTTTGTTTGTTTTTTTAAACTAGGAATTGTGGTGCTTGGAATAAACCGATCTTATGCCAAAAATGCACTCAGTAAAAATCTCATAAAAATGGTAAGTGAGCAGATGAATCTATTTGCTTCTTATGCTGTAAAGATAAAATATTGACATGAATCTGAAAATGTTTTTCCTCCCCTTGTTTTGTGTAGCTATCAAAAGCTGTGGATGCTTTGAAATCTGATAAGAAA
The DNA here is from genome assembly GCF_900497805.2 of Vombatus ursinus. Classification (NCBI taxonomy): domain Eukaryota; kingdom Metazoa; phylum Chordata; class Mammalia; order Diprotodontia; family Vombatidae; genus Vombatus; species Vombatus ursinus. Next base: position 34,495,156 of record NW_020954610.1, read on the forward strand.
GTGCGGACTATTATAGTCAGGAGTGAAGTCCCTGGAATATTCTGTGCTGGTATGCAAATATATTTTATTCTAAAGTTAGGAAAGTTTTGTAGTCTAGTTTTGCCAAAGGAGCAGCCTTTGTACTAGCAAAGTACATTATGGCTTGTGTTCAAATTGCAAACAAATTTTAGATATTTTAATAAATATCTGTATCATATGGCTTTATCTGTCAGAAGTAAATTGTTAAATTTATGTTAAATTGTATATCTACTCTATTCCATTGATCTGTCTTTCTATTTCTTAGGCAGTACCAGATAGTTTTGATAATTACTGCCTTATAATATAGTTTAAGATCTGGTACTGCTAAACCTTCCTTCTTTTTTTTCCCACTATTTCCTTTGATATTCTTGATTTTTTGTCCTTCCAAATACATTTTGTTACTGTTTTTTTTTAACTTCTGTAAAATAATGTTTTGGTAATTTAATTGGGATGGCATTGAATATATAAATAAGTTTGGGTATTAGTTTCCAGGGGACATGATACTCCAATATGACATTGAAGTGATATATTAGGGCTCCAGAGGGAAGATTGATAGCATTCAATAGACAAATATTCTCGGCTGGTCCTTAGATAAGATGACAGTTCATTTCTGGACCTACAAGCTTTCACTCTTCAGATACTGCTTTTGAGAACCAAAACTCATCTTCACATTATGTTAAAGAGAGGAGCTGAGCCTTTTGGTAAAGATGCCTTCATAAAAACTTACAGTTAAGACTTCAAACTTGGCAAACATCAACAGTATTTCCCTAAGAAACTCCTTGGCGAGGAGAAATATCTGTCAGTCTAGGAACTGAGGCTATAGATATGATTAAATAATCATATCCCCAATAAAGAAAGTAGGACCTCAGGAATAATTGCGTGTGTGTGTGTGTGTGTGTGTGCATGCACGCATGCACATGGACAGAGATGGAGTTTTACAACAAAGACTTGAAAGAGAGGTTGGAAATAATGAAGAGGCAAAACATGAAATCAGAGATGTTGAGAAAAAATTTGAAGCGTAATAAATTGCCCTGAACAGACAGATGAAAACCTTATCTAGACAGTCCATTCTTGAAAAATGGAATGGAGCAAATGGAACTCAGTGACCAGATCAAATAGAAATTAACAGTTTGGTAAGGAAGAAATATTAGAAGAAAATAAAAAGATAAAGAAGAAAATATAAGATAGCTGCTATTAAAAAACATATGTGGAAAACAGGTCAAGTAGAGATGATATAAGAATCATTGAACTCTTTGAAAACCATAGGAAAAAAAAAAAGGCCTGATCATTATATTTCAAGAAATTTTAATTGACTTACTACCTTCTGAAAGAACCCTAAAAGGAAATATCCCAAGAATTTCATAACCAAAATCCAGAGCTTCTATGTCAAAGAAAAATACTGCAGATATCTAGAAAGAAGCATTTCACATACCAAGGAACCAGAGTGGAACTTGCTATTTTTCATAATTGAATTGCATGAGAAGAAGAGTATACAAATAAAGTAGAAGAGTTTGGGAAAGTGAGCATCACTTTCAAATGAAATTCACTCTTATCTGAAATGGATGAAGGAGAATTGAACACACACAATTACTCTGGTGTAGAAATACATAAAATTCAACAGTGAAAAAATCAAGGAAAAAGAGGAAGGTGTCTTGATGTCTTGATCCTGAAGGTAAAATTAAAAGAAAAAAAAACCACAAAGAATTAAAGTCTTAAGAGGGTGTACAACATCGGTGTATGGTTGAAGATTAAAAACAGAGTTAAGGGGGGCAGAGCCAAGATGGCAGAGGGAAAGCAGTGACTTGCTTGAGCTTTCCCACCAAACTCCTCCAAATACCTATAAAAATGGCTCTAAACAAATTCTAAAGCAGCAGAACCCACAAAAAGACAGAATGAAACAAATTTCCAGCCCAAGATAACTTGGATGGTTGATCAGAAAGGTATATCACGCTTGCCAGGGAGAGGAGCACAGTTTGGCATGGGCACACAGGCCACAGCGAATCTGGAGCAGGCCTCAGAGGACTGAATCATGGGCAGCTGTGGAGGTTTCTAGACTTCTCAACCCATGAACACCAAAGACAACTTGGAAGGTCAGTGGGAAAAGTCTGTGACTGCAGTGAGAGAGAAGTTAGGCCTCAGCCAAAAGTCTCGAGCGCAGCCTGGGGCCACAGCTATTTCCTGAGCTGCAGGACCACAGACTGAGGGGGAATTGAGTGGCTGATCAGAGGGGGATTGCAAGGATCTCTTTGCCAGTGCTGAGGCAGGAATCTCTTGCTTTACCTGTGGTTGGATCTGGGTCACAGTTCTGAGTGGCGGTCCTGGGGCGAAGAGGAATACTGGCGTGGTGGAGGTTGTTGTGGCTGTGGAGAGGAAACACCTCGCCCCTTATCATACTACTACCTTGGAAGAACTGAAAATTTTCAGGTCCCTAGAAGTATCTCTGAAAACAGCTGTACAAACCCCCGAAGCTTGGGACAGTACATTCTACACATTGGAAGCAGACTCTTACCTTAACAGAGAGTTTAAAACTCAAGTAATTGGCCAGGATCATGAGTAAGCAGCGCAAAAAGAGTCAGACTATATTATCTTACTTTGGTGACAAAGAAGATCAAAACATACAACCAGAAGAAGACAATAAAGTAAAAGCTCCTACATCCAAAGCCTCCAAGAAAAATACGAATCAGTCCCAGGCCTTGGAAGAGCTCAAAAGGGATTTTGAGAAGCAAGTAGAGAAGTAGAGGAAAAACTGGGAAGAGAAATGAGAGTGATGCAAGAAAATCATGAAAAACAAGTCAACAGCTTGCTAAAGGAGACCCAAAGAAATACTGAAGAAAATAACACCTTAAAAAATAACCTAACCCAAATGGCAAAAGAGGTCCAAAAAGCCAATGAGGAGAAGAATGCCCTAAAAAGCAAAATTGGCCAAATGGAAAAGGAAGCCCAAAAGCTCACTGAAGAAAATACTTCCTTAAAAATTAGAATAGAGCAATTAGAAGCTAATGACTTCATGAGAAATCAAGACACTGTGAAACAAATCCAAAAGAATGAAAAATTAGAAAACAATTGAAATATCTCATTGGAAAAACAACTGACCTGGAAAATAGATCCAGGAGAGATCATTTAAAAATTATTAGACTATCTGAAAGCCAGGATCAAAAAAAGAGCCTCGATATCATCTTTCAAGAAATGATCAAGGAAAACTACCCTGATGTTTTAGAACCAGAGGGCAAAACAGAAATTGAAAGAATTCACCTATCACCTCCTGAAAGAGATCCCCAAAGGAAAACTCCTAGGAATATTGTAGCCAAATTCCAGAGTTCCCAGGTCTAGGAGAAAATGTTACAAGCAGCCAGAAAGAAACAATTCAAATATTGTGAAAACACTATCAGGATAACACAAGATTTAGCAGCTTCTACATTAAGGGACCGCAGGGCATGGAATATAATATTCTGGAGAGCAAAGGAGATAAGATTGCAACCAAGAATCACTTACCCAGCAAAACTGAGTATAATCCTACAGGGGAAAAAATGGTCATTCAGTGAAATAGAGGACTTTCAAGCATTCTTGATGAAAAGACCAGAGCTAATAGAAAATTTGATTTTCAAATATAAGACTCAAGTGAAACATGAAGAGGTAAACAGGAAAGAGAAAATCGTAAGAGACTTATTAAGGTTGAACTGTTTACATTCCTGCATAGAAAGATGATATCTGTAAGTCAGGACACCTTTGTCAGTATTGGGGTAGTTGGAGGGAAAAAAATTATACGTATGTATATGTAGATATAGATAGATAGGTAGATAGAGGGCACAGGGTAAGTTGAAGATGAAGGGATCATATCTGGAGAATAAAATTAAGGAGTGAGAGAGGATTATACTAGGAGAAGGAGAAAGGGAGAGGTAGAAAGGGGTAAATCATCTCACAAAAAAAAAAAAACAGAAAAGAAAAGGCTCTTACAGTGGAGGGGAAACAGGGGAAGTTGAGAGGGAATGAGTGAATAGTATTCTCATAGGATTTGACTTAAGGAGGGAAAACATATACACTCAATTGGGTATGGAAATCTGTCTTACCCTCCAGGAAAATAGGGGGAAGGGGACAAGAGAGTAGGGGGATGATAGAGAGGAGGGCAGATTGGGAAAGGGGGTAATCAGAAGGAAATACTTCTGAGGAGGGACAGGGTCAAAAGAAAGAATAGAATAAATGGGGGGGGGGACGGGATAGGATTAAGGGAAATAGAGTTAGTTTTTCACAGCATGTCTACTATGGAAGTGTTTTGCATAACTGCACATATATAACCTACATTTAGTTGCTTGCCTTATCAATGAGGGTGGGCGGGGAGGGAGGAAGGGAGAAAATTTGGAACCCAAAGTTTTAAAAACTCATGTTCAAAAAAATTGTTTTCACATGCACCTGGGAAATAAGAAATACAGGAAATGGGGTACAGAAATCTATCCTGCCCTACAGGAAAATAGAAGGGGAAGGGGATAAGAGAAGGGGGGTAGAGGTAGAAGGGAAGGCAGATTAGGGGAGGAGTATTCAGAGTGCATGCCATCTTGGGGTGGGGGGAGGGTCTAGATGGGGTGAAAATTTAGAACTCAAAATCTTGTGGAAGTAAATGTTGAAAACAAAAAAAATATATATATACTTTAAAAAACCACAAAAAAAAAAACCAGTTAAGGTGAATGAAGGGGCAGTCTGTTGAAGAATACAGTAAGGGATGAGATCAAAGGTACATATAGTAGGGTTGGCTTTGGTAAGGAGAAGGGCTGTCTCATTATAAGAGACTGAGGGATATATTAAGAGAGTGGGAGTGGTGGTCAGTGAGGGGTTTTTGGTTTAGGAAATCACAAGGATAGTAGTGGAGTCATCAAGGGAGCTCTCATTATTTCCCATTGCTACTTAGCACAATACAAATCACAGTAAGATAGCTATAACTCAACAGCATTTCAAGAGCTAAACATCCTACCGTACTACAACATTTTACTTTATATTTTTTATTGCCAGCGTGTATCAAAATAAGAAGAGGAAAAAAAAGTTTAATTATGATCTTTTTGAGCTCAGGGCTGAGACTGAAATTTTTCTGAGTAATAATAAATGCTCTCAACCACTGTTACTGAACACTGAATGGCTTTGGAAATTCACTTTTGTTGTAACCTGGAAAATGTTAATTCAACCTGAAATTACAAGGCAAAATGGCACTTATATGGGAAACGTATTGCAGTAAAGTCAATTCAGTGACAACTCATATTGTTTGAATCACAAGTAATATCAAGCTGTGTTATACACATTCTGTGCTGTCAAAAGTTAAAAACACTAAGCAAGACCTCTGTTCCCACAAATTTGTAGCAGCTATATTTTCCAAACTCAGGCCACAATTTTAGCAGTGTTTTTCAGAGGGAGTTAGTTGACATGCCTTTTCCAGTAGCATTGCTGTGGTATTAACTTGATTATGATCTTAGAGCTGAAAAGGGAAACTGGGAGAGGAGAGAGGAATAGTATGGAGTGCAGGAGTTCCACAGCTGGGAGGGCAGGTCTTCTAGGGCATTGTCTCTGGTTCAGAGGGTGCTATGCTTAGGGACACCTCAATGCAAATGCAAAAGAAATTGCCAAATTCCAAAATCCACTTAATGACGCAACTGAGGGGCTTCCATCCATCTAACTTGCAACTGGAAATAATTACTTCAATATAATAGCATGTTAATTAAAATTCCATACTCATAGACTGGTATCAAGATTTGGCATCAACTGTCTGTGTTTAAGGGCATCACAGATAATGAAACAATGTCAATATTTAATATTTATGCACTGGAAAGTATAGTAACGAAATCTTTGATGTAAAAGTTAATCTAATGATAATGAGAAATAAAGAGTAAAACAATAGTGAGTATTTCAGTGAAGCTCTTTCTGACCAAATAAATAAATAAATCTAACAAAAAATAAACAAGATAATTTAAGAACCCGAACTGAAATTTAGAAAAAATTAAATCGGATAAATCTCTCATGATGGGAACCAAAAGGAATTGACATTTTTCAGCCATGCATGGCATTTTTGCAAAAACTGACCATGTACTGGGACATAAAAACCTGACAGTGTAGAAAGACAGAAATCCTAAATACATACTTTTGTTACCACAATGAAATAAAATTTATATTAAGTAAAGAACAAATTCACTTAAATCACTGCAACCAATCAGCCCCAATCCGTATGTAACATTCATACATTCATAAAATTCATACTTTTGCCATTTACCCTTCTCTCCTCAACATCTCCCATTCCCAATCCCTGCTTTCACTTCTTGATATAGGAATAGTAATCACAATAATAACTAACACTGCTTCTGGAAGTAGAATGAAAGTAGACTTATCTTATGGCTACTTTCACCATTCTTGTGCCTCCCTAGATGAAAACTAGCTTCCCCAGTCACTACTCCCACATACTTTTTATTTCCTTCTATTATATAAGGTCCATGAAGACAGGAATAGTTTACTTTTCTATCTATATCCCCAGTGCCTAGCATAGTGCCTGGCACAAAGGACGCTCTTAAACGCTTTCATTCATTAATTCATTCACTACAACTTGAAAGTCTATTTTATTTAAATAACACAAAAAATAAATAAATAAAATCCCCATTTAAGGTCTCTTTCGCAACTTCTCAACTCTTGTTATAGCACAATTGCAGCTATAGACAATACATAAATGAATAAGCATGACTATGTTCCAGTATAACTTTATGGGCACTAAAATTAGAATTTAATATAATTTTCATATAAAATATTACTTTTAATTTTTTTCAACCATTTAAAAACGTTCTTAGCACATAGGCCGCAAAAACAGGTAGTTTAGTGGATTTGGCCAATAGGCCATATTTTGCCAACCTTTGATCTTAAGAGAAGTAACAGGAGGGATAAGGGAATATACTAGAGAGGAAATGAAAAAGAGGAGGGAAATCACTTTCTTATAACATACTAGGTACATCAGATGAAGTGTTTACAAACATGGAAGAAGAAATTAGATCAGTGTATATCACATGAACCACATAGTCACCTGAACTAGACAAATGAGTTTGAACACACATACATAAAGACACATAAGGCGTATGATATAGAACTATATTATATTTAATAGGGAAGTAGGAGGAGACAGAAAGGAGAAGTGAGAGAGAGCAGAAACAAGCATCAATAACATAGAAAACTGTGCTGTTAAAAGTCAAAAAAAGTAAGATCTACATTCCCATAAAAATTTGTAGCAGCTATTGTTTCTCAGCTCAAACTACAGTTCAAAAGAAATTTTCATATTTTAAAATACATTTAGTAGTGCAATTGAGACGCTTCCATCTAATTATCAAATGAGTCTTGGTGGATGAATGAAAATGTAGCTTTTGCTGGAAAGGGCAGCCTGGGAGTTTGTGTCATCAGGAGGGAGCTATGTCCCTTTGAGAGCCAGAAGATCAAAGGAATGGGTTAAGGAAAAGTTTGAAGATGAAAGAAGATTTATTGCCTATAGCCCAGGTCTTCTAGAGATCATACTGGAAAGGGTGAGTAGCTTTAGAGTAAGTCATTAGGAAGGAAGGAAGGAAGAGAGAAGAGGAGGAAACGAACACTTATTAAGAGCTTACCTATACATACTAGCAGAAAGAAAGACAGTCTTTGCCCTCAAGAATCTTACGTCCTAATTGAGAAAGACTAGAGTTGGAGGGGTTAGATTTAGGAGGACAGGAATAAAATTTTGGTAATAATAGCCAGGGCTTTAGACTTCCTGGGATTGGAAGAGTATGACCAGTTGGGAGTTTGTTAATCATTTGGGAATGAATTCAGGCAGATTATCACTTATCCCTAGGGGTTGGCCTTAGGGTAGCATCCTTTCAAATCATTAGGCTGCCCTGAGAAGAGAACCAGGGATAGCAGCCAATGGAATGGCATTTTTTTTTCCTTTTTCTGTTAACAGGCCAGATCAGGCTAGGAGACTGTCCCTAGATGGAATGATGTCTCATTCTCTCCTGCAGTCATACATTCGTAGTAGGCATTAATAAATACTTGATTAATTAAATTTGTCCACATTGACACTGGAAAGATCAACTGGTTAAATACTTACTATTTGTAAATCATTGTATATTAGAGAGACAGGAAATGAAAAAAATAAGTCACTGTGTAAGGAGCTTAAATTTTAGTTCTGTGATAAGATATACAAATAAATTCAAAATTCAGAATTAGAAAAGTATGTTGTATTGGTGAAGGAATAGTCAGCCAGATTGTTCAGGAAGATTTATAGGTGAATTCTGTTATACTTTTTATTTATCAGTTAATACCTACCCCACACAAGTTATTCTCAAAATTGAGAAAGAAAACATTCTACAAAATTCATTTTATGATAAAATAATGTTTCTGAGAGCTGAACCATGAAAGGACAATTCGAAGAAAGATAACAGTATACCAATATCACTTTTGAATATTGGTTTTAAAACTATAAATAAAAATCCTGATAAGAATACTATAACATATCTAAAAGTTATTCTTTATGATTGAATTGTAATCATACTAGGGATTCAAGAATGGTTCATTATTTGGAAAACCATAAACCAAATTCATAATATTAAAAACAAAAACATTCAAAACCAGTCTTGTACTTCAGTACTTTTGGTAGTTCTAAATTACCAAAAGGAATATTTTATGGAGTTAGGCAGAATAACAACATAATTCATTTAGAGGAATAAAAGATTGACTCTCAAGAGAAAAAGTAGGAAAAAAAAGGGGGGGAATTTACTTCCAGATCTTAAATCGTATTATAAATCAACAATCCTCAAAAATATTATTAGCTAAAAGTAGAAAAATAGATCATGGAACAGACTAGATCAGGATGAAATAGAATTGACGTGTTAGTTTTCAATAAACCGAGGAATGTATATTGCTTGGGGATGAACTCATTATTTGACAAGAGCTGCGAGGAAAACTGGAAATTAAATCCAAGTTATCATCTTAAACCAGTTGCCACAATGAATTCAAAATACACATGTGTGTGTATTACACACACATACACACACACACACACACACACACACACACACACACACACACACAGGAGACAATAAGTGCCACGATGTTCTACATCTGTGAAATGCCCCCTCTTTGCTCCTTCCTCTGCTTTGCCTAACTTCTTCCAAGAAATGGAAGGAGGTGTCTTACATGTCTTATATGTATTCTTTAGGGTCAAGCTTATTTATTACTTTTTGTAATTTTGCACCTTTATTTCCAGTTATTTTGTGACTATTCTTTCCATTTACATTGTTGTTGAAATTATTGTTTATAGGGTTTTCTTAGCTCTGCTTACTTTGCTCTGTCCATTCTTTTCATGCTTCTCTGTTATGATAAAAAAATACATAATGAAGAGAATCTGAGGCACAAAGTTCTGAACATCATCTATTAGCAAGGCTAGAAATTGCCAATAATAGAGGTCAGTGTCTCCTCAGTGACCAGACACTTTTCACAGCCAGAGCAGCCTTTTTTTGTACAATTGAAATGATATGAGATGTTAAAAATAGTTCTGTGATGAAAATGAAACTAAGACAGTAATTGGCATCAGAAGTAAAAGTAGGTTTATATTTTGCCTGACTCACATGAGGGGATCTCCAGGACCCATCACAATAGGGAAAACCCAGAGCTGGTCAGCATTCTCTGGTAAGTCCTATATTAGGCAGTCCCTTACACCAGAGTGGCCTGGTGCTAGGATTATGATCAGGCAGAACATCTTATGACCATGTTGACTCACGCCCTCTCCTTCCTTACCAGGGAAAATGGATTGAGTCCAGGTTGTAGCCTAGAGTAATGGAAAAGTTAAACTCTTATGACTTTTGTTAAGAAGTCAAACTATCTTTTTAAATCAAACTAATTCCTAAGTGCTGATTGTAATATTAGATACAATTCTTGATCAATAATAAATAATACAGAATAGAGTAGGGTATCAGTTTTCGATTTCACATCTACAGTCATTATTATTTGTAATTTATACCACAGTCATATTTCATTACTTTTTGGACCACAGTTTGGTTAGCCGTTCTGTAAACAATGTACTTCTGCATTATTTCTGGAGTGCACGAGTGTCAGGGAAGACAAGTGCCCCTGGTACGAGGGCTGCCAAGCCCTTTTCAGAGCTGCTTTTCACCTTTGGTGTCCACCTGCTACCCAACTCTGACCTCTGGCTCCAAGAAGCTATAGCATGTGCAATGGCATTATTCCAGTAAACCATTTTGGCAGATAGGCTTAACCAGGTTGAGGGTAACTGAGGGATTTCAGATCTTCAGTGAGTTAGGGGGTATGTACCGCAAACATGAGAGTACTTCACCTGGCTGAATGGGCGGATTTGAACAATAGGCCATGAAGGTGGCTGAAGCAAGTGCTGTGTAGCACTTGGAGCTTGATTGAAGATGCCAGGGTCACTCACTGTATGCCAGACCATCACCAGCCATCTTGACTTTTATCTTGCCACTGGACTTTGATGACTCTGGAAGAGATGATGCTGACAACTTCGTGCAGCTTTGCTTCACTTAAATCCAATTTGTGCTCGAGTCAAAAGACTAGACCTTTTTACCTTTTTTAGTTCCCTTTTAACCGTTTTTACCTACCCCAAAGTCCTGTGGTCGTGGACAAGTGACAAAGAAGCAAGAGCAGATACATAGGGAGCTGTAGTCAGCACCCTGCACACAGGCACCAAGTACATAGGGTCATTTTCTCACTGGACTTAAGCAGCAGTGGGATTGGACAGCCCCTTGCATGTCTGAATAGCTTTTCTTGAAGGACTGCACTTCTCACCTCCTGCCATGAGGAAAGGCCTAGAAAAGGTGCACTGAAAAATTACTGCTTCCCCTAACCTTACCTTGGCCTGCTTACTGTAGCAGATGGGGATCTCACCCTGTGGTTGAAAAACAAACAAAAATATACAAAAACTTCATCGAAGATGATTCCACTCATTATTGGCACGTGGAATGTGTGCGTGCTTATGGAAAACATGAAATGTAATAGACCTGAAAGATGAATACCTTTTGTTTTTAGAGAATTCAGCAGGTATCACATCTAAATAACATCCGTGAGTGAAATGTGGCCAGCAAATGAAGGTAAACTTATTGAAGTCAAAGCTGGATACACCTTTTTTGGAATGGCTGCAGTGATGGAGAGCACTGTGAAGTTGGCATAGGTTTTGCAATCAAAACTAATCTAGTCAACAAGCTTGTATGGCTCCCAAAAGGAGTGAATGACAGGCTCATGACAATGCGATTACCACTTGTAGGAAAGTGCCATGTCACCATCATCAGTGTGTATAGTCCCACCATGACGAACCTTGATGAAGTCAAAGAAAAATTGTATAAAGACCTGGAGACCCTTATCATCAGTGTGCCAAAAGAGGATAATCTTGTAATTCTAGGTGACTTTAATGCCAAAGTAGGCACAGACTATTAGACATGGCAGTGAGTCCTTGGTAGGAATGGAGTTGGAAATGGGAACAGCAACAGTCATTTACTACTGAAGACTTGTGCATCTCATGACTTTCTATTTTGCCTGAGATCATGATTGCTATACTTGTCTTTTTTACTTCAGCTGAAGCATAATAGATTCTGCTCTTGCCCCTTTTTTAACTATGTGTATCTTTTTGTTTCAGGTATGTTTCTTGTAAGCAATATATTGCTGGATTTTGGTTTCTATTCCCATATAGGAATGTAAGCAGTTTAACCTTATTGAATCTCTTATGTTTTATCTTTCCTGTTTACCCTTTTATTCTTCTCTTGAGTTTTGTATTTGATAATAAAAATTTCCATTCAGCTCTGGTGTTTTCATCAGGGATGCTTGAAAGTCCTCTATTTCATTAAATATCCATTCTTTTTCCCCTGAAGGGTTACATTCAGTTTTACTAGGTAGATAACTCTTGTTTGCAGTCCTAGCTCCTTTGCTTTCTGGAATATTATATTACAAGCCCTCTGATCCTTTAATCTAATTTAGAAGCCTCTGAATCCTGTGTAATCTTGGCTGTGGCTCCATGATATTTGAATTTTTTTCTTTCTGGTTGCTTGCAAGTCTTTTCTCCTTGGCCTAAGAGCTCTGGAATTTGCTATAATATTCCTTGGAGTTTTCATTTTGGGATCTCTTTCAGAATGTGGTAAGTGGATTCTTTCAAATTCTGTTTTATGCTCTGGTTTTAGGATATCAGGGAAGCTTTCCTTGGTATTTCCTGAAAGATGATGGCTAGGCTTTTTTTTTTGTAATAGCTTTCAGGTAGTTTAGTAATTCTTAAATTCTTTCTCCTGGATCTATTTTCCAGCTCAGTTGTTTTTCCAGTGAGATATTTTACATTTTCTTCTTTCGATTTTGTTTGTTTTTTTGATGTCTCATAGCATCGTTAGCTTCCTCTTGCCCAATTCTAATTCTGAAGGAACTATTTTCTTCAGTGAATTTTTGTACCTCCTTTTTCATTTGGCCAATTTTACTTTTTAAGGAGTTGTTCAGTGAGTTTTTGTACATCTTTTTCTATTTTTTGTGCTGCTTTTACCAAGCTGTTGACTCTTTTTTCATGATTCTTTTTCATCACTCTCATTTCTTTTCCCATTTTTTTCTTCTACCTCTCTTACTTGAGTTTTAAATCTTTATTGAGCTCTTCTAGAAGTTCTTTTTGGATCTGACACCAATTCACATTTTTCTTTGAGGCTTCACAAGTAGCTGTTTGGACTTTTCAGAGTTTGTGTTTTGATCTTCCCTGTCATGATAGTAACTTTCTATGGTCAGGTACTTTTTTTGTTGTTATTGTTGTTTCCTCTTTTTTCCAGCCTACTTCTTGACTTTTAATTTTATGTTGAAGTTGGGCTCTGTTTCTGGGGTAGTGGGGGCACTGTCCCAAGCTTCAGATTTTTCATGCTATTGTTTTCAGAGCTAATTTTGGGAATATATAAGTTTTTGGTTTTTCCAAGGTGATATGATAAAGAGAGGTGTGGTCACTGCTGTCCTTATCTGTGCTCTGCTTTGTGAGTGACTGCAAGAACTCTTTTATGCCCTGGACTTGTGACTAGGATCCCCACTTCCCTTCATCAACATATTCTAGTGTGCTCACCCTGTAGCTATGACCCAGATCCCTGTTGGGGTAGTGCAAGAGAGTCCTGCACCCAGTACCAGCAAACTGTCCCCTGTAATCTCCTTCTGACCTTCTGGCTTTCTTACTGTCTGTGGGTTGAGAGCTCTGGGAGTCGCTGCTGCTCATTGAGTTTTCCCCCAGTGCAGACTGGCTTACTAGGGCTGGGCTTTGCTACTGGCATGTCCTGGGGCCCATGCTAAGCCTCACCCCTGGCTTGCACTATGGCTCGAGGGCTCAGAGCATCACTGTTGGCTCGTGCCTCACTGCTTGTTTGCTGGGTCATGGCCTGCTATTTGTTTTCTTGGGTCACCTGAGATAGTGCTGCACTCTCACCTTAGTGAGATACACCTTTCCTGTCTACCTTCTAAGATGCCTTGGCTTGAAAATTGTTTCAACCCATCTTTTTGTTGATTCTGGCATTCCAGAATTCATTTTGAAGTCTTATTTTAAAGTTTTTTTTTTTTGAGGGGAATTTGGGGAAACTCAGAGAGTTAATGACTTACCCTGCCATCTTGTCTCTGCCTTCTTCAAAACTGCCTGTTTTTTCAAATTGTATGATTATTTGTCAATTGTAGAATGACTTATATTCTTGGAGACTTGACTCAGTTCTTTATATATTTGAAAAATATGTCCTTCATCAGAGAAACTTGCTGTAAATTCCCCCCCTCCCAGTTTTTTGCTTTCCTTCTAATCTTGACTTCATTGGTTTTTTTGTGTAAAACCTTTTTAATTTAATGTAATTAAAACTATCCTTTTTACGTATTTCCATTCAGTTTTCTGTAGAAGTCTATAATATGTAACTTTTCTAAAATTCTGTTCATCTCCTTGTTTATTTTTTGGTTAGATTTATCTAGTTCTGAGAGGGACAGTTGAGGTGCCTCACTAGTATACTTTTTTTTTTTTTTAGGTAATTGGGGTTAAATGACTTGCCCAGGGTCACACAGCTAGTGAGTGTCAAGTGTTTGGTTTGAGGCCAGATTTGAACTCAGGTTCTCCTGACTTTAGGGCCAGTGCTCTATCCACTGCACCACCTGGCTGCCCCTCACTAGTATACTTTTACTGTTTCCTTCTGTAACTCATTTTTTCCCTTTAACGGTTTGGATGCCATACAATTTGCTGCATATGTTTAGTGTTGTTAATACTTCATTGTCTAGCAGCATTTCTTAAACTGTGGGTCATGGTGAGAGTATGGCTCAAGTGTTGTCTGCCAGGCCTCCCCTTTTCCCCCGTCATCTTCCTCTTTACTGTAAAAGCTCTTTTGTGCCACTTATATGTGAGTTAATTTATGCTATTCTACCTCTGTCTTCTTCTCCCGGTGCATCCCTCTTTCTTACTCCTTAATTTTATTTTTTTGGGTGTCATCCCATCTGAGTCAGCTCACACCTGTACCCTTTTTACTGCCATAATAATGATAAAGTTCTTAGGAGTTACAAGTATTAGCTTATGTAGGAATGTAAATGGTTTAACCTTATTGAATTCCTTATGATTTCTTTTTCCTGTTTATCTTTTTATACTTCTCTTGAGTCTTGTATTTGAAAGTCAGGTTTTCTATTCACTTCTGGTCTTTTCATCAGGAATTCTTGGAAGTCCTCTATTTCCATTAAACAGCCATTTTTTTCTCCTGAAGGATTATACTTAGTTTTGATTATACTCAGATTCTTGATTGTAACCCTATCTCCTTTGCCATCTGGAATATCATATTACAAGTTCTCTCATCTTTCAGTGTGGAAACTGTAAATCTTGTGTTATCCTAAATGCAGCTCCATGATATTTGAATTATTTCTTTTTGGCTACTTGGAAGTATTTTGTCCTTGACCTGGGAACTCTGGAATTTAGCTATAATATTCTTGGGAGTTTTCATTTTGGAATCCCTTTTAGGAGGTGATCAGTAGATTCTTTCAAATTCTGTTTTACCCTCTGATTCTAGAATATCAGGGCAGTTTTCTTTGATAATTTCTTGAAATATGATGTCTAGATTCTTTTTTTAAAAAATTATGGCGTTCAGATAGTCCTGTAATTATTAAATTATCTCTCCTTGATCTGTTTTCCAGGCTAGTTGTTTTTCCAACAAGGTATTTCACATTTTCTCTTTTTTTCCTTTTCTTTTGATTTTGTTTCATTGTTTCTTGATTTGTCATTGTAGTCATTAGCTATTTGTCCAATTCTAATTTTTAAGGAATGATTTTCTTCAGTGAGCTTTTGTTCCTCCTTTTCCATTTGGCCAATTCTGCTTTTTAGGGAGTTCTTGTGTTTATGCCTTGCCTGTTCTACTATTTGGCCTATTCTATTTTTAAGGTGTTATTTTATTCATTTTTTTATATGCTTTAGGAAGCTATTGACTCTGTTCATGATTTTCTTGCATCACTCTCCTTTCTTTCCCCAGTTTTTCCTCTACCTCTCTTATTTCATTTTTAAAATCTTTTTTGATGTCTTCCAGGATTTTTTTTTTTAGTGAGGGGGGAGGGGCTGAGTCTAAATAATCTTTTTCTTTGAGGCTTTGCATGTAGCTCTTTTGACTGTGTTGTTTTCTTCTGAGTTTATGTTTTGTTTTTCTCTATCACCATAGTAACTTTCTATGTCAGGATCTTTTTTTGTTGTCTTATTATTTGTTCAGACTATTTTTTGACTTTTAACTTTATGTTAAAAGTTAGGGTCAGCTTTCAGGGTAGAGGGGCAGTGTCCTAAGCTTAAGGTTATCGTGCTACTATTTTTCTAGGAAGTTCTGGTGACTTGTAAGTTTTCAGTGTTCCAAGGTGGTATGATCTAAGGAGACTTGTAATCATTGCTTTCCTGGTCTGTAAATGACCACTTTCTGGCCTGGAACCGTGACTTTCTCAATTGTCTTGATCTGGACAATTATTTTGTCTTGTCCTTTTGTTGGTTTTGCCACTTTAGAATTTCTTTTGAAAATTATTTTAATGTTGTTTGGAGGGGAATTTGGTAGGGCTCAGGTGTGTCCCTGCCTTTATTCCACCATATTGGCTCTTCCCTCTATACTAATTTTTAAGGAATTATTTTCTTTAGTGAGCTTTGGTACCTCTTATACCTTTAATTCTGTGGGGTTTTTTTTAAGACTTCAGTATTTTTTGTGCCTCTTTTACCAAGTTTTTAATTATCTTTTCATAATTTTCTTACATCCTTCTCATATATTTATTCAGGTTTTTCTTCTGTAAGCTCATTTGATTTTTAAAATAAGTTTTTTTCCCCAGGAATTCTTGTTGACCTTTTGTCCAGTCTGCATTTTTCTTTGATGCTTTGCTTGTAATGGTTTTTAGTTCATTGTCTTCTTCTGAGTTTATGTCTTAAGCTTCCCTCTCACTGTGGTAGCTTTTTTTGGTCAGTTTCTTTTTGTTGTTGTTTTGTTCATTTTTTCAACGTATTTCTTTACTTTCATCTTTTTTTTTTTTTGTTAAAGTTGGACTCTTTCATCTTAGGGAGGTGGGAGACACTATCCCAAGTTTTAAGCTTTTTTTGCACTACCGTTTGCAGAGGTAGTTCTGAGGGATTGGAAGTTTTCAGTGCTTTCAATGTGGTGAGATTTAGAAAGAAGTAGGAATAGTATTTTCCTGTTCTGCTCTCTTATCCTTATCCAGGAAGAGTTCCTAATCCCTTGTGGCCAAAAATGCTGTTGCTTCCAAGGTCCCCTTGCTTCCTTGTGATGAAAAGCTTTGCTCTACCCCCTAGAACTGTTACCTGGAAGTGGGTATGGTCAGTGGAGTTGCCAAACAGCACCTCATCTTGTGCCTAGTGCTAGCATAGAGGTCCCCTGTAATCTCTTACTAATTGTTTAATTCCTTTACTATTGCTGGACTGAGAACTCCTGAAACTCCTACTACTTTAGTCACTAACACCAAGTCTTATGCTGATGTTGCCCACCATGTGTGTTCCAATCCAGCCCCAAACCTAGTATTAGACTTCTCCTTCCAACTTGCTAAGTTGCCTTGGTCTGGAGAAAGTATCTCATTCCTACCTTTTGTCAGTCATCACACAATATAGCTGTTACTGTGTCTCATTTGGTAGTGATATGGGACAATTCTGCTTGATCTATGTTGAAGATTAGTGACTGTGCAAGAAGTATCACCATGTTTGCTGTAGCCTTGATGTTCTTGGTGCTGCTCCCATTTGTGGTTACCTTTTTTTTTTTTTTTTTTTTGGTGAGACAGTTGGGGTTAAGTGACTTGCCCAGAGTCACACAGCTAGTGAGTGTTATGTGTCTGAGGCTGGACTTGAACTCCTCCTGACTTCAGGGCCAGTGTCACCTAGCTGCCCCTATGGTTACCTTTTTACATTGAGAGACCCATCAGATGAACCTGATCTTTTATGTATTGGATGCAGTCCTTCTTGAGACTCTCCAAAGTTTAATCACTTCTTCAGGGAGCTGTTATCTTATTTTGTTTTGTGATGTTTCCTTTTTTTTTTTCTTGTCTTTTTTAGTGCTGCCTGTATTAGACTTTTTGAATACTAGATGTCATGGTTGACCAATAAAGTGGCCCTAAAGTCACTGAAGTGGTGGAAGACTTAAGAATCTTAACAGCAAAACTCAGAGTGTAATAGAACCAGTATTCTAACCTCTTCTTCCATTCAAGTTGGACTAGTTTTTCCTTAAATAATACTGAGACATTCCCTGAGACTATAGTTCAGTGGACTGAAACCTCAGGCTGTTCATGTAACTTTTTCATTGCCTGAGTCCAAAGAAGCTATGAGGTGCTCTAAGGGTGCTCTGATGCTTGACTGTTGTTCAGTTATTCACTCATATTCAGCTTTGTGACCTTTTGTAAAATTTCTTGGCAAAGATACTGGAGTGGTTTGCCATTTCCTTCTCCAGTGAATTAAGGCAAACAGTTTAAGTGACTTGCCCAGGGTCACACAGTTAGTGAGTGTCTGAGGCTAGATTTGAACTCAGGTTTTTTTTTTTTCTTTGCTGGCATTTTATTTTTTTTATTTTAAGATTCATTATTTATTTTTAGTTTTCAATATTCACTTCCACAAGATTTTGAGTTCCAAATTTTCTCCCCTTCTTATTCCTCCCTCAACCCCAAGATAGTGTGCATTCTGAATACCCTTCCCCCTAATCTGCTCTCCCTTCTATCTGCTCCCCTCCCCTTCTCTTATCCCCTTCCTCTTC
Organism: Vombatus ursinus; assembly: GCF_900497805.2. Classification (NCBI taxonomy): domain Eukaryota; kingdom Metazoa; phylum Chordata; class Mammalia; order Diprotodontia; family Vombatidae; genus Vombatus; species Vombatus ursinus. The sequence continues at coordinate 34,513,404 of NW_020954610.1, forward strand.
TATTTTCCTGCAGGGCAGGATAGATTTCTATACCTCATTGCCTATATATCTTATTTCCCAGTTGCATGTGAAAACAATTTTTTAACATTTGGTTTTAAAACTTTGGGTTCCAAATTTTCCCCCTTCCTCCCTCTCTACCCACCCTTATTGAGAGGCAAGCAACTTGATACAGGTTATACTTGTGTAGTCATGCAAAACACTTCCGTAGTAGTCATGCTGTAGAAAACTAACTATATTTCCCTTCATCCTATCCTGCCCCCCATTTATTCTATTCTTTCTTTTGACCCTGTCTTTCCTCAGAAGTATTTGCTTCTGATTAGCCCCTCCCTCAATATGCCTCCCCTCTATCATCTCCCCCATTCTCTTATCCCAACGTTCCATACCCAATTGAGTGTATATGTTATTCCTTTCTTAAGCCAAATTCAATGAGAATAAGATTCATTCATTCCCTCTCACCTTCCCCCACTTCCCCTCCACTGTAAAAGCCTTTTCTTGTCTGTTTTATGTGAGATAATTTATTCCATTCTATCTCTCCTTTTCTCCTTCTCCCAGTATAATCTTCTTTCACCCTTTAATTTTATTCTCTAATTATGACCCCTTCGTTTTCAACTCATCCTGTTCCCTCTATCAATCTATTTATCCATATAATTTGTTTTCCCTCCAATTACCCTAATACTGACAAAGGTTTCATGAGTTGCAAATATTATCTTTCCATGTAGGAATGTAAACAGTTCAACCTTAATAAGTCTCTTATGATTTCTCTTTCCTGTTTACCTCTTCATGCTTCTCTTGAGTCTCGGATTTGAAAATCAGATTTTCTGTTCAGCTGTGGTCTTTTCATCAAGAATGCTTGAAAGTCCTCTATTTCACTGAATGTCCATTTTTTCTCCTGATGGGTATGTGATTCTTGGCCATAATCCTATCTCCTCTGCCCTCTGGAATATCATATTCCAAGCCCTCCAGGCCCTTAGTGTAGAAGCTGCTAAATCCCGTATTATCCTGATTGTGTTTCCACGATACTTGAATTGTTTCTTTCTGGCTGCTTGCAATATTTTCTCCTTGACCTGGGAACTCTGGAATTTGGCTAGAATATCAGGGAAGTTTTCCTTGATAATTTCTTGAAAGATAGTGTCTAGGCTCTTTTTTTTTGATCTTGGCTTTCAGATAGTTCAATAATTTTTAAATTCTCTCTCCTGTATCTATTTTCCAGGTCAGTTGTTTTTCCAATGAGATATTTCACATTGTTTTCTAATTTTTCATTCTTTTGGATTTGTTTTACAGTGTCTTGATTTCTCATAAAGTCATTAGCTTCTAATTGCTCTATTCTAATTTTTAAGGAAGTATTTTCTTCAGTGAGCTTTTGGACTTCCTTTTCCATTTGGCCAATTCTGCATTTTAAGATATTCTTCTCCTCATTGACTTTTTGGACCTCTTTTGCCATTTGGGTTAGGCTATTTTTTAAGGTGTTATTTTCTTCAGTATTTTTTTTTGGGGGGGTCTCCTTTAGCAAACCGTTGACTAGTTTTTCATGATTTTCTTCATCACTCTCATTTCTCTTCCCAGTTTTTCCTCTACTTCTCTTACTTGCTTCTCAAAATCTTTTTTGAGCTCTTCCATGGCCTGGGACCAATTCATATTTTTCTTTTTTTTTTCTTTTTTTTATTTTTAGGCAGTTGGGGTTAAGTGACTTGCCCAGGGTCGCACAGCTAGCAAGTGTCAGGTGTTTGGTCTGAGGCTGTATTTGAACTCAGGTCCTCCTGACTTCCGGGCCGTTGCTCTATCCACTGCGCCACCTAGCAGTCCCCAATTCATATTTTTCTTGGAGGCTTTGGATGTGAGAGCTGTGACTTTGTTGTCTTCTTCTGGTTGTATGTTTTGATCTTCTTTGTCACCAAAGAAAGATTTTATGGTTTGACTTTTTGTGCACAGTTTGCTCATGATCCCAGCCAGTTACTTGAGTTTTAAACTCTTTATTAAGATCAGGGTCTGCTTCCAGTGTGAAGAGTGTACTGTCCCAAGCTTTGGGGGTTTTGTGTAGCTGTTTTCAGAGATATATCTATGGACCTGTAAATTTTCAGTTCTTCCAAGATGGTATGATAAGGGGTGAGGTGTTTATTCCTTTCCTGGCCTGTGCTCTGGTCTATGAGTGACCAAAAGCACTCTTTTCTGCCTTGGAGCTGTGAGGAGGATTCCCTCTTTACCACCACTATAATCTCCACTATGCCAGCACTCCTCCTCGCCACAGGACCGCCACCCAGAACTGTGACCCAGATCCAAGCACGGGCAAAGCAAGAGAATCCTGCACCAACAGAGAGATTCTGGCAATCAGCCACTTGATTCCCCCTCAGTCCATGGGCTGGAAGCTCTGGAAACAGCTGCTGCCCCAGAGCTGCACTGGGGCAGCACCAGGACTGGGGCTGGGAACAAGCTTTTCTCTCACTGCAGACACAGACTTTTCCTACTGACCTTCTAAGTTGTCTTTGATGTTTGTGGGTTGAGAATTTTGGAAATCCCACAGTGACCTGTAATTCAGTCCCCTGAGGCCTGCTTCAGGTTTACTGAGGCCTGGTCTTTTCCTGTGTGCCCATGCTGAACTGTGTTTCTCTCCCAGAATGGTGTGACAGACCTTTCTAATCAACCATCCAGGTTGTCTTGGGCTGGAAATTTGTTTCACTCTGTCTTTTTGTGGGTTTTGCTGTTCTAGAATTTGTTTAGAGTCATTTTTTACAGATATTTGGAGGGTTTTGGGGGAGAGCTCAAGTAAGTCACTGCTTTTACTCCACCATCTTGGCTCTGCCCCCTGAACTCAGGTCTTCCTGACTCCAGGCCCAGCACTCTATCCACTGAGCCTACTTAGCTGTCTTGATGCTTGACTCATTCATTTGTCATAATGGGTAACTCAGTCAAGGGAGCTTTGATCAACCCAGTGTAAAGAGGCCCTGGCTAGAGCCTTTGGGAATACACAGTTAGGAAAAGTAGATGACTAGTGACCCTTGAAATGAGACTAAATAAGGTTCATATGGCTAGGAGGAGGATCAGGTGTGGCATTTAAGAAGTATGAGAGACATAATTTTGGGTAATTAAATAATTTTATTAATAATGCCAGCATTTTAATAAAAGGATGTCAGAGCTGGAAAAAAGACCCACCAAGTACAAAAATATTTAAAGCAATTCTTTTTGTGGTGGCCAAGAATTGGAAGGGGAATGGCTAAACAAGTTGTGGTGTAAGAATGTAATGGAATACTATTCTACTATAAGAAATGATGAGCAGGCAGGTTTCAGAAAAACCTGGAAAGACTTACATGAACTGATGCTGAGTGAGGTGAGCAGAACCATGAGACCATTGTACACAGTAACAGCAGCATTGTGCAATGACTGACTTTGATAGACTTAGCTCTTCTCCGCAATGCAAGGATCTAAGACAATTCCAAAAGACTCATGGAAAATGCTATCCACATCCAGAGAAAGAACTTTGGAGTCTGAATGCAGATTGAAGCATACTATTTGTTCTCTCTCTCTCATTTTTTTTTTGTTTTGTTTCTTCTTTCTCATGATTCCTCCCATTTGTTTTAGTTCTTTGTGACTAATATGAAAATATGTTTAATAAGAATGTATACATAGAGCCTTTATCAGATTGCACACAGTCTTGGGAAGGAGGGAGAGAAAATTTAAAATTCAAAAGCTTATGGAAGTGAATATTGAAAAATAAAAATAAATTAATTAAAAAAAAAAAACGGAGGTCAGTGGCCCTCTCAGATGCCAAAAATAATCATGATGGCAGGCTCATGGCTTTTATACACTTTGGAACGGGGGTGTTCTTCGGGGGTGTTCTTCGGGATGACAATTCTGATTGGTTAATAATTAATGAGAGAGAGACTTTACAAACAAAAGTAAACTCACTCCAGTGAGATGCTGAGAGTGATTTCACTTTACTCTTGGCCAGAGACACTATCCCGATACTCAGGTCACACACAGCCTTGGACCATCTAGACAAAGAATTAGTACCCTCCACCCAAGCTCGAGCTAGTTGGATGGAGTAGCAATACCCCAAATGTGGAGAATGTTAGCCCTATCTTCCATCAGCCCTGTCATTGAGAAGTTGGACAAGAAAAAAAAGCTTGGGTCTCCCCAGTTTTAATAATTGGCTGTTAATATGAGAGAGAAATAATCATTTCTCTCACAGGAGAAAACAGTGTTGTGAAAACCTTGAGAAGGAAATAGCATCAGGAGCATATTCAACAGTGTCAAATGTAGTAAAAAGGTCAAGAAGAATGAGGACTGAGAAAAGATCATCTAATTTGGTAAATAGAAAATCATTGGTAACTTATCTTTACATTGGTAAAATCATTTGGATAAAGCAGTTTAGGTTGATTAGTGAGGTTGGAAGCCATTTTGCTAAAGATTTTGGAGTGAGAGGGGAGGAAGTAGAGGCAATGAGGATGGATGGCTTTTTCTAAGTTTCCTGTCCTACCTCTCACCTCCTATCTTGCCCTACCTCTCCCAACTCATGTGCATCTGAAGCCTGTTTTTAAAAACTAGTTATTTATTTAATGAAGTTTAATGTTTTTTTTTCTTTAATGCTAACTATTCATATAGCACTTTTAACTACAGTATTTTATATACCTTATCTCATTTGAGACTCAAAACATTTCATTGAAGGAGAGAGGTGTGTTTAAAATGCTCAGTAAAGATAGATACAAAATTTAAAATGCTTTTGTTTAAACTTTTGTTTCCCTTTTTGCATACTTCTCTGCTGCCAAATTTAAATCTTTTTTACTTATATATGTCTCACAGCTAATATGTTTTTTGTGAGTTAGTGACCATCTGTTAAAAGATAGAAAAGGTTTAGTGCATTGCTTTTCCTATGCAGATTTAGTTTTAATTTCTAATGAATTAAAAGAAGAAACAGTACAAATTAGTAAGGCAGATAACCTGTTATATTTCTTTTTTATATTCTGCATGCTTATAGCATTTTATTTGTAATTTTTACCACATTTTATAGAAAATCAGTTTCACTTTTAAGAGCCACAAAAGCTTGTATCTGTCTTTAACGTAAATATTCCTTAAGTAGTTTTTCTGTATGGGAAGTTCTAGAAATGAAGTCAATAATTCTATTAATGCTACTTATAGTCATGGAGAAGAGAATTTATGCTATACTTTAATGTATGAATTGAATGTGACAATCTTAAAGCTGCATATGAACAAATGTATATAAAATATTTTACCTTTTAAAAAGTTGTTTATAATAAAGAATTTACTAATGTGTGTATGCATGTATGTGTATATGTCTTTTGCAGGTGCTGACCTTAAGGAAAGAACACAGATGAATGTGAATGAAGTTAGTTCTTTTGTCTCCAAATCAAGAGCAGTAATTAATGAAATAGGTGAGTCAATTCATTGAAAATGACATTAAAAGTCAGGTAAAAAAAGTGGCAAAATATATGAGTAATTGTTTCTACATAAGAGTTCAGCTAAAAGTATATTTATAACTAGATTATTATAGCTCATAGATTACTATTTTTAAATTGTATTCAGTAAAATTTAGTTTTGGAAAATGTGTGTGTGTATTTGTGTGTGTGTGTGTGTGTGTGTGTGTGTGTATAACCATGGAAGCTGACATTTAATTAATTGACTGGATGTGTTATTTCAAGAAGGTTAAAAGGAAAGAAGAGACTAATTTGTCTTAATCCTTTACATCATCGATTAATAGCATTAAGTTGAAATACCTTTGAGATGATTATCTACTTTGACCTTCTCATTTTACAGATGAGAAAACTGAGGCTCAGAGAAATTAAATTATTCACTAAAGGTTACAGAAGTAGTAAATTGCAGAGCCAGGATTTATATCCAGGTCCTTTGACTCTAGACCTACCTCTCTGTTGTCCTATGATGTCCATTTTTGAAGTTAATTTTATTCAGCAAAACTAGTTAATTGACATAGCCAAGATCTTTTTGCCTCTATTTCCCAGTGCTTAGCACAATACCTCGCGTATAATAGGTGTCTTATAAATAGTAATTCATTGAATAATTTATTGATCCAAACTGAGATCTTCTGATTTTGATATTCAGTATACTTTCCTTTGCACTACAGTGTGCCTGTGTTAATAGGTCCATTTCACTGTGCCTTCTCAAAATTGCATGACAAGGAAGAATGGGAAGAGATAGGCTTTCAGAACCTCTCAAGTCACATTGTATTTCAACTGCCAACAATTTCCTATCCCCGCCCCCAATCTTTACAAAGGAATGGAGGGAGGTATCTTCTCTTATATTTTTAAAATTAATTGTTTATTTTTAATATTTGTTTTTAAAAGTTGAGTTCCAAATTCTTGCTCTTATTCCAGCTCCTGCTCTACCAATTGAGAAGGCAAGTAATATATCAGTGATACATGTGAAGTCATGCAAAACATTTCTGCATTAGTCAGTTGAAAATAAAAGCAAGAAAATAAAGTGAAAAAAAGATTTCACTCTATACTCGGATAGTATTTTTCATCATAATTTCTTTGTATTTGTCTTGATCAAAGTCGCCAAGTCTTTCACATTTGATCATCATTATAGTATTGGTGTTACTATGTCTATTGTTCTAGTTCTAATCACTTAACTTTGTATCAGTTAATATGTCTTCCCAGGTTTTTCTGAAATCATCCTGTTTTTCACTTCTTATAGCACAGTAATATTCCATCACAATCACATGCCACTACTTGTTCAGCCATTCTCCAACTGACGGACATTCCCAGAATTTTCCATTTTTTGCCACCACTAAAAGAGCTGCTGTAGGCTGATTTCAGAAAAACCTGGACTTAAGTGAACTGATGCTGAGTGAAGGGAACAGAACCAGGAGAACTAACAGCAACACTGTGTGATGATCAACTTTGATATACTTAGCTTTTCTCAGTGATACAGTGATCTAAGACAATTCCAAAAGACTCATGATGGAAAATGCTATGTGAATCCAGAGAAAGAACTGTGGAGTCTGAATGCAAATCAAAGCAACCATTTTCTCTCTCTCTTTTTTTCTTTCTTGTGGTTTTTCCATTTCATTCTGATTATTCTTTCACAACATGACTAATGTGGAAATTGTTTAATATGATTGTACATGTATAGCCTATATCAGATTGCATGCTGTCTTGGGAGGGGGAGAAGGGGAAGGAGGGAGAAAAACATTTGGAACTCAAAATCTTATAAAAGTGAATGTTGAAAACAAACAAAAAAAGAAATAAAAGAAAAAGCAAAGTTGCAAATAAACTTAAATAGTAACAAAAAAAAGAGTTGCTATAAATATAGGTCCATTTTGTTTTTCTTTGATCTCTTTGGGATATAGACTTAGTAGTGGTATTGCTGGGTCAAAGGGTATGCATAGTTTTTATAACTCATTGCCTGTAGTTCCAGATTGTTGGGACAGCTAGGTGGCGCAGTAGATAGAGCTCCTGCCTTGGAGTCAGGAGGACCTGAGTTCAAATATGGCCTCAGACCCTTGACACTTACTAGCTGCATGATCCTGGGCAAGTCACTTAACCCCATTGCCTCACCAAAAAAAAAAAAATGTTCTCCAGAATAGTTGGACCAGTTCATAATTCCATCAACAGTATATCAGTGTACTTTTATTCATTATCCGTCCAGGTTTTGTCATTTTCCTTTTCTGTCATGTTAGCCAATATGGTAAGTATGAGGAGGTACCTCAGAGTTGTTTTAATTTGTATTTCTCTAATCCATAGTGATTTAGAGCATTTTCATACGACTATTGATAGCTTTGATTTCTTCTTTTGACAATTGTCTGTTTATATCCTTTGACCATTTATCAGTTGGGGAATGGCTCTTATTTTTATAAATTTGATTTAATTCCCTATATGTTTGAGAAATGAGGTGTGTATCAGAGAGACTTGTTGTTGAAAAAAAAATCACCACTTTCCTGCCTTCCTTTAAATTTTGGATGCAGTGGTTTTGTTTGTGCAAAGAAGGAAATAGCAAAGTACTCCAATATCTCTGCCAAGAAAACCCCAAAAAGGGGTCACAAAGAGTCAGACATTACTGTAATGCTTAAATGACATCAACAGAAATGAAAATTACCCATTTTACTTCCCACGATTCTTTCTTTCTCTTGTTTGGTCATAAACTCTTCCCTTTTCCATAGGTCTGAAAGGTAAAATTTTCCATGTTCTCCTAATTTGCTTATGATATCACCCTTTATGTCTAAATCATGTAACCATTTTGACCTTATCTTGTTATATGGTGTGAAATGGTGGTCTGTGCCTAGTTTCTGCCAGATTACTTTCCAGTTTTCCCAGTAATTTTTGTCATCTAGTGAGTTCTTGGCCCTTCCCCCCAAATTGAGAACTTTGGTTTATATCAAAGCTAGGTTAATATAGTCATTTATGCTCTATATTGTGTACCTAATCTATTCTACTAAGCCATCACTCTTTTTTAACCAATACCCAATTGTTTTGGTGATTATTGCTTTTTAGTAGTTTGAAATCCTGTCCTTGCCTTTGCAAAAAAGGAAAAATTGCCATCCTGTATTTTTTCTTCCAAGTGTCTATTGCTTTCCTCCACCTTAGAGATTATACTCCATACCCTGTAAACTCAGATAACATCCCCTATCTCATTTATGTAACTCTTTTAATGGTTGCAAAGCACTTTATATAGATGAACTTAATGGATCCTTAGGACACCTCTGAGAGGTCAGTACTACAAGTATTATCCCCACTTTGCAGGTGAATATGCTGCAGCTCAGAGTTGCTAACTAACTTCCCTGGCCACACAACCCTTATGTGTCAGATTGGTTTCTAATCCAAGCCTTCCTAACTCTCTACATCCTGTCTTCTATACCATGATGCCTCCTCTTCCCTCAAATTCCAATTTACTTTCTTCTTCTTCACAAAGAATCAGGTTTCGTGTGTGTGTGTATGTATGTATATGTGTATATCATATATATACATATACACACATGCACATTTAGGCACACACACAAATATACATAGGTCATAAATATATGTGTATATATACATGTTTATATACATATGTGTGCACATACATGTGTAGACTAAGGGGAAAGGTAGCTTGCTTTTTACTCACAGACACACACAAACACACATTATACATAGCACACTTCTAACACAAATTACCTTCCACAAAGACAGTAAACAGTAGTGACAAAATTTCTTAAAAAATAATTTAGTGTACACAAATATAAGTCTCCCTTTTTAGGTCAAATTCTGGGATCCTTTACAGTTTCCCAAATACTAAAGGATACCACCTTGTCTAGATATGATTTGATTTTATTACAATCAAAAGAACCTCACTTTGGTCAGCAGAGACAGGGATGAGACTTGGCTAAATTCTTCTAGTTATCCAAGTATTTGCAAATACACAGTCCATAATTTGAAAACAGAGCCATCTTTTTTGAGGACCTGTCAGAGGGGCCACTTATAGTCCATAATTACAATCCCTTTTTTAGAGGGGCCTGTTGGAGTGGACTCAAAATTGCTCATGGGTCTTTATCAGACCCTTGATTAAAGAGCTAAGAACTCAACTGAAAGAGACAGGAGCTCTTTTAATTCAAGAGATACCTTTCCCATGCTAAACCTCCAAATTGAATCTGGACTGGACACAAAAGAGGTCTTACTGGTAATGGGCATCTGAGGTTGAAAACGGTGGCCAGCCAGGCAGGAATCTTGGAATCCCACTTTCTGAAACCAGAGACATCAACTTGAAATAAAAAAGACTATCAACATAGCAAAAACTAGGATCTGTAATGGAAGCAAGGGAATTGCAATTCAAGGCCACCATGCAGCACCAGAGTACTGGAGCGACTGAGGAAGCAGTTGAATTTGGAGTTTTTATAGAATGCTAGGGCAGAGGGAATGGGGTACAATTCTTGCAATGGCAGAGCTGCAGATGTGATGAGAGTTGGAACATTCCATAGAATGGCATAACTCAGGTGTAGCAGCAAGGAGTGATAGAAATGATAGAACCAGTTCCTCAGGCAGATTATTCCTCTGGCAGATTATTCCTCTGGCAGTTTGTAGCTCTGGGGTCGGATTGGGGTCCAGCTGCATTTAGCAGCTCTGTCTGCCTCAGTTACTTCTTCTGTAAAATAAGGTTGATGATAACTCCTATGGTAGTTGAGAGGATAAAATGAAATATTTGTGAGGAGCTTTGCAAACATATAAATACTTGCTATTAGCTATTATTATTAATAAAAATAAAGTATATTTTAAACATTGTTAATGAAGAATCATTTCTTTGTAGCATAACTGTTTGGTCCATTTTCATATCTTATTAGTGTTATTAATAAGATAAACCTCAAAATCTGAAATAGTTTTAGAAAGAAATTTGTTTGGTCACTTGGGAGAGGAAGAAAGCCAGAAAAAGGCTTCCTGTCTAGTCTCAGTGAGGTTTACATTATATGTGGCTTCAGAGAAGCCACATACACACAAATCTCTTGTAGCTGTTAAGCTATTGTGTAGAGAGGGCACTTCCCAGGAAAGATATATTGAAATATATATCATTGTTCATAAACATTCAAATTAAAGGTCCATTGAGATATAAACATAAACATTTAAATTTGGGGAATCCAGTAGACTAGCATTGAGTGGGCCTAAGACAAGACCTAGTTGGGATCTTAAATATTTCCTGCAGCCATCCAGCTTCCCTGGGAACAGTTCTCTGACCTATTTAGTAAGCTTTTGGGTTAGACAATTTCTAGGCATGACAAACTAGGTTCAAATAATATTAATAAATAAGGTTTTCCAAACAATAATAACGTATTTCCATACAATCTCTGCTCTGGGCTTAAAATCCAACATTCCCTCACTAGTAAAAGCATAATTACAGAAGCAGAAAGCTGGGTGATGGCTTCAAAGGGAGTTCATTATAATAACCCAACTCATTAGAGGCTTCCTTCCTAACTATCTCATCTAGAGTTTGATAGAATTTGTTTAAGAAGGGGTAGGGGCCAGATTGGTGACAAACTTCCTAGTTTCTCATAGTTAAAGGGATCAATTTAAGTAAGTCTTTGGGACTGTAACTGAAGGAACTTAAACTTATACCAAAAAGCAAATGCACTATGACCATGAGTATCACAAAAATCATTATCCCTTGCTTCCTTCAATGTTATAGAAGTTGAACAAATTTAGTTAAGCAGTCATAATCTCATACATGCACAAGGCTTAAGTAGAACAAATCTCATTAAACAGACTCTATAGGCAAATTAAGTCACTTTATTAGAGGATTCCCTGGGGACTGGTTGAGAGGAGAGATTTACATATCACCAAGGTTACCAAGAAAACTCAGCCTCAGGGAAATCTTTCCTTATATAGTTAACTAGCTATTGTACAAAATTATGTTAAGCTGTTGTTGTTATGTTAAATTGTTGTTGTTTATTCTTTTCATTCCTGTTTCTTTGTAACCCCATTTGGGCTTTTCTTGTCAAAGGGAGTAGAATGGTTTGCCATTTCCTTCTCTAGTTCATTTTACAGATGAGAAATTGAGGCAAACAAGGTTAAGTGACTTGCCCAGGGTCACACAGCTAGTAAGTGTCTGAGGATGGATATGGACTCAGGAAGATGAGTCTTCCTGACCCCAGGCCCCTTACTATAATCCACTGTGCTACCTAGCTGGGTAGGATAAGTAGACCTAATTCTTTCTGCAGTCTAGATGTTTCTGCCACTGCAGTTTCTGCCGCCAGTTGCACTGGTAGTAGATTCCTTTCTATGTCAGAATCCCTTGCTTTTTCCTACCTCTCCCTTTGTTGGTATGAGCCCCATTTCTTCCTCTTCCATTTCCACCTTTCATAATCTCCAAATGGAAATTGGCTGTGTCTTTGTTGTGGCTCTAATAGGGTCCAATCAGATTTTGGAGATCATGTTGCAAGACCCAGCTCCTTACTCCCTGCTCTCTCTCTGTGTGCATACCTGTTTATTGAAACGACCCTTTGTTCTGCTGTGGTTCTCTGTGCTTTGAGGGATGCACTGCTGGGCCCTGCCTCTGTGAGTATGTGATCTTTTGGGCTCTAGCTCTGTCTACTCTTTAGACTTTGACAGTTCAGAACCAAGCTCCTGCTGGCTTCAAAGGCCTGTTTATAAGAACTTGTGCTGATGCTCTTCTGGCCCATTCCTATGTAAAATACACTAGGCTTAGTGTACCCCAAAGCCCCCATGTTGATATTAGTACTGTCACAAACTGCCCTAAGGTGACAAGGTCCTAAGGATCTTCCTTTTTCGTTTGTATTTTTTGCTATTTAAATGCTTTTAGGTCTTTTATTGGACAGACCTTTTGACATGGTCAATACTAAGGAAAAAAGGGAAAAAGAAGAAAAAATATTACTTCGTACCTCCCTCTGAAAGAGTCACTATAATAAGAAAAAAACATGGAGAACAAAAGCCAGAAATCCTAGTCTTTTCCTTCTACTTTCAAAAGGATCAACCCTCAGGCCTCAACAGTCTGATTCATGTGATGGGTGCTGCCAAATATTTCCAGGACACAGTGGGTCTCCTGATGCAGAAGAATGATTGATGAACTGCAGTTGCATTAGGAGCATTGGAATCATAGCAGAGACATTTCTGTTTAGCCAGCAATTCTTCATCACCCTTTACTTCATGATCATCGGTAGTAAAGTGGCTATCACCTTTTTTCATGCATCCTGACCTAAAGCTCTCCATGGACTGCCACCTGGTATTCCCTGGCTAAGTTACCCACTAAAACCTCCCTCTTCCTAGAGGCTCTATTAGAGTGATAATACCAAATATGTGCCCTGGCCTGTTCTGAAGTGCCTCCTACTTCCACAAGGGCTGGCTGGGTAAGGACTGTCCCTCACCTTCATCTGCGGACATAGGATCCTACCAGGTGGGCTAAAGGATCTCATTTATTCCATGTAAATTCACAGTCACCATAGCTATGCAAAGACAAGTGCATCTGTCTCATGTCATTAGAAACAGAGCAGCTCCCAGCAATTTTCTTCCATGATCCCTAAAGCCCTTTATGAAAAGAAGTTCTTCTAACCATTCATGAGGAAAAGAGATTTGCCAATTGAGGGTGATCTGAGCAATTTCCCCAGGATGTGCAGACCCCCTCGAGATCACTGATATTGAGGCCTAGGTGATTGTGTAGGGATTAGAACAAAGCTCTTGAGGTTCTAAGTAGTCTTTTGCTCATGGTCATGGAGCTTGTGGTCATGGAACAGTCCATGTCTAAAAACAGTCCATCCTTACCAGATACATCCTCCTAGAGATTTGTACCAAAAAACTGCTGAATTTGAGAGCCTTGGGGTAGTGTTGATTTGTTAAGGACATATCATTTGGGTGTTGGCATACCCACCGTGATAAGTGACATGGCAACAAATATGTGGTTTCAGAAGCCCATTCCAACATTTAACAATGTTGGCTGCCTGAAAACCCAGCAGACCTAATTTCAGACTTTAGTAAAATGAGTCCCCTGATCAGAGATAGTGGTACGATGGGACCCATAAAGAAGTAGAAGACCTTTTTTTCCCCTATTCACCTGGTTAGAGGTTTTATCTTGCATCACCCAACTCAGAGTAGGCAATTTTGAATGAAGGGTGATGGTATGACCTTCCATCATCTTCCTTAGTAATAGCAACTAGGGCCCAGTAGTAGGGGAGTAACTGCTTTTCAAAATCAATACAGTGAGTGGTTGCTTTGGGAAGGTTTCATGTCTAGAAACCTCACAATCATTGGTCTGGCCACCCTTAGGTGTGTACCAAAGACTTACGCTACCTGATCTTTGTTGACCTCTAAAAGCATGAGCCCCACAGGATCATTAGAACCCAGGAGGAGAGACTGGAGGATGCCTACTTTAGGTCCTCTAGGACTGTTCAGGACGCTACTTGAAAGAGGCACATTTATATGTGTTTTGGTAAATGGGGGCCCATTAGGATATCCAAGTGAGGAATGTGGGTTCTCTAGCACCTGAAAAATCCAATACATTCTTTGCTTTCCTTTTTGGGCTGTGGGGAAGTCAGTGTCAAACCCTTATTATGAATTGTGTTTTGGATTCATCTGGGTTTTTCCTGTCTGCTATATTTCCCCAAACTACTGAGTATGCTAAATCCTGGATTAATTAATCCTTAATTAAGGGGTTAATTTCCCATCCCTTGTTCCTCATATGGGTCACCATTCAATTCAGGACCTTACCCACTCTGGTCTCATCTGGTATAGTCAACACTATGTCACTAGTGTGATGGTATAACTCAGTGCTTTCAGGGAGAGAAGCTCTTTTCATTCTCTGCTCACCAGAATGTAACAGAATGAAGATGAGTTCAAGTAGTCCAGGGGAAGACAACTCCATAAGTGAAAGGCAAACTGCTCTTGAGTGGTCACAGCCAAAAGAATAGGGGGAAAAATGTATTGACAAGGCCAGTAATCCCATATAATTTACGCTGGGTCTTGATAATCTGCTCAGTCAAGCAAACAAATAAGCATTTATATAGTACCTACTATGTGCCAGGCACTGTGCTAAAGCACTGTACAAATTTTACAGATGAGGAAACTGAGGCAAATGAAGGTTAGGTGACTTGTCACACAGTAAGTGTCTGAGCCTGGATTTAAACTCAGGTCTTCTTGACTCTAAGACCCATGTTCTATCCATTGTGCTACTGCTACACTGTCTCTATGAGTCAGTAAACATTTATGTCTCAGGCACTGTGCTGAGTGCTGGGGATACAGAAAGAGCTTACAATTTAATGGGGGAGACAACATGCAAACATATACAAAACAAGCTATATACAAGATAAATTGGAAGTTATTAATAGAGAGAAGGCACTTGAATTAAGAAGACTTGAGGAAAACTTCGAGTAACAGAAGGAATTTTAGCTGAGACTTAAAGGGAACTAAGGAGGCCAGTAGGCAGAGTGGAGGATGGAGAATATTCCAGGCATAGGAGACAGAAAACACCCAGAGTTGAGAGATGGAATTGTCTTGTTCCTGGAACAGCCAAGGAGGCCAGTGTCACTGGATTGAATAGTACATGTTGGGGAGGACTATGTAAAGGTGACTGGAAAAGGTAGGAGGAGGCTAGGTTATGAAGGGCTTTGAATGGCAAGCATAGCATTTTATATTTTAATCCTAGAGGCAGTAGGGAGCCAGTAGAGTTTATTGACATGTTCAGATATGCACTTCAGGAAAATTGCTTTAGCACCTGGGATGGATTGAAGCAGGGAGAGAGAGCGAGGCCTACTTACTAGTAGGCTATTTCAGTAATCTAAGTGTGAAGTGATCAGGGCCTTCTCTAGAGTGTGGTAGTGTCAGAGGAGAGAAAAGGCATATTCAAGAGATGGTACAAAGGTGAAATCTTCCAGCCTTGGCAACAGATTGGATATGGGGGGGAGTAAGAGATAGTAATGGACATGACAGTTACTTCAGCTCTCTGTTGTCTACTGTAAGCCACAAAACACAATCTGCTTTTTTTTTAACTGGTTGACAGATTATTGTAAGGGAAATTGGTATAAGTAAAGTACTCCACCTTCTTTCATCTCCCTCAGTAGAGATGAGATTGAGGGTGATAACACCTACTCCCACAGGGTACTTGGAGTATGGCTTCTGAAACAGGGTTGATAAGAAAGCAATTCATCAGCAGCCTAAAGGGATGCCAGTAAAATTGTATTGTGATATCCAGAAGAGGGGTAAAGGGCCCTTCAGTGCCTTCTAAGTTTAAGACATCTCCTAAGGCTCCCATACCACTTGGCAGTCCTGGGTCACTCAAATCTCTATATGTAGATTTAAGGGACTTTAGTGATGACTTAGGACTAAGATGAAGTTTCCCTCCTGAAACTCAGATCATCCTAAGCCATAGCACCTCTAGAGATCCAGAAACCATATGCCCAAGTTGTGGTGACTTAGAAGGAGGAGAGGGATGCCAAGTACATAAGGACTGCTGGACAGCAGCAGCCAGGTTATTATCATTATTACCATAGGACCACAAAGATACTTAGAAGCACCCAAATTTCCTTTTTTTGTTTTTATTTTTTTAGGCAGTTGGGATTAAGTGACTTGCACAGGGTCATACAGCTAGTTAAGTATCAAGTGTTTGGTCTGAGGCCGGATTTGAACTCAGGTCCTCCTGACTCCAGGGCCAGTGCTCTATCCAGTGCACCACCTAGCTGCCCCTCCAGATTTCCACAGAGGGCTTTAGGGAACAAATTGTTGACGGAACAAACTATTGTTCAGGTGGGAGTGGGTAGAAGATCTTCTGTGTGTGTCATAGTTGGGTTGACTGGTGAATAAAGGGAAGAGTATTATGGTAATGGACATTATTATGTGAGCTCATGGAAATTAGCACTAGTATGGACCCTTTCAGGGTTTATGTCAGTTGTTGTGGGTAGGGTCAAATAGAAACCTTTGTACCATTCTGTGTAATTAATATCAGACAATATTGGGTCTTTGGAGTGGGGGGGAGATGAAAGATTTCCTCGCTAGTGAGGGAAATGAAGGAGGTTAGACAACTTTGCTATGCCAATTCCCTATACAACAACCTGTTATGGCCAGTTAAAAAGGCATATGGTGGTTCCTGTCGGGATTCTTTGATTGGTTTAGCTGACTTTGTAAAAGTAAGTCCTCAGAGAACTCCCAAAGTCTATGAAATTCTGTTGCAGAGGGATTCTACCTATTGACTGTATTAGGTCATGTTATGAGAAGCCATTTTTCCAGTGACACGTAGCTTGTTGGACTTAAAACCTCACAAGTTTCTTGGTGATAAAAGCTGGCATACCTCCTGTTTGCTCAGTGGAGGAGATTAGCCTCTGGACCATACTAATAGCGTACAGGCAGTCTTACTACTAGTAGGAGATCTAAAGTGTCTTTATCATTCCCACTTTCCTTCCCTTATGTTTCAGCTCTGATTTTAGTCAGATGCAGATCATATTTCCATGTGAAGGCCCATGGATTCCTATTGTTCCCCAATCCTATCAGGAGAACTCTTTGCACTTTTGTAGTCACTAGCACCCATCAGTTACTCCTCAGTTTTCAGTACATGATTCTTTTTTTTTTTTTTTTAGTGAGGCAGTCGGGGTTAAGTGACTTGCCCAAGGTCCCACAGCTAATAAGTGTCAAGTGTCAAGTGTTTGGTCTGAGGTCGGATTTGAACTCAGGTCCTCCTGACTTCAGGGCCGGTGCTCTATCCACTCATTACATGATTCTTAAAAACCTGAATGTTTCCTGTCCCAAAGAAATCATAAAAATGGGGAAAGGACCCACATGTACAAAATATTTATAGGACCTCTTTTTGTGGTGGCAAAGAATTGGAAATTGAGAGGATGCCCATCAGTTGGGGAATGGCTGAACAAGTTGTGGTATATGAATGTAATGGAATACTATTCTGCTGTCACAAATGATGAGCAGGCAGATTTCAGAAAAACCTGGGAAGAATTACATGAACTGATGCTGAGTGAAGTGAGCAGAACCTTGAGGACATTGTACACAGTAACAGCAACATTGTGCGATGACTGACTTTGATAGACTTGGCTCTTTACAGCAATGCAAGAATCTAAGACAACTGCAAAAGATTCATGATGGAAATTGTTATCCACACCCAAAGAAATATGGAGTCTGAATGCAAATAGAAGCATACTATTTGCTCTTTTTTTTCCTTTGTTGTTTTATTTTATTGCTTCATTCTCATGGGTCCTCCCATTAGTCCTAATTGTTCTTTATATCATGACTAATGGGAAAATACGCTTAACATGATTGTATATGTAGAGCCTATATCGGATTGTACGCTGTCTGGGGGGAGGGCGTGGAAAAAGTGAGAGGGGGAGAAAATTTAAAACTCAAGATCTTATGGAAGTGAATGTTGAAAACTAAAAATAAATTTAAAAAAAGAACTTAAAAAAAACAAACCTGAATGTTTCTTAAAACCTTAAGAGCTCTGTCAGTTTATTTTCAGTCTTATGCTGGCAGTTCTGCTTCTGCTGGATGGTAAACAATGACCAGGGTATACTGGACATAATGGTCTCCATATTCTCCCTGCCAGTCACTTCCAGGCACCCATTGAGTCAATTGCTGTGTGTGAATGGGAGCTTCTTCTGTTGAGAGGGCTCCATATACAAAACGAGAAAGTCTCTAACTACCTTAAGGTGCTACCATGAGGTACTAGCCATCTAATTATCAAACCCTGTGCATTTGCAATGTCCTTCCCCAAGTCATCTATAATAAGAGCCACAAAGCCATCTAGTCCCAACTACTATGTCAGTTATTAAGGGTAAGGGCTGATGCTAGCACCATGTAAGTTTGATATTGGGAAGAAATGAGACACTCATAGGTTATAAGAAAAGTGATTTGCTTAACTCTAACATGGAAAGAATATCAGTAAAGATACAGTAGCTTAGATAGACCCTTATCTCCATTTGGAAATAGATATTAGAAATTTACATCATAACTTTATTTATTTCCCACTCCCCTATTATATTTGAATTTATTTTAAACTTAAATATAAAATAAAAAAATGCCATGTACATAGCAGAACATGAGAAGATTCAGTATGAAGTAATAAATTTCCATTTCAAGAAAACCTATATAATAAATCCTACACATTACTTTCAAAGCTTCCTTTTCTTTTCTTCCTTGTATTTCTTTTGTCCTCTGCTATGCACTTTTTACTTTACTTTCCCCCCTTTCTCTCTCTCTTCCCCCCTAAGAAGGCTTCAATTAAGAATTAAACATGGATATATGTGTGTATGTGTATTATGTACCTATATACATACACATATACACACATATATGCATATATATGCACATACATAGATATCCATAAACATATACATATATACACATATACACTCAAAAGCATATATATAAGACCATATTCCACTTAATTTCCACTTATCAGCTGTTTCTCTGTAGGTGGATAGCATCTTCCTTTATATGTCCAAGTCTTTCCATATTTTTCTAAATCAACCAGCTCATTATTTCCTAAACCACAACAATATTCCGACCCAGCCATATTCTGTCTGGGAGATTGTCTATGAGAGTTTTTTCCCCCCAGTTTTTCTGCATTTCCTCTATTCTTGGCTATATAGGTTTTATTTATACAGGAAAATTTTAATTTAAAATAATAAAAATTATCTATTTTACACTTCCAACACTGCTCTTACTTTCTAATATGGTTTAAAGTCTGATACTACTGAATCTAGTTCCTTTGCATCTTTTCCCATTGGTTTCTTTGAAACTCCTGACCCTCTGCTCTTCCAAATGAACCCTGTTACTGTTTTTTTCTCACTCAGTAAGATAATTTTTCCTGTCTCAGATAAACAACAAGATAATTCTGGGGGGCAGAGCCAAGATGGCAGAGTAAAAGCAGTGACTTGTTTGAGCTCTCCCCCAAACCCCTCCAAATACCTGTAAAAATGGCCTTAAACAAATTCTAGAGCATCAGAACCCACAAAAAGACAGAGTGAAACAAATTTCCAGCCCAAGACAACCTGGATGGTTGATTAGAAAGGTCTGTCACACCATTCTGGGAGAGAAACACAGTTCAGCATGGGCACACAGGAAAAGACTAAACCTCAGTGAACCTGGAGCAGGCCTCAGAGGACTGAATTACGGGCAACTGTGGGGTTTCCAGACTTTTCAACCTACAAATGCCAAAGACAACTTAGAAGGTCAGTAGGAAAAGTCTGTGAGTACAGTGAGAGAGAAGATTGGTTTCAGCCCTAGTCCCGGCACAGCCCCAGAGTGGCAACTGCTTCCAGAGCTTCTAGTCCACAGACTGAGGGGGAATCAAGTGGCTGATCAGAGGGGAATTGCAGGGATCTCTTTGCTGGTTCTGAGGCAGGGATCTTTTCCTTTCCCTGTGCTTCGATCTGGGTCACTGTTCTGGGGGGTGGTCCTGGGGCAAAGAGGAGTGCTGGCATGGTGGAGCTTGTAGTGGCGGTGGAGGGGAAATTCTCCTCACATTTCCAAGGCAGAAAAAAGGACTTTTGGTCACTCATAGACCAGAGCACAGGCCAGGAAAGGAGTAAACACCTCGCCCTTGATCATGACACCTTGGAAGAATTGATTTCTGGAAAATAAAATTAAGGGGTGAGAGAGGATTATACTGTGAGAAGGAGAAAGGGAGAGGTAGAATGGAGTAAATTATCTCATATAAAACAGACAAGAAAAGGCTTTTACAGTGGAGGGAAAGTGGAGGAAGGTGAGAGGGAATTCTCATTGGATTTGGCTTAAGGAGGGAATAACATACACACTCAGTTGGGTATGGAAATCTATCTTACCCTACAGGAAAATAGGGAAGAAGGAGACGAGAGCTGGGGGTGATAGAGGGGAGGGCAGATTGGGGGAGGGGATAATCAGAAGCAGACATTTCTGAAGAGGGACAGGGTCAAAAGAGAGAATAGAATAAACAGGGGGCGGGATAGGATGAAGGGAAATATAATTAGTTTTTCACAGCATGACTACTATGAAAGTGTTTTGCATGACTACACAAGTACAACCTGTATTGAGTTGCTTGCCTTCTCAATGAGAGTAAGTGGGGAGGGAGGGAGGGAGAAAATTTGGAACCCAAAGTTTTAAAAACAAATGTTAAAAATTGTTTCCCCATGCAACTGGGAAATAAGATATATAGACAATGGGATATGGAAATCTATCCTGCCCTACAGGAAAATAGAAAAGGAAGGGGATAAGAGAAGGGGGGGAGATAGAAGGGAGGGTAGATTAGGGGAAGGGGTACTCAGAGTGTAGGACGTCCTCGAGTGGGGGGAGGGACAAGATGGGGAGAAAATTTGGAACTCAAAATCTTGTGTAAGTGATTGTTGAAAACTAAAAGTAAATAAATACATAAATTGTTTAGAAAAGATAATTCTGACTCAGTAATTTAATTGGGAAGATATTACATAAATAGATTAGTTAAGTAAAATTGTCATTTAAAAAATTATATTAGCTTTACCTACACATGCACAATGATTTTTACTTTATTTAAATCTTGCTTTGTATAAAAGGTATTTTTATCATAGTTTATATTCGTATAGTTCCTATGTCTGTTTTGGTAGGTATACTTTCATATTGTTTTATACTGTCTAGTTATTTTACATGATCTAAAACTATTGATTGATATTGCTGACATATAGTGTAGTTTCCCTGTTTTTCTCTTTTGATTAAATCTGATTTTAGCTTTGACTTTGTCTGAGATCATGATTACTATTTTACATAATAAATTCTGCTCCTGACCTTTATTTTATGTTTCTGTATATCTCTCATTTTAATAGCATTTCCTAAAAGCAACGTATTTTTTAATTCAGACTTTTAGTCTGCTATCAGTTTTCCATTTTATGGGTAAATTCAATCCATTTACATTCTAAACTAGAATTATAATTGTTGTATATTCTCTTTCTTCCTGTTTTCCTCACTATCCTTCTCACCCTATTCCTTTCCTTTCTCACTCCTCTACTTTACTTCTACTTGTTACCTTTCCCTCCTGTTCCTTAATTTAATTCCTGACCTTAACCCCTCCCCTCTTCCAGGAATCCTTCCTTTATTCTCTCCCTCCACACTATCACCTTACCTTCTTATTTCTTTCTGAATTTAGAAGATTTTTATACCCTCCTAAATATATATGTTGTTCCCTCTTTATCCCATTCTTGTTAATCTACACATCCTTCTGTAGCCCCATCCTATTTCCTATCCCTCCCTTATCTTCTCCTACCTCCCTATCCCCTTGCCTTCTTATTTTTTTCTGAATTTGGAAGACTTTTATACCCTTATAGATATAGATATAGATGTGTATACACACACATATTGTGTATATATATATATATATATACACAATATGTGTGTGTGTATATTTCCCTGTTTAACACATTCCCATTGAGAGTAGAGTTCCAGAACTACCTGCCTTCCTCCCCTAATTCCTCTCTATCACTTCTTCCTCTTGCACTTGCACCTCATTTGTATGAAATAATTACTCTTTTTGCCTTCTACATTTTTTGCTTTTTAGAATCACCTCATACTCAGCTCTACCATACTCTTTCTTTGGAATTAATGACAATCTAGACATACAGTTTACATTTCCATCTTTAAAAATTAAACAATTTGTTCTTATTGAACTTAGTCTTTGATGCTTACCTTATATTTCTCTTGGATCTTGATAGAAACATGACTGTGGATATTACTTTGTTCAGTAATCTGTTGAGCATGAACAAGTGAGACATAAACAGGGATACATGTGTTTACCCAAGGTGTTTCCCAGCATTATAGATTTTCAATGCCCAGTCCTAATAAAAGGATTTCCAGTTGATAGTGAGTCCACTTTGGAAAAACAAATAGATATTTAAAAGTATAGAGTTCAGTTTATGGAATGCCCATTGAGTTGTCTGTCAGAATTTTTTTTTTTAGCCCTGAGATGGACCTTGTATATGGATAAGGAACTTGGCCCCTAAGTGAAAAAGAAGTCAACAAAATGGATTTTATTTTATTAAATAAGTCTTTCATTGATGCTAGGTGCCTCACTGCTGTAAACTCATATTTTTAGCATTGACCTAGAAATGGTATGTGATTGTGAATCATAGGCACCGTAATTTTAGGACAGTAAAAGTTATAAGTGATCCAAAGAGCAATAGTCAGATGTTTAGTTGGTGTGAGGAGGCTGTATTATATAACTAACAATTTTATGTCTTTTATAAAGAATCATATTGAGGATATAGATGAATGGAAAACGTCAGCATGTCATGTCATAAAGAGTCCAAATGTACTAACACAAACTAGTACCATGAAAATATTAGAAAATTCAAAGGAAAGTGTTAATAATGTCTCAGATATGGGCACAAATTATAATTGTAACAGTAAAATTGGGTATGGAATGGTTTCAGTCTGCACTGTACTAGTTTTTGAGTGAATAGAATGTCAAAATTGAAAGATAGTGATGTAAGATATTTTTCCCTATCAAAAATCGGGAGATTCAAATACAATAACAATATTAGATTGGCAACAAGTTTTCTTACATGTTTATATTTAAGTTCATCAACTCTGTTCATAAGATTCTTAGAGTATAATTTTGAAAAAGATTATAGTAAAGTGCTGTTAATTTTTAAGAATGACTTAGAAAATGGAGCATTTGTAACATAATTAGAACTATTAGATTTATTAGAGACACTTGTCTAGAAGACAGTGCTCGTCCTCTGGTTAATGATGTCTTAAGAGGTTTAGGATTTGTAAACAATATAGCAGGAATTGAGAAGTTGGAACTATTAGAAAATTGAAAACAATAAAGTTTTCTAGGATTAGGAATATTTTGAAGTAAAATGTGAAATAGGCTATATATTCTGTGTTTAAATGATAAATTTGTCGATTTATTATTTAGCCTATATTGCTATAGCTTATTCAAATGACTTTTTTCTTTTTATTATAAATTATATTTTATTTTTCCAAGTACATGTAAAGATAATTTTCAGCATTCATTTTTCTGCTTATTTAAGTATTTTATTTTTCCCCAGTTACATGTAAAAAAGTAATTTTTAACATTTGTTTTGAAAAATTTGAGTTCCAAATTCTCTCCCTTCCTTTTTTCCTAACCCCCTTCCCACCCCTCATTGAGAAGGCAAGAAAGTCCATATAGGTTATACTTGTGTAGACATGCAGAACATTTCCATATTAGTCATGTTGTGAAAGAAAACAGAGACCCAGCAACAACAACAATAGCAATAAAACCCTCAAGAAAAATAGAGTTAAAAAAAAAGTATACTTCAGTCTGTATTCAGATACCATCAGTTCTTTCTCTGGGAATGGATGGCATTTTTCATCACAAGTCCTTCAGAGCTGTCTTGGATCACTGTATTGCTGAGAGTGGCTAAGTCATTCATAACTGATTGTCTTATAGTATTGCTGTTACTTTGTACACAGTACATTTCACTTTGCATCAACTCATGTAAGTCTTTCCAGGTTTTTTGAGAGCATCCTGCTCAGCATTTCTCTTGCCACAATAGTTTTCCATCATAATTGCATACCACAGTTTATTCAGCCATTCTCCAGTTGATGGGCTTCCCCTTAATCTCCAATTCTTTGCCACCAGAAAAGAGCTGCTATAAATATTTTTGTATATATAGGTCCTTTTCTTTTTAGTTTTTTATCTGTTTTGGGATGTAGACCTTATAGTGGTATTGTGATGTTGCTAGGTCAAAGGATATGCATGGTTGTATAGCCCTTTGAGCATAGTTCCAAATTGCTGTCCAGAATGGTTGGATCAATTCACAGCTCTACCAGCTGTTCATTAATATCTCATTTTTCCCACATCCTCTCCAACATTTGTCTTTTCCTTTTCTGTCCTATCAACTAATCTAATGGGTATGAGATTCAGAATTCAGAATTGTTTTAATTTGCATTTCTGCAGTCAGTAGTAATTTAGAGCAGTTTTTTCATACGGCTATAGATAGTTTTGATTACTTCATCTGAAAACTGTTCATATCTTTTAATCATTTATCAATTGGGGAATGGCTCTTGCTTTTACAAATTTGACTCAGTTCTCTATATGTTTGGGAAATGAAGCCTTTATCAGAGAAACTTGCTTCAATTTTTTTTCTCAGTTACTATTGCTAACTGTATGTCCCTCCATCTTATTCTCCCCCCCTGCCATTTATTCTATTCTCTCTTTCTCTTTTCATCCTGTCCCTCCTCAAGTATTTTGCTTCTGACTATCCCCTCCCTCAATTTGCCCTCCCTTCTATCACTCTCCCCCTTCTCTTATCCCCTTCCCCTTCTACTTTACTTTCCTGTAGGGTAAGATAGATTTCTATACCCAATTGAGTGTGTATGTCATTCCCTCTTTGAGCCAATTCAGATGAGAGTAAGGTTCACTCACTCCATCTCACCTTCCCCCTCTTCTCCACTGTAAAAGCTTTTTCTTGCCTCTTTTATGTCAGATAATTTACCCCATTCTACCTTTCCCTTTCTCTTCCTCCCAGTACATTCCTCTCTATATTTTTTAGATATCATCCCTTCATATTCAGCTCACACCTGTTCCCTGTCTATATATACTCCTTTTAACTGCCCTAATAATGAGAAAGTTCTTATGAGTTACAAGTATCATACTCCCATGTAGGAATGTAAACAGTTTAACCTTATTAATCTCTTATTATTTCCCTTCCCTATTAACCTTTTTACCCTTCTCTTGACTGTTATATTTGAAAGTCAAATTTTCTATTCAGCTCTGGTCATTTCATAAAGAATGCCTGAAAGTCCTGTATTTCTTTTACTATCCATTTTTTTCCCCCTGAAGGATCATACTCAGTTTTGCTGGGTAGATGATTTTTGGTTGTAATCCTAGCTCCTTTGCCCTCCAGAATGTCATATTCCAAACCTTCCAGTATTTTAATGTAGAAGCTACGAAATCTTGTGCTATCCTGATTGTGGCTTCATGATACTTGAATTGTCTTTATTGCTATTTGCAGTATTTTCTTCCTGACCTGGAAGCTCTGGAATTTGCCTATAATATTCCTGGCAGTTTTCATTTTGGGACCTCTTTCAGGAGGTGATTAGTAGATTCTTTCAATTTCTATTTTAACCTTTAGTTCTAGAACATCAAGGCAGTTTTCCTTCATAATTTCTTGAAAGATGATGTCTAGGCTCTTTTCTTTGATCATGGCTTTCAGGTAGTCCAATAATTTTTAAATTATCTCTTCTTCATCTGTTTTCTAGGTCACTTGTTTTTCCAGTGAGATATTTCATATTGTCTTCTATTTTTCATTCTTTTGCTTTTTAAAATTGTAATTGTTTCTTGATTTCTCATAAAGCTTCCATTTGCTCAGTTCTAATTTAAAAAGTAATTATTTTCTTCAGTGAGTTTTTGTACCTCCTTTTCCATTCGGCCAACAAAACACTTTTCTCACAAATAAACGCACAAACAATTGGAGAAATATGAGCTGCTCATAAGGGAGGCTGAGCCAATATGATGAAAATGGCAAGTCAATTTAAATTTACTCATTCAGTGCTATATCAATTAAAGCACCAAATAATTATTTTATATAACTAGAAGAAATAATAACAAAATTCATCTGGAAGAACAAAAAAAAATGAACAGTAGTATTCCATTACATTCAGATACCCAACTTGTTCAACCATTCCACAATTGATGAGCATCCCCTCAATTTCCAATTCTAAGCCACCACAAAAAGATCTGCTATAAATATTTTTTGTACATGTGGGTCTTTTTCCCGTTTGTATGATCTCTTTGGGATTCAGACATAGAAGTGCTATTGCTGAGTCAAAGGATATGAACAGTATTATAGCCCTTAGCGCATAGTTCCAAATTGCTTTCCAGAATGTTTGGATCAATTCACAACTCTATCAGTAATGCATTAGTGTTCCAATTTTCCCACATCTTCTCCAACGTTTATCATTTTCCAGTTGTGTCATGTTCGCCAATCTGATAGGTGTGATGTGGTACTTCAGAGTTGTTTTGATTTGCATTTCTCTAGTTAATAGTGATTTAGACATTTTTTCATATGATTATAGATAGCTTTAATTTCTTCATCTGAAAACTTCCTGTTCATATCTTTTGACCATTTATCAATTGGGGAATGACTTGTATTGTTATTAATTTGACTCGTTTCTCTATATATTTTAGAAATTAGGCTTTTTTAGTTGCATGCCCAATTCATTGATCTCATCTTTCTCTATTTTATTCATGTAAGCATTGAGAGATATAAAACTTCCCCTACGAGCCACTTTTGCAGCATCTCCTGAGTTTTGGTGTGTTGTCTCCTTATTGTCATTCTCTTGGATGAAGTTCTTGATTATTTCTATAATTTGTTATTTGACCCACTCATTCTTAAGGATTAGATTATTTAATTTTCAATTAATTGTTAGTCTCTCTTTCTGTGGTCCTTTATTACATGTAATTTTTACTGCATCATGATCTGAAAAGGATGCATTTAATTCTGCCATTCTGCATTGGATTGTGAGATTTTTATACCCTAATACGTGATCATTTTTTGTGTAGGTGCCTTGTGTAGCTGAGAAAAAAGGTGTATTCCTTTCTATCCCCATTCAGTTTTCTCCAGAGGTCTGCCATATCTAACTTTTCTAAAATTCTATTCATCTCCATAACTTCTTTCTTGTTTATTTTGTGGTTAGATTTATCTAGTTCTGAGAGGGAGAGGTCCCCCACTAGTATAGCTTTGCTGTCTATTTCTTCCTGTATATACCTTAACTTCTCCTTTAAGAATTTGGGTGCTAAACCACTTGGTGCATATATGTTTAGTAATGATATTATTTCATTGTCCATGGTTACTTTTAGCAGGATGTAATTTCCCTCCTCATCTCTTTTGATTAGATCTATTTTTGTTCTTGCTTTGTCTGAGATCAGGATTGCTACCCCTGCTTTTTTTACTTCAGCTGAAATGCAAGGTATTCAGTTCCAGCCTTTTATTTTTACTCTGTGTGTATCCTTCTGCTTCAGATGTGTTACTTGTAAACGACGTATTGTAGGATTATGGTTTTTCATCCATTCTGCTATCTGCTTCCATTTTATGGGAGAGTTCATCCCATTCACATTCATAATTATGATTATTATCTGTGTTTCTCTCCATCCTATTTTCCCGTTTATCTTTTTCTCTTTCTTTTCTCCCTTTTCCTCCTCACTAGAGTCTTGCTTTTGACCACTGCTTTGCTCAATCTCCCTTCCCTTTTATCAACCCCCTTTCTTTTCTTGCCCTTTTCTCTTGCTTCTTCCCTCCCTTCTATCTATCCTCTCCCTTTTCTTTCCCCTCCTACTTCCTATAGGGTAAGTTAGATTTCTATACCCATCTGATTATGTTATTCCCTCTTTGAGTCAAATTGGATGAGAATGAGGTTCAAACAATGCTTTTCTACTTCCCTTCTTTCCCTCTACTGTAATAGGTCTTTTGTGCCTCTTTATGTAATGTAATTTACCCTTTTCTGCCTCCTCCTTTCCTCTTCTCCAAATACAATCCCTTTCTACCACTACATTAGATTTTTTATCATCATATCAAAGTCAACTTCACTCTTGCCCTCTGTCTATATGTACCTCTTTTAAATATCATACTAAAGATACAGTTCCCAAGAGTTACAAGTATCATCTTCCCTTGTAGAGATGTAAACAGTTTGCCCTTATTGAATAACATTTTTTTCTTTCCTGTTTACCTTTTTATGTCTTTCTTGAGTCTTGTATTTGAAGAGCAGATTTTCTGTTGAGCTCTAGTCTTTTCTTTCCTTCTCTCTCTCTCTCTCTCTCTCTCTCTCTGTCTCTCTCTCTGTCTCTTTTGGCAAGGCAATGGGGTTAAGTGATTTGCCCAAGGTCACAGAGCTAGTGAATATCCTCTGTCTGAGGCCAGATTTGAACTCAGGTCCTCTGGATTCCGGCACTGTTGCTCTATCCACTGTGCCACCTAGCTGCCCCTGAGCTCTAGTCCTTTCAAAAGGAAGGTTTGGAAGTCCCCTATTTCATTCAGTGTCCATCTCATCCCCTGAAAGATTATGCTCAATTTCACTGCTCTCCTTGGTTGTGGTCTAAGCTTCTTTAACATAGGTAATATCATATTCCAGACCCTGCCATATTTTAATGTAGAAATTGCAAGGTCTTGGCGTAATCCTGACTGTGGTTCCACAATATTTAAAATGTTTCTTACTAGATGCTTGCAGTATTTCCTCTTTGACCTGGTAGTTTTGGACTTTGGCTACAATATTCCTTAGAGTTTTCAATTTGGGATCTCTTTCAGGAGGTAATAGGTGGATTCTTTCCACGACTAATTTACACTGTGATTTTAGGACCTCAGGGCAGTTTTCCTTGATGATTTCTTCAAAGATGCTGTCCAGGATCTTTTTTATTTTCATTGTGGCTTTCAGGCAGACCCATTTTTTTTGTGTTTGTTTGTTTGTTTTTAGGCAGTTGGGGTTAAGTGACTTGCCCAGGGTCACACAGCCAGTAAGTGACAAGTGTTTGGTCTGAGGCCTCATTTGAACTCGGGTCCTCCTGATTTCAGGGCCAGTGCTCTATCCACTGTGTGCCCTAGACCAGTAATTTTTAAATTATCTCTCCTTAATCTGTTTTCTAAGTCTGTTGTTTTTCCAATGAGGTATTTTATGTTTTCTTCTATTTTTTCATTCTTTTGGTTCTGTTTTACTGATTCTTGTTGTCATAGAGTCATTAACTTCCATTTGCCCAATTTTTAATGAATTATTTTCCTCCATTAGATTTTCTACCTCCTTTTTCATTGGTCCATTTTACTTTTTAAGGAGTTCTTCTCTTCATTGAATATTTGTGCCTCCTTTCCCATTTGGCCAATTCTGCTTTTTACGGAGTTGTTTTCTTCAGTGTACTTTTATTCCATTTGTCCAACTGTATTTTTTAAGGACTTGTTTTCTCTGGTCAATCTTTGTTTTTCCTTTTCCAAGCTGTTGACTCTCTTACGTACCTCTCATTTCTTTTCTCAATTTTTCTTCTACCTCTCTTATTTGCATTTTAAAATCCTTCTTGAGGGGGCGGGGTCAAGATGGCAGAGGGAAAGCAGTGACTTGCTTGAGCTCTCCCCCTAAACCCCTCCAAATAGCTATAAAAAATGACTCTAAACAAATTCTAAAGCAGCAGAACCGACAAAAAGACAGAGTGAAACAAATTTCCAGCCCAAGACAGCCTGGATGGTTGATCAGAAAAGTCTATCGCGCCGAGTGGGGGGAGGAGCACAGCTTGGTGTGGACGCGCAGGCCACAGCGAACCTGGAGTAGGCCTAAGAGGACTGAATCATGGGCAGCTGTGGTGGTTTCCAGACTTTTCAACCCACGAATGCCAAAGACAACTTAGAACGTCAGTAGGAAAAGTCTGTGACTGCGGTGAGAGAGAGAAGCTAGGTTTCAGCCTCAAGTCCTGAGCTCGGACCAGGGCCGTTTCCTGAGCTGCAGGACCACAGACTGAGGGGGAATCGAGTGGCTGATCAGAGGGGGATTGCAGGGATCTATTTGCCAGTGCTGAGGCAGGAATCTCTTGCTTTACCTGTGGTTGGATCTGGGTCACAGTTTTGAGGGGCGGTTCTAGGGCGAGGAGGAACGCTGGTGTGCTGGAGCTTGTTGTGGCTGTGGAGAGGAAACATCTCTACCTTTATCATACCACCTTGGAAGAACTGAAAATTTTCAGGTCCCTAGAAGTATCTCTGAAAACAGCTGTACAAACCCCCAAAGCTTGGGACAGTACATTCTCCACATTGGAAGCAGACTCTTACCTTAACAAAGAGTTTAAAACTCAAGTAATTGGCCAGGATCATGAGTAAGCAGTGCAAAAAGAGTCAGACTGTATTATCTTACTTTGGTGACAAAGAAGATCAAAACATACAACCAGAAGAAGACAATAAAGTAAAAGCTCCTACATCCAAAGCCTCAAAGAAAAATATGAATCGGTCCCAGGCCTTGGAAGAGCTCAAAAGGGATTTTGAGAAGCAGGTAGAGACATAGAGGAAAAACTGGGAAGAGAAATGAGAGTGATGCAAGAAAATCATGAAAAACAAGTCAACAGCTTGCTAAAGGAGACCCAAAGAAATACTGAAGAAAATAACACCTTAAAAAATAACCTAACCCAAATGGCAAAAGAGGTCCAAAAAACCAGTGAGGAGAAGAATGCCTGAAAAAGCAAAATTGGCCAAATGGAAAAGGAAGCCCAAAAGATTACTGAAGAAAATACTTCCTTAAAAATTAGAATAGAGCAATTAGAAGCTAGTGACTTTATGAGAAATCAAAACACTGTAAAACAAATCCAAAAGAATGAAAAATTAGAAAACAATGTGAAATATCTCATTGGAAAAACAGCTGACCTGGAAAATAGATCCAGGAGAGATCATTTAAAAATTATTGGACTATCTGAAAGCCAGGATCAAAAAAAGAGCCTAGACATCACCTTTCAAGAAATGATCAAGGAAAACTACCCTGATATTTTACAACCAGAGGGCAAAACAGAAATTGAAAGAATCCACCTATCACCTCCTAAAAGAGATCCCCAAAGGAAAACTCCTAGGAATATTGTAGCCAAATTCCAGAGTTCCCAGGTCTAGGAGAAAATGTTACAGGCAGCCAGAAAGAAACAATTCAAGTATTGTGGAAACAATCAGGATAACACAAGATTTAGCAGCTTCTACATTAAGGGACTGCAGGGCATGGAATATAATATTTCGGAGGGCAAAGGAGATAGGATTACAACCAAGAATCACCTACCCAGCAAAACTGAGTATAATTCTTCAGGGGAAAAAATGGTCATTCAGTGAAATAGAGGACTTTCAAGCATTCTTGATGAAAAGACCAGAGCTGAATAGAAAATTTGACTTTCCAATACAATACTCAAGTGGAACATGAAGAGGTAAACAGGAAAGAGAAAATCGTAAGAGACTTATTAAGGTTGAACTGTTTACATTCCTGCATGGAAAGATGATATTTGTAACTCATGAGACCTTTGTCAATTTTAGGGTAGTTGGAGGGAAAGAATTATATGTATACATATATAGATAGATAGAGGACACAGGGTGAGTTGAAGATGAAGGGGTCAAATCTGGAAAATAAAATTAAGGGGCAAGAGAGGGTTATACTAGGAGAAGGAGAAAGGGAGAGGTAGAAAGTGATAAATTATCTCACACACACACACAAAAAAAAAAAAACAAACCAGAAAAGAAAAGGCTCTTACAGTGGAGGGGAAACAGGGGAAGGTGAGAGGGAATGAGTGAATCTTATTCTTATAGGATTTGACTTCAGGGGGGAATAACACACACTCAGTTGGGCATGGAAATCTGTCTTACCCTACGGGAAAATAGGGGAGGAAGGGAACAAGGGAGTAGGGGGATGATAGAGAGGAGGGCAGATTGGGAAAGGGGGTAACCAGAAGCAAATACTGCTGAGGGGGGTCAGGGTCAAAAGAAAGAATAGAATAAATGGGGGGGTGGGATAGCATTAATGGAAAAAGAGTTTTTCACAGCATGTCTACTATGGAAGTGTTTTGCATAACTGCACATGTATGATCTATGTTGAGTTGCTTGCCTTTTCAATGAGGGTGGGTGGGGAGGGAGGAAGGGAGAAAATTTGGAACCCAAAGTTTTAAAAACACATGTTTAAAAAAAAATGTTTTCACATGCACCTGGGAAATAAGAAATACAGGAAATGGGGTACAGAAATCTATCCTACCCTACAGGAAAATTGAAGGGGAAGGGGATAAGAGAAGGCGGGGGGAGAGATAGAAGGTAAGGCAAACTAGGGGAAGGGGTATTCAGAATGCATGCCATCTTGGGGTGGGGGGAGGGGCGAGGTGGGGTGAAAATTTGGAACTCAAAATCTTGTGGAAGTAAATGTTGAAAACTAAAAATAAATAAATTTATTAATAAAAAAAATAAACTAAAAAAAAATTCTTCTTGAGCTTTTTCAAGAAGGCTTTTTGGGCTTGAGACCAGTTCATCGAAACCCTTTGAGGTTTCAAATGTGGGTATATTGACAATGTCGTCCTCTTTTGAATTTGTGTTTTGATCTTTCCTGTTCCCACAGTAAGAATCTGTGGCCATTGTCTGTTTCTGCTTTTTGCTCATTGTGTTTGCCTATTTCCTGGCTTTGAGCTCTCCTGCTTTAGCAAATGGGGCACTGACCCAAGCTTCTTGTGCCTGGGAGCCAGGAATCTGGTCATTGGTTTTGTGTTCTGGGGCCTCCAGTTCTGGCAGCTGGAGGCTGTACGTATTTGGCAGCTTACCTGATGCTGAGCTGGAGTCAACAACACTGAAGCTCTCAGGGTGGGAATGGGATGTGGCCTCTAGAGAGTGCCTGCTCACCCATACTGCTTTGAAGCACTGGAAGTTTTGGCCACTGGAGGATGCTTGCCCACCTGGACTTGTGCTTCCTTGGAGTTGTACTGAAGGACCGGGAGATTTGACTGTTGGAGGAAGCCCACCTGCCGGTACACATGGTGGTTTTCCAAGATAGAGTCTACCAGTTCCCCTACCTCTACCAAGGTACTTGGGGCATCCTGGTGTTGGCACTTGCCTGCTCCACCACCCTGGGGCTCAGGATCTTCCTCAGTTTTGCTG
This sequence comes from Vombatus ursinus, assembly GCF_900497805.2. Classification (NCBI taxonomy): domain Eukaryota; kingdom Metazoa; phylum Chordata; class Mammalia; order Diprotodontia; family Vombatidae; genus Vombatus; species Vombatus ursinus. Next base: position 34,546,396 of record NW_020954610.1, read on the forward strand.
AAATGGGGCTTGCGCCTGACTTGCTCCCATCCTATATTACTCCCTTCCACCAGAGTAAGAGGGACCTTTCCTGTTAATCCCCCAAGCTCCTTGGGCTACAAGACTCCTGCACCCAGTGTTTCTGTTGGCTCAGCTGTTCAGAGTTTTTCTTGGGGTGATATTTTCTGTGTTTTTAGAGGTCGGTAAGGTAAGGTGGAAGCGTCTTACTTCTTACTCCACTATCTTGGTTCCCAGACTTCCTCTGCAACCAAAATGAACATTAAGGGAATCATTGAAAAAAAAGTGAAGAAAGGCAGACTCACAGAACCAGATTTCAAATTGTATTATAAAGTGATAATCATCAAAACAAGTGGTACTGGCTAAAAAATAAAGTGGCTATCAGTGGAATAGATTAGGTATATGAGATACAGGAATAAATGACTATAATAATTTAGTGTTTGATAAACCCAAAGATCCATATATTTGAAGTAAAACTCACCATTCAAGAAAAACTGCTGGGCAAACTGGAAAGCAGTCAGGCAGAAAGTAGTCCCAGACAAACATTTCATACCTTTTACTAAGATAAGGTCAACATGGGTACATGTGTTTGACATAAAGGGTGGTATCATAAACAAATTAGGAGAGCATGGAAAATTTTACCTGTCAGATTTATGGATATTGGAAGATTTTATGCCCAAATAAGAAATAGAGAAGATCCACAACTAAAATGGATGTTGATTACATGAAATTAAAAAGGCTTTGTAGAACCAAAATCACCCAGCCCAAATTAGAAGAAAAGGGGGGGAAATTTATAGCAAGTTTCTCTGATAAAGGCCTCATTTCTCAGCTGTGTAGGAAACTGAGCCAAATTCATTAAAGAGCCATTCCCCAAATCATGAATGGCCAAAGGGTCTGAACAGGCAGTTCTGAGAAGAAATCAAAATTATCAGGAGTCTTATAAAATGCTCTAAATCAGTAATAATTAAAGAAGTATAAAATAAAACTGCTCTGAGGCACCACCTCACACCTATCAGATTCGCTAATATGACAGAAAGGGAAAATGAGAAATGGTAGAGGGGATGTAGAAAAACAGATACATCAGTGCTCCATTGGTAGAGTTGTAAACTGGTCCAACCATTCTGGAGAACAATTTGTAACTATGCCCAAAGGGCTTTACAACTGTACATACCCTTTGACCCAGCAATACCACTGCTTTGTCTGTATCCCAAAGAGATCAAAGAAAAAGGGAAAGGACGTACATGTACAGACTATTTATAGCAACTTTTTTTATTTTGGTAAAACATTGGAAATTAAGGGGATGCCCATCAATTGGAGTATGGCTCTGCAATTTGTGCTTTATAATTGTCATGAAATAATATTTTGCTTCAAGATACAGTGAAAGAGATGGCTTAAGAAAAACCTGGCAAGACTTACATAAACTGAAGCAAAGTGAAGTAAGCAAAACTAGGAGAATTTTGTTCATAGTAATAGCATTATTGTATTAATAATCACCTGTGAAATACTTAGCTACTCAGATGATAAAATGATCCACAGCAATTCCAAATGTCTCATGATAAAAAGTGCTCTCCACTTCCGAGAGAGAACTGCTGTACTCTGAGTGCAAATTGAAACATTTTTTAACTTTATTTTCTCTCTTTTTTTTTCGTAACATGGCTTATATGGAAATATATTTTGCATCACTTCAAATGTATAATGGATATCATATTGCTTGCCTTCTCATTGGGTGGGGGAGGGGCTGGAAGGAGCAATAGAATTTGGAACTCAAAATAAAAAGTGAATGGTATATTGAGCTAGGAATTTCTCTTAATAGTCCATTAACTTAACTTTTATTAATTCTACTCCTCTCTCAAATGTAACTGTTTTTTTCATTGGGCTCACTCCTCCAGTTTCTCTAGAGGGTGTCATGAGTAGATATCTGTAGATGAAATAAGTACCAGAGTACTTATTTCTTATTATGTAACAGATCTGTGGTATTGTAGTCTTATTTATAATTTCTGGTAGAAGAGTGTGGTTATTAAAAGCAAAGATAAACAGAAAAGGCAATTTATTTAATTCAATTCAAGTTTTTAAAAATACTGTTAGTCATTATGATTATTATTAAAATGAAAGGTACTATGATATAATGATGGAGTTGGAGTTTGGAAGCTGTTTTAAGGATCAAATGAGATTATATATCTCTCCATATATGTACACACACATACATACACATATATACATATATGCATATATAATATTTTACAAATCTTAAAACATCATGTCCTCCCTGTTAGCAATTTTTTTAATGTTTAATGCCTTTAGGCTGTTGTTCAGATGGATAAAATGACTGATTTTTATAAATCAATAAAAGTATTAGAATATAAACTCCTTTACACAAAACAGCTTTAGGATAACTCCAGTGGCAGATTGAGATATCTACTTAATTGTGTACCCTCTGGGTTTGTTTTTAAAGCAAGGTCTCTGGATCTATGTGTACATTACATGAAGGCCAGCTAGCTTAGTTACTGTTGGTAAAGCTTGTCACCAGATTGGCTACAGAATCAATACTTTTTTGTCCATAGCAACTCTCATTGGAGGCTTGAGATCCTGTGTCAGCAGAGGATGGGCCCATATGAATGAAATCACAGATTCTTCAAGTACTGAAATAAGCTAAATATAAAGTTCTGAGAGCTGAGTTGATGAAAATTAATTTAAAGTTGAAGAATCATGGATAATATCATGGAGGAGATTTCATCTGAACTCACCTTTGAGGGCCATCAGTAGGAATAAATAACATGGGCTGGATCCTCTAGAGGTAGAGAGCATGGTGAACAAAAGTGTGGTGTGCAAATATATAGATCAATCCTCTGGAGGAGGCTGTTTTTTCTTCAGCGTTGGGTAGGTAGTACTATGAACTACTTAGTTATACCCCTAAAGTAGGTGAAACTTATAAGACTTGTGGTGCTATAATTAGAAATTTAACTGCTTTCTTCTGCCTGCTCACTCTATCTCAGTTCTGTGTCATTGCATTTACCTCTGTAAGGCAAAAAACAGAGTTTGGGAATATGATTGGCTATTCAGAATAAGGCTACATTGCTGATCTTCCTACTCCATCTCCCACTCTCACTTCCAGCCCAGATATCTAAGTCACCTGGCCAAAAGCTTGTTGCTCTTCAGATCCTTGACAGCCTTACCTGGATTTACCTCCAGGCTTATAGGAGGTTACAACTGTATTGTATTGGACTCTTACCTTGCTCCCTGAAGTCTATATCCTAAAGCCTTCTCAGCTTTGAATCTTAATTCTGACTTTGTATCTTATTGTTTGCAGTATCCTTTTTACATAGCTAAGTAAAATCTCTGTTTTGTTTGAACGAATCTGTATCTTTATTTGTTATATATCCGGAGGCTGAGAGAGACTGGCAGTGAGCCAGTCTAGAGCAAGATGTGAGTGCCAATGTCTTCAATAAAAAAAAGATGATCTGAGTAGTTTCATGCCATGGTATACTTTGCGTTTTGGCTGTCTGATATTTGGTAGAATCCATTTACTCTGGACTCTCATAAATATTAATTTATCTCTCCTCAGCTCTTTGGATTTTATTGCCACTTAGACTCATAGTTGACCTGGCTTGGTATTTAAATTTTAATTATCTTCCTATCTTGCCACTCCCATGTCCTACATAGGAGTTATCTTTTCACTTCTCAGGGAATTTCCCTCATCAGGGGATTTTCTGCTTTATCAGTACTTGCCCTGCTTGCCTGTTTGAACTCCCCAAAGATTGGAGGTTAAATTGGTAGAGGCAACTGCCATTTGTCTAAGCAGTTGGTTAAATGAACCATGACAATGTGATAGCAACTGTCTCAGACCTTTGAAAAACTTGGCATGGGTGTGTTTGAGATCTTGAAAGTCACAAACCAGCAGCAGGCTGTGGCCCTGGCCCCAGATAACACCTAATGTCTTATCCTTGTTTTTCTTTTTTTGCTGAATACATGGAAAATTTCCAGTGTAACTTATTTATGTACCTTAATCCTGGTCATTCCCCAGAGGCCATTGACTAGGCCATGTAGTCTGCATGGTGTACTATCTAATAGAGCAGGACTGTCATATCACCTCAAAACTATGGCTAATAGCAGCTCTTAAGTGGATATTATAAATGAGTTTCTTCAGAAACTTTATGAGACTTTGATTCTTTGCTTCTCTTTTGCTGGTTTACTAACTAGCAAATCTTCTAGTTTTATCAGGGAGAAAGAAACATATTCTGAACCCTAAGTCAGAATCTAGCATGAAATGCTCCTGTACTGGTACCTTAATATTTGGAAGGTTTGGTAGTACCAACTTTGAATGAATTAGCTGTCATGAGTAGGTATTCCTTTTGTCTATATCTATAGTCTCTCTTCTTTTTTATTTTAAAATAAATGTTATTGATATCTTTTGTTTTTAGATCATCTACATTTTCCATTCATTTCTCTACTTTTTCTGAGCCATACCTCATAATTAAGATTAAAAAAAAAAAAGAAAAAAGGGAAGGGAAAAAAATCAGCAAAACTACCCAACATATCAAAAAGTCTGTTATTATATACAATACAACACATCCGTGATCCCCAACTTTTTTTTAACATTTGTTATTTATTTATTTTTGTTTTCCACATTTACTTCCATAAGATTTTGAGTTCCAAATTTTCACCCCATCTCGCCCCTCCCCCCACCCCAAGATGGCACACATTCTGAATACCCCTTCCCCTAGTCTGCCTTCCCTTCTATCTCTCCACCCCCTTCTCCTATCCCCTTCCCCTTCAGTTTTCCTGTAGGGCAGGATGGATTTCTGTACCCCATTTCCTGTATTATTTCCCAGTTGCATGGGAAGACTTTTTTTTTAAACATGTGTTTTTAAAACTTTGGGTTCCAAATTTTCTCCCTTCCTCCCTCCCCACCCACCCTCATTGATAAGGCAAGCAACTCAACATAGATTATACATGTGCAGTTATGCAAAACACTTCCATAGTAGACATGCTATGAAAAACTAACTCTATTTCCCTTAATCCTATCCCACCCCCCCATTTATTCTATTCTTTCTTTTGACCCTGACCCTCCTCAGAAGTACTTGATTCTGATTACCCCCTTTCCCAATTCTGCCCTCCTCTCTATCATCCCCCTACTCTCTTGTCCCCTTCCCCCCCTCCATTTTTCTGTAGGATAAGACAGATTTCCATATGCATTTGAGTGTGTATGTTATTCCCTCAAGTCAAATTCTATGAGAATAAGATTCACTCATTCCCTCTCACCTTCCCCCGTTTCCCCTCCACTGTAAGAGCCTTTTCTTTTGTTTTTTTTTTTGTGAGATAATTTACCCCATTCTACCTCACCCTTTCTCCTTCTCCTAGTATAATCCTCTCTCACTCCTTAATTTTATTCTCCAGATATCACCCCTTCATTTTCAACTCACCCTGTGCCCTCTATCTGTCTGTCTATCTATCTATCTATCTATCTATCTATATCTATATCTATATATACGTACATATAATTTTTTCCCCTCCAACTACCCTAATATTGACAAAGGTCTCATGAGTTACAAATATCATATTTCCATGCAGGAATGTAAGCAGTTCAACCATAATAAGTCTCTTATGATTTTCTCTTTCCTGTTTACCTCTTCATGTTCCACTCGAGTCTTGTATTTGAAAATCAGGTTTTCTATTCAGCTCTGGTCTTTTCATCAAGAATGCTTGAAAGTCCTCTGTTTCACTAAATGACCATTTTTTTCCCCTGCAAGATTATACTCAGTTTTGCTGGAATATTATATTCCATGCCCTGTGGTCCCTTAATGTAGAAGCTGCTAAATCTTGTGTTATCCTGATTGTGTTTCCACAATACTTGAATTGTTTCTTTCTGGCTGCTTGTAACATTTTCTTCTTGACCTGGGAACTCTGGAATTTGGCTACAATATTCCTAGGAGTTTTCCTTTGGGGATCTCTTTCAGGAGGTGATAGGTGGATTCTTTCAATTTCTGTTTTGCCCTCTGGTTCTAAAATATCAGGGTAGTTTTCCTTGATCATTTCTTGAAAGGTGATGTCTAGGCTCTTTTTTTGATCCTGGCTTTCAGATAGTCCAATAATTTTTAAATGATCTCTCCTGGATCTGTTTTCCAGGTCAGCTGTTTTTCCAATGAGATATTTCACATTGTTTTCTAATTTTTCATTCTTTTGGATTTGTTTTACAGTGTTTTGATTTCTCATAAAGTCACTAGATTCTAATTGCTCTATTCTAATTTTTAAGGAAGTATTTTCTTTAGTAACCTTTTGGACTTCCTTTTCCATATGTCCAACTTTGCTTTTTAGGGAATTCTTCTCATTGGTTTTTTGGACCTCTTTTGCCATTTGGGTTAGGCTTTTTTTTAAGGTGTTATTTTCTTCAGTATTTTTCTGGGTCTCCTTTAGCGAGCTGTTGACTTGTTTTTCATGATTTTCTTGCAAAACTCTCAGTTTTTCCTCCCCTTCTCTTACTTGCTTCTCAAAATCCCTTTTGAGCTCTTCCAAGGCCTGGGACTGATTCATATTTTTCTTTGAGGCTTTGGATGTAGGAGCTTTTACTTTATTGTCTTCTTCTGGTTGTATGTTTTGATTTTCTTTGTCACCAAAGTAAGATAATATAGTCTGACTCTTTTTGCGCTGCTTACTCATGATCCTGGCCAATTACTTGAGTTTTAAACTCTTTGTTAAGGTAAGAGTCTGCTTCCAATGTGGAGAATGTACTGTCCCAAGCTTTGGGGGTTTGTACAGCTGTTTTCAGAGATACTTCTAGGGACTTATAAATTTTCAGTTCTTCCAAGGTGCTACGATAAGGGGCGAGGTGTTTTCTCTCCACAGCCACAACAAGCTCCAGCACACCAGCGTTCCTCCTCGCCCTAGAAGCGCCCCTCAGCACTGTGACCCAGATCCAACTACGAGTAAAGCAAGAGATTCCTGCCTCAGCACTGGCAAAGAGATCCCTGCAATCCCCCTCTGACCAGCCACTTGATTCCCCCTCAGTCGGTGGGCCAGAAACTGAAACAGCCGTGGCCCCAGAGGCTGCGCTCGGGACTTGCAACTGAAACCTAGCTCCTTCTCTCACCACAGTCACAGACTTTTCCCACTGACCTTCTAAGTTGTCTTTGGCGTTCGTGGGTTGAGAAGTCTGGAAACTGCCACAGCTGCCCACGATTCAGTCCTCTAAGGCCTGCTACAGGGTTGCTGTGGCCTGTGTGCCCACGCTGAACTGCGCTCCTCTCCCAGCTCAGCTCAATATACCTTTCCTATCAACCATCCAGGCTGTCTTTGGCTGGAAATTTGTTTCACTCTGTCTTTTTGTGGGTTCTGCTGCTTTAGAATTTGTTTAGAGCCATTTTTCATAGGTATTTGGAAGGGTTTGGGGGGAGTGATCAAACAAGTCACTGCTTTCTCTCCGCCATCTTGGCTCCACTTCCTCTGATCCCCAACTTTTACAAGTGAATTTGGTCTAGGGGTCTTGGGAACCCTGAAATGCAAGAGCAAAGGACACAGGGCTGCCTCGAAAGAATTCAACCACTCAAGCCTTCTTTCAGTCCAAGTAGCTTATTAAAACACCAGTTGGGGTGGGCATGATTCCTAGTGAGTCTATGCTATTTGTGATGTCGAAACAAGCGGGCCAGATTTTAAGAAACTGCACATTTGATGAGAACAAAATTGGTACTTTTATACAAAAAGGCTGTGGGAAAATCTGGATGGGATCTAGGGTTGGCACATATCCTGGCATAGTCAGGAGGTACCAGAGGAAGGGGTCTAGATGGGTTAAGGAGTAGCAGGTAGCTTGGGGTGGGCCAGGTGCAGACACTGAGGGTCACAATGAAAGGGCAGTTAAAAGGATTATTGACCGGGGTGGGTGATGCCTCAGGCAAACGTCAGGGACTGGTCCATGTGGAAAAGTTCAGGGCCTTTTAGGGGTCCATCATTAGCACCCCATCACAAACAAGAAGGGAGAGGTACCTGGTCATTTCTCTTGGTTGCCTTTTCAGAATTCAGCTTCAGTTTTGTTCTTTCCATTCATATAATTATATATATATAATTAGTCACTGTATATGCTTTTATTGTGGTTCAGCTTACTTCACTTTGAAAACATCTTCTATGTTTCTCTGTATTTATCATTTCTTATAGGAAGTAACATTCTATTACATTCATATGCTATGTGTTTAACCCGTTTCCAGTGGATTGCATTGATTTTGTTTCCAATTCTTTGATATTTCAAGAAGTGCTTCTGTAAATATTTTGATTTATGGCAAGACCTTTCTTTTTTGTCACCCACCTCTCTGGGATATATGGCTGACAGTGGAATCTCTGAGTCAAAGTTGTGGACATTTGAGTCACTAATTCTCATAATTTCAGATTGCTTTCCAAAATAGTTGGACCCATTCACAATTTTACAACCAACATAATGGTGTGTCTGCCCTTTCCACAATCTCCTCAGTTTTTACTATTTTGACCTTTTGTTCTCTTTGCTAATTTGCTTATTATGAGGTGAAACTTTAAGCTTGTTTTGATTTCCATTTCTCTTATCAGTGAGTATTGGAGAGCTCATTCATATTATTGTTAATTATTTGCAATTCTTTTGAGAACTGTTTGTTTATATCTTTTGACTGCTTATGTGTTGGGAGAACTTTTTCCCCTTTCAAATGCCTCTTTCATATTTTCACCATATTACCTTCCCTGTGCCACTTTCTTGCTCAGAAGTTTTCTGCACCTTAAAAATCAAACCAAACTAATCAGTTATAATCCAGATTCTGTATTTTCTAGTTTCATTTTAAAATTTTCATGTAAATACTGTGCCACTGTTCTATTCTAACCAAAATGATCTAATCAGTGTTCACTGAACTTATGCATATTTTTACCTCTGTACTCTAAATTTTCCTCAGTGCTCCTACTCTTACACTTAGCTTTACATGTCCTTTAAATAGTTTTATTTGTGAATTTTTTCATACCACAGTTATTTTCCAGTATGCCACCCTCCTATTGAACTCTCCCTGGTAACATAAAACAGTTAAGCAGAACAAATCACATTTGACAATGTATATAACATTTTGAACCTGTACTTAACTGTTTGTGTAGTGACAGGAAGGATATTTCAACATCTGTTCTGCAAGACTAAGGTTTATTTCAGTTACTCTGACTTCAACTACTTTTTAGTGTTGTTTTCTTTTATATTTTTGCAGTCTTGCATATTGTTCTGCTGGTTGTAGTTACTTTCTTTTGCATTAGTTCATATAAGTCTTTTCTCATTTCTCTGGATTCTTTATATTTGTCATTTCTTGCGGCGCTGTAGTATCTTATCATCTTCATATATTACTATTTGATCAACTGTTTCCAAATGGTCTATGCATCCCTCTTTGTTTTCAGGTTTGTTTGGTTTTTTTTTTGGCTACAGCTAGAATAAAAGGAAAAAAATACAAATTCTTAAAAAAGTATTAAAAATCTAAAGTCTGACATGACAAAACGTGGGGAATTGACAGATTTGTGACCAAGAGCCATTCCCCAATTAATACGTGGCCAAGGGATACAGACAGGCAGTTTGCAAATTAATAAATATAAACTATCAGCAACCATCTGACAAAGTCTGCAGAGTTGCTTAATAGAGACACGTACATTTTACCCATCATTCAGTAAAGATGAAAAAGTTGTTGTAAGAGCTATGTAAAAAAAAAAAAGGCTTTTCTACATGGGACTCTATGAATTTGACCATCATACGATAAAAGTTATAAAATTGTTCATACCCTTTGACCCATTCATCCTATTACTAGGTTTATACCTATTACTGAGAATGAAGTGAAAAAAAAAGACCTATGTGTAAAAATATTCATAGAGAAATGTTCATAATAGCAAAAACATAATTTTAACACAAACTTGCCCAGGATACAGAATGGCTGAAGAAATTACGGTGTATGGATATCATGGTTTTGTGGATAATGACTAATATGAAGAAATAAATAAGGGAAGACATATGAAATGATACAGAGTGAAGAAAAAAAATTATACACACTGACAAGAACTGTGTGAATGAAGGCTAAATGAAGAAACAAAATTCAGGTTAAATATAAGTGGACTTCATTCACATCACTTTGCTAAATGATACAGATTTCCTTTTATTTTGATTGATAGCACAATATCTGTCATACAGCAGTGTAAAATTTATTAAGTGATTGCATTTTTGTTACCTACCTAGTGTGTTCTAGGAGTCTTCAAATCTTTGTAGGTCTTTATTTGAATAACCTTCACCTGTGGCACCTGAATTTCAAGAAATACTAATTCATTTCTTTCCTCCTTCTTCCTTCCTTCCTTTAGGGTACTTCTGTCTGCTTATCCTTCATGGGAACAGCTCATAACTGTTCTCTCTTTGTTACCTCAAAGAAGCTCAGAAAAGGTGAGACTTCCAAAGGATAAAGCCTTATCTTCTCTTTGCAGCATGTAAATACTGAGTCATCATCTAGCCTTTTCATTCTAACTGGATTTGTTTACTTTTATCTAGTTTCTTCAGTTTAGCACATTTGTCTTGCTTCTTTCTGATTTTTGTTGAATGAAAGATTGACAGTGTATCATCCTGCTTAAATTGCAGTTATCTTTACAAGACTTGATCCTGGGGTACACACTCTTTTCTTTTGCTTTTTGGAAATTATATTTCAACATTTCCCTTTATTTCTCATTGTTGATGAACAGTCCTATGTGATTTGAATTATCGTTCCTTCAGTTATAAACTGCCTCCTCTTGGCTGTTTTCAGGATTCTGTCATTGATATCAGAGCTCTGGAACTTTTGGTGGCTACATTTTGGGTGAATTAAATGTGGGGATCCGTTCTAAAAGCATCCTATGGATCATGTTGATCTGCATTTTGCCCTCTTTTTCCAATACTTTTGGGCATTTTTCTTCTATACTTTCTTAAAATCTGATATCATATTGTTCCATCATGGCCAGTAATTCTCAGTTATCTTTCTTCAGCTTTGTCTTCAAGATAGTTGAAGAGATCTTTAGAAAGATTCTCGAGTGATCTTCCAATTTTGATGTCTTTTCTGTACGCACTAACATTTGTTGTTCTCTCTGAATTTTTGAATTCCGTCTCTGCCATTCTCTTTTTCAGCATGTACATGGTTTTATTAAACTTTCCCACCATCTGTTCTAAATGATTTATTTTCTTGTTTTTCTTTATAAAAAAAATTAAAGTACTCTAGTGGTGTTCTTCAGCTCTTCTTTCAATTCTTTTATTAAGTTCATTATCTACTGTGTTATGGATGTTCCATTCTTGTTTCTGTGAATCTCCTTATTATACCAGCATTATTCCTTTCTTTTCCAGTTGTTTAGCATTGTTATTTCCTCTCAGGTATTAGTTATGTCCATTGACTTTGTATATTTTTGTTTTCATTTATCTGTATTTATCTGTCTATGTTTTATTCCCTCAGTAGAATATAAGGTCCTTGATGGAAAGGACTGTCTTCATTTTTGTCTTTGTATACCTAGCACCTAGCATTATACATGGATCATTATTAGATACTTAATAAGTGGTTTTATATTTAATTTTCCTGGAGAAGTCTCCTTGTATCCTTTTACCCTGCATTGTTTGTTTATTATAGTTTTTGTTGTTTACTCATTTCTCTAGTCTCTCTCTTTTTTTTTGCAGGGTTCCTTATGAGGATTTCTTTCCTTTCTTCTCTTTTTTGTTGTCATTTCTTTAGTACATTTGACACATTTCTTGATGTTTTGAAGTTATGAAGGGGAGCAGGACTTAGACATGACCACTTCCTCAGACTTCTTAGCTGTAAGTCCCTTCCTTTTAGCACAACAAATCACAGAAGTATATGTTATCACTCTTTTTTGTTGTTTTGATTAACTATTTTTGTTAATATACTTTGTTTAGGTTTCTCTGCTCCATTCAAACAAAATTTATTAATTAAAAATGTTAATTTGCTGGGAGCCGAGGATGAGTTAGATGATATTTGAAGTTTTAGCTACTATGTGGCTTTTTTTTTTATTCACTGTTTCACAGTCCAGCTTGTAGAGTGAGAGAATAAGTTTTTGATCCTGTATTTGTATTTGATTTTATTCTGTAAGTAATATTATTCTGTAATCATATTCCTGTTCTCTGGGTGAAGAAGCTTGTATCTGCTAAAGTTCGGTCTCCCTCTTTCTGGACTTTTTTTTTTTAATAGGCAATTGGGGGTAAGTGACTTGCCCAGGGTCACACAGCTAGTAAGTGTGAAGTGTTTGGTCTGAGGCCGGATTTGAACTCAGGTCCTCCTGACTTCAGGGCCAGTGCTCTATCCACTGTGCCACCTAGCTGCCCCTTGTCTCCCTCTTTCTGAGGAGGGATACATATGAAGGATATAATTGCTGTTAAAGAAAAACTCTATTCTCAGTGCTCTTATGATAACATTTTCTTAGCATTTTCTAAGGTTAGTGTTGCAAGATTTGTTAAGTATCCTTGAGAACCAAGGACTACTGACCTTGTTCCATCTTTAACAATTAAAAGGTAATTTTACCTAATTCTCTAGTGACCTGTAAGCTTACCTTTATCAGTAATTCAGAATGCAGCTAGAGACCCATAAAATTCACAAAAGCATTTCTTAGGGATAGAGAGAGGGAGTTGTCATTCCACATAGGGGCTATGCCCTATTTCTTTGATGTAACCAGTAATGGTCTCTCACTTTTGTAATGCTGACCAGTTACGTGATTTTTGTTCTGTTCTTTGCTTCTTTTGTTCTGTGCTTATAAAAATGAATTACACCCTCAATTTGGGGTCTTCTGGTGAGAGGCAGAGCCATTTGACCTATCAGTTAATGTTAGGCTGCATAATGTTAGGAGAATTTGCTCGGAGAATTGCCTAAGTTTACCCTTTTGTTAAATTTCACCCGTGGCAAGAGCCACTTTAATAGATTACATCTGGCATGCATTAGAGCCCTTCTTTGGCAGAGGTTTTCTGTATGGTCTTGTTTCAGGGTCACCATTATCTCATTTTTTACCTTGAGTTTAAAAATACTGAAATCTTAACCTTTTTTCTTAACAGCATAATATCTGTATTTTATGAAGATTACATGAAATAAATGTAGTTATTTACATGTTTTTAGTAGAAATTTTAAACCACATTAGATGTTTTTTTCTTTAAACCCCTACATTATTGTGAGTATTTGGGGAGTGGAATTTGTTAGATACTGATTCTGCCATGTGTTTTTCCAAATTGGAAACATTCTAAATAATCTTAGTCAGAGCCTTCCCTTTTTTATATTAAATGTGTCAGAAATAATTCCACATGGTTTGCTTTCTTTGTTCTTCTGCAACTGGCAGAAACAATAGTAATATTTGTCTTCATTCTATCTTTAGATGCTTTTCGATATAAGTAGCCATGGAATATTATCTTATTTGTCATACCTGGCTCATTTCCTTGTACTAAGCCATAAATAGCATCTGATCCTGTTGATTGCATAACAGATTGAGTCACACTTCTATATTGCTGTCATGAATCTGCACCTTTCATCACTTTTGAAGTTGTTATTCCACTTAGTGGCTAGATAATTACCATTTTCTACCATCTTCATTTTAATGTTTTTTTAGTCCAGGAGTTCTTAACTTTTTTTGTGTCATAGACCTGTTTGACGTACTAGTAAAGCCTATGAATTCTTCTGAATAATTATTTTTAAATGCATTAAATGAAATACATAGAATTTTATTGAGATAGTTATCAAAATTTTTTTAAAAATTTACTGAACCCAGGTTAAACACCCCTGATTTGGTCCTTCTGGTTGTATCTATAATTGTAAAGTTCTTTTATTCTGATTTTCCTCTGAGATTTCTATTTATTTTCACAAAAAAAGCCTGTAGTGATACTTTTTGAGGTTGTTTTGCAGTGGTATCACTTAGTTACTACCTTGTCCTATTCAGGAAAACTTAACCTCAGTAAAAGTAATGATCAATAACTAATATACTTGTAAAATTGCAAAATGGATGGCCTTTTGACATTTTGAATACTACTTGAGTTATATTTAATTTTCCTTAATTTTTCTTTAGGACAGAATGCTGTATCTTATTATTTAACTTGCTTATTTTCATTAATGTTTAGTTGCCCAGCATAGACATCCATAGGTACAATTTTTAAGGCTCAACTCTTCAGAATTATCTTCTGGTTGCCTTTGTTTTTAATGTATTTTATTATTTTCATTTTTTTCAGAACCTCAAAATTCATTGTATAGTCTGTTTGATATGTGTGCTTATCATCATCAGTTACATATTTGCCTCTCGAAAAGCAAATTTTCCCAGTTCCTTATCAAATTTGCAATTGATATCAAAAAGGAGGTTGGGCTTCCAAATTTCATTTTATGTTAAACTCATGAAATTTAATAACTGGTTTAATTTTATAATTTAATTATAATTTAATTTAAATTTTTATATTTATATTAATTTATATTATATATAATTATATTATATACTCACATATTTATTTATATTTATATACATATAATATGTAATAATATAATTATATAATATATAATAAATTAAATTATAATTTAATTTAAATTATAATTTAAAATTTAATAATAAAATTCATGAAATTTTAATAACTGGTACATATTATTGTCCTTTGCTTCTACACTTAGAGACGTCTTCTGATAGACCATACTATTAGATTTAGGTTGTCAGGCCAACACTGCAAAATTCTTTTAGAAGACCACAAGCAACAAGGTACGACCAATACGCTTAAACAGATTGGTCCTTTTCTTCATCATACATCAAATAAAATTATGTGAAATGACTCACTTTGCTTGACTTCCTGTGCCTTATATCATTGTGCAACCATTTCAGTTTTTGACAGATTTTTGTAATATGTAATAGGCTTTATAATATATAGTAGGTTTGAATGGTCTGACTCAACTCTAAATCATTCCTATTTTATAGATTCTCATGTGTTTATAGCCCTTAACAACTCTGGGAGGTCCTTATTCTCTATTCCCATTTGTATTGGCAAATTGAGTCCTCAGAAGTTGGCTATATCACCTCCTCAAAGTTTTAAGCATAACTCCCAGGGGTTGGGGTGATTATTCTAATGCTATTGGCTCATATTCCCATTCCAATGTGTTCTCCCTAATATTTATCAGTGATTACTGTCCCAATATAATTTGCTATTGCCAGTTCAGCTCTCAATAGCATTAATGCCATAACACTTCAATATCACTTTAGCTAGGTGATTTCTTCTCCATATCAATTAAAATCAATTAACTTTTAAAAAGAGATTTTACTAAAAAGTTATACCAAAAACAGAAATGCAAATATATCCCCACCTCCTAAAAAAGTAGGGACACACTTTTCTACTATTTTAGGCCTGCAGGAGGGTGGGCTCAAAATTAAAGGAGTTGCTACAAAGCATTTGCCCCATAAAATTTATTTCCTAGAGAGGTATGATTAGTGAATAGATTTGTTTATTAGTTGTAGGACATGGCATCTTGTCTCCTAGAACAAATACACTTTCTGGGCTAGATAAAAACAATCAATTATTAGGTCTGTGCAGTTTGCTGTGCTTAGCTTCTGTCAAACTCTGGTATAGTTCCAGGACACGTGCTTTGATATGCATTCAGACTCCATCACTTCTTTCTCTAGATGTTGATAGCATTTTTCATCCTGAGTCCTTTGGGACTGTCTTGGATCATTGTATTTCTGAGATTAACTAAATCATTCACAATTGATTATCTTACATTATTGCTGTTACTTTGTACAATGTTTGCCTGACTTCACTTTGCATCAGTTTGTGTAAGTCTTTCTAGGTTTTTCTGAAATCATCCTAATCTTCTTTTCTTACAGCACAATTGTATTCCATTACAATCATGTACCACAACTTGTTCAGTCATTCCCAGTTGACGAATGTCTTTTTTTAAATGTCATTTCCACTGACAAAATGATAAAAGTTTCTGACTTCGAACAATTTGACAGTGCTGAGGAGTTTGGTGACAAGAATTTTCTTTTTGGAATTTCAAAAGATGTATGGCTGATGCACCTGCAGGAGCAGTTACGAGATTACATCTCCACAAGCTTTGGTTCTCAGGATGATGGCTGAGGGCCCTGGACTATGTATATAACTATTCTCAAGGCTCTTGAGTTCTTGATATGTGACTTTATACAAGTCACTGAAGCTCCCTGGGACACAATTTCCTCATATCTAAAACAAACGGGAGTAGGTAATTTTCAAGTTCTTTTCAACTCTTAAATATGATGACCAAGTATTTCTAAATTTTATTTATTTTTTAAACAAGTTAAACAAGTGGATATTTTAGTTACTGTGAGAGTCATAAAGCTATGTATGATATGTTGTACCTATCTTCAAGAAACTTGTAATCAATTTAGGTGACATCATATAAATAAAAATAGTGAAATAAATCATAACAAATAATAGATGCTAGGAATTGTCTATATTAGTTACTGTAAGAGTGTAAAGGGAGGGCAGATTTACTTACATCTGGTGTGATCAGGAAAGACATCATGAGAGAGAGATTTCAAGCTAGGCCTTGAGGAATAGGTAGGGTTTAGATAAAAAGAAAAGCAAAGAGTGATTTGAAGAGAGAATTGTTGGAGAGCATGCTATGAGCAAATGCAGGAAGGTAGTGAAATGAAATGTAGGTTTGGAGAATGATTCTTAGTTCAGATAGGAAAGAGAGAGAGACCAGATCAGAAGTTTCATTTGTATGGGGAACACCTGGATGAAGAAAATCTCTTTACCAGGACAGATCAGCGTCCCTGAAAATTGTTGCCCAAAGAATTGAGAGGTTAAGTTATGTGCTTCAGTTAGTAGAGCCAGAATTGTGTCAGAGATAGGACTTGAATCTGTATTGTCCTGGTTGTGAGGTGGGTTTTCTATCCACTATTACATGCTCTCTTACCACATCATTCAGATAGGCTGAGTCATAACTCCTGTTTGAGAGTAGTAGTAGATAAGACTCTAAAGGTTGGGTCTTGGATTATCAGGCCAAATAGTTTGGAATTTAAGACCGCAGGGAGATAGGAAAGGTTTTTGATTAGAGTATTGTAACCTATTGTAATTTACTAAATCAATGCTTTAGGAAGATTAATTTGTGAGAGGGAAATAGAATGGATTAGAGAGAGATTATGGAGGCATGAAGACTTTAGACATACATTTCTAGGTTGATCTGTGTGGGCTGAATTAGCCCCCATAATATTTGAAGGCATAATGGCAGGAAGCCAGTGAAGAATTCTATTAGGAAATTATTGTACTAATCCAAGTTTAAGGTGAAAACTAGGCTTATAGCAGATAGTAAAAGAGAAAGAAGTATCAGATAGTTACTGTTAAATTACCTCTGTTTGATCATAGGCAAAATATGCTAATCATTACTTTAAGTTTTTGGGAGAACAGAAACCACAGTAGGTTGTTTAATTATCTTGACTCTTTAATCTCCTTCTCCTAGAAAAAAAAAATCCTTGTGAAAAAAATGCAATTATCTTGAGAAACACAATAAGAAAGAGAGAATTGTCTTTGATTATACCACCACCATGACCAAGAGGGAAGAAGGAGAAAAGAACTGGTAAAGGTTCCCCAGGGATACTTTGAGTATCACAAAATAGGAATGGGATGGCATTTTAACTCATCTTAACAACGCACTCTCTAAACTAGGTCTTAATCATTTTAGGATTTATAAATTGGGAGGATTTGTGCTTTTCTTTTTTTCTTACTCTTCTAGATATGTGAAGGTTTGGGCATGTTATGAATCAGTAGGTAATTTAATAAGTAGACATCTCTTATTTGCCATGCACTGGACATAGAAAGACATAGCATGATACTGTCCCTACTCTCAGTTTACATCCTGTCATAAATGAGATACTGTCTTTAATAAACAGTAAATCAAATAATAAATTTAATACCTTAACTAATAAATAAATGTTTATTAATTATTATTGATTAGCAAGTATTTAAGTCGCTATTTTGAGCTAGAGAAACAAAAATGAAATTGCCTCCACCTTCAAGAAGCTTACAATTTTAAAAGAGACATCATATACATGTATATGCTTATACAGAATTTACACTAAATAAATACAAAGCAATTTCTTTTTGGAGAGGGGAGGCATCAGTAGCTGAAAGAATGAAGAAATAGTTTATTTAGAAAGTGGCTCTTAAGCTGAACTTTGAAGAAAATTAGGGTTTCTGAGAGGTAGAGGGGATGGTATAAATATGATGATATTTACTGAGACCAGTTTGAAGTCACTGATAGAGATGGTATAATAACAAATTAATCTAAATAGATTACAAGTTTCTGTGAACAGACTTTTTGTCCCACCTTTGATTGATTCCTTGATGGAATTGGGTGATGTCTAAGCCTTGCTCATACCTCGTTCACACCTCGGATTAATTGATTCAGTGTTAAGTAGGATTTGGGTGATTGTTTAACTCTTACCAACATTTTGTTCAGATTAGAATGACATAGTGAATAACAGAGGGTTGGGGAGCAAAGATTTGTTACAGCCCAGGAGCATATGCATTCAATTAAGTCCCTGCACTCAATTAAGTCCCACTGAGCCAGCTTTCATGGAGCAGTGGCCACCTGGACATGCATTAAATTGGTTGTACTTGTCTAGTTGAAGACTCTCATGGGTGATCTTGGCTGGGCTTTTAAGCTAGTGCAAGGTGCTAGGGTTGACTCATATGAGCATGAAGCAACTGTAAAGGGAGGAGTGTCTTCAGACCACATATAGGGAATTTTAACAGCGCCATAGCAAGCTAGCTAAATGAAAAAATTCTGTCTCACTGGGGAGGTAGGTGGGTCCAGGAATAGAGTGCCAGGCATGTAATCAGGAAGATTCATCTTCCTGAGTTAAATTCTGGCCTCAGTCATCTATAAATTGATCCGGAGAAGGAAATGGCAAACTACTCCAGGATCTTTGCCAAGAAAAGCCCAAATGGGATCACAAAAAGTTGGACATGACTTAAATGACTGAACAACAACTACAGTATATTACACTGAGGGTGGCTCTGCCTTAGGCAGACATTCATTGCTTTATAGGCCAGAGAAAAAAGTGTTCCAGGGACCCTACTTCTAGCTACTGACATATGCCTCCTTCTCTTCCTCCCCCTTCTTCTCCTCCTCCTCCTCCTTCTCTCTCTCTCTTTCTTTCTTTTTCTCATATATGTGTATATATATATATATATATATATATATATATATATATGTATGAATGTAAGCTCTATGTGTTTATATATGGTAAATGTAATATATGGAATCATGATACTGAATTTAAGTCCAGATTAGTTAAAAAATTTTTTTGAGTGTAATAATTATAATTTTATCTTTGTTAAATAAATTAGTAAAGTTGTATTATAATAGAAATAGAATTAATTTGTGGCCATAGATAAAAATAAAATACTCTGTTTTTCTTCTTTTAAAAATAATTTAAAATATTAAGTTTGTTTTTAAAAAATTTTAAATAATTTTCTTTTTTAAAATTTCTGAATTGGGCAAACACTAACAAAATGAAGATTTCCATTTATATAGTAAACTAGAAAGAGAATTGTATATGAAACCGTGAACTTTTATTATCATATGTATCTTGCTTCTATTTAAAAATAAATAGTAAATTCAACATTAAATTTTTAAACCTGCCCAGCTTGACTTTAATTGCTTCTGCCCTTCCTTTATTCTCTACTGTTCATTTAAAAAAAAAATTCTGTGACTGTTTACTTTTGTTTCTCTCTCATGTAATAATAGCTAGCATTTATATAGCACTCATTTGATCCTCACAACAAACCAATGAGGAAGGTATTGTTATCATACCAGTTTTATAGATG
Source organism: Vombatus ursinus (assembly GCF_900497805.2). Classification (NCBI taxonomy): domain Eukaryota; kingdom Metazoa; phylum Chordata; class Mammalia; order Diprotodontia; family Vombatidae; genus Vombatus; species Vombatus ursinus. Next base: position 34,566,194 of record NW_020954610.1, read on the forward strand.
AGGAATCAGATACACAGAGAGGTTCGGTGGATTGCCTAGGGTCACAAAACTTACTAAATATCCGAGACAGTACTTTACCCCAGATCTTCCCAAGTACAAATCCGATACTCCATCTACTCTACCCCTTATCTGCCTCTTTTTTTAACTACCTTATCTCTAACCCATCTCCCTACTGTCCCTGTTCCTGCCACTTACATGGGGTGGTTGTGAGGGGTGGAAAGAGAAGAAAAACAAAACCTATGTAGTGAATCTGTATATTCAAGGACAACTCTCACATGAGCCTCTATGAACATCTGTTTGGTTGTTTTCCTCCCCCTGTGTCTTAAGTCTGTTGCTTCTCTTTCAGGTGGTGGGTAGCATATTTGATCTTAGTCTGAGTTGTTGGTTGCTCATTGCATTAATAAGTATTTTTAAATCTTTCCAAGGTGTTTTTTCTTTATAGTGTTGTTGTTCTGCTCAAGTCACTCTGCATCAGTTTTTATAAGCCTTCCCAGGTTTACCTGTTCTTTTTTTCATTTCTTCAGGAGGAATGGTATTTTATTACATTCACATACCATAATTTTTTCAGCCGTTCTTTGATAGTTATCACTTCTGTTTCTGGTTCTTTGCTATAACCAAAAGAGCTACTCTAAATATTTAATACATACTTGTTCTTTCCATTTTTGTGAATTTCCTTGGGAGCATAGTGCTGTTATAATTATTTTTGTACATATTGATGTGTGTTATCTCTAGCTTTACTTGAAGTATATTTGTTAGGTATTCACAGTTTAGGGACTTTTGGGGCATGATTCATTTCTTCCCCCTAGAATGACTGGATCAGTTCACAACTATACCACTTGCATATTATTGTGCTTGTTTCCCTGACATTTTCAATTTTTAATCATCTTTGCCGGTCTTACAGGTGTGAAGTGGATCCTTGAGAATTGTTTTAATTTGTATTTTTCTAATTATGAATTATTTGAAGCATTTTTTTCTTATGATTGTAGATAGCTTGGATTTCTCCTTTGAAAATTGTCCATTCATATCCTTTGAATATTTATTTACTAGTGAATGGCTCTTATTCATATATTTTTGGATCTGTAATTTATATATGAGGCGTTTATCACAGAAACTTGTAGAGATTTTTCCCCCAGTTACCTGTTTCCTTTCTAATTTTAACTGCACTGATCTTGTTTGGATCTGAACAATAGTAAACTACTGCTGAATTTAGCAACTATGAGCCAGTTAGGAAACTACTGGGTCAGAGTGACAACTACAGGCTTCCCTTTGGTGTTGGATTCTTGCCCTGGCTAGAAGCTAGAAGAGAGATCCCACTCTGCCCCTGGTATCTGAGCCATACTGCTGTGGCTTGCTTCTGAACTTGTTCCTCTCTTGGTACTTATCCTAAGGCGTGCAACTGTTCCTTACCCCAGAACACCTTTCATGAATGCCTATGTCCACTCCTCAATCTGTCTTGGATCTGTTACCTAGAACTGTTGTAATAGGGGATAAATTTGTCAGGTGATACCCATTCCTTTTGTGGTGCCTTGGTATGGGCATAACATCTCCTCTTGGCCTGGTGCATACCCTCTCCTTGGGTGATATAATGCTCTATGCAGTCTCTCATGGCCAGACCCCATCTTTAGTGTCTGCGAACCTCTCTGTCTCTGACTTCCTTTGCTGACCTGAGATGGAAAAATGATTCATTGTGACTTTTTCTTGGATTTCCCTACCAAAACTTGGTCTGGTGTATTTTTTAGATTCAGTTAAAGGATTTGTTTTTTTGTTTTGGTTTTTTTTTAGTTGTTGTTTGTTTGTTTTGTTTTTCAGAGGCTAGGGGAGCTCACTGTACTTTACCCTGTTTTTCTGTGCCTGCCATCCAAAAGTTCTAGTCAGGTCATTAACTTCTTTCTTGTTTATTTTTTGTTTAGATTTGTCTGTATTTGAAAGGGAGTACATTAAGGTACCCACTATTTTAGTTTTGCTATCTCTCCTTCCATTTTGATGAACTATTTAGATGCTGTGATATGCTAGACTTATAAATATTAAGTATTTTTATTCATTCATTAGTATAATGACTTTAAGCATATTATGATTTTCCTGTTTATTTCTTTTTTTCTTTTTAAATTTAATATAACCTTATCTGAAATAATGATTACTATCCCTGCTCTTTTTAGGTAGCTGAAGTGTATTAGATTTTGCTCCAGTCTCACATTTCAACTCTATGTAAATCTTTGTGTTTTTCAGGAGTTTTTAATAAATAGCATTTTAGTGCATTCTCATTTTTCATTCATTCAGCTATCCTTTTCCATTTTAAGGGTGAGTTCATTTCATTCACATTCACAGTTATGATTTTTAATTGTGTATTTTGTTTAAATAGTCTTTTTTAAAATGTATTTTTGTTTTCTCTTTGGCCTAGTCTAATTTTCAGAACATTTAGTTTTCATCCCCTCCCTTGTCCTTACCTCCACAGTATTTTTACCCTTCTTTCCTATTTCATTATTCCATGACCATGAAAACAAAATCAAAACAACTCCATTTCCCTCTGTCTACCTTATTAATTTTCTCTGTTACCTTTGAAGACATTAGTATTCTATGGGGATGTTTTTTTCTTCTCTTATTAGAATTTTCTTTTTAAATCAATATGTAGTTCCTTCTAACTAATATAATGTATTTAACTTTAAAATGTTTTTCTTGATGCCTGCATTTGTATTTCAAAATTTCTATTCCCTTCAGGCTTTTTCATTAGGGATGCCTATTAGTCCTCTATTTCAATGAAAGTTGATTTTTTTTCTTCTGTAGGATTATATTGTTTTGTCAGATAGGTTATTTATGCTTGTAAGCCATTAATGTTTGTTTTTAGGAATATTATATTCAAAGCTCTCCTTTCCTTAATTGTGTCAAGTTTTATGTGATCCTGACTGTGGTTCCTTGTAATGCTTTCTTTTGGGTTTCTTACAATATATTATTATTACAGTGTATTATTAGACCTAGAAGCTCTGGATTTTGTCTATGACATTCTTAGAAGTTTTCTTTTTCTTTCTTTTTTTTCCCCATGAGGAGCTGACCAATGGATTCTTTTCTTTTTCACTTTGCCTTCTTTAAATATGGAGTCCAAGCTTTTTTATTTGGTCATAGACCAGTTAATCCAGTGAAACATAGATTCTTTCCTTGACTTCATTTCCAGATCAGTAGGTTTTTTATGACATGTATCTTAAATTTTTTTCTACTTTTTCCAACTTTTGATTTTGCTTTCATATGCCTTATTATCTCATGGCATAATTTTCTGTTTAACACATTCTAATTTTCAAGGAGTTTAATTCTTGGGTAAGGTTTACCGCTGTCTGTTTTAAGGTATTAATTTTCCTTGCCTTTTTTACTTGCTCTATTTTTCATTTTGTATATTGTTTCATTTCTTCCTGCTACTCTTGTCCTTGTGTCCAGAACATTTTTTTTTCTGGAGTTTTACTTGGAACTGTTAAAAGTTTTACTATCTTCTTTTGATTTTATTTCCTTGGGCATTTTTCAGTCCAAAATATTTTTTCATCTTGTTCATGATTTTTTTTTTTCTGATTACTCATATCTCTGGCTGTATTTTCTGGATTGGAAGCTTGTAGTTAGCTCAAAATTTGCTCCCATTCTTCTTCCTATTGTGGATAGGCCATGCTTGATCTAGTTGATTTAGTTCAGTGGCCAAATCTAGGTACTGACTCCTAAAGGAAGTGTCTGGCCTTGTCTCCTTTTGAACCTGACCCTGGCTGCCTTGAGGCTAGGTTGTACCTGGGCTGTATGCATACCAGATTGCCACAGGTTGCTTATTCTGAAACCCCTGAGGTTCTTGAATTGCTGTGAGCTGGGTGATTCTCTGGCCCTGTATCCTGTTGTGGAATGGCACTCATTCAGACTTTGCTTTACCCGCCCTGTTCTTGATTCTGGCAGGCCTCCTTTTTTTTTTTTCTTAAATTTCTGGACTGTGTAGAGGAGTTCGGTGCAGTGTTCTTTTTAATGCATTTTTAAGCTTTACTGGAGTGTTTGTTGGATTGGTGGTCTCTAGGTCATAACACCCTGACATCTTGCCATAATTTGCTTATGTATATTTTTTGTGCTATAGCCTAAGTTCTGTCATGTTACGGTTAATACCTTAAAAGATACTCATATCTCTTTATTGAATAATCTTTTAATAACAGAATAATCCAAGACACTGATTAAGATGTACTCTATGCTTAGTTGATCAAGATAATGCTACAGTTGTATTTCGTTGTTGCTTAGTTTGGGTTTGCTTATGAGGCACTTATAGTAGATTGTTATTCATCATAAACTTTGGTGATGCATTTTTTTCCAGATCAAATTAACTGGATAGGTTGCCATGGCCAAAGAATCTATCATCCAGTAGCCAGCCTGATGCTAATGAACTTCTCTATAATTATTTAGTTTGAGCTGCAGAAAGCAAAAACAGTCTGACACAGTGGAAAGAATATGCTTAAGCCTTTTCAATATGGTAAAATCTGTAGGATTGTGTTGTGGTGGCATAGTTTTTGAGAACCCAGATTATCAGGGGCTTATGTTGTGACAAAATGAGGCACTTAAAGTCTTTGAAAAGTCAATTAAAGGAAGTTTGTTGTTGTTTTTTTGTTTTGTTTTGTTTCTGCTGTAATATAGCAAAGATATATAATAAGGATATAGTGGCACGTAGCTTCTCTGAATGAGGGCCCCTTGATCTCCATACAGAAATGGATATTGTTAGCAGGGAAGGTATGGTGGCTCTCATTGTCTTCAGAAATCCCCCAAGTTGGAGGGGGTTTTGATTCTACACGAGTGTAACTTTTTATGTCCTTTGGGAACAAGGGAGACAGGCAAATTAAGTCACAGGCACAGCTTTGTTGCCTTTTAAGGAAAACTAAGACCTTTTGCACTGTTGTAAGTGTAGTTACTTACATTGGAATCACATGTGGAGTCACATCATTGATCTCTTAATTCAGATTTGACATTGGGACAAAATAAGGAATTCATGTCATTGAAGAGTTAACAAAAAGAGGCTCACTTTTGCCCTAACACAGCAAAGATACAGTGACACTTAGTTTCTTTGGATACATCCCCACTTATCTCCTTACGGAAATACATTTGGTCATCAAGTAGAATATAAAGTAGCACGTAGTTCCTTGTGTGGTCTTCAGAAATCCACCAAGTCTGAAGGGCCCCAGCTACTCATGGCTGCTTATGCCTTTGGGTGACCAAGAAGCTGTCAGGGCTATTCAAGTCCAGCTTTGTTACCTTTTAGGGAAAGCTAGCACCTAAGAATTAGTGAAGGAGGAGGGTTTTAGGTTTCTCTTTATGGAGGGGATCAAGTGGGGAGGAGAAACTATATCAGGGAAACACTGGTAAATATTGGTTTAGTAGGGGAAAATTGGTCCTACCACACAGGGTAACCACTAAGCAGTGATTAGGCATTTTATAGTAGGACTTTTTGCTTTTACCTCTGGAATTACCTTTCTTTCCTCTTTCTCTTTCTCCATCTCTGTCTCTGTCTCTCTGTGTTTATATATTGTAACCCTATGTGTGTGTGTATGTGTGTGTGTGTGTGTGTGTATGTGTAACTAGATACATGACATATATGTATATGTTGTAACCATTTTGTGTAGGATTACATCAAATAAATTACTAGGAACATAATATATGTGCCTAGTAATGTATATATTCTAATGGAAAGTAAGAGTAAAAGACTAGTATTTTCAGTACTTAGGTATTAAGGATATCATTGTGCCATTAACAAAAATAGAGAAGTCAGGATGAAGAGGCCTATATTTTGAGGGGCATGTGGGGAAGAGACTATGAGATTAATTGTATGATTTTGAAATGAGGCATCAAGACATGCAAGTGGAAAATATCCAGTAGAAAGTTGGAAATATGGCTATAAGAGTCATATGAATACAGGTGGTAGTTGAAACTTATTTGATTGAATAATATTGACATGAGAGAGAGTGGGTAAGGAGGAAGCCTTTGGGGATCAACTCTTTTTAGGAAGTGGAGCAAGTAGAAGAAGGAAAAATAGCCATCAGAAGAAAAATTCTCGTTCCAAGGGAGGAGAGTAATAAGAAGGAAGAGGTAGTCAGTAATGTCAGATGCTGCTGAGAGGTCAATAAGAATGAGTACTGAGAAAAGAATATTGGATTTAGTGATTATGACTTAATTAGAAACTTTTAAGAGAACTGTTTCTGTATAATGGTAGAGATTGAAACCATGTAGCAAGTTGTTAAGGAGTAAGAAAGTGACTGACAGGTGTGTTCTTTTTTTTCTAGAAATTTATTTCCATTATGTATGTGCATTTTAAACTTGATTCCAGCACCTTTTCTTTCACAGCAACTTCCACAACAACCCTTTCTGTTAATTAGAATCATTTTGAAAGTGATCATTTAATCAAACCATCCAATAAAACAAGACCTTGAAAACTTGCCACACACATCAATATTTCAGTGAATCCATCACCAGTGTGGCTCACAGTACCAACATACCACCTCATCTTGTGTGATGCTCATCTTGTATGATGCTTATATCCTCCAATCAGTTGACATTTATTGGGCACCATGTGCTATAATAAATGAAAAATAAAATCAATAAAAAATAAAATAAAATTTAAAAGCGTATGTGCAACAATAAATAAAACAATCTTTGTTCTTTAGCAGCTTGGTTGGTGGTTGTCCTTTATTCTCAAAGAGGACCAAGATGACATCACTATGTTGAAGTCAAGGTACAGTGTGACCAAACTGAGGCTAATCAGACCAATATGAGCTCACAAGGCTTTCCCACAGGTCAAGTATAAATAGTCCACATGAACATTTGGAGAGATGTCTCTAAAATTTTGAAGCTCCTGTTTCTTTTGAGCTAGTGCAATTCTGCTTTGCTCATAGAGCACAGCATCTTCTTTAATGTGGGCACACCATGCTGGGCAGTCCTGTACCAGTGTCTCCCATGTTTCAGAACTGATTCAGAAATTCTTCAGAGAGACCTTGACAGTGTCCTTATTTTGCTTCTTACGACCTTCATGTGAGTGCTTGCAGTATATGAGTTCTCTATAAAATAGGAGAACATTTGAACAATGTGGCCAGCCCATCAGAGTTGGGCTCTCTGCAGTAAAGTTTGAATGTTTGGCATTTTAACTCAAGAAAAAACTTCAGTATCTAGTACCTTATCTTGCCAGGTGATCTTCAGAATCTTCCTAAGTCAATTTAAATGAAAGTGATTCAGTTACCTGGCTTGGCTCTGGTATACTGTCCAGGTTTCACAGGCATACAACAGTGAGGTCAGTACAGTGGCTCTGTAGCCCTTCAGTTTGGTAGGCAGTCTAATACCTCTTCTCTCCCATACTTTCCTTTGGAGCCTCCCAAACACTGAACTAGCTCTGGCAATGGGTGTGTCAACTTCATCATCGATGTACATCACTGGAACGTATACTTCCAAGGTAAGTGGACTTATCTGTAGCATTCGAAACTTCTCCATTTGCTGTTATTGATGGTTCCATGTGTGGATGGTGTGTTGCTGGCTGGTATAGAACCGTATTTTCTTGGTATTAATTGTTAGGCCAAAATTAGCACAAGCATCAGAGAATAGATCCATACCTTGTTGCATCTCAGCTTCAAAGGCTGCATTGAGTGCACAATCATCTGCTAACAAAAAATCATGTACCAACTCTCCCTCCACTTTAGTCTTGGCTTATAGCTTTTTCAAATTATTTACCATCAGTGCAGTAGTTTACCTTGATGCCACTTTCATCTTTGTTTGAGGTATCTGACAACACTGCTGAAAACATCATGGTATCTAGTATTCTATTTTTCCCCAGTTACATGTAAAAACAGTTTTTAACATTCATTTTAAAAACTTTGAGTTCTAAATTCTCTCCCTCCCCACCATTCATTGAGAAGGCAAGCAATTTGATATAGGTTATACAAGTGTAGTCATGCAAAACATTTCCATAATAGTCATGTTGTAAAAGAAAACATAGACCAAAAAAAAAATCCTTAAAGAAAAATAAAGTAAAAAAAATATGCTTTAATATATATTCAGACATCATCAGTTCTTTCTCTGGATGGACAGCATTTTTCAGCTGATCATCTTATAATATCGCTGTAACTTTGTACACAGTACATTTTACTTTGCATCAGCAACCAAATTTTGTCATAATTTTCCACAAACCCTTAGAACTGACAGTATCAGAGGCCTTGGCCACATCAATAAACATTGTGTACAGACCTCTGTTCTGTTCTGGCATTTCTTCTGGAGTTATTGGGCAGTAAACACCATATCAACCATTCCTTGGCCCTTTCTGAAACCACATTGGCTCTCAGGTAGATGACCATTTTCCAGATGAAGGATTAACCTATTAAGGAGGACTCTGGCAAGAATCTTGCTAGCACAATCTATTTCCTTTACCTTTATAGAGTTGGACAGTGGAGGCATCCTTAAACTCCTAGAGGATAACTTCCTCTTGCCATATAACCCAGAAAATTTCAGTCAGCTTTTGTGTAATTAGTGGACTTCCTGCCTACTAAGTCTCTGCTGCAGTGCAATCAGCACCAGGTACTTTGCTACACAAGAGGAGTCTAATGACATTCAAACCTCTTCTTCAGTTGGAAGTTCACCTAGAGAGGAATTGTCCTCAACCTGAGTCATACGGTCAGTGGCTTTAGTGTTGATTGATGATGGTCTATTGAGGACTCTATGAAAATGTTCACTGCATCTCTCCGGTATAATGTCCTTATCACTGAGAAGTGTGGCTCCATTAGCACTGAGTAAGTGATAGTCTTTGGCCCATAAATAGCCTTCAGAGCATCATAAAAGCCCTTTAGATTGTTATTATGAGCATAAAATTGAATTTCATCTGCTTTCAAATCTGGGCCAAGAATTCTGCTTCTCTGTAAGCTTTGCTGCACTTTACTTTTGATGGAGTTAAATGCTGCTTTCTTATAGACGAATGAACTATACCTCTGGTAAACCCTGTGGAATTCTCATTTTTTGTTTATCAGCTTCTGAATTTCTTCATCATTTTCATCAAATTAGTCTTGATGTTTTTGAGTGTTCTGACCCAGATGAGGAAAGGCATTGCTGTACACCAAATCTCTGAAAGCTGCCTACTCTTTTACTGCTCCACTGTTACTAGCCATTTGTTGGCTCAGCTTTCCCTCCAAATTACCAACGAACTGTCATGCTCAGAGAAGCACTCTAATCTGTTGACATTAAGTTTTATGGTAATCATCTTGCCTTGGGACCACAGCTTTTGTTGAATGCAAATATTTAGCTTGGAGAGGTTAAGTCTTATGATCAGTCCAGCACTCTGCTACCCATCACCTTCATCACTCTCACATCCTGTTTTTTTCTTACAATTGCATAGTCTATTAAATGCCAGTGTTAGCTTCAAGGTTGCATTGCATAAGGTAAACAGAAGACAGTGTTGGTGATGAGAAAGTATGAAATGCACAAGTCTTCAGTAATAAATGACCATTGCTGTTCCTGTTTCTGACTGCATTCCTCCCAAGAACTCCCTATCATGTCTGGTAGTCTGTGTGGACTCTTGCATTAAAGTCACCCAGGATTATGAGTTTGTCCTTTTTTGACACATTGATGATGAGGGTCTGCAGGTCTTCATAAAATTTTCCTTTGATCTCATCAGGTTTTGTCATGGTGGGAGCATATGCACTGATATGATATGATATGATAGTGGCATGGCGCTTTTCTGCAAGTGGCAATCACATTGTCACGAACCTGTCATTCACTCCTTTTAGAGGCATACAAGCTTGTTGACTAGATTAGATTTGATTGCACAACCTATGCCAGCTTCACACTGCTCCCCATTATGGCAGCCACTCCAGAAAAAACATGTATAGTTCCATCTTCAGTAAGCTGGCCTTCAATTTGCCAGCCTTGTTTTACCCAGGGTTGCTATTTAGATGTGATTCTTACTGAGTTCTCTCTCAGCCAGAGCTGTTTGTCTTTCAATTGGATTTCACGTTGTCCTTAGTATGTGCACATTCCATGTACCAGTGGTGAGTGGAATCATCTTTACAAAAGTTTTTGTAAATCTTTTTGTGTTTTGACCACAAGGTGGGATCCCTGCCTGCTGGGGTTGGATAAAGTACCCAATTTTTAGGGCATCTTTTCTAGCCCCTTCCTTATCCAAGGAGGTGAGCAGCTCAGTCCTTAAAAGACTGCTCAGACACTCTGCTGAATGTTATTGCTGCATCAATCTAGTGAGAAGATGATGCTACGGTCTGGGTTGTCATTGTGCAGAATTGTGACTGCAGCTCCCATTGTATCTGCACCTGCTGCTTCATCACTTGCTTGTTACCAAAGGACTTTGAAATATGTTAAAATGATTAAATGATGCAGGCAATGTCTTTTGATTTGCACATAAGTTGGATTTAAGTAAGGCAGAGTTGTGCAAAGTCATTGGCTTCACTCTTGTCTTCCAGAGTCATCAAAGTAGAGTAGCATGACAATGTCAAGATGACTGATGATGGCTTGAGATGCAGTGGATGACCTTGGCATCTTTGCTGTCTAACTAAGTTTCAAGCATTCTACAGTGCCTGCTTCAGGTGCCTTCATGGCTGTTGGAACAAATTGCTCTCATCCACTCATTCCCCTGGGGGAAGTCTTTGTATGCTTTGGGTAGACACCTCCCTGACTCACTGAAGAGTTTGGGACCCCTCAGTAACCTTCAACCAGGTTTAGTCCATCTGCCAAAATGGCTTACTGGTGTGTGGCTGCTGTGCATTCTATAGCTTCTTGGAGCCACAGGTTTGAGTTGAATGAATCATGTGGATACCAAAGGTGGAAAGCAGCCCAGAAGCTCTCATATCAGTGGTACCAGTCTTCCCTGAATATGCCCTACACCCCTCTAAGAGATTATACTCTATTGAAGGAGACAATATGAATTTATATAAGCAAATGGAGAATAAATAAATGTAGGTGTGTTTGTGCATGTGCGTGTGTGTGTGTGTGTGTGTGTGTGAGAGAGAGAGCACATAAAATATGGACAGAGTCATTGAGAAGGAAGCCACCTGCAGTTGGGAAAATAAAGAGAAAATTCAAGTAGAAACTGGTATTTGAGAAATGTCTTGAAGGAATAGGGTGATTCTCAGAAACAAAGGTGAGGAGGAAGGGCGTTACTGGAATGGATGATGGCAAATGAAAATACAAAGAGAAGTGAGATCGAGTGCCATGTGTGAGGAATAGAATGAAGGCCAATTTGGCTGCAACTGAGAGTGTGGGAAGGGAAGCAATGTATAATGAGGCTCGGGACAGGTTGTGTAGGGCTTTAAATGCTAAACAGAATACTTGATATTTTATTCTAGAGTTATTGGAAGTTTCTGAGTAGGGGAGTGACATGGTCAGATCTGTGTTTATCAATATATCCCTTTGGTAGCTTTTGGGAAAATAGAGTGGAGAGACTTGAAACAGGTAGATCTATTAGGAGGTCTTTGGAAAAGCTTAGACCAAGGGTGGGGAATCTGCGGCCTCGAGGTTTCATGTGGCCTTCTAGGTCCTTGGGTGCAGCCTTTTGACTGAGTCCCGGTTTTATGGAACAAATCCTTTTATTAACAGGATTTGTTCTGTGAAGTTTGGATTCAGTCAAAGGGCCTTACTTGAGGACCTACAGGACCACATGTGGCCTGGAGGCCAACAATATTAGGCACTAGAGGTCTGCATCTAGAACAGATGTTTTTAACGTGGCATCCATGGATAGATTTCAGGGCATCTGTTTTTTAAAAAAAACTATTTTGATTACTATATTTCAGTATAATTTGTTTCCTTTGTAATTCTTTGTATTTTATTTTATTCATTTAAAAAGATTATGCTGAGAAGGAGTCAGTAGGCTTCACATGATTCCAAAACATGTTCATGACCCAAAAAATGTTTAAAGAATCTCTGATCTAGAATATTGAGTACTTTGTAAATATTAATGTTAACAGTTGGGCTGTTAATGACTTGATCTCACTAGATGATTCACCCAACTTGTTTTCCTGTTTTATATTCCCTCTTAATATACTTTTTGCATATAAACCATCCCTATTAATATACTTCACCTTTTTTACACATTAACAAACACTGAATTATTCTCCCCCCCTTCCCACCTCCCCCTTCCAATTCAGAAGGAAACAAAGAAGAAAAAAATGTTATAGCACATTTTCTTAATGAAGCAAAACAAATTTCTATGTTGGTCACTTCCAAAAACGAATGTCTTGTTCTGCACCTTGCCTCTATCACCTCTTTCAGTTGAGTAGATAATTTTCTTTAACATTGGACCGATCTAGAATAATGATTGGGGATTGCATTGATTGGATTTCTTAAGTGTTTCAGAGAGTTGTTTGTCTTTAAAATGATGTTATTAGTGTATACATTATTTTCCTTTTTCTGCTCACTTTACTGTGCATCAATTCATGCAAGCCTTCCCAGGATTATCTAAAACTTCACCTTTAATCATTTCTTTATTCCATTATATATTCAGTCATTCCCCTGTTTCCAGTTCTTTGCCACTCCAAAATGAGCTTCCATAATTATTTGTATATATCTATCTTTTCCTCTTTTTCTTTGATCTCTTTTAGTATAGGCCTACTAGTATTACTGTGTCAAAGGATTATACAGGTCAGTTACTTGGGACATAGTTACAAATTGTTTTACTCAAAGACTGGAACCATTCACAACTCTACCCAGTGTGCTTATTTTCTTTTAGCTCCTCCCCCATTAGTCATTTTTTTTCTAATTTTGCCAGTTTGATTAAATATCGCTTTAATTTTCATTTTTCTAATGTGACTTGGGACAATTTTTTATATGGCTATTGATAATTTGAATTTCTTCCTTTGAGAACTACTTCTTCATACTTTGTGAATTTATCAATTGAGAAATGACTCTTATTCTTAAAAAAATTGAGTCAGTTCCTAATGGAAATTAGAAGTATCAGAGAAACATTCCTAGTTAACTGTTTTCCTTCTGACCTTAGCTGTGTTGGTTTTAGCATCTAGGTAGCACAGTGGATCGAGTGAGGTCTGGAGTCAGGAAGACTAGAATTAAACTCTGTCCTCAGACACTTAACCAGCTGTGTCACCTTGAACAAGTCACTTAAAGTCTGTTTGCCTTAGTTGTCTTATCTGTAAAATGGTGGTAATAATAGCACTTATCTTACAGAGTTTTTGTGAGGATTAAATAAGGTAATAATTCCAAATTACAGTAGTACATGGCTACTTTATAAATGCTGATTTATAAATGCTAATTATTATTGTCATTATTAGTATTAGTTGTACAAAAACTTTAATTTTATTTCATAGAAAGTGCCTGTTTATTCTTTTGTGATCCTCCCTTTCTGTTGTTTAATCATGAATGCTTCCCTTATACATAGATCTTCAATGTACTTTGTACCTCCTTTCTTCTCCTGATTTATGATAGGATATTTTATGTCTGTTATGAATCTGTTTGGCTCTTATCTTGAGGCAGCTGTGTAGTACAGAGAAGAGCACTAGGTCTGGAGTCAGGAAGATCCGAGTTCAAATTCTGCTTGACATTTACTAGCTGTGTTACCCTAGGCAAGTCACTTAACTTCTTTCTGCCTCAGCTTGCACAACTGTAAAATCAGGGTAATAGCACATCTACCTCTTAAGGTTGTGAGGATTAAAGGAGATAATATATGTAAAGCACTTAGCAACAGAGCCTGGCAGATAGTAGCACTTAATAAATGCTTTTTTTTCTTCCTCCCTGCTTTCCTTGGTAGGTGTTGTAAGTTATTATTTTAAATCTAATTTCAGTCAAATTGCTGTCAAGTTTTTTGCCCGATAGGAAGTCCTAATCTCAGTAAAGTGGAGTCTGAATTTATCAAGGTTCATATTGCTATATTCTTTTTCTTCTGTATGTTGTGCTCCTAATCTGTTCTACTGACAGGTTCTAGCAAGCTAGTAAAACTGAGTTCATTCCAGCAACAGATCAGGTCTGCTATGCAAGAACCAGCTGTCCCCTGTGGAAAATGATAACTTAAAAAAAATTTAAAAAAGGAAAAATAGAAAATGATAACTTAGCAGACCTCTTTCTTCAGTGATTAACATATTTCCATCTTATTATAACCATCCCATCAAAACCATCCTGGTGATCTCAAATTCCTAGTTTTCACTGTTCAAGCCTGAGGCAGCGTACATCTTTATTCCTATCCCCTTCTGTCTTCCCCCGAACACAATCTCTCAACCTCCCACTCTAGAGCTACCCAACTCTTCCACTGAATTCTTGGAAATTGCTGCTTCAGAGCTAACAAATTAGATTTCATCTTAAAACTTTTTCCTCTTTCACTCCCTCCAAGTTCTTGTACTCGTTGAAACCTGGCTCCCTCCTAACACAGCTTCCCTCGCTACCCTTTCCAGTACTGATTCAGTCAACTAAGCAAATGGCAAAACAAAGAACAAATATTTTATTAGATAATATCAGCAAGGATACCTGCAGGAACTGATTTTGATGAATACAACCTCTCAGGTCAATTGTTTTCCCTAAGTTTCCTCCAGAGAAGGGCCTAGCAGAGTAGCAACAGCTGCCTATGTGGGATTGAGGACTTCTTCAGGTTCATAGAGTGTTCTGTTCTCTCCTCAGTGCTGGCTTATTTGAGATATGTCACATTACCAAAAGCAGTCTTTATTGCATTTAACCAATCCTTGAAGTGGGTAGGATTCTATTTCCTAATTTGGTAACTGAATAGGCTGAATTTCTCTAAAGGACAATATCCTATTGTAGTACTCATATATACTTGTTTTGGTTCTTTATGTTAAATAGTCATAAGTAGGTACTTCTTATGTGTTTTGGATTTCTAACAATTGCATGTGGCCTAGTCAGCACCTTAGATCCAAGACCTGAGGATTACATGTACTACCCACTATAATATCTTAAGCTTTTTAAGACTTTTCATGTAAAATATAATTTTGTTTTAAGCTTAATAATGTTTAGTAACTAATAAATTTGACTATTATTACTGGTTAGTAATATAGTTTCATTTACTATGTAACTATGTTTTTATTGAAATGTTAAATGAATATTTAAGTAATGTGATTCACTTTTTTTGTTTTGTTTTGTTTTTTGGTAAAATGTTAAATATTACTTTTTCTTACAGCTAATCTTCCAGTGCCAACTATTGCAGCAATAGATGGGATCGCATTGGGTGGTGGCCTGGAGTTGGCTTTAGCATGTGACATAAGAGTAGCAGGTAAGAATTGTTGTTGTTATTGCTAATTCATTTCAGTTGTGTCCAACTCTGTGACCCAATTTAAGGTTTTCTTGGCAAAGTTACTGGAGCAGTTTTCCAGTTCCTTCTCCAGCTCATTTTCCGGATGAGGAAACTAAGGCAAATAGTATTAAGTAACTTGCCCAGGTCAGTCACACAGCTAGTAAGTGTCTGAGGACGAAGATAAGTCTTCCTAACTCCAGGCCTGGCACTCTATCCATTGTGCCACCTAGCTGCCCTTTTAGCAGTTATGAATATGGCCTGTTAAAATAGAGCATGTAAAGACTAAACTCATTCTTACTCTGGGAAGGATGTTGTCAAAAATTATGTTTATTTTCAGTTCATTCCCAAAATATTATATTCAATTTTTTGAGTCCAATTTAGTTACAGCCTTCCTGATGGGCTAGATTATATTTGGATTTCTTAGGATGATAAGTTAGGTGTGGCACGGAGTCTAGCTAAGAAAATACTGACCACTAAACTTGAGCCACTTTTTTGGGTGGTTTGTATCTTTTTAAATCTTAATTTTAAAAAATTCTTAATATAACTAACACAAACACAAAGAAAATATATTTCTGTATACAAAGTAGAACAAAAAAAATTCTATATATACATATATATATATATAAAATACTGCAAATCTCTATTTATAGACTGCTTGCTTTTTAAAATTCTACATGTTATTTTCTTCTTATGAAATAAATTTTAAAGATACATATGTTTTTACATTGTCTAATTTTTTCCAATTTCATTATTTTTATTTATTTATTTATTATTCCAAAATTATTAGAGATTTTTCCAATTTCTAATTTTTCCATTTGTCCGATTTTACATTGTCTAAATTTTTCTTTTGCCTTCTCCATCCCAGACAACTACCCCATATCATATAATAAATAATTTTTTAAAAGAAAAAAGAAGAAGAAAAAAATTAGGAAAACCTTCCAATACATTGAAAAAAATCTTGATAATATATGTAGGGTTCTACTTCTATGGGTCCCCTTCCCCACCTCTGGAAAGAAATGGGGAGAGGTTTCTTTTCATATCTCTTGGAATCAGGCTTATTTGTAATTTATAACATTCATTTTTCATTGTTTTATGGTTGCTTTTTCCATTTACATTATTGCTTTTATTGTGTGTATTGTTTTCTTGGCTATATTTACTTCACTTTGCATCTGCCCTGCCCTTTTTTCATTATATTCATTGTTTCTTATAGCACAGTAACATCCCATTACATTCCTGTGCCACCATTTGTTTAGCCAGTCCCCATTCTGTGGATATCTACTTTGTTTCTACTTTCCACAAAAAATCCTGCCTTAAATATTTTGCAGTATTTATGGGGCCTTTCTTTTTTATTAGTGACCTATTTGGAGTATATGCCTAGTAGTGAAATATCTGGGTAAAAAGATTTATTCTTAACCTCACTTTTACTTTAAGTTCTATAGTCAGTCTTAACATTATTTTCCGTTTCCATCTTTTATCTCCCATTTATTTAAAAAAAAAAAACAATTATTGATTGCCTACCCTTTGTAAGCCTCTGTATTAAGCACTGTATAGGGCAAAAAGTTGAATAATTCACAGTACATGTCCTCACATTGATTCTGGTTATGTTCTTGACTAATCATTACCATCTCTTGGCTTGGTGGAGCTGCCCTCTCCTGTTTGTTATGGTTTCCTTTACAACTTTAAAACTTACACGGGAAATGAAGGGAAATAGTACTTTTATAAAATATTGAAAAAAATGAGTTGTTAATGAATCCCCTATCCACTGCTTCACTTTATTTCATAATCTCTTTCTCCTCCTTTCCCCCTTCCTTTCTGGTATTTTCCACCTCTGAACAGTCTTTTCTGAAAGTAGAGGTCACATACCTTTCATATTATTTAATGCCTTTTTAAAAATTTAGTCAGTCCACAAGCATTTATTAAGTGTCTACTAGGTGCTGTTAGTGATATAGAGAAAGATAAAAAAGCTTACCCCCTCTCCCCGTCATCTTGTTTATTTTGGCATTCATTTCTTTTGGTTGTTTTCTTTAACATTTTTAGACTTTAACTCTTGAAATTAAACTTTAAAAAACTGTATGTGTTATCAACTATAATAAACAGATTCTGAAAATAGGTTGTCTGTGGGTATATCAGTTAAAAAAAAATTAAGATGTTATAAAAGTATCCATAGGTGATGAAAAAAGGAATCTTGACTTATTTAGCTCTTAGTATTATAGAAACCCTTTGTTGAAAAGTAAGTGGATATTGGTCCTGAGAAATTGTTAGTAAGTCTTCTAAATAGTTAAGTTGCTTGGTTGTAGGGGAACATTCTGGCAGCTAAAGAATACTTAATTGTTCTGATGCAGAGCTAAGCAAGTGAAACTAGGAGAAAAATTTATAGTATACAATGATACATTATAGGGAAAAACAATTTTGAAAGACTTTAGAAACCTGATCAGTGATAAACTGGGAGTCCAAAAAATAAATATGCAACATGTCAGTCACTTTCTAACAGAGAGGTGATTAACTTAAAATGAAGAGACACACATTTTTGGATGTGATTAATTTGGGAATTTGTTTTTGCTAAACTGTGCATGTGTATTAAGGGCTTTATTTTTTATGTTTTGTTTTAACATTTACTCAATTGGGAGAAGTTATTATAACAGAAAAGACATTAGAAGATGAAAGAAACAAAAAATAAAGAATATTTATGGTATGATATGCATTTATTTCAGTATAATTTATTTTTGTGCAGTGATGTGCTCAGTTAATCACCAGCTCTTAACCACACTGCCCAAGTGGAATGATAAAAATGTACTATATCCACTTGCTACTAAAAAACAATACAGACAGACAGATAGATAGATAGATAGATGGATGAATGGATAGGTAGATTATGTATTTATGGATGTGTGTGTACATACATACATTTCAATGTATTGCCTTGACAAGGTAGGACTGCTATTGATTTTGCTATTATTGGTAATGAATGGGGAATATTTTTTAAATATGTTAAATGCATAGGATCTAAAGTGGGTACCATTTGTATTTTTAAAATTACATTAAATTATATTTTAAAATCATACTATATTTTTTGTGTAATAAAATTTTTAAAAATACATAAAACTTAAAAAAGAATATAATGCCTTTAAAATTTAAATGCCTTTAAAAACATAAAAATAAATAGTATATTAAATTGTTTGACCCTAAAGCAATTAAACTGTTCACTGTCATTAGAAACAGACCTTTATCTTAGCTCACAGTCCTTCTGAATCACAAGAGATAGTCTCATTTCTCTGTCTTCATATAACAAGTTATCAGACTTTATAATTAACTCACTTTAGTAGTCATCTTGTATATAATAATTATTTAACACTTAACTATTCTCATTTGAGAGAGTTGCTTGGGTCTTTAAATATGTACAACTTCACTGGGATATTTACGTAGTCAGATGCTTTTTTATGTAATTGTAAGGCATTTTAGTGACTTATCAAATTGTTCTAAAATCTTTTGTTATGTACTTCTTAATGTAATAAAAATTTACTTCAGATTTTGTTTTTCTTTTGTTTTATAGCCTCTTCTGCTAAAATGGGATTGGTCGAAACAAAATTAGCCATCATTCCTGGTGCAGGTATGAATTTAGTGGTTTTTTTTGAAAGGCAGTAGCTTTTTTGTATAAAAAGGAAATTCGTCCTTGTAGTCAAAATATTTTTCCCCTTATGTTCATTTTAACTTTTACTATAAAAGTGACTGCCAATGATCTTAGAAGTTTTACCATTTATTTCTGAAGGCAGTGTGATCTAGTGAAAAAATGTTGGATTTTGAGTCCAAGGACATTGGCTCACATCCTAGCTTTGCTACGTAGTTCATGTGTGAGCTTGGGCAAGTAGCATAATCTTTCAGTGCCTTAGTTTCTTCATCTGTAAATGATGGAATTTTACTATGTGGCTCCTGTGTTCCCTTCCAGCTCTGATACTATGAGGATATTCTTTTGTGCATTTGTCACATGAAGGGAAATAAGTATAAGATTGTGAAAATGAATGGAGGCATTGGATATATTGACATTTATGCATAGAAGTATTTCTTTTTTAAAATAAATTTTTGATATTTGTTTTTTATATTGCAGGGACTTCACCTAGTAATTCTTCTCTTCCCCCTTCCCAGAAACCATTCAGCATTTTTGGGTCTTACAAAGATGTTTCTCTACCTTTCTAAGAAATGGGTAGAAGTTAAAACAATATAGCAAATAGTAAGATTGAAGACTCTTTAGATTAATATATAGTAACATTTATTGTACTGATTAATTTACTATTTAGTACTTTTGGGAGTTAAAGAATAATATTCCTTTTCATAATACCACTCTTAATTCCAGTTTTTAAAATAGAAGAATTAAACACAAGTTAGCAAAAATAGTACTCTGCTAA
Organism: Vombatus ursinus; assembly: GCF_900497805.2. Classification (NCBI taxonomy): domain Eukaryota; kingdom Metazoa; phylum Chordata; class Mammalia; order Diprotodontia; family Vombatidae; genus Vombatus; species Vombatus ursinus. The sequence continues at coordinate 34,585,814 of NW_020954610.1, forward strand.
AAAGAAACAAAAAAAGACTAAATGTATAAATTAGACCAAGTTTTAATAAATTTTTAAATTGAATTTTATTTTATTCATTATTTATTGTTTGCAATTAATAAACATCTGATTTCTCTTGCTGTTACCTCCCAATTTATCCCCTTTAGTAGGGTACAAGGGAAGAACAGAAAGAAAAAAAAACCCTAGTAGCAAATGCCAGTTGTCAAGCAAAACATATTTCCAAATTAGCTATGTCCAAGAAAGAATGTCTCACTCTGCATATCTAGTCTCATCACCTCTTAGGAGGTTATGTCAGGAGTTGGGTAATATTCTAAATCACCCATCCTCTGGAGTAATGGTTGATCGTTGGATTGATAAGTGTTTTGAAGTCATTCAAAATTGTTCATTTTTTTTTACAATGTTGTTATTTTATAAATTGTTCTTCTGGTTCTGCTCATTTAGCATTTTTTTAAAAATGAGTTTCAAATGGCATTCTCCCTACCCTTTCCTTGTCTGCACACTTCTACTTGTGTCCCCTATTATGTGAGAAAGTAAGTCCCTCTCCTTTTTTGCTTTTAAGATCATCAAAACATGACAAAAATTCAAGTCCTCCATTTTATTTGACTCCATGAATCCTTTTGACTCTTCAGGACATTTGCACGTTTTCCCCGTTTCCCAGTTAGAGTGGAAACACTGCATCCTTATAAAGTTTTTTTTTTCCTGATTGCTTACATATATTTTACCTTTTTATGTTTCTCTTTGTTCTCGTGTTTGTATTTCAAAGTTTCTACTCAGTCCCAGTCTTTATATCAGGAAGGTTTGGAAGTCTTTTGTTTCATTAAAATGTCCATTCTTTGACTTAGCTGTTCTCAGCAATACAATGATCCAAGACAATCCCAAAGGACTCATGGCGAAACATGCTGTCTGCCTCCAGAGAAAGAACTGATATTGTCTGAATACAGATTGAAGTATGCTGTTTTTCACTTTCTTTCTTTCATTTTTTTTTTTGTTTGAGTCATCTTATACAAAATGACTAATATGGAAATGTTTTACATAACTGCACATGTATAACCTATATCAGATTGTTTACCCTCTCAGGGAAGAGAGACAAGAGGGAGGGATAATAATATCACCTACCTGGCAGGGTTGTTGTGCAGATCAAATGAGACAGTAGTTGGAAAGTGCTTTAGTATAGTGTCTGGCACATAGTAAGTGCTATAGAAATGTTAGTTATCATCATCATCATCATTATCCTCACTAAAATTCATTTGTAACCCTAAAATCAATACCGCTGTCATGGATATTTGCAGACATGCACAGTGGTGAAAAATTTGAGTGACCTAAGTATATTCCCAGCTGATTTTGAACAAAGTAAAGCTCTGCCCTCTTGTTTCACCTCTCGTACTGTAAATCCTTTTCACTGTCTAACTTAGTGCAAGATTTTTTTTTGTGTTTTTGTGCTTTTTGTTGGTAGTTTTGCTGTTTAAAATAGCCCCCAAGTGTTATGATCAAGTTGCTATCTGTTGTTCATAAGCATAAGAAAAATGTGACATGCCTCTCAGCAAAAATGCAAGTGTGTTAGATAAGCTTTGTTCAGGCACGAATTATAGCGCTTTTGGCCAAGTGTTCAATGTTAATGAATCAATATCGTACATCCAGAAAAAGGAAGAGGAAATTGAGAAGAAAATTATGAGCAGATGCCTAAGCATGTCTTTAAATAGATCTTTTCTTTTTTTTTTTTTTTTTTGGCTAAGCAATGGGGTTAAGTGACTTGCCCAGGGTCACACAGCTAGTGTTATGTGTCTGAGGCTGGATTTGAACTCAGGTCCTCCTGAAATCCAGGGCTGGTGCTCTATTCACTGCACCACCTAGCTGCCCCTTAAATAGATCTTAATAATCAAATATGCCAGATAAAATTGCCTCATAGACAAGGACACTTCTTTGATTAACCTTGTGAATTATTAGAGAAAATTTTTTAACGTTAATACTTCATTTCAGAGCTTGAAAATAACAGCTAAAAATTGAAAAAGGAAATTATTAAATGGTTATTCCAGAGCCTTGCTAAATGTATGTTCCATAATTGTGAGGAATTTGGCATAACAGAAATTTGTATTCTATCCTTTTGTTTTATTGTTGAGAAAGTAGCGCAGTAGCATTTCTCTTTTTGGGAGAATGCAAACAAGTACTTAAATGCTAAAAGTTGTCTGCTTTCTGTAGTAATGTTTTCCTCAATTGAGAATACTAAATAACAATTGTATTTTTTATGAGTGATACTTTTAAATTATTTTTATTTCTGTTATCATGTTTTATTTTTACCAATACAAAGATGTATGGAAACATTCTTTGCCTCATCAGGTTACATATTACAAAATAATAATAAGTTAGTAGTTAATTCTAAAATCATTTATCTGATATGGCTGGGAAACTCTTATCAGTCTTTAATTTTCCCTGTCTTTTAGGAAATTAGGTAAAGGTTAAAGAGGGGCACTCTATTCTCTCCCTAATGACAACATTGGGGATGTTACTAGACAAAGATGAAATATTAATCCATTGAACAGCAGTACCATATTTCCCCTAGCCTTGGCTAGATTAGGGTAATGATTAGTAACTAAAGAAGGAAAAAAGTATTGAATTTACCTTCGACCAAAAAGAAAAGAAAATTCTTAGAAGGGAGTGGTAAAGGAAAATGATTTTCTGAGATTGCTGACCTTAACTCTGAACCTTTGATTAATATTAACTGTAGAATTGTATATACTGTCCAAGAATTTTGTGTGTGTGTGTGTGTGTGTGTTACATATTGTAACTTCAAAAGGGCTTCTGAGAGAGATTTTTCAAAGGCAGGAGAGATGATAGTTAAATAAAGACTAACAAGGATGTTGAGGTTTTAACTATAATCAGTGTGATTTCTTCTTGTTTCATAATTGGATCTGAAGGCAATTCAAAGAAAGAAGAAAAAGAAAAAGGTTTTTAAAAGTTTTGAGCTGTCTCAGAAATGTTGATGTGCTTTACATACAAAGGGAAACTTAGAAATTTTGTCCAGTGGGATGACCTTCTGTACTTGGGGGAATCAAGGAATGGAAGAGTTTCACCCAGGACAGTTTAGTTTCTCATCTGAGAGTAGTCAATCATTGTATCAGACTTTATAAGAAAGAAACAGTTAGTACAGACATGATAGACATAGAAAATTTGCTTATAGCTTTCTCTGGTATAATGTCAATAATATTGGGTTTTTAGAGAAGTGGATTTCTACGTTGTGAATGTCTTGATATCTTTTCTGTTTCTCAAATGATTTCACAAACTGATTCTAGCTTCTGGTTTTACAGTTTTCAGAATCTACTTCTGTTGTATTCTAATGCAGCAATTTTAGTTTATTAAATATTTTCTAGACAAAATTCATGTTAATTTTCATTCTCAATCTTGTATTATTAATGTCAGATTTGCCCCTTTTCTCCCATTTAAATCTAGAATTAAATAAAAAAGATATTAAAAGATATTCCAGAGAAGTTCATCATTAAAGAAGTTTCTTATCGCAGGTTTCTTTAAAGTTTATTAAACAAAAACATTTTGGGGGGGCTGGGGTCAGAGAGGAAGGAGGCCAGATCTGTGATTTCATTGGTGTAGGGAACTCCTAACAATTCAGATCAACAGCTACTCTGCAACTTAACAATACTAGATAGTTGTGTGGAGTACTGAGATCTTAGTTAAAAATTTTGCTCAGAATGACACAGCCAATGTGTTTTAAAAGTGAGTCTTAAATATAAGACTCTATCATCTATGCCTACTGACTAATTGCAAAAATAGCTTATGGTAATGGAATTTTTATAGATGAAATTATTATCTTTGTAATTCTCTCACATGGCTTACTATATCTAGCGAGCCCCAGCCATGCTTCACATTCCTCTCCAGATATCATCTTGCCAGCTGCCTTATACATGTACGAGGATGGATGCTCTTCCATTCTTCTCTCCCCAGCTCTAGAGAAGTTAACAAATAAATAGTGTCATTGTTACTGAAAGGCCCTGATAATCTACTTCCCTGTGGCTCCACTCAGTTCCTGTGACTTATTAGACTAGAAAAATTTTACCCTTGCTAACTCTGTCTCACTTTTGTATTTATATCTCAAGCACTTATCACAGCATTTGGCAAATGCTAAGTATTTAATAAATTCTTTTTCATTCATTCACTTATTCATTCTTTTGTGGCTTTTGGAAAAGTATCATTTACATATAACTTGCATTAATTATTATTATTTCTTAAAAATATATGCCTTGCAGAAAGTTGTATTAGGTGTCACTGTGCTAGGTTTGGCAGCTGTACACATTTTAACATTTCTACATAGACAGCTCAGTGTAGGGGTCTTATGTATTATCTTAAATATGAACTTTAAGTGATTTTATTCCTTGCCTACTGATGCAATATTTCATATACTCATGATTTCCCTTTCTAAGTTTCCTCTGTAAAACTAGGTGTTTGGATTAGATCATTCTTTAAGACCCCCTCTGAACCTAAGTTTCTATTAAAAGAATAAAATAATTTTTGGTAATATTTTTAAATTTTACATTTACATGACATTCTCTATCCCGTTTGACATTATTAATTTCCTCTTACTGGATGCTTCTCCTTCCTGGTTGTCTTCCTTTCTCTTGGACTTTTTTATCAGTCTCCTTTGCTGGTTCTTCATATCATATCTAGAACTGGGTGTTCTCCGAAGTTCTATCCTGGACTTTCTCTTTTCTCTCTATACTATCTCATCTGATGATCTTGTTGGCCCTGCCCTCGCTCCTTTCTCTCCACCACCCATCCACTCCCCATGTAATCAGTTGTCTCTCTGCAAATAATTCCCAGGTCCATATGTCCAGCCTCTGCCTTTTTCTTTTGCTCCAGTCCCACATCACATACTTTTGGACATCGTGAACTGTAAATACCATACATCAAATTCAACAGATATAAAATAGAACTCATTGTCTTTTCCCTCTAACCCTTTGCTTTTTTGAACTAACTTGTTACTTTTAATAACTACACCATCCACTCAAGGATACATCCTTGATTCCTTACTCATATCACTTATAAATCTATTGTCAATACTTTTCTACCTTCACAACTTCCCTTGTATACCCTTATGTACACCACACTTATATAGAATCTTATCACCTCTTGCATATGCCCAGACTATTACAATGGCTTTCTGTTTGATATCCCTGACTCAGTCCACTTCAATCCATCCTCTATTCAGCTGTCCAAATGATTTTCCTAAAGTGCAGGTCTGACCTTGTCAATCTTACTGCCCCCTCTTCCTCTTCCACTCACAGTTAGTAAACTCCACTGCTCTCTGTTATTTCCAGGATCAAATATAAACTTCTCTGTTTAACATTTAAAGCTCTTTAATCAGCAAATATTTATTAAGCATCTACTAAGGCACTGTGCTAAGCTCCGGGGACACAAAAAGAGGCATAAGACACCCCACACCTCAAGGAGCTCACAGTCTAATGGGGAAGGCAACATGCAAACAAATGTATACAGACAGACTATGTGCAGGACAAATAGGAAATAATTAACAGAAGAAAAGCACTAAAATTAGGAGGGGCTGGGGAAGTTTTCTAGTAAAATACGGGATTTCAGTGGGGATATAAAGAAAGCTGAGAGGTTGGTAGTCTCAGTGGAGGAGGGAGAGCATTCCAGGTATGGGGTACAACCAGAGAAAATGCCTAGAGTTGAGAGATGGAGTACCTTGTTCCTGGAACAGCCCGGAGTCCAGTGTTTCTGAATCAAAGTGTATGTGTTAGGGAGTTAAGGTGTTAAGAAGACTGGAAATATAGGAGGGGGATAGGTTGTGAAGGGCTTTGAATACCAAACAGAGCATTTAGTATTTGGTCTTGGAAGTGAAAGGATGCCATTGGAGTTTATTGAGTGGGGTGGGGGTGACATGATCAAATCTGCACTTTAGGAAAAGTAACTTTTGGAGCTGAATGGGGAGAGACTTGAGTTAGGCAGACCCAGGAGCAGGCAATTGTAATAATCTAAGCATGAGGTGATGAGGGCCTTGGCAATGGATTAGATATGGGACGTGAGAGATAATGAGGGGTCCGGTATAACTCCTAGGTTGTAAGCTTGAAGCTAGGAGGATGGTATTTCCTTTATTACATTAATAGGGAAAGTAGGAGGGAGGGAAGATTTAGGGGGAAACAGAATTCCATTTTGGACACATTGAGATGCTATTTTTAGTTATATTGACTAAAGATGCCATTTTAAAAATTTAATATTTTATTTTTCTCCAATTACATTTTAAACTTATGTTTAAAAAAATTTGAGTTCCAAATTCTGTTCCTCCTCCCCTCATTGAAAAGGAAAGCAATTTTGAGGTAAGTTATGCATATGCAGTCATGTGAAACATTATTTCCATGTTAATCATGTTGTAAAAACCCCCAAGAAAAGCAAAGTAAGAAAGAGGATGCTTTGATTTGCATTTATGCTCCATCAATTCTTTCTCTGGAAATGGATAGCACTTCTCATCATAAATTCTTCAGAACTGTCTTGGATCACTGTATTACTAAGAATAACCAGGTCATTCACAGTTGATTATCATACAATATTGCTGTTACTGTATACAATGTTCTCCTGGTTCTGCTCATTTCACTTCGCGTCAGTTCATATAAGTCTTTCCAGGTTTTTCTGAGAGCATCCTGCTCATCATTTCTTTTAGCACAATAGTATTCCAGAAGATGCAATTTTATTCCAAACATGTTTCCCATACTATAACTTTTAACAGACATTGCTTTTAAGTATGCTCAACATAAATTTTCAAGGTTATTCATTCATTCATTCATTCATTTATTTATTATACTTATTCACAAGTCTATTCAGTAACAATAGATGTGTAAAATATCAGTTTGGAGTAATATAATCATATCCTTTCAAGAAATTTTTAATTTTTCTGTTGTGCTACCTGGAATGTTCTTTAAATGTGGCATGTGTGGATTCAGCAATTCTTTTTTTTTTTCAGTCAAGGGAGCAGTTTATTGTAATGCTAATAAAGAGAGGGCATTCTTCCTAATGAATATGCCAAGGATTCAGCAATTCTTACCAAGTTCTTGCAGTACTAGGCATCAGACTGGTCCATACTTCCTCATGCTTTTTTTTTTCAATTTTTTTTATTTTAGACTTGAATACTAAAACTTAAATACATAAGAAAAGAAAAAGAAACATTATAAACTTAAATATAAAATATGAAAAGAAAAAAATGTCATGTGCACAGAACATGAGAGATCAAAAATATATAGAAATAAATTTCCATTTCAAGAAAGCTTGTATATTAAATACTGCATGTTGTGTTAAAAGCTGTCCATCTTTCCTTTGCTTCCTTGTAAGTCTTCTTTTGTTCTCTGCTGTACACTTTTTACTTTGTTCTTTTTTTCTCCCTTCCTCCCCTCTTCCACCCCCCCTTCCCAGGCTACAATTAAGTGTGGATATATTTATATATAGATATATACTTACATGTATGTATATGTACATATATATTCATATACACACATACATACATAAGCATATACTTTCCCTAACAGATTCTACTCCTAATCTTTGTTTTTATGTTTGTGCCTATCTCTTTATTTTCTATCTCTCCTGACTCCTCTATTTCACTTCTACCCTACTTTGCCTTCCTATTACTTAACCTATCCCCCCTACAAGAATCCCTCTCTTATCTTCTCCTTCCCATAAATCAAAATACCATTTTATTTTTTTATTGTATTTTTAAAAATTAATTAATTTATTTTTAGTTTTCAACATTCAATATGAATGTTGAAACAAGATTTTGAGTTCCAAATTTTCTCCCTATCTCTCCTCTCCCCCCACACCAAGACAGTGTGGATTCTGAATACCCCTTCCCCCAATCTGCCCTGCTTCTATCAGCACCCCCCCCTTCTCCTATCCCTTTCCCCTTCTATTTTCCTGTAGGGCAGGATAGATTTATGTACCCCATTGCCTGTATATCATATTTCCCAGTTGCTTGTAAAAACAATTTTAAACATTCGTTTTTAAAACTTTGAGTTCCAAATTCCATCCCTTCCTCCTTCCCCACCCACCCTCATTAAGAAGGTAAGCAATTTGATATAGGTTATACGTGTGTTGTCATTCAAAACACTTCCATAATGGTCATGTTAAAATACTAACTATAATTCCCTCCATCCTATCCTGCTCTCCAGTTTATTCTATTCTCTCCTTTGACCCTGTACTTCCTCAAAAGTGTTTGTTTCTCATTACCCCTCCCCGTCTGCCCTCCCTTCCATTATCCCCTCCTCTTTTATCTCCTTTCTCCCTATTTTCCTGTAGGGTAAGATAGATTTCCATACCCAACTGAGTGTGTATGTTATTCCCTCCTTAAGCCAAATCTGATGAGAGTAAGATTCATCCATTCCCTCTCACCTCCCCCTCTTCACCTCCACTGTAAAAGCTTTAGTCTTACCTCTTTTATGTTAGATAATTTAACCCATTCTATATTCCCTCCAACTACCCTAATACTGAGAAAGGTCTCATGAGTTACAAATATCATCTTTCCATGTAGGAATGTAAACAGTGCAACTTTAATAAGGCTCTTATGATTTCTCTTTCCTGTTTACCTTTTCATGCTTTTCTTGAGTCTTGTATTTGAATGTCAGCTTTTCTATTCAGCTCTGGTCTTTTCATCAAGAATGCTTGAAAGTCCTTCATTTCATTGAATATCCATTTTTTCCTGTGAAAGATTATACTCAGTTTTGCTGGGTAGGTGGTTCCTGGTTTTAATCCTATCTCCTTTGACCTCTGGAATATCATATTCCAAGTTCTCTGGTCCCTTGATGTAGAAGCTGCTAAATCTTGTGTTATCCTGATTGTGGCTCCACAATACTTGAATTGTTTCTCTCTGGCTGCTTGTAGTATTTTCTCCATGACCTGGGAACTCTGGAATTTGGCTGTAATATTCCTGGCAGTTTTCCTTTGGGGATCTTTTTCAGGAGGTGATGGATGGATTCTTTCCATTTCTGTTTTACCCTCTGGTTCTAGAATATCAGGGCAGTTTTCCTTGATAATTTCTTGAAAGATGATGTCTAAGCTTTTTTTTTTTATCATGGCTTTCAGGTAGTCCAATGATCTTTAAATTATTTCTCCTGGATCTATTTTCCAGGTCAGTTGTTTTTCCAGTGAGATAGTTCACATTGTCTTCTATTAGTTTCCATTTGCTCCATTCTAATTTTTAAGGAATTATTTTCTTCAGTGAGCTTTTGTACCTCCTTTTCCATTTGACCAATTCTGCTTTTTAAGGCATTCTTCTCATTGGCTTTTTGGACCTCTTTTGCCATTTGGGTTAGGCTATTTTTTAAGCTGTTATTTTTTTTTTGATATTTTTTTTGGGTCTCCTTTAGCAAGCTGTTGACTTGTTTTTCATGATTTTCTTGTATCACTCTTATTTCTATTCCCGGTTTTTCTTCTACTTCTATTACTTGCTTCTCAAAATCCTTTTTGAGCTCTTCCATGACCTGAGACTGATTCATATTTTTCTTGGAGGCTTTGGATGTAGGAGCTTTGACTTTGTTGTTTTCTTCTGGTTGTATGTTTTGATCTTCTGTCACCAAAGTTAAATACTATAGTTTGACCTTTTTTGCACTATTTGTTCATGTTTTCAACCAATTACTTGGCTTTTAAACTCTTTGTTAATGTGAGGGTCTGCTTCCCGTGTGGAGAATGTAGTGTCCTAAGCTTCTGGGTTTTGTGAAGCTGTTTTCAGAGATACTTCTAGGGACCTGTAAATTTTCAGTTCTTCCAAGTTGGTATGATCAAAGGCAAGGTGCTTACTCCTTTCCTGCCCTGTGCTCTGGTCTATGAGTGACCACAAGCACTCTTTTCTTCCTTGGAACTGTGAGGAAGATTCCCTCTCCACTGCTGCCAGAAGCTCTGCCACACCAGCGCTCTTCCTCACACTAGGACGGCCACCCAGAGCTGCGACCCAGATCCAAGCATGGGCAAAGCAAGAGAATCCTACCTTAGCGTCAGCTAAGAGATACCTGCAATTCCCACTGTGATCAGCCACTTGATCCTTCCACTGTCTGTGGGCAGAGAGCTCCAGAAGCAGTCACTGCCACTGTGGCTGCCACCCCAGGGCTGCACTAGGGCCAAGGCTGAACCATGCTCCTCTCACCCAGGTCTCACAGACCTTTCCCACTAACTGTTTGAGTTGTCTTTGGTGTTTGTGGGTTGAGAAGTCTGGGAACTGCCACAACTTCCCTTGATTCATTCCCTGGAGGCCTGCTCCAGGTTTATTGAGCCCTGTCTTTGCTGTCATGGTCCCAATGTGAACTGTACTCCTATCCCAGCCCAGTGCCACAGACCTTCCCTGTCAACCTTACAGGTTGTCTTGGGCTGGAAATTTGTTTCACTATGTGTTTTTGTGGGTTCTGCTGCTCTAGAATTTGTTTAGAGTCATTTTTTACAGGTATTTGGAGGGGTTTGGGGGAGAGCTCAAGCAAGTCACTGCTTTTACTCTGCCGTCTTGGCTCCACCCCCAGTTAAGTCCAAAACACCATTTTGTACACTCTTTTGACCTATTCCCTCACCCTCTCCTCTAAAGATCCCTCCCTTATCTTCCCAAAAATCCCTCCCTTATCCTCCCATTTCCATTGATCTAAACACCTTTCTATATCCATCTTTTAACCTATTTGCTCGCTCTCCCCTCTAAAGATCCTTCCTTTATCCTCTCCCCCCTCCCTATCCCCTTAGAGTTTTATTTCTTTCTAAGTTTAGAAGACTTTTATAATCTTCTAGATGTATATATATATTTTTCGTTCTGGAACCCATTCCTGATGAAAGTAAGTTTCCAGAACTAGCAGCCCCCCTCCTCCATCTAATTCCTCTGTGTTAGTTCTTCCTCTGGCACCTCATTTATATATTCCTGAATGGTTTTTAGCTATTCCTGAATGGTTTTACTTTTTGAGGTCATATCATGCTTCAGGTCTACCTCAGTCTTTCTATGAACTACACAATTACTAATTACAATTTTAGCCATAGTTTTTACATTTTATATACATAAAAATAAACAGTCTGTCCTTATTGAATCCCTTGTGATTAATCTTTGGTACGTACCTTATATTTCTCTTGGCTCTTATATTTCAAATTTTCTTATGAGTTCAGGTTTGTTTGGTTTTTTTTTAACAGATTCCTGAAAGTCTGATAATTTATTAAATGTCTTTTTTTTATTCATTCAGTATTATGCTTAGCTTTGCTGGGTATGAGATTTTCAGCCAGACCCCCAGTTCTTTTGCTCTTAGATATATAGTGTTCCAAGACCTTTGGTCTTTTAGTGTTGCCACTGCTAGGTGTTTTGTGATTCTAATTGTGGCACAGACATATGTAAATTGTTTTTTCCTTGTTGCTTGTAATATTTTATCTTTGAGCTGGAGGTTTCAGAATTTGACTATAATATTCCTGTGGGTTTTTCTTGTAGAATCTCTTTTCAGGTAGTGATCAGTGGTTTTTTTTCTATTTCTGCCTTCCCCTCTTGTTCTAATGCTTCAGCACAATTTTCTTTAATTATTTCTTGTATTATTATATCAAGATTCTTTCTTTGGTCTTAACTTTCAGGTAGTCCAATTCTTATATTTTCTCTTCTTGATCTGTTCTTCATATCAGTTGCTTTTTTTATGAGATATTTCCCATTCTCTTCTATTTTTTTTATTCTTTATATTTTGTTTTGTTATTTCTTATTCTCTTATATTCACTGGCTTCCTCTTGCTGAATTTTTATTTTTAAGGGGTTTTTTTCTTCCTTAAGATTCTAGATCTCCATTTCTAATTGATTGATTTCCATAATCTTGTTTTTCTTGAATTGTTCTTTTTTTTTCTTTTTTTGTGTTTTTTTTCTCACTCTCTCTCATTTGATTTTTAAAGTCTTTAAGTTGTTCTATGAATTCTTTTAGGGCAGGTGACCATTTGACATTGCTCTTTGGGGTAGAAGAGGGTTTCTTTGCTTCAGTATCTTCCTTTGAAGATGAACCCTGGTATTCTCTATTCTCATAGGAGCTCTCTATGATTGGATTCTTTCTCCTTTGCCTGTGCATTTTTTTTTAAAGTAATAGCTTAATTTTTTGTAATCACTCCTAGTCCTGGGGTATGGGAGGGTGGTGTTTCTGCCCTCAGATACTCCTTCAGTTCTCCTCTCTGACCTTGATCCCAAACTACAACCTCCAGCCTCCTCTAAGTGCCCACAACCACCCGAGTCCCAGCCCGGCGGCTTCTTCACTCATTGGCATGTGCTAGTTCCATACTGCTGGCTTTGTCTCGGCAGCACAGCTGGGTCTGGCATTCCTTGTCAGCAGAGATTCCTGGCTCAGACTCCCAACTCCCCTGGGGGTAAAAGTTCTTGTTGCCTGGGAGGGGGGCCAGCCTCCCAAACCAGCTAGCCCCATGGTTTGCTGCTTGCTGGTTCAGGGTTTCTTACCCTGGATGTGTTTACTCTGCACAGGGACCACGCTGCTCATGGAGTTTTTCTTCAGATCTTCGCCAGGACCACGGTTTTGCCCCTTCTCTTATTTATTTTTAGAGCTCACTGTTTGCCCTGAGATGCTGTTTCATCTGTTTTTGGAGGAAAATCTTGAGAGCTTGGAATTTTCTGACCTACTCGGCCATCTTCCCAGAATCTTCTTTTTTTTTATTTTAAAGGAGCCTAAATATTTTAAATCAGTAGAGATTATTGCATAGATTGCATTTGGTATAATTTTAAAGGACTTTTAATAGTAAAATTGCATATATTTTTTCTTTGCTTTTAAAGTTTTTTATTTTGGCATTCAATTTTAAAAATTTTGAGTTTCCAGTTCTCTCCCTACCTCCAGCCCTTCCCCCACCTGTTGAGGAGGCAAGCAATATATCACTTATACATGTGAAGTCATGCAAAACATATTTCTTTATTAGCCATGGTTTTATTTTATTTTGTTTTTTAAGCAAAAAAGAAAGTAAGTAAAAAAAAGTATGCTTTGATCTGCACTCAGCATTCAGTTTTCTCTCTGGAGGTAGTTAGCATTTTTCTTTGTGAGTCCTTCGGAATGCCTTGGATCATTGTATTGATTAGTGTAGCTAAGTCTTTCACAGTTGATAATCATAAAAAAAAAATGCCATTACTGTGTACGGTGTTTTCCTGGTTCTGTTCACTTTACTTTTCATCAGTTTATGTAAGTCTTTCTAAAACTATACCCTTAGTCATTTCTTGGAACACAGTAGTATTCCATCACATTCATCTACCATAACTTGTTCAGCCATTCCTCAATTGATGAGCATCCCCTCAATTTCCAATTCTTTGTCACCATAACAAGAGCTGCTATAAATATTTTTGTACATATAGGTCCTTTTCCTTAAAATTCCACGTATTTGAATCTTTTTATTAGCATTTCTGAATGAAATGTTAAAAATAACTTTAAATTTCATTGTTTTACTTCCCTATCTGTCTCCAAACCATGAAATATATACTTTTATCACTAGTAGAAATTATTCCTTGATTTTCTTTTAAATTCTCTCAGGATTTCATTCTAATTACCACAGAAAATTGAATTAAAAGCTTGTGCTCTCTTTAGGAAGCTATTTTTCATTCTTTTTCTCAAAGGACTTATTGTGGTTCTTTTCTCAGTCACTGGCTTTTGTATGTGTTTACATTGCAAGATTTATTTGCTCTTTTTAAGTGTATAGTTAAAAATTTAATTTTTATTTCATGGATATAAATTTCCAGTGCCTTGGAGTTTCTTTATTCATCAGCTTGTTAACAATAAAAGTCTGTCCCTAACTTTCCAAAGTCAGAGAAAAAAGAAAATCGTCATGGGCACTCTATTAAGTGATTAGTTTCTATTCAGACTAGTAGTTGAAAGATTCATCATGGTTTGAAGGGGCTCACAGCTTATAGAAGCAACTAACTACTTAAGCAAAAACAACAACAAAAAAAAACCCCAAAAAACCAAAAAAACCCCAAACCCAACTTTTACTTGATAAATATTATGGCAAGTTAAACTACCTCTGATGGTTGTTTGATTTTTAGGATTTTAATTTTGGCAATATTTATTGAAATACGTTTTAGTATGACTGATGTTAAATAAGTTTTAAATCAGTGCTTTTACGTTCTCACACTATTAAAAGAATAATTGATACACAGAATACAAACCATGCATTCTTTTTAATTGCAACATTGTTTTAAATTCTTTGTTGATGTTTTGCTATAATAGTATTCAGTTTTTATCATGAATTAGGAAAAGATTATGTTTCAGTTTCAATGTGCAAAAAAAAATCATTTGGAATAGTAAAGTTCTAACTTATGCAAAATAAGATTCTGAATTATATTGTGTATGTATAATTTCAGGGTTTTTTGGGTAATTTTTATGTAATCTGTTGCCACCCTCCTTTGTATGTCTTGATTTTTTATACTTTTTTGTTTTGTTTGCTTTTTTTCAAAGAACTCTTGTTTTATGACATTGAATAAAAAAAAAAGAAAACAGCTGAACAAAACTAAAGAAATAGCAAATCACATCAGCATCTTTTCCAAGAAAACCCCAAATGAGGTCACAAAGAGTCAGATAGGACTAAAACCACTGAACAACAAAAAGTCTGATATTTTTTTGCGGCATTTCCCACTCACAGTCCTGCCATCTCTGCAGAGAAAGGAGGGAGGTACTTTCTCACCTTCTCTCTTTGGAGAAGAACCTGGTCAAAAGAACTTTCTGTTTTAATGTTTTCTTGTTGTCCTTCCATTTACATTGTGGTAGTCATTGTGGTTATTCTCTTAATTCTACTCACTTTACATTTCATCACTTATTTTGTGATTTTGTGCCTCATTGTGTTCATCATATTATTATTGTTTTGTTTTGTTTTGTTTTTTGCTTTTTGGTGAGGCTGTAGGGGTTAAGTGACTTGCCTGTGGTCACAAGACTATTGGTTTGTTTTTTTTTCCTTTTTTTCATATTAATTTCTTAAAGTCAAGTAGCAAGCATTGATTAAGTTGTTACTGTGCTCCAGGTATTGCACTAAGACCCTCCTTGTTTGTCCTACTTCTCTTCACCTTTTAGAATCTGGAAAGAGTCAACAATAATTTACAAATCAAGAGAGTTGTATTTCTCTCACACCCTTCACCAGAATTACTTATTAAAAACAGCTTTTACAATGTTAATATACATTTTAAACAAATCACTGAAATCCTAAAGTAATTATATTTAAAATTATGATATGAAAGCCCTGATCATACTGTCTTAAAAGACAAAAAAAAAATCTGTCTTTGCAGTTTTAAACACATTGCCCTGATGACAGATATATTGGGGAGGGCAAAAACAGTTCTCTAGATGTAATTTAAACATAATATCCAAACTGTAGCTCTGGGATTTAATTAAACCTGAATTCATCTAACTTTGGAGTAACAAAAAGCTCACTTAGCTTTCCCTCATCAGCCCTTTCTATCTTTGGGTTGCTTGGTCTAGATCTTTATCAGTATAAAGCTAACTCTGCCTCACTTAAATCCAGTTTACTAACAAACAAGTTAAGATATCACCCAGTCATGTCATTCGTCCTCTGAAAAATGAAGGACAAACAACAATAACAATACAGCCTCTCTACCCCCCCAAAAAAAAGGCAACTGGATAGATATGTGAGGTCAGAGTTCCTCTCTCTGTGTGCTTCAAATCACACTGTATGGAAGATTGCCTTTATTAGTTACTTTAAGGTTAGTCCTGTGTGTGTGTGTGTGCATGTACAGATATACATCCTTTTGAACTTTTCAAAAATAGTATTTTTCCTCAATTACATGTCAAGACAATTTTTAGCATTCATTTTTGCAGGATTTTGAGTTCCAAATTTTTCTTCCTCTCTCCCTCCCCTCCCCTCTTCCTAAAATAGTAAGCAGTATGATATAGGTTATACATGTGCTATCATGTAAAGCATATTTCCATATTCGTCACAGTTGTGGAGGAAGAAACAAATCTAAAGGAAAAAAAACACAAGAAAAAATAAAGTAAATAAAAATAATATGCTTCTATCCGCATTCAGAGTCCATCAGTTCTTTATCTGGATGTGGATAGCATTTTTCTTCTTGAGTCCTTCATGATCCCATTGTCTTGGGGTCAGTGTGTTGCTGAGAAGAGCTGAGTGATTCATAGTTGATCATCACACAAAGTTGCTGAAACTGTGTAGAATGTTCTCCTGGCTGTGCTCATTTCACTTTGCATCAGTTTGTACAAGTCTTTCCAGGTTTTTTCTGAAAGCTACCTGTTCATCATGTCTTATTGTACAACAGAATTCCATCACATTCATGTACCACCACAAAAAGGTTGCTATAAATGTTTTTGCATATGTAGGTCCTTTTCCATTTTTTATGATCTCTTTAGGATACAGACCTAGTAGTGGTATTGCTGGATCAAAGGGTATGCACAGTTTGGTTGCCCTTTGGGCATGGTTCCAAATTGATCTCCAGAAAAGTTGAATCAGTTTACAACTCCATCGTCAGTGCACTAGTGTCCCAATTTTCCCTTATGCTCTCCAACATTTATCATTTTCTTTGTCATATTAAGCAATCTGATAAAACAACTCAGAGTTGTTTTAATTTGCTTTTCTCTAATCAGATCTGATCCTCTAGATCTCTAATCTAATCTAATCTCTAATCTAATAAGTGATTCAAAGCACTTCTTTTCTGCCTGTTCATATCCTTTGACCTTTTATCAGTTGGAGAATGTCTTCTATTCTTATAAATTTGACTCAATTCTTTATATATTTGAGAAATGAGGTCTTTATCAGAGATACTTGTTATAAAGATTGTTTCTCAGCTTTCTGCTTTCCTTCTAATCTTGGTTGCATTGGTTTTGTTTGTGCAAAATATTTTTAATTTAATATAATAAAAATTATCTATTTTATATTTCATAATGCTCTCTATCTCTTGTTTGGTCACAAACCTGTAACTCACAATGAACAGAATACTGTCTTGTTATTCATTCAATTCAATTAGTCCGACAATTAGCAAACAGTTATTAAGGGCTTACTATGTGTCAGGTGTGTTAAATGCTGGGGATAAGAAAAAAATTAAAATGGCCTTTCCTTTTTTAAAGAATCTATATTTTAATGAGGAAGACTCCATACAACATACATACTTGCGTGTGTGTGTTTGTGTATGTGTAGTATAAATGATAGATTCAGAATGTAAGGAAGGCAGTCCTAGAGGGGACGGCAGTAGAAGATAGAAGACCAGGAAGGAGCTGTAAAAGATGACATTTGAGTTGAGTCTTAAAGAAAGTCAAGGATTCTTATAGGTGAGGAGAGAATATATTGTCATGGGAGACAGCCAACTAGGTTGTATCAAAGGCACTAATTTATAAGAAATCTTAAAAGATAGGAGGAGTTCAGGTTGTGAAGACCTTTAAATGATACATATAGGGGTTTGTATTTGATCCTAAAAGTTATAAGGAGGCACTAGAATTTATTGCGGGGGGGGGGGGTCAGATCAATTAAACAGCCATTTATTAAAGACCTAGTACTCTGCAAGATACTGGAGTTAACAAATACAGAACAGTTTCTGCTCTATAGATGCTTGTATTCTAAGGAGGGGAAAAGGAAGGACATGTACCAATAGTATAACAATACCATGCCAACCATGTGGACTGGACCAGTAATTTCATTGATAAGGGAACTTTCAGAATATCTGGAATCATCTTCCCTGCAATTTAAAGTTTTAGAGTTGCCCACCGCATATACTTAGAAAACTAAATTAACATTATTTGTTATATTGTATTTTTATTTTGTTAAACATTTCCCAAATGCATTTAAGTCTGGTTCAGGGAAGCACTCACCCTCTGGCCTTGAGTTTGACACCTCTGGCCTAGGGTAAAAAAAGATTTAAAGTGTGTTTCAAAGCCTAGACTTGACCCCCTGTCTTTCTAGCTCTAGGGCCAACTCCTTATCCACTGTGCCATACTGCTTCTCTATAGATAGGCATAAAAAACATTGAGAATATAAAAGATTAGAATAAAGGCTATCAATATTCATTTTTTGTGAATGGACAGATACAACTGTTTTATGCAGGAAGAACTTGAAAACAGAAAATATTTATGTCAAATGTCATAGAAAAAGTCTCTAAATAGTATTCATATTTCTTCAAATGTATTGCCCACTACTTTTGTAAGTATGGAAATCTGGGGGAAGAAAAACTAATCAGAAGTAGTCTTATGATCTTATTAATTCCATCCTTGAGGAAAAAAATAGAAATGCCAGAACATTAACTTGAAATCTGATTTATTAAAATGACATTTTTTCTGAAAAAGAGATGGTAGTATCAAACTTTGATTGAAATATATTGAAGTGTGGCATCAGACATGTGGCTCCTCTGTGAGTACAAGTTCATTATGAATTTGAAAGCACATTCTTTTCTATTTAACTTTTTATTTTATGTGAATACAGATGTAAAGTCAAGATTTTTTTCTTTGCAAGATTTATAGGCATATGTGCCTTTGCATATACACACACAAATTCTTATTATGGAGATTGCTACTATTATATGATATTAATTTTTTTTTACAAAGTAAGTAATTTTAAATATTATATATTTGACATAATTTGTTTCCCTACACAGTGACATTGAAAAATTAGCCACATGTAATCTGTATTTTATCATATTTAGATGATAACAGAAAGCAATGATAGTTTAGGATATTTATAATTTCTAGAAAAAATAGATTTAAGAACTTATATGGGAGGATAATGTTTTCTAAAAATTAGCTAAATTAGTATGTCACTTTCCTCTGAATTCCTCTAAATGTCAAATGCCTCTGCATGAATAGTATTTTCACTTTTACATTACTAAGCTGCTTTTGAGCATCATAAATTCTCATGATTTTAGAAAAAGTATTTCGCAATATATTCCTTATTAAATCTTTTATTCTGTTTGTGTTGTGAGCTAGTGCCACAACATTCAATTTTAGATCTGTCATTAAATAGTTTATGTTTTAGATCACTATTTGTTTGACCTTGTCTTGTATCTTTATATCAGGATTTCTTGCCAGTTAAAGATTTGTATTATTTGCTAATCTATCTTTTATGGGAGAGTTTTTGTAGAATAGTTTCTCAGGCATTTAGAAGATAACTATTCTATGAATCACATTTTCTTAGCAGGATAAAGCCTGATTGAACAGTATTTAGCCCATAGTTTTGTTTTATATTCTTGTCTGTTGGATGAGTGCTTGTATGTTACATTTATTCATGAGATTTATAGATATATTTAGAGTAGACACAATGCAATACATATGGTTTGCCTTATAAGAAGGCTGTGTTGTGTTTGCAACTGGCATATTGAACTTGAAATTTTTAGAAATAATTTTTAAAACTTAGCAATATGATAAATATTCTCAGTGTGTTTGTATATGTATGATATTTGTACATCTATTTGAATATCTCTGTAAATTGGGTGTTGCGTGTATCCAGTGCTATCACATACACACATACACACACACAACCTTGATAATAATAGCTAGCATTTATATAGCGCTTTAAGATTCTCAGAGCAGTTTACATATGTCCATATGTAATGGACATATGTCCAATATGTTATATTTACATATAACATGTAGTTGTTATTATTATCATCCCCATATTACAGATTATGAAACTAAAGGTAAGAAAGATCATGTGACTTGTGCAAGGTCACATAGCCAATATGTGTCTGAAATAGGTCTTACTCCAGGTCTAATAGTCTATCTACTGTATTACATAGCTATCTTGACAACCTTGATGTATTTGTAAGTTCACTGGATGTGTATATGAATGTGTATCATATATAATATATATATTCACAAATATGTATTAGACACACCAAGCAAATGTGCCATTCTGTTTTTAAAACTACTTAAAATTACTTCTATTTTCAAGTTCATCATGCCAGTTGCAAATTTATCATATACACATTGCTGCCTATGGTCTTTGAGAACTGATATAGCTGAAAAACTTGTCACCCTGTGACCAATTTGAGATTTTTTTTTTTACTAGACTGGTGATTTCATTGCTACCAGGAAACTCCCTCTGTAGTTGGAGCACCAACTATATCAGCACTTTGTCCATAATGTATAGTCTTAAAAGAGTTCCTTGGGGCACTGAAGAGTTAAATAACTTGCCTGTGCACACACAACCAGTATATTTTAAGAGAATTGAACTGTAGCCCAGAAATCTGTGGCTACCTTTCTATGCACTATGCCATACAGTTGATAAGGAAGTCTCTAGAAATAGCATTACTGACCATATCAGTTTTCTACTTAATGAAATCTAATGACTACTTATTGCCTCTAGGATTAATTATAAGTGCTTCTATTCATCTTTGAAAGCTTTTTACAACCTTGCAACAGACAACCTTTCCAAAAATACTCCCAGAAATCAGGGTAGCAGGGTGAGAGCTGGTAACTTTGTTTCATCTCCCCCAAAACCTCTTGTGCAACCACCTAGAAAATATGCCAAACCAAATTATGAGCAGCAAAGTCTCCCCCCCCCCAAAAAAATGTTACAGTGAGTAATTTTTCCAGCCCAGAGCAGTTAAATAGAGAGGTAGGTGGTCAGAGCTGGCCAGGAGCACAGTACAGCAGCAGAAGCTGCATTAAGCTATAGCTGCATCAGTGATGGGGAACAGCCCAGTTCCCAGGGATCATAAAGGGACCAAAAACCTAAGCAGAAAGAATCTAGGGCATCCCTGTATTACCCCTGGGAGCAGGAACAGGTGACATCTAGCAGCTTTGTCACCTATTATCCCATTCTGGGCCACAGTTTCAGGGCAGAGAGGAGCAGTAGTGGTCATGAGGGTGGCAGCAGGCATCCTCCTGTGAAAGGAGTGGAGTGCAGACCTCTCCCCATTGATGGAAACATGGAAACTTACAGGTCCCAGGCGGAGCTGTGAAAGGCATAAAAGCCAGAAACTCAAGCCAGTCATCTCCTACAAGAAGTAGGATGAAAAAAAAAAAGAGCCTACTCTAAACCTAAGGTGCTTCTTAATATTTAAAAGGAAAGAAAAAGAGAGAGGGAGAAAAAGAGAAAGAAACCAATCCTATGAACAAACAAAAAAATTTACTTGTTAAAGGGAAAGAGAGTCAGATTGCTCTGAGCACTGTTCCCATTTTATATAGCATAAATCTCAGCTGTTTCAGGCATGCCTAACTCTTGGTGACCCTAATTGAGGTTTTCTTGGCAAGGATACTAGAGTAGTTTGCAATTTTTTTCTCCAGCTTGTTTTACAGATGAGAATATTGAGGCAAACACGGTTAAGTGATTTGCCCATGGTCACATAGCTAGTGTCTGAGGCAAGATTTGAACTCAGGTCTTCCTGACTCCAGGGCTGGTGTTCTATCCTCTGCCCCATCTAGCTGCCCTTCTACATGGCGTAACCACACATAAACAATATGGAAAAAATTTAAAGAATGTTTATCATTTTGAGATTTCTATTTTTACATTCTAAAACAGTTAGCTTTATAAGTATCCTTGTGATTTTGTAAGAGTATATTTACCATAGTGATTCTTTATTCAGGCTCCTCACCAATCCAAGTGGAATTGGTCTTGCTCCTCCTCTTCAGTAGTTAGGGGGTAGAGGAGATTATAATCTCTAGGCTTTGAGAGTGTTAAGGGAGTAAAGTGTCCTTTCATTGTTACAAATTGAAATACTGTTGAAATCTGAACTTTCTGGCAAGCCAGGACAGAAATTGATGCTAGGTAGAAGGGTTTAGCTGCTAGAGGATAGAAGGAAGAACAGCAAGCAAATGGGAAAGTTCATGGGGAACAAGGTAGCTAGGTTGTGTAGTGGCTAAGAATTATGAACCTGGGGTAAGGAAGAACTGAGTTCAAATCTGACCTCAGACATTTACTGTCTGTCATTTCCTCATCTATAAAGTGGGGATGATAATAGCATTTGCCCACTGATATTTTTGTGAAAAAACAGGATAACATTTCTAAAAGCACTTTGCAGATCTGTCAATGGTACATAAATACTGCTGCTGCTGCTTCTTCCTCCTCTCCCTCCTTTTCCTTTTCTTCCTTCCTTATTATCATTATTGTTATTTAACAATAATAAATAAGCAAGTATAAACAATAATAATTTAAACAAGTACTAAGAGTTCCTTATTATCATTCAGAAGAAGGCTTAGAGAATCTTGGAAGAGTATAATCTCCTGAACTATAAAGTCAGGGTAGAATGGCCTTGGTGTTTGATAAACAGGGCTGATAAGAAGGGAATTCCTTCTACTTTTAAGATCTTGATAAGTTTGCTATTTTTTAAGTTGCAGTTTATCTTCAGTAGTATATGTGAAATCAAAAGGAGGCCCCTCTGTACTCCATTATTTCTTGAAGTTTGTCCAAATTCATGTTTTTTGTTTCCATGATACTATTTCATCCTCTGCTGTCCCCTTTTCCTTTTGCCATCAATCTTTCCCAACATCAAGGTCTTTTCCAGTGAGTCCTGTCTTCTCATTATGTGGCCTAAGTATTTAAGCTTCAGCTTCACTATTTGTCCTTTCAGTGAATAGTCTGAATTAATATCTTTAAGTATTGACTGATTTGATCTCCTTGCTGTCCAAGGGACTCTCAAAAGTCTTCTCTAGCACCATAGTTTGAAAGCATTGATTTTATAGCATTCAGCTTTCCTTATAGTCTAACTCTCACAGGTATACATTAATACTGGAAAAACCATAGCTTTGACTCTATGTACCTTTCTTGGCAAAATGCTATTTCTGCTTTTTACTATGCTGTCCAGATTTGTGTTGGCTTTCCTTCCAAGGAACAAGCATCTTTCAGTTTCATGGCTGCAGTTGCCATCTGCAGTGACCTTGAGCCCAAGCATATGAAATATGATACTGCTTCCATTTGCCAGGAAGTGATAGAACCAGTTTCCAAGATCTAAGTTGTTTTTTGTTTTTTTGTTTTTTTTAGTGGTAAGCTTGAAGCCAGCTTATACTCTCACTTCTTTCATCCTCATCAAGAGGCTTCTTAATTCTTTTTCACTTTCTGCCATCAGTAATATTGTCTGCATATCTGAGATTGTTGATATTTCTCCCAGCAACCTTAATTCCAGCTTTTGAGTCATCCAACCTGGCATTTCGCGTGATGTACTCTGAATGTTAGTTAAATAAATAAGTGACAATATACAGTCTTGTACTCCTTTTTCAATCTCAAACCAATCTAAAATCAATCTCAAATCAATCTATATTGACCATCTGATGATATCCATGTATAGAATCACCTTTTGGATAGATGAAAAAGAATATTTATTATGAAAAGTGACAAGACTCTATTAGTCTCTACCATGCTTTATTTTGTATTCCAGGGCCAAATTTGCCCTTTATTCCAATTATCCTTTGATTTCCTACTTTAGCATTCTGATCCCTTATAATGAATGTGACATGTTTTTAGTGTTTTTCTAGAAGATATTGGTCTTCATAGAACTGATCAACTTTGGCCTCTTTAGCATCATTGGTTAGAGCATAGATTTGTATTACTATGATGATGAACAGTTTGCTTTGGATTCAAACAGGTATTATTCAGTCGTTTTTGAGATTATTATGAGATTTTTATTGACTATGAGTTCTATCAGTTTTATTCCCCCAGTAAAATGTATACTGATAGACACTTTAAGTAGCCAAGAGATAGGATGCTTCTGGGAGTCAAGATGGTGGAGTAAGCAGTAAATCGCCGTAACTCTCCCGTATTTCCCTAAAAAACAACCATAAAAAGATCCCCAGAACAAATCCTGGAAGAGCAGAACCAGC
Organism: Vombatus ursinus; assembly: GCF_900497805.2. NCBI lineage: Eukaryota > Metazoa > Chordata > Mammalia > Diprotodontia > Vombatidae > Vombatus > Vombatus ursinus. The sequence continues at coordinate 34,609,551 of NW_020954610.1, forward strand.
AAAAAATTGGGGTGAAACAGATTTTGAGCCCAAGAAACTTGGAAGATCAACAGGAAAAGTATCTCACTCGGGTAAAAGGGGAGCACAGTCCAGGACAGGAAGTATTTTAGCAAGCAAGCAGCAAGCCCAACCTCAGCAAACCAGTGGTAGATCCTGAGCCTCAGTGCAGTGGAGCAGGCAAACACCAACATTAGGACCTCCAACATGCCTCAGCATAGTCAGGGGGATGTGCAGACTCCAGTTCAGAGAACTGCTATGTGCTTCAGCATAGCCCTGGGCAAACAGGTAGACCCAAACCCTATAGGTGCCTAAGCAAACAGGAAGCCATCAGCTCTGAGCCTCCTTCATTTGCTTCAGCATATCCTTAGGCAAATAGGCAGGCTCCAGAGGCCAGACCACCTCAAGCTTCGGTGTAGCCCTGGGGAAACTCAGAAACACCCCATTGACCTCAGGTGGGACACACCAGATACTAGCACTAGGACCTTGGCTCAGCATCAGGTAAACTGCCGGACCCCTTTGGCCTCCAGCAGTGGCAGTCACCCCCCACCCAAGCCCTTAGCATGACACCAGAAACTAGGGGCCCCTGTGGACCTCATCTGCAGCATCAGTGCAGCACCAAATAAACAGCTGGGGCCTGCAGACCCTGTCAAAGAAACCTAAGACAGTACTTCTACCCTGGGAGCAGAGCTCAAATTTAAAAAAGAAAGGAAAAAGGTCAAAAAAAGATGAGCAAAAAACAACAAAAAAAGAATCTGACCATACAAAGATATTATAGTGACAGAGAAGATCAGGACACAAACTCAGAAGAGGATAAAAATCTTAAAACTCCTGTGGGCTAAACCCCAGAGTAAAACAGGAAGTAGTCTCAAGCCTAGAAAGAGCTCATGGAAGAACTCAAAAAGGAGCTTAAAAATCATATAAGAGAGGGAGAAGAAAAATTGGGAAAAGAAATGGGAGTGATACAAGAGAATTATGAAAAAGGTCAATAGCTTAAAGGGCAGCTAGGTGGTATAGTGGATAGAGCACCAGCCCTGGAGTCAGAAGGACCTGAGTTCAAATCTGGCCTCAGACATATGATACTCACTAGCTGTGAGTATCTTCCCTGGAGAAGTCACTTAACCCCAGTTGCCTCAGGGGAAAAAAAAGTCAACAGCTTGGAAAAAGAAAATAACTGCTTAAAAGGTAGAACTGGCCAAATCAAAAAAGAGATACAAAAATCCACTGAAGAAAACAATACAGTTGGCCAAATGGAAAAGAAAGTAAAAAAGCTGATTGAAGAAAATAGCTTCTTACAAGTTAGAATTGGGCAAGTGAAAGCTAATGACTCTATGAGAGATCATGAATCAATCAAATTCAAAAGAATTAACAAATGGAAGAAAATGGAAAATATCTCATTGGAAAAACAACTGACATGGCAAATAGATTCAGAAGAGACAATATCAGAATCATTGGACTACCTGAAAGCCAAAATCAAAAGGAGGACCTGGACAGAATCTTTCAAGATATTATCAAGAAAAACTGCCCTGATATCCTGGAACCAGAGGACAAAATAATCATTGAAAGAATACACCAATTGTCTCAGGAAAGAGATCACAAAATAAAAACTCCAAGGAACATTATAGCCAAATTTGAGAACCATCAGGTCAGGTCAAGGAAAAAGTACTGCAAGTGGGCAGAAAGAAACAGTTTAAATATTGGGGAGCCACAATCAAGATTTCAGAGAACTTAGCTGCTGCAGCATTAAAGATTGGCGGTGATAGAACATCATATTCCAGAAGGCAAAGGAGCTAAGACTACAACTAAGAATCACTTACCTGGTGAAAATAAGCATAATACTTCAAGGGAAAGAATGACCATTCAATGAAATAGAAACATTTCAAACTTTCTTAAGAATACCAGAATTGAACAAAAAAATTGATCTCCACTGTCAAGATCCAAGAGCAGTCTGAAAAGGTAAAAAGGGAAAAGAGAACAGAAGGGATTCAATAGAGCTGAACTTTTCTATCCCTATATGGGAAGGTGATACTTATAATTCTTAAAAATTGTACCACTAATAGTACAGCTAAAAGGAATATACATAGAGAGTACAGGTATAAGGTGAATTTGAGGGAATGATATAAAAATAATTAAGGGATGAAAAGGAGGAATACATTGAGTACAGAAGAAAGGGAGAGGTAGACTGGGGTAGATTATTACACATTAAGAGGTGGAAAAGACCTATTACTGTGGAGGGGAAGATGGGAAGGTGGACAATGGACATCAGGCATCCCTTGAACCTTACTTTCAACAGTATTGGCTCAAAGAGGGGATAATATACACAATCAGCTGACTATAGAAATCTATCATACCTGTCAGGGAAATAGGAGGGAACGAGATTAAGTAAAGGTGTGGAGGTGGGGAACTGACAGAAGGGAGGGCAGGTCAGAAGAATTGGTGAGAAGACACTGGTGAGAAAGGAAGGAGTGAAAGAGAGAGGACAAACAAGAGGAAGAACAGGATGGAGGAGAATACACAGTTATAACTGTGAATGGGAATGGGATGAAATCTCCCATAAAACAGAAGTGGATAGCACAGTGGATCTAAAACCAGAATCCTACCAATATGTTGTTTACAAGAAAGACACTTGAAGTGGAAAGACACACACAGAGTAAAGATAAGGGTTTGGAGCCCTTTGTTGTGAATTTATTATGCTTCAACTGAAGTAAACAACAACAACAGGGGTAGCAATCTTGATCTCAAAGTAAAAGCAAAAATAGACCTAATTAAAAGAGATAAGGGAGGAGACTCTTGCTAAAAGGCACCATAGACAGTGAAGCAATATTAATACTAATTGTTAATTAATTATATACTAATAAGTATTACTTATTACTACTAATTAATTAATATACTAAATAGATATGAAATATACTAAACATATGTGCACCAAGTGGTATAGCATCCAAATTCTTAAAGGGGAAGTTAAGTGAATTACAGGAAGAAATAGATAACAGAACTGTACTAGTGGGGGATCTCAACTGTCCCCTCTCAGAACTTGATAATTCCAACCAAAAAATAAACAAGAAAGAAACTAAGGAGGCAAATAGAATATTAGGAAAGTTAGATATGATAGAACTTTGGAGAAAACCGAATGGGAACAGAAAGGAATATATCTTTTTCTCATTAGCACATAGCACTTACACAAAAATTGACCATGTATTAGGGCATAAAAACCTCAGAATGTAGAAAGGCAGAAACATTAACTGTATTGTTTTTGGATCATAATGCAATAAAAATTACATTCAACAAAAGGGTGGTAGAGAAGTAGATTAAAAATTTGCTGGAAGCTAAATAATCCTAAAGAATAAGTGAAGTGGGTCAAAGAACAAATCATAGAAACAATAATTTCATTAAAGAGAATGACAGCAATGAGACAGCATATCAAAATTTATAGGATACAGCCAAAGCAGTACTTAGGGGAAAATTTATTTCCTATTTTCTTATATCAACAAATTAGAGAAAGAACAGATCAGTGAATTGGGCATACAACTAAAAAAAACTAGAAAAAGAACAAATTAAAAATCCCCAATTGAGCATCAAATTGGAAATCCTGAAAATTAACGGTGAGATTAATAAAATTGAAGTTAAAAAAAGTTATTCAGCTAATTAATAAATATAGGAACTGGTTTTATGAAAAACCAATAAGATAGATAAGCCATTGGTTCATTTGATTTAAAAAAAAAAAAGAAAACCAAGTATCAAGTATCAAAAATGAAAAAGGTGAAATCACCACCACTGAAGAAGAAATTAAAGCAATCATTAGGAAATATTTTGTCCAATTATATGCCAATAATCTGACAATCTGGACACAATCAATAAATATTGACAAAAATATAAATTACCTAGATTAACAGATCAGGAAATATGATGCCTAAAAAACTCCATCTTAGAAAAAGAAATTGAACAAGCCATCCATGAACTCCCTAAGAAAAAATCCCCAGGGCCAGATGGATTCACAAGTGAAATCTACCATGCATTTGAAGAACAATTAAATCCAATACTATGTAAACTATTTGGAAAAACTAAGCAAAGGAGTCATACCAAACTCCTTTCATGATACAAATATGTTTCTTACACCTAAACCAGGAAGAGATAAAACAGAAAGAAAATTATAGACCAATTTCCCTAATGAATATTGATGTAAAATTTTTAAACAAAATGCTAGCAAGGCTATTACAGCAATACATCACAAAGATCATACACTATCACCAGGTAGGATTTATAACATGGATGCCGGGTTCGTTCAATATTAGGAAAACTATAAATATAATAGACCATGTCAATAACAAAACCAATCAAAATCATATGATTATCTAAATAGTTGCTGAAAAACTTTTGACAAAATATAGCACCTATTCCTTTTAAAAACATTAGAGAACATAGGATTAAAGAGAATGTTCCTTAAAATGATAAGCAATATCTGTCTAAAACTATCAGTAAGCGTAATCTGTAATGGGAATAAGCTAGAAGCCTTACCAATAAGATCAGGGTAAAGCAAGGGTGCCCATTATCACCACTATTATTCAATATAGTATTAGAAATGTTAGCTATAGCAGTAATAGAAAAAAAAAAGAAATTGAAGGAATTAGAATAGGCAATAAGGAAACAAAACTATCACTCTTTACAGATGATATGATGGTATACTTAGAGAACCCTAGAGAATCAACTAAAAAACTACTTGAAATAATTAACAACTTTAACAAAGTTGCTAGATAGAAGATAAACCCCATATCAGTCATCATCATTTTTTAATATGCCCAACAAAGCCCAGCAATAAGAGATAGAAAGAGAAATTCCATTTAAAATATATGTAAACAATATAAAATACCTGGGAGTCTAGCTGCCAAGACAAACCCAAGAACTATATGAACACAGTTACAAAACACTTTTCACACAAATAAAGTCAGGTTTAAACAATTGGAAAAATATCAGTTGCTTATGGGTACTCCAAGCCAACATAAAAAAATGACAGTTCTACCTAAACTAATTTGCTTATTAGTGCCATACCAATCAAACTAGTGAAAAATTATTTTATGGAGCTAAAAAAAAAATTCATCTGGAAGAACAAAATATGAAGAATATCAAAGGAATTAATGGAAAAAAATTACAAACAAGGTGGCCTAGCAATACCAGATATCAAACTATGTTCTAAAGCAGTAATCATCAAAACTATCTGGTACTGGCTAAGAAAAAGAGTGGGGATAAGTGGAGTAGATTGGATACACAAGACATAATAGTCATTGACCTTAGTAACCTAGTATTCGAAAAACCCAAACATACTAGCCTTTGGGAAAAGAACCCACTATTTGACAAAAACTGCTAGGAAAACTAGAAAACAATAGGACACAAACTAGGCATAAACTAACATCTCACACCATATACCAAGATAAGGTCTAAATGGGTGCATGATTTAAACATAAAGAGTGACACCATAAGAAAATTAGAAAAGCAAGGAATAATCTTTCAGATCTGTGGGGAAGGGAAGGATTCATGACCAAACAAGAGATAGAGTGCATTACAAAATGTAAAATAGATACTTTGATTAGAAGCTTTTTTACAAGCAAAGCCAATGCAACCAAGATTAGGAGGAAAGCAGAAATCTGGGAAACAAGCTTTACAGCAAATGTCTCTGGTCTCATTTTTCAACTATATAGAGAACAGATACAATTTTTAAGAATAGAAGCCATTCCCCAATTGATACATGGTCAAAGGATATGAACAGGCAGTTTTCAGAGGAAGAAATTAAAGCTATCTATAGGCATATGAAGTGGTGCTCTGAACACTTTTGATTAGAGAAAAAATTAAAACAACTCAGAGGTACCACCTTATACTTGTCAAATTGACTAATATGACAATGAAGAACATGATAAATGTTGGAGAGAATGTGGGAAAATTGGGACACCATTACTCTGTTGGTGGAGTTGTGTAAACTGATCCAACAATTCTGGAGAGCAATTTGGAACTATGCCCAAAGTGCTATAAAACTGTACATAGCCTTTGATCCAGCAATACCACTACTAGGTCTGTATCCCAAAGTGATCATAAAAAAGGGAAAATGACCTATATGTGCAAAAAATATTTATAGCAACCCTTTTTGTGGTGGCAAAATATTGGAAATTGAGGGGATGAACATTTATTGGGGAATGGCTGAACAAACTGTGGTACATGAATGGGATGGAATTCTATTGTGCAATAAGAAATGATGAACAGGGGCAGCTAGGTGGCTTAGATACAGTACCAGCCCTGGAGTCAGGAGGACCTGAATTCAAATCCAGCCTCAGACATACAATACTCACTAGCTGTGTGACTCTGGGCAAGTCACTTAACCCAACTGCCTCACCAAAAAAAAAAAAAAAAAAAAAAGATGAACAGTTAGATTGCAGAAAAATCTGGAGACTTGTATGCAGGGGTTCTCAGGTTGAAGTAACATTTGATATTGATGCAAATGGTATCCTCAGTATTTCTGCTGTGGATAAGAGCACAGGCAAGGAGAACAAGAACATCATCACCAATGACAAAGGTCATCTGAACAAAGAAGACATTGAGGGTATGATCCAGGAGGCTGAGAAATACAAGGCTGAGGATCAAAAGCAGAGAGACATTTAGGGTTAGGGCTAGGTTTAGAGACAAAGTCTCTTCCAAGAATTCTCTTGAATCTTATGCTTTCAATATGAAGGCTAGGGTAGAGAATGAAAAACTGCAAGGCAAAATTCGTAATGAAGACAAACAGAAGATCTTTGACAAATATAATAAAATGATCAGCTGGCTGGATGAGAACCGGAGAGCAGAGAAGGAAGAATTGGACAAGGTCTGCAACCCTATCATTACTAAGTTGTACCAGAGGGCAAGGGGCATGCCAGGAGGCATGCCTTTTGGTTTCCCAAGATGTGGAGCAGCTCCATTTAGAGGTGCTTCTTCTGGATTCACCATTGAAGAGGTTGACTAAACACACCGGAAGAAAGCATTCCATACAGCTTTCCAAAAATTTAAGGACTCAAATTTGTAGCCAACACAGTAGCAGTTTAAAAGTAATATTTAAGGTACTATGTAAATCTGGGCATTCTGAGTACTTGAATGTGTGCAGAGGGAGAGAAGTGAATGACACTGTAAACAAGTAGAAATGCAATTCTTGTCCTGGAGAATAAAATCTATTTAAAATTGGCAAACAAACAAAAAATCACTCGTACAAACTGATGCAGAGTTAAATGAGAACATTTTACACAGTTTCAGCAACATTGTGTGGTGAGCAATTATGAATGACTCAGGTCTTCTCAGCAACACAATGATTCAAGACAAGTACAAAGACTCACGAAGGAAAATGCCATCCACATCTGGATAAAGAACTGATGGACTCTGAATGCAGATAGAAGTATATTATTTTCACTTAATTTATTCTTTTTTTGTGTTTTTTTTTCCTTTTGATCTGTTTCTTCTTTCACAACTGTGGCTAATATGGAAATATGTTTTACATGACAATGATGGGGTGCTTGGGTAGCAGTACTTGGACCCCAATTTCCAGACCATATTTCTCCCTAGCCTCAAACACTGTCCCTGACAGTTTTCTCCCCAGCCCAAAGACCCTATCTCTGGCAGTAACTCATGAGTGGGCCCAGTGAAGCAAACTCTTTCTCCCTGTTAGAGGAACAAACTGACCTCTGTAGAATTGCACTAGCGTGAACAATATTATCTTGTATCAACAAAACTATTATGAACTGATTCCCACAGTTATCATGTACAATCCAAAGGTCAAGTTGTAGATATCACCTCTGAAGCTATCTCGTTACAGACATAACAGACAAAAAATACACCCCTTAAGAACCACCCTCCCGGGTTTCCAGTAGTAAATAATGCCTGTGATTAAGGTTGTATGTTATCACCTAATTAGCATACTTGGCACACAATCCACTACTTTTCCTATATAATATTAAGCATCATTCCTGTTAGGTTGCAAGTTCCTTTAAGGAGTTCTGCCAACCATGGCAAGCTTCCTGGGGAGCTCTGCTCACCATATTAGCATCACAATAAACTTTTGGCCATCTGACTGGAAAACTGCTTTAGTTTGTGAATTCTTTTCAGACGACTGACAACTCCATCCTGTACCTCAGTACTTTGGGGTCTCTACACCCCTAAACTACATCAGTAGCACATGTATAACTTTTATCAAATTGCCTACCATTTTAGGAAGAGGGGAGGGGAGGGAGAGAGGGAGAAAAATCTGGAACTCAAAATCTTGTGAAAATGAATGCTACAAATTGTCTTAACATGTAATTAGGAAAAAATAAAATACTATTAAAAATGTATACTAACTACTTGAGGGAAGGGACAGTCTAGTTTTTGTATTTACTTAGTACAGTACTTTTCCACATGTTAGATGTAAATAAATGCCTGTTGATTGACTGGCTGGTTTATTTTGCTATAAAACCAAACCACTTTTAGATAGTTATTTGGCCTATTGGAAATAGAACCGGTCTTTCAAAAATAATGCAAGCTTTCTTTTAACTGACATTTTGTACTTCTCAATTAAGTAGAGAAATTGTTAGTGTCTTAAGATATCAAAGGCCTAAACTTTGCAATGTTTTATTGAGTTCCCATTTGGAAATCTCATTTTGTACTTTCTCATCATGATATGGTTGGTCCGACTGACTCCTTACTGAGATTCTGAGCACACTGGTCACATAAATATGGGGTTGTAGGATGTAAAACTAAGAATAAGGTGCTTCTTCCATCTGACAAAATAAATGTTTGTCAAGCAGATACTATGTGTCTGACAGTGTGCTAAGCACTGTGCATACCAAAAAGAAAAAAAAAAAAGGCAGTTTCTGCACACAAGGAACTTACAATATAGTGGAGGAAGACTCAGCACCAGAGGGTACCCAGCATGGGGGCTTGATGAAGATGATAATGGAGTTGAAACTAAGGAGACCAGATGGTGGTTAGGATTTTAAATCCTCTATAAAGGGAAGGTATTGAGGAGGTGGGGGGGGTGTTGCTTTACATTCTAGCTCTCCAATCAAAGAGGCAGAAGCAACTGAAAGTACTGAAAAAGTATGATTAGCAAAGCTGAAGCAATCTCTATACTCTTGAGTTTCTTGGTGATGAGTTTATCTGGTGATAATTTTATCCTGAGCAGGGCAAGATGAAGATCATGATAGATTTGAAACCAAGCAGAACAGCTGGTGGAAAATTATGAATCTTGTCATTTTAGTCTACTTCAGAATGTTAAATGAGCTAAATGTGATTCACAGGCCACCAAGCCCTACAATAAAATACTGTTAATATGTTTTCTTTTTAGTAATTTGTGTTGTCTTAGATATTAGTCATCATTAACATCAAAATGCATTAATTAAAAACCATGGTACCATGATGTTCAGAGAGACCAGATACAGATGTAGATACCACCAATATCACCTTAAAAGTGGTGGAGGGAGGGGGAGCCAAGACTCAAGGCCCCCCTTCCTCACTCTGGAAGACCCCACTTCTCATAAGAACCAAAAGTTATTAAGAGGTAGAAGTGGAGAAGATTCTGGGAAGATGGTGGAGTAGGTCAGAAAATTTCAAGCTCTCCAGATTTCCCCCATAAATGAGATAATAATACCTCAGGGCAAACATAGAGTGGTAAAAATAAATAAGAATAGGGGCAGAACAGTGTGTATCCTGAAACAACCAGAGAAGATCTAAAGAAAAATCCCAGGATGAGATTTGGTCCCTGTGAAGAGTAAACGCTTCTAGGCTAGGTCTGCTTAAACAACAAACGGCAAGCTCTGGGGTTAGATGGGTTGGGAGGCTGCCCGTCGGCCCCAGCCGCAAGAACTTTAACTCCCAGGGTAATAAAGGGAGTTCAGTGTCTGAGCTGGGGAAGATCTAGGGAACTTTTGCTGATAAGGAATGCCAGACCTAGCCGTGTTATGGAGATGTGGCCAGGGGCAAGAAGGAACCAGCTCATGTCCAGGGAGTACAGAAGTAGTGAGGCAAGGATACCACTGGTTTTGGGCACTTACAGGAAGCTGGAGGTCTTGGTTTTGGTTCCAGGCCAAGGGGAGAACTGAAGAAGGATCTGAGGCCAGAGGCACCATCCCCCATACCTCAGGGCTACAAGTGATTACACTCAGCTGCTATTAAAAAAAAAAAATGAACAGAGAAAGAATCCAACCCTAGACAATTACTATGGGGATAGAGAAGATGTCTTTAGAGTGGGATCCTGAAGCAAAGAAATCCTTTTCTACCCCAAAGAATGGCCTCCTGCCAAAAAGAATTCATAGAAGAACTTTAAAAAGACTTTAAAAATCAAATGAGAGAAATTGAGGAAAAATTAAAAAAAAAAAGAATAAGAACAATCCAAGAAAAAACAAGAAGATTATGAAAAGGAACTCAGTTAATTAGAAAAGGAGATCCAGAATCTTAAGGAAGAAAACAACTCCTTGAAAATCAGAATTGGGCAACGGGAAGCCTGCAAAGTTACAAGAGTTCAAGAAATAATAAAACAAAATATAAAGAATGAAAAAATAGAAAAGAATGTGAAACATCTCATAAGAAAAAGAACTGATCTGGAGAACAAATCAAGAAGAGAAAACAAGAATAATCAGACTACCTGAAAGCTATGATTAAAAAAAGAATATTGATACAATAATATAAGAAATAATTAAAGAAAATTGTTCTGAAGCATTAGAACAAAAGGAGAAAGTAGAAATAGAAAAAAATCCACTGATCACTACATTAAAGAGATCCTATAAGGAAAACCCACAGGAAATCACAAATTCTGAAATCCCTAGCTCAAGGATAAAATATTATGAGCAACAAGGGGAAAAAAGAAAAAACAATTTACATATGACAGTGCCACAATTAGAATCACACAAGACCTAGCAGTGGTGACAGTAAAAGATTGCAGGTCTAGGAACACTGTGAATCTAAGAGCAAAAGAATTGGGGTCCTGGCCAAAAATAACATACCCAGCAAAGCTAAGCATAATCCTAAATGGGGGTAAAAAGAAAGGAAATTTAATAAATTGTCAGACTTTCAGGATTTAGGGGGAAAAAAAAAAACCTGAACTTAATAGAAGATTTGACATGTAAGAGTCAAGAGGAATATAACGTACATACCAAAGACTAATTACAAGGGACTCAATAAGGACAGACTGTTTACCTTTTATGTATGTAAAATGTATGTCGTAAGATTGTTATTAGTAATTGGGTAGCTCATAAGAAAACGATGTCCTGGCCGCAAAAACCTGGAAGAAAGCAAACAAGATCTACAAAATGCAATGGCTCTGAAGGGAGAAAAATGACAAGGAGATTTAATACCTTAGAAGAGACGATGATAAACATCACTCAAGAATTTAATTCTTTAAAATAGAATTTGCCAAACAGAAAGAGACTTGTTATGTAACAAGAAATATTAAAAACAAAATCAAAAGACTGGAAAATGTTTGATATGTATTATCAAAAACAGCTCACTTGGAGAATGAGTCAATGAGAAATAATCTTGAAAAAAGCAAAACAACAAAATGGATATCAAATTGAAAGAAATCACAAATGAAAATGACCCAGATCTCTTAGATCCAGAATGCAAAGTGAAAATTGAAGGAATCCTCCCTCCTAAAACCACAAAATTAAATCTACCAAAAAATAACAGCAAAATCCAGAACTTCTGTGACTGGGCATGGGAAAGATATGAGAGGAAATGTAGAGGAAAACAATCATTTCACTCCTAATCATATGTTAGGCAAACTCCTCTTTTACTATCTTCTTAATAAAGGGGATGTAGACAAAGAGAAGTAAAAGTACAAGAGGACAGATTGGAGGGAAATGTACAATTACCAATAATAACCTTGAACGTGAATGGGATGAACTCATTCATAAAATGCGAGAGTGTAGTGGGGCAGATTAGAAAGCAGAATACAATATGCTGTGTGAAATAAATACACTTAAAGTAAAGACATGCTATTTTTAAAAACAATTTCAAAGTTGTTACAATGTTGTTATGATAAAAATTGTTCTGATTCTTCTTACTTTGCATAGTACAAAGTGAGGTTCAAGTGACACTCACTTTCCTCACCCGTCCTTTATTTGCATGGACTTATACTTGTATATACCCTGATTATTAGGAAATAAGTCATCCCTTTCATTTTGCCCCTTCCCTTTCTTCTTTTTAATATCATTACAATATAAAAAAATCAATCTCAGACTTTTATCATATTGTACTTCCTCTGTAATGTCATCCTTTTAACAATATGGTTCTCAGGAGATGCTTTACACTACCTCCCTCCCATTAGAAGATAGTTACTTCATCCTTGTAAAGACTCTTCTGATTGTTCACTTTTATGTATCTTTTTATGTTTCTCTTTACTCTTTTGTTTGTATTTCAGTATCTATTCAATTTCAGTCTTCATCAGGAATGCTTGAAAGTCCTGTATTTCATTAAAAGTCCATTTTTCCCCTATTGAATTACACTCAGTTTTACTGGGTAAGTTATTCTTGGTTGTAAGCTTGCATTTTCTACCCTTGGGAATGTCACATTCTATGCTCTCCGCTCCTTCTTAAGTGTTTGTTAGGTTAGTTTAATTTTGTTTTAAGTTTGTTACTAAATCTTGACCATCAAAGTGATTTTCCTAAAGTGTAGGATCAACTGGATCAGTCTGTCTTAGCATTTAAAGCCTTTCATAACTCCTCCCCTTACACCTTACTCATCCTCACCTATTCTGTGGTTCAAGACACTTGTCTCCTTGTTATTCCTAAAAAACAAACCAAAAAAAAACCAAAAAACACTCAATCTCCCAGTTCCAGGCATTTTCACTGGCTGTTTCGCATACCTGCAATGCTCTCCCTTTTTTTCTCCTGCCTTTCTTCATGTCCCAGCTAAAATGTCATCTTCCACAGGAATACTTTCTCAGTCCCTCTTAATTCTAATGCCTTCCCTCTGCTAATTATTTTCAATTTACTGTGTATAAATTTTATTTGTACATATTTGCATGTTTTATCCCTCATTAGATTGTAAGTTACTTGAGAACCAGGAATGTCTTTTACCTTTCTTTGTATCTCCAAGTACCGGCACACAGTAGGTGCTTAATAATTATTTATTCACTGACTGACTAATTGGTTCCTCAGTACTTTAATCATTTCTTTCTAGTCATTTGAAGTTCATTTTCTTTGACATGAAAACTCAGAATTTTAGGTATTATGTTCCTGGGAGTTTTTATTTTGGTGTTTGTTTCAGTAGATTCTTTAAGTAGATCTCATTGATCAATTCAGTGACCAGTAGATTCAATTCTTACTCTGTCATCTGGTTGTAAGAGATTTGGACTGTTTTATTTCATGATTTCTTGAATTATGATGTCTAGGCTCTATGTAATGGCTTTCAAGTAGTTCACAGATTCTTAAATTCTCTCTCTTCCACTTGTTTTCCAGGCTTGTTTTTCCTGTGAAGTAATATATATGCTGTTCTCCTTTTTGCTCCCTAACTTGTGCTTCCTAAAGTACCAGTCTGCTCTTCATTCATACTTCTTTCATGCTTGATTTGACTTATTTTTTCATTGCAATATTTAGCATGTCAAATAATAATGGGAGAGAGAAAGCATCCTGGCTTTATGCTTGATTTGTATTTACTAGGAAAGCTCATCTGCTCCATTGCTACCAGCTCCTAGTTTTCACTGTATACTTTTAGTCATATTAAAGAAGCTCTATGCAATGCCTTTGCCATTTTTTTGGTTTTCTTTACATAAATATGTGCTGTGTGTTATCAAAGACCTTTTTTGCATGTATTGAAATAATCATATGGTTATTGTTATCTTATTTTTGTGATTATGTTAATTATCAGTAAATACAGAAAACACTTTTTTACAAAACATAACATTCATTTACCTTCAAACATTAAAAGACATAAAAATAAATGAACCCTTCCTCAATAAGTCAAACAATCTCTATCTAAAACCAAAAGCTAGTTCTATTGGAGATGTGGAAGTGACATTTCCAGTAGGATCAGGGTAAAGGAAGGATGTTTATTGTCACTATTCTCATTTAATATAGTGATAAAGATACAGTAAGACAAGAAAATAAAGTTTGAGGGAATAAATAAAGTCAGTGAAAAAATATTGCTTTTTGCAAATATTATGATGGTTTATGTAGGAAAAAACAGAGAAAAGTAGAGAAAGAAGATATCAATGAATTGGACATGAAACTTTAAAAAAAAAACAACAACTAGAAAAAGAACATATAATACTCAATTAAATACCAAATTGGAAATCCTGAAAAATCAGAGGAGAGATTAATAAAATTGAAAGAAAACTATTGAACTAATAAATAAAAGTAGGAGCTGGTTTTATGAAACAATAAAATAGATAAATCACTGGTTAATTTAATTAAAAAAAAAAGAAGACAACCAAATTCCTACTATCAAAAATGGTGAATTCACCATTATTGACAATGAAATTCAAGCAATTATTAGGAACTATTTTGGCAAATTGTATGCCAATAAATGTAACAATCCTATGTGAAATGGATGAATATTTACATAAACATAAACTACCCAGAATAACAGAATAGGAAGTAGAATATTTAAATAACCTTATCTTAGAAAAAGAAATTGAACAAGCCATCAATGAGCTCCTTACGAAAAAATCCCCAGGATCAGGTAGATTTACAGGGGAATTCTACCAAACATTTAAAGAACAATTAATGCCAATATTATATAAATTATTTGGAACATAGGCAAAGAAGGAGTCCTCCAAATTCCCTTTAGCACACAAATATGGTGCTGATACCTCAACAGGGAAGAACAAAAATAGAGAAAGGAAACTCTAGACCAACTTCCTTAATGAATATTGATGCAAAAAAATTTTAAATAAAATACTAACAAGGATATTACAGCAATATATCACAAAGATCATATGCTATGATCAGGTGTGATTTATATCAGAATTATAGGACAGGTTCACTATTAGGAAAATTATCAGCATAATTGGTCATATCAGTAACAAAACAATAGAAAGCATATGATTATCTCAATAGATGAAGAAAAAGTCATTGAGTAAATACAACACATTCCTGTTTAAAATTCTAGAAATCATAGGAACAAGTGGATCTTTCTTTAAAATGATATGTATTATCTATCTAAAACAATCAGCAAGTGTTACCTGTAATGGGGATAAGCTAGAAGTCTTCACAGTAGGATGAGGGATGAGGCAAGGAAGGCTATTGTCACCACTATTATTCAATGTTCTAGAAATTCTAGCTAGAAGAGAAGAAAAAGAATTTGAAGGAAATTTTCCCTACCCTTTTCATTTTCTCCTCTAGAATTCCCTTTACATTGTGGCCAAATACCCCTTTATCCTAATCCTCTTCATCATGCTCCTTCCATCTGTTAGCCCTCTCTAAGAACTGG
This sequence comes from Vombatus ursinus, assembly GCF_900497805.2. Classification (NCBI taxonomy): domain Eukaryota; kingdom Metazoa; phylum Chordata; class Mammalia; order Diprotodontia; family Vombatidae; genus Vombatus; species Vombatus ursinus. The sequence goes on from NW_020954610.1 coordinate 34,624,959, forward strand.
CTTCCCTCTGATGACACTGTATCTCCACCTTCCTCTTCTGCACTGGTTGTACATTTTCTCTTTACCCACCTCCCCTCTGCACCCCCGCCAACATATTCCTTATCCCCCTCTACCATTGCCAGACATTCCCTTTGCTCAGCACTCGGCCCAAATTTTCCACTTAGTCCGAATTATTCTAACTGTAGTATACTGACCTCCAAGTCATTTTCCCTTTCTCTCAAGGAGTTGTTCACTATCTTCTCTTCCCCTATATCCTTCTCTTATATTAGGGGGATTTAGTATCTGCTTAGGTGCTTCCTCAGATTCTTTAAACACCCAATTTCCCAACCCTCTTAAATCACATAACTGCCTTCACTCCATTTGAGCCACACATATGTATGGTCACACATTAGATCTCACCATTACTCATAAATATTCCACTTACCTAATTAAAAACGCTGACATTCGTATATTTGACCATAACCTCCAAAATTCCACCTTTCCCTATATTTTGTCCCACCTAAAACTTTTTTGCTTTCACCAAGATTACCCCTGCTGTGACTTCACTTTCTTCCCTCTCTCATAATCAACACCAATAGTTAACCATTTCAACTATATTTTCCTCTGGTTTTTGAATCCCTTGTCCTATCAGTGTTTTTCTCTTGCCATACCTCAGTCCTAGATTACTCTTACCATCTCCCTCCAATGCTTCTTTTCAGTGAGCTGCTGAACACAGCTGAAGGAAGTCTCACAGCCATGCTAACTGGGTACATTATAAATTCATGTTATCTAGCCTCATAACTGGGTCTCCACTGTAGCAAGACAGCCTTTCTGTTCTTGCCTAATTGGTTCCCTATTTCATTTCCCACAGAAACTATTCCAAACCTTCTCTCTTCCTTCCTCAGGACTCCCACACTTTGCTCTCCCCTGTCCCAGCTGACAATCTTCCCTGTTACTTTACTGAAAAAAAAAAATTGAGATTTCTGTGTTACCTTCCTTTCCTCCCATTTTCTTCATCTCAAAACCCTTTGCAATCATCTCTCACTCTCCTCTACTCTCCCTCAGTTTCCAACAAAGAGGTGCCTTTTTTTCTTGCCAAGGCCAACCCTTCTATGTGTTCTTGGTTTTATACCCTTCCAGCAACTCTTCAGCAGATCACATCCACAATCAACTACCTCCCTCTCCCTTGAATCTTACCTAACCTTTACTTTTCCGCTGGATCCTTCCCTTTTACTTTCTAACGTGCCCTAGTCTTATCTTTAAAAACCCTTCACTAGATCTTACTATCTTCCTCAAGCTTTTATCCTATATTTATCCTCCTTTTCTCAGCCCAAACTTCTTGAATAAACTGTCCACACTCACTGGCACCACTTCCTCTCCTAACCTCTTACTCAACCACTTCTAGCTTCATCACTCAGCTGAAATTACTCTCTCCAAAGTTTCCAATAGTCTCTTAATTACTAAATCTGATTGTCATTTCCCTGATGTAATCCTTGATCTGTCTGCAGCATTTGACACTTGACCATTTTCTCCTCCTGAATGTTCTCTTATCTCTGGATTTTTGTTATATGACTTTCTCCTCTTAACCTGACTTAGACTCCTCTGTTGGCTGTCATGGTCCCTAACTGTAAATGTTCCCAGAGTTCTACTCTAGGCCCTCTTCTTCCAGTATACTTTCTCCCTTGGTTATCTCAAAAGCTCCCATGTATTTAACTATTGTCTCTATTCTGATGGTGCTCAGATTTATATATTCAGTCAATCCCTTGCCTGAGCTTCATTCCCACATTACTAATTGCCTTTTGGACATTTCATATTGTATATCTTAGAGACAACTTAAACTCAACATGTCCAAAACAAAAGTCATTATTTTTTCCCCTAAATTCTCCTCTCCTCCTCTTTATTTCTGTTAAAGGCATTACCATCTTTCCAATCACCCAGATTCATATCTTTGGCTTTATCTTCAACTTCTCATTCTCCCCAATCCTACATATACAATGTGGCAGGCGAGTTCTCTGGTACTTTAGGTTTGATACTGGAACAAAATGAAACACTCATAGGTCATTCAACTCTAAAGAAAAGGTTCACTTAACCATACCAGAGGAAGAATATTTAACAATAATAGGCATTGAGAGCCCCTTGAATTTTTTCAGCAAAGCAAAACTCACAATCCACAAGCCAAACCCCCTCTAATCCTAATGCTCATGCCTACTTTGTCCTCAAGTGATGAGGAAGTGATATCAGTAGTCTGAGCCCTTAATGCCCAGAGCCAACCAAATCTCAAGGAATATCTCAGTTAAACTTTAAGGAAAAACTGGCCTAACCTGAAAGGGGAAGGATTAAGGTGTTACTCCTACCATAAAGGGTAAGAGAGGAAACTTCTTGAGTTTTGGGGTTTTTTTTTTGTTTGTTTGTTTTTTGGCTAGGCAATGCGGGTAAGTGACTTGCCCAGGGTCACACAGCTAGTAAGTGTCAAGTGTCTGAGGCTGGTTTTGAACTCAGGTCTTCCTGACTTCAAGGCCAGTACTCTTATCCACTGCACCACCTAGCTGCCCCTAGAGTGAAAATTTTTTAAACAGATGTTAATACCACACTTCTCTCAGTCCTCGGCTAGTTAAATGGGGGAGGGTGGATGGAGGGGGGGTACAAATTGATACATTTTTCCATACCCCCAGTTCCAGTAAGGTCTCTTCATATCTCTTAAGAATTTAACATTTTTGGGGTAGAGCCAAGATGGCAGAGTGAAAGTAGTGGCTTGCTTGAGCTCTCCCCCAAACCCCTCCAAATACCTTTAAAAAAATGGCTGTAAACAAATTTTACAGCAGCAGAACCCACAAAAAGACAGAGTGAAGCAAATTTCCAGCCTAAGACAACCTAGATGGGTGATTAGAAAGGTCTCTCCTGCCAGGCTGGAAAAGAAACAAAGTTCGGCATGACGCGCAGCAGTCCTGGAGCAGGCCTCAGAGTTCTGAATCATGGGCAACTGTGGTGGTTTCCAGACTTCTCAACCCACAAACACCGAAGACAACTTAGAAAGTCAGTAGGAAAAGAAGCGAGGTCCCAGCCCCTGCCCGGGCTACAGCACTGGGGCAGTGGCTACTTCCTGAGCTTCTAGCCCACAGACTGAGGGGGAATCAAGTGGCTGATCAGATAGCGATTGCAAGGATCTTTTGCTGGTGCTGAGGCAGGATTCTCTTGCTTTGCCTGTGCTTGGATCTGGGTCACAGTTCTGGGTGGCGGTCCTGAGGCAAAGAGGAGCGCTGGTGTGGTGCAGCTTATAGTGGCAGTGGAGAGGGAATCCTCCTCCCAGTTCCAAGGCAGAAAAGAGTGCTTGTGGTCACTCATAGACCAGAGCACAGGCCAGGAAAGGAGTAAACACCTCACCCCTGATCATACCACCATGGGAGAGTTGAAAACTTACAGGTCCCTAAAAGGATCTTTGAAAACAGCTGCACACAACCCCCAAAGCTTGGGACAGTTCACCTCCACATTGAAGACAGACCCCTACCTTAACAAAGAGTTTATAACTCATTGGGATCATGAACAAACGAAGGCACAAAAAAAGTCAGACCATAGAATCTTTCTTTGGTAACAAAGAAGATCAATACATAGAACCAGAAGACAACAAAGTCAACACTCCTACATCCAAAGCCTCCAAGAAGAATATGAATCAGTCCCAGATCATGGAAGAACTCAAAAAGGATTTTGAGAAGCAAGTAAGAGAAGTAGAGGAAAAACTGGGAAGAGAAATGAGTGATGCAAGAAAATCATGAAAAACAAGTCAACAGAGCTTGCTAAAGGAGACCTAAAAAAATACTGAAGAAAAAAAAAAGAATTTTACGTTTTCCTTTTAAGTGCATTCCTCATTGGTTTGCATCAGAGAATCACACATAACACTACCCCCCTCCACACACACACACTCAGAAAGAAATACATGTGGAAAATTCTGGTTAGCCTCTCAAATTCCAAAGCAAAGCAAAATTAAAGAATTTCTTCTGGTTTGCATTCTCCTCCTGTTGAAATCCCTCATTGGTTGGCTATGTTCACATATAGGACTGAGGACTGCTGGTTCAGCTGTATTTTCATTTCCAAAAAACACATTCAAAACCAAATATTTTTTCACAAATATTACTCCCTTAAAACTGGGAAGGGCCTTTTTGCAGGAGGCTTCACCTGAGGCAATCGCATGATGATGCCTTTTAGCAATAAAAAAGTATCTAGTCCTAGCCAGGGCAAAGCACCACTAGTTCTAAATTCTTCTGTTTCTCCTGAGTAGAAAAATCTTTCTCAGTCCCAAAAAACTAATTCCCCAAACTACTTTGAAGATAAACTGAATTCTGAAGAAATTCCTTAGTAACTTGAAAGAGGTGTAAAGTACCAATCTAGAAAGTCCCAAAACAGTTTAAGGGCTTTAAAGACAGTTTACCATAATTATCTTCAAGACACAGTTAAGGGCACTTAATTGTTAAGGACATACTTGCATCTGTCTCCCATGACAGAATGGCCACAGATAGTTTACTTTCTAACCTAATTGAATCAGATAGGTATCACAGTGGATAGAGTTCTGGGCCTGGAGTCAGAAAAACCTGAGTTCACATATTGCTATAGACTATCCATGTCAACCCACATCTTAGCTGACCAAATCACTTAACCTCTGTTTGCCTCACTTTCCTCAATGCTTAATCTGGGACTATTAATAATGACTACTTTAAAGGGTTGTTGTGAGGATCAAAATGATAGAATATTTCTAAAGTTCTTAGCCCAGTGCCTGGCATATAATAGGTGCTCTATAAATGTTTATTCCTTTTTCCTCCTCAAATTTGGGGGTGGGGGTGGGGATAGAGGATAGTCAGAGCAAACAACCACCATCTCTAGAGGCATCACCAAAAGTACCACCCGAAGCATGAAAACCAGTCTTTTCTGTGTAGCCCATTGTGATTTACCTTTAAGAGAGAAGGTACCTGAAGCTTCTCTTGACTTCTTTATACCCAGGACATAAGGAAGTAAGAGACAACAGTCTAAGCCTTGGAGGGTGGAGGTAGGGGTGAGAGCAGGAGGAGCAGATAGGCTATTGCTTCTACCACAACACTGAATATAAAGCACTGGAATTTGGACGTTGTTTTTTTAGGTTATAGGGAACCACTGACAAAGACTCTCAGAGAAGGGAGGGAGGAAGCTGAATGAAAACATAGTAAGGTGAAGGCTTATGAACAAGGAAGTGATCTAATTATATTGTGCATTATGATAGGCTGTTTATGTAGGTAGGAGAATGTAAAAAAAGATGAAAGAGAACTTATGAGGATGGGAAAGTCAAAGGAAAATAAACTGAAACAAAAATGTTTTTGTAGGAGGAAGAAAGTTTGCTCTTTGGGAGGCTCCAAAGAAAAGTGTAGGACAGAAAAGGTATTAGGCTGCTTACCAAATGGAAGATCTACAGAGTCATTGTGCTGACCTCATTATTGTATGTCTGTGAAACCTGGACGGTATAACAGCCATGCCAGGAAACTGAATTGTTTCCATTTGAATTGTTTTGGGAAGATTCTGAATATCATCTGGTAAAATAAGGTACCAGACACTGAGGTCCTTTCTTGAGCTGAACTGCCAAACATTCAAACCCTCCTGCAAAGTCTAACATCAATGGGCTGGCCACATTGTTTGACTGCCAAAAGTATATTTGCCTAAAAGACTATTTTATGGAGAACTGTCACAAGGCAAGCACTCACACAGAGGTCAGAAGTGATACAAGGACACTCTCAAGGTCTCTCTGAAGAACTTTGGAATCGATTGTGTGACATAGGAGTTACTGATAAAAGACCAACCCGAGAGGCATGCGCACATCAAAGAAAATACTGTGCTCAATGAACAAAGCAGAATTGCAGCAGCTCCAAAGGAACATGAGATGTGCAGATTTAGACATCTCCACTCCAAGTGTGGACTATTTGTGCCCAACCTGTGGTAGAGTCTTCTGAGCCTATATTGGTCTAATGAGCCACAGTTGGACACACTGCACCTTGACCCCAACATAGTGATGTCATTTTGGTCCTCTTTAAGTATGAAGGACAACCAACCGATTTTTTGTTTTGTTTTGTTTTGTTTTTTCCCCATTGCCACCTTATAAAACAAGAAAAAATCACCATTCAACTCTGATCTATTTATCAGGAATACATGGGAGTCCTGTATTTCAGTCCCCTATTTCCTCCTGAACTGTTTTGCTGGGTAAATTATTTTTATTGCAAGCCTATATCTTTTGCTTCCTGGAATATCCTATTCCAAGTTCTCTGATATGATCTGTTAAAGTTTGTATGATATTCACTGTGGTTCCTCAGTATTTGAATTCTTTCTGACATTTTGTGGTATTTTTCTTTGACCTGGGAGCTCTTGATACTATAATATTCTAGGGGGTTTCATTTTGAGGTTTCTTTCAGGAGACAATCAGGATACTTTATATTTCTACTTTACCCTCTGATTCTAAAACATCTCAGCAGTTTCATTTAAGGAGTTCTTGAAATATGATGTCTAGACTCTTTTTTGGTCAGTAGCTTTCAGGTAGTCCAGTGATTCTTAAATTATCTCCTCGCTGACCTGTTTTGGAGATCTATTATTTTTCCTATAGGATACCTTACGTTTTCTTTTATATTTTCAGTTTGATTTTGTTTTCATATTTCTTCTTGTCTCATAGAGTCATTATCTTCAATTTAGTACATATTCATTGGCAAGGAGACTGTTGCTTCAGTAAAGTTTTGTACCTCTTGTTTCAGGTTGTTAATCTTTCCATATCTTTTGTCCATAGCTCTCATTTTTTTTCAATTTTTTCCTTCTACCACTCTCATTTGGTTTTTTAAATCATTTTTTAACTTAAAAAAAGTATGCTTCACTTGCCCAGGAATTCTAGTTGTTCTTGTACCTGAGCTATGCTTTTCTTTGAGGCTTTGTTTACAAAAGCTTTGCTTTGTTTTGGAGTCATAATTTCTTCTGGATCTGTGTCTTGTGTGTTCATGTCACCATAATAGCTTTATATGGTGAGATTTTTATTTATTTTGTTTATTTATTTTGTTTGATTATTCTTTCTTGGCCTTTATGTTAGGGCTGGGCTCTGTATACTTCTGGAGAGAATGTCTGAACCAAGTTGTTGTCCTCACGTCTTTCTCCTGCTTTCTTGGCATATTGAATGTTGCATTATTCTAGGATACGTACAGCTCAGGTTGATGACCTTCAAGCTTTCATTGCTCCACATGGTGTTCTGATGCAGGGAAAAGTCTGGTCACTACTTGCTTGGTCTGTGCTCTGCAATTTCTTGACTTATGTTTGCATATGCATAATGCTCCTGTTGGCTTGCCCTAGTTGGGAGTATCCAGTAAACTGATGCTAGATTTAGCCACTGTCAGTCAGCTGGAAAGCTCTGCTTGTTCAAAGTGAAAAAACTACAGGCTCCCCTTTCATCTGGAATTCCTTTCCTGGTTATTCCTTTGCAGGCTTCATACTAGGCTAAAGGTTATAACTGAGAACCTGCTGAACTCCTAGAGTCAAAGCTACGTAGCCATTGTTTGCTTATTCCAACTTATTCCAACTCAGTACCTATGCTGCAACAACTCTTTATGCTGGAGTGCCACCCCAAAGTACACGACCCCTCTTTAGTCTACTCATGAGCCAGATTTGGGTAGTGAATGACAGAATTGTCAGATGACACCCATTCCTCTATCCTTCTCAGATCAGGGTCTCCTGTGGGACTTTGTCTTGCCATGATACAAAACCTTAGTCCTCTTTCAGTTGCTGTGTCCTGAAATTCTCTACGTGGGCATGTTCCTGGTATCCATACTCTTGTCTCCCAATGCTGACCTGAGCTAGCAATATGACTATGACTTTTTTTTTCCTAATCAGGATTTTTTTTGGTACATTTTCTAAATCCCTATTAAATAATTGTTTTGGAGAACTTCTACTGTACTTCTCCTACTCACCTATCTTAGCTCTGCCCCAACCAACTAGATTTTAATTGTCACTTTTAATTACTTAATATACCACTCTAAAATGTCACCCAGTGCATCATTTTTCTGAACTGCTGCTATCTTTCAAAACAAACTTTAATATATACCTTCAGCTTCTACTTGGATTTTAAGCATAAAGATGAAGTTGGATATGTACAACAGTAATGAGAATGCCTATCAATACATTGTTGTATTCATGTATAAATGAATATACACACATACATATAAAATGAATACATATATGTATAAATGAATATAACAATGTATTGGTATTATGTATTATTTTACATTATGTATGTGCATTATATAAAAGGAACACAATATGCATAGATGAATATGTAGTACATGTTACTTGCATGTTTCTACCAATTATTTATTAAATTTATAGTTCTGTGAAAGCTTTTTTTCTCCAAGTTTCAGTGAAATAAAACTCTTTAACTGAAGGTCGGTGAGGCATGATGAACTTTCCATGCAATAAATATTCCATTCAGATTCCTAAAAAAGTGAAGTATATGGGATAGAAACTGATCACAAGCATAAAAATCTTCACCAATTATAAAGGAAATTTAAAAAGAAATTAAATTTAAAAAGAAAAGGTAAAACCTAGTATCTTAATCTGAACTGCCTGAAAAAAATGAAGGGCAAAAGAGTAGAAACACATCATTCCAATTATAGTGTTCATACCTATCACTTTCTTTGTAATCTTCTTTCTTTTTTTGGGGGGAGGAGGGAAGAACAGCTAATTGACATAGTGGATAGGGCTCTGACCTGGAGTCAATATTGCCTAAGTTCAAAATCCACCCTCAAATGTTTACTAGTTTTTTTGGCCCTGGACAAATTTTTGCCTTAGTTCCTCAGCTATAAAATGAGGATCATAATAGCGTCCACTTCATTGGGGTGGTTTTGAGGATCAAATAAAATAATATATATATAAAGCAATTGCCACAATGTTTTGCATGTAAGTGCTTAATAATAAGTATTTAATAAATGCTTATGCCCCTCCTCTTTTTTGAGAAAGAAAACGTGATCATAGGACATGACAAAAAGACAAACACCTATAAATCATAAATTATTAATGTTACTAGAATGAAATCACCTACAAAATTGAAGAGAAGGGCTGAATAGATTAGAAAGATGAATCAATAATAATGTTATTTATAAGACATTCATATGTCAATTATGATGCTTTAAGTAATTCCAGAAAAACAGAGGTAGCAGTGTTCATGATTAAAAAGGATAGGGAAATTATGTTATGCCTTAAGGTACCACCTATAATGAAATAACATCAGTGAAAAAATACGATGTGTTTGTGTGCATATACCAAATAGCACAGTATTTAAATACCTAAACAAAAATGTTAACTAAAGAGAAAAACAGCACAATAATTGTTGGGAACCTTAAGGTGCTCTTTTCAGATTTAGACAAATAATTAGAAAAAGAAAGAAGTTAAACATTTGAATAGGATTTTTGAAAAGTTAAATGTAATAAACCTGTTGCCTAATAAATGGGAATCATAAAAAAGTATACATATTTCTCACCTTTGCATGGAATTTCTACCAAATTCAACCATTGTGTGTTGCCTAGTTTTGTAAAACTTTTTTTTTCTCTTTAAAAGATTTTCAGGAAGGACAATTATCTTAGTAATAGAGATGGAAGGGACATTTTGGAGATGAAGGAGAACTAGAAAAAAATATCAATGAAAATTTTATATTAAAAGTTGGAGCTCTCTGATATTACATTTAAAAACTTGTATTAAGTTATTGCTTTCATTTTTCTGTTTTGTTCATGTTACAGGAGGAACACAGAGATTACCTCGTGCCATTGGCATGTCTCTGGCAAAGGAAATGATCTTCTCTGCTCGTGTATTAGATGGCCAGGAAGCAAAATCAATAGGATTGATCAGCCATGTTTTAGAACAAAATGAAAAAGGGGATGCTGCCTACAGAAAGGCATTAGCCCTAGCAGGAGAATTTTTACCTCAGGTATTTCTTATTATCGTCTTTTATCCTGTTGTTGTTTTACAATGGATTGATAAAATGATTAACAAAAGTAACAAAGAAATTTACTGGGAATGTAAACTCCCTAAAAGAAAAATTCTTTTAAGTTGTGAAACAGAAGATGTGTTAATCTAACAACAAAAAAAAAAATCCATTTCTTTCTATTGTGGCTTTGTATCTTACTCTTTCATTTTTTTCCTCATTATTCAATATATATACACCTTATACTTTCCTTTCACATATTGTTCTCATTTTCATAAACAGAAGAAATTATTTTAGTAAGATTTAAGATGAAAGTAGTCTTGGGAACTTACATTAAGTAGTTAATATCTTGTTCTACCCATGATAAATTTCCATTAACTCTTTAATTGGTTCTTCGAGTTTTGTTAGCATCATATTCCAAATATTAATATTAAATCTACATATATTTTAAGTATTCATTTTTAAAAATAACTGCACATATCTGTATTTTACTTATTATAGTATATGACTTTGTTGATGCACAGTCACTATTTGCCACACTTTCTAAAATTACCTCTCTCTTCTGCGTGTACAGAAATTGTAATTGGTTCAAAACCTGACGCTAAATAGAAAGCATTTGGTACAAAGATTTGGCTCAGTTCACTAAGTGATTTTTCAAAGCTGATTGTTTCCAACCTTTTATATTACTTCATTACTATCCCTGAGGAAGAAGTATCCTTCTTCCTTGACAAATTATGTCCTTCCTCAGCCTACTTTTCTATTTTTTTCTTACTACTTCTCCTCACATATATTTTGGCTATAGCAAAAATAGACTATTAGTTATTCTCTGTATATTCTACTTGCATTCCCACCTCCATACTTTCTTTTAATGTTTTTTCCTTCACCTTGAATAACAATAACTGATGATAATATGTGTGCTTTAAAATGTTCAAAGTGCTTTTCTTAAGTTATTTCTTTTGAGCCTCCACAAACCTATGAGGCAGAAAACTTTGTGGAGGGGACCAAGGGTGTAAGTACCTGATCTGAGTGAAGAAACATACTGCTTCTATGTATCTACTCACTCAGTCAGCAAGCATGTATTAAGTGCTTTTTATGTCCCAGCTACTATGCTAAGCCCTGGGAATACAAGCACAAGCAGAAAGACAGTCCCTGCCTCAAGAAGCTTACATTATAACGTGGGAAGATAATACATAAAGGAGAGGTGAAGGTGAGGGAAAGAGATAAAGATAGCCAGCTTGGAAGCATGGTTGAGAAAGTACTGTGGTAATGAATCAGCAGTGCAGCCAGAGAGTAATGAAGACTTCTTTAGCCTAACTTTCCTCCTCAAATTGGAGGTTATGGGAGGAAACATTCAATAAGAAGGCATCTTTAAAGGAAAAAAGTATTTCCAATGAAAAAGTAATCCAGGAATGATGTTAGCTTCTAGAGTAAAGAGGTTTCTCTGTCATGGTAGAGAAAGATCTGTGGAGATTAGAAGTATAGACTAGAGAGAGATGTGGTAAAGAGTTGCTTGGAGCAAAGAGATTAAATGACTTACTTGTCCAGAGTCTCACAACCCCATATGTCAGAAGCAGGATTAAACTCCAAGTGTTACTGACTCTGAGGCTGGTTCTCTAGCCTCTATGTCATCCTGTTTCTTTGGGTAAGTACTACTGCAATACTGTTATCCCCATTTTACAGATGAAGAAGTAGACTAAGAAAGGCTAAATATGACCACATAGCTAGTAAATGTCAGAAGTAGAATTTTAACCCACGTCTTTAGTGCTCCAAGTCCAGCATTCTATACACTATACCATGTTGCTGCATCTAATGGATTGTCCTCAACTACATCTTATCTTCTTAAAAACAATCTGCCTTTAATGGCCCAACTTAACTGTTATATCCGTTATGAAGTTTTCCTCTGATGTTCTATAAACCTTGGGCCACTACAATCACATGCTTCTTTTGTAGTTATTTGTATACATACCTGTTCTCCCTTAGTATATCATAAGTTACTTGAACTCAAGGGACCCTTTCCTCTTCATACATTCAATGAGGATGCCCTAAAGTCATGTATAGAGTAGAAGTGGGAAAGTAGGCATATGGAGTAGTGGTTATATTGGGGGGGGGGGGTGCATATGTGTGTGTGTGTGTGTGTGTGTGTGTGTGTGTGTATTTCTCTTTTTTGTAATATTAAGGTGATTTTCCCCAGGTACTTCATCATCTGATCTTTTAGATATCTTCACAATCATTTCACCTCTACAAGAAATATCTTTAAATTATACTTGGTCCATTTCAGCTTTTTCTTCCCATCTGTTTTCTTATTGGCATTCTTACTTCCTCATACCACATAAAGGAAACTGATATTAAAATCTAAATGTGGTAGTTCCATTGTCTTTTGTGGTGAAAACTTTGTTGTAAAAATCTTTATGGATTTGTTTTATATTTTATCTGTTGTCCTTCCAGTTTAATCTAAGGATTAAATTGAACCCTTAGTATAACTTATTTTTTTTTCTGAACTTTACGTAAAGTTTTTTTTCTGTTCATTACTGCTTGCAATCTTTAAGACTATTTTGTTCATAATCTTCACATACAAAATTTCCAAGCTTGAAATAAATTCATTGGTCAAATTCCCTTTATAACATGCCTGACAAGTGATCATCTAGTCTTTGCCCAAAGACTTCCAGTGATGGGAAAACCTACTATTTCATTGAAGCAACCTATTTAATTTTTGGATAGTTCTAATTTTTTTAAATGAAGCTTAAGGGAAATTGTTAAGGATTTTTTTTTTCATTTAGAGGAAGCCTAACAATTTTCCTCCATAAGATTTTACAAATTAGTTTATATTCTAAACTCTTGTTGCCTTTGTCTGCCATGTTTGCCAGAAAAGGCAGCTTCTAGAATCATTTGCTTTCCTCATCATGGACCAATTTACATCAGTTGAATTCTTTGGGAAGTGATGGTAGTCTCTATTGATGTCCATTCTTTAATACATTTTAGATTTTTTGGCGTCAACACCTTGTTAAATAGATCCATTTGGAGTTGCCTTTGTTATATACCTTATCTTCTCATTTTTATCTTTCTCATTTGGAATTGATTTTGATACTTGCTCTAGAAGGTCAGTGATCTAATATAGAAAAACAGCTAACTTTAAAATGATGCTCACATCAGTAATAAGTCATTTACTATTTACTAAAATATAAGCAATTTCATTTTTATAATGCTGTTTGGTGCTCATCAACTCCTGTGCCACTTCACTCTCAAATTTTTCTTAGAATTTCTCTATCTCTGTATTTTCTTCAATAAATGTTGGCACTGAAGCAGCAGTTATCTTCGTGGTAGCTTTCTTTTCCCTATGTTTTTCATAAGCTCTGCATACAAGATAACCGAATGTGCCATAAAATGACATTTCTTGTTGTCTTTGGTTGCATGATAAAATCTAGTATGCCAATGCTTTTATTTTCCTCTCTAAGAAAACCTGTGAGATATCTTTCCATTTAGCTTCCTTGTGAGTACTGGTTTCATTTATATTGAAAATGTCGAAGTTTGTATGATTTTATGTCTCCTGTAGTAGATTCATTTGTTGACCACTGAAAAAAGACCTCATGTTTAGAAATATGATCAGTTAACATTTATAGACAATCTAAAAACTATATGATTCCTAGAGTCATCTGTCATCATTTTTTTTTTTGCTACTTTGGAACTACAACTGCAGAAGGTAAAGGGGTGCTTTCAAATTTAGGCTGTTTTGTAGTCTTCTTTGTTTTCTGAGTTGTGTTGCAAGACAATATGTTCCAGGAAAGTTTAAAAAAAAGACTTTTAAAATTTTACAAAGATTGTATTTATGAATGTTACCAAATGAAATTTGAGATGGAGTATGGAGAACCTGTAGTTTATTCTTTTTTTTTTTTGCTTTTTGCTAGGCAATTGGTGTTAAGTGACTTGCCTAGGGTCACACAGCTAGTACATGTTGTGTGTTGTGTGTCTGAGATCATATTTGAACTCGGGTCCTCCTGACTTCAAGGCCAGAGCTCTATCCACTGTGCCACCTAGCTGCCCCTTGTAGTTTATTCTTGATGATTATTCTTTTAAATAATAGAAAAAACTTTTTAAAGATGGTATTCATCTATTTCATTTCTATATTGACTGAGCCCAAAATGTCTAAAATTCTCAATTTATACCTGAGAAGAGAGAAGAGTATATAAGAAGTTGGGGTTCAGGTTTACTTATAAAAGAAGTTAAATAAGGCATGATTTCAAAGCAGATTTTTTTTTTTTGGGTGAGGCAATTGGAGTTAAGTGACTTGCCCAGAGTCACACAGCTAGTGAGTGTTATGTGTCTGAGGTCGGATTTGAACTCGGATCTTCCTGACTCCAGGGCCAGTGCTCTATTTACTGCGCCACCTAGCGGCCCCTCAAAGCAGATTTTTTTAGAAAGCTTTTTTATTTTTTACAGAAATGTTTTAAAATAAAGATTTCTAAAGTTATGACAGTGAAGTAAGAAAGTGATGATGAAAGGGAATAAAAAAATAAGAAGAGATAATTATTAAATAATTCCTGGAAAAATGATTTCGCTTACTAATATACTTAGCATGTATTTCTCTTAAATCAGAAATATCATTCATAAGAATAACAGGTACCAATACAAGTTGTAATCAACTTGTAACTACAATCAAGAATCTGATTTTGCAGGTGTAAGAATTCCCTCCGTCTAATGCAGAATAGCACCTCATCTCTAAATTGTTAGTTAAGTCTTAGAGAGCAGAATGAAGTTCAGCGAGATTAAGCGACTTACCCTAGTCACCTCACAAGCAATTGTCAAAGGTGGAATTTGAATATAGGTCTTCTTCACAAAGCTGCTTCTCATCCAAATAGTATTGCATCAGGAACTTATCTTTGAAAAAAATTGTTTTGGGTATTTGATTTTTAAAGAGAATCCAGCTAGCATGACATCTAATGATGGGTGCATAAGAACTTCTAGAAGAAGGCCTTCTTTTCTAGTGAATTCTTTAAAAGTGTCCATAAAAGATATAAGTAGACCACAAGTTACTTGATTATTTATAAACAATCTTTAACCCATTAGAAAAAAATCAGCATACACATGGGGCAATTTCCTCCTGAATAAATTCTATTTACATGGTAGTAAGAAATTAGACCTTCTTAAAGTATATAGTAAAACTTTGAGTGCCATAAGAGAGTATTCCCAGCTATTCTCCATTTTTTACTCTCACTGACTTGTTTATGTAGTATGTCAGGACAATGTGTAGTGACAGTATTTATTTTTATTAGTATACATAATTCAGTATTCATCTAATGGAGAGGAAAAATGTCAAATAAAAGTGAGCTATTACAGTTATGGTGCAATATACCTAAATTCCATCTTTACAGCACTTTCAACCTCCTTTCTCAGTTTTTATTGGAACAAGTTTTTTTTTTTTTAATTTAATAAAACAATGATATTACATCTAAATAATTGTAACCATTAACATCAATACTTAAGTTTGGATCTAAGTTTTTTTTTTATTAGATCCCTGTGTATATTTATAATTAAAGAAAGCTACAATCTACTTATAGCACCTCACAGGTATTATTGTTGTGTGTGACTCAGATTTGATTAAAAGGAGTTCTGCATTATACTAGGTATGCAACAGAATCATTTACACAAATATGCACCCAAAATCTCTTTTTCTTCCTTATGAATTTTAGGGGCCTGTAGCAATGAGAGTGGCAAAGCTAGCCATCAACCAAGGCATGGAGGTAAGTTCATTGGAACCTTTGTTGTTGTGGGAAAGCGTTTAGTGAGGATTTAAAATAACATATGTTTTGAGATCTGTAAGTTATTTATAGCTTTTGAAATTATATTTGTTTGCAAAATTCAGGTCAAGTATAACAGATAGTGTTGGTTCCAAGATATGAAAAATATAGCACACATCCTTCTTTTTTGTTAAATGCTATTAAACCAGAAAAGTGAATAATAACACAAGCTATTAGACATAATCATCATGATCATGTTAAGCAGTTTAGTGTAATCTTTTCTTGGGAAATAATATTCTGTAGAGGCTGTTGGGAGAAGTCATTTGAATGTTTAGGAAGTGCTTTTTGTGTCTAAATGAAATATAAAAGAATAAAGAAAATAAATATCACTTAATACAGTGATTTGCTATTTAGAAAATAAAAAGTGTGACTGTTCTTTTTGTAGCTCCATTGTTGATTTTATTCTCCTGATGTTATGGTTGGTACTGATTTTTAATTTGGTAGTAACAGACCTCAGTAATCGTTCTCTTAACACAGTGATATCTCCCTCCTCGCTCCTATTACCTCTTGCTTTCCCTCATTTCCCTCAAAACTCAGTTCAAATCTCACCTTTTGCTGGTAGCCCTTACTTGTGTTACCCACCTTCAAGTTTCTAGGGCCTTTCCTTTAAGATTGCCTTCCATTTACTATATATATATATATATATATATCTTGTATTTACTTAAATATTTCCATGTTGTCTCTTTTGGTGTGTTCCTTGATAGATCAAGGTATGCTCCTTGATAAATCAAGGACTGTTTTGCAAAGCATAGTTCTAGTTCACATAGGTAAACACTTAATGAACTCATCTTATTCCCTACAGACTGTGGGATGATCTATGAACCTGAGAGAATGTACAGTCAATTAATGAAAAGGTCAGAAGATGGATTGCATTCCCACTTTTCTCACAAATAATCAATCTCAGCACCCTCATTACCTGTTATCACCCATACTACCCTATTGTTTCCTTCCTCCCCATGCTGGCTTTACTGTGTAGGCTCCTAGTCTCTTCACTTTTGCATCAGGCCCCAGCCCTTCAGAGTACTTATAATCTAATCACTATTCAGGCACCCACAGCAGCTACCTTTAAGAAAATTCTCTCATTTATTCCAGTAAACTCAAACTCTGGCCCCAGAGGCCGTGATGCTTACCCCTTGGATAACTCTGTGTTTCTAGGCAGTGTCCAGTGAGTAGTAGGACAGAGTAAGTCATGTTATAGTTTTCATCTTTCTTCTCAAACCCACCCCTCTTTTGAAAATTCTTATTTCTATCAAGAATACCACCAGTCTTGCAGGTTCTCAATATCCCTGTTATCCTCTCTTCTTCCTTCCCACTAACTTCACATATTCACTGGCTTGCCAATATCTTATTATTTCTGCCTTGATATCTCTTATATCTGTCATCTCTCCCTATTCACACAGACTCCATCCTAACTCCAGGCCCTAATCTCATCATGTCTCTTCTGGATTATTGCAGTAGTATTCTAATTGATCTCCCTGTTTCAAGTTTCTGCCTACTCCAATGCAGCCTTCAAACATCCACAAAAGGGAAATTTCCTGAAGTGAAGATTTGACCATGTTACTTATTCTGTTGATTCTAGGATCATATGTAAACTCCTCTGTTTGTTATTTAAAGACCCTCACAGTCCAGGTCCAGTGTATCTTTCCGACCTTATTATACATTACTCTGTTTCATGCACTCTAACTTTCAGCTAAACTGACCCTCTTATTATTACTGACCCCATTATTATTCCTCACATGTGACAGTCCTTTTCCATTTTCTATGTCTTTACATTAGCTACTCCCATGTCTTCAATTCTGCCCCTTATAATCCTTAGTTTCCTTCAAGACTCAGTTTAAGAATCACGTTCTAAGCGAAGCTACTCTCTATGCCCCCAGCTCCTATTATTTTCCCTCTCAAAACTACCTTGTATTTATTTTGTATATGTGTATACGTACATATTTATTTATGTACGTGTTGATGCACCTAAACAGAATGCAAGTTCCGTGAGGACAGGGACTCATTCATAGATTTCTAGGATCATGGATTTAGAGTTGGAAGGGACCTTAGAGATCATCAAGTATCTCATTGTGCAGATGAGAATACTAATGCTGGAGAGGTTAAGTGACTTGCCCAGGGTCACATAGGTAATAAGTATCTTAATTTGAACCCAAGTCTTCTTAATTCCGTGTTCTACACTGTCTGCTACACCATTCTTCTTCTCATTTTTATCTTTGTGTCTCTAGGACCTGGCATAATTCCTTACACATAGTTAGCACTTAAATGCTTGTTGATGGATCAATTGATCATTGGAAGGAACTCCCAAATCTATTAGATCACAGACTGATTTGCATATTTTAGAGATTCATCTGCTTTGTTTCAATATCCACAAATTTAGCCAAGTCCTCAAATTCATGAAATAAGCCATAGGATAAGATGAAAGGAGGGAGATGGTAGAATAAACAGGGGGGAAAATAGGATAGAGGGAAATATAAAATTAGTACCATACCTGTGAAAAATATTTTACAGCAAGTTTCTCTGATAAAGGTCTCATTTCTCAAATATGTAGAGAACTGAATCAAATTTATAAAAATAAGAGGCATTCTCCAA
The DNA here is from genome assembly GCF_900497805.2 of Vombatus ursinus. Classification (NCBI taxonomy): domain Eukaryota; kingdom Metazoa; phylum Chordata; class Mammalia; order Diprotodontia; family Vombatidae; genus Vombatus; species Vombatus ursinus. The sequence goes on from NW_020954610.1 coordinate 34,643,277, forward strand.
TTGATAAATGGTCAAAGGATATGAACAGGCAGTTTTCAGACAAAGTAATCAAAGCTATCTATAGTTATGTGAAAAAATGCTCTAAATCACTATTGATTAGAGAAATGGAAATTAAAGTAACTCTGAGGTACCACCTTATATCTGTCAGATTGGCTAATATGATAGAAAAGAGAAATGACAAATGTTGGAGGACAAGGGGGACAAGAGATATCAATGCACTGTTGGTGCATTATTTTATGGAGTAATCACACAGGACAAGCACTCACATGGTGGTGAGAAGAAGCAATACAAGGACATTCTCAAGGTTTCTCTTAAGAACTTTGGAATTGGGGGAGGCAGAGCCAAGATGACATAGTAAAAACAGTGACTTGCTTGAGCTCTCTCCCAAACCCCTCCAAATACCTATGAAAAATGGCTCTAAACAAATTCTAAAGCAGCAGAACCCACAAAAAGACGAAGTGAAACAAATTTCCAGCCCAAGACAACCTGGATGGTTGATCAGAAAGGTATATCGTGCCGGGCTGGGAGAGGAACGCAGTTTGGCATGGGCTGGAGCAGGCCTCAGAGGACTGAATCATGGGCAGCTGTGGCAGTTTCCAAAACTGTCATCCCACAAACGCCAAAGACAACCTACAAGGTCAGTGGGAAAAGTCTTTTTCTGCAGTGGTGAGAGAGAAATGCGGCGGGGTCACAGCCCCAATCCCTGGGGTGGCGGCTGCTTCCTGAGCTTCGGGCCCACAGACTGAAGGGGAATCGAGTGCCTGATCAGAGGGGAATTGCAGAGATCTCTCTGTTGGTGCAGGATTCTCTTGCTTTGCCCATGCTTGGATCTGGGTCACAGTTCTGGGTGGCAGTCCTGGGGTGAGGAGGAGTGCTGGTGTGGTGCAGCTTATAGTGGCGGTGGAGAGAAAATCCTCCTCACAGATCCAAGACACAGAAGAGTGCTTTGGTCATTCATAGACCAGAGCACAGGCCAGGAAATGAGTAAACACCTCGCCCTTGATCTCAGCACCTTGGAAGATCTGAAAATTTACAGGTCCCTAGAAGTATCTCTGAAAACAGCTGCACAAAACCACTGAAGCTTGGAACAGTACATTCTCCACACTGGAAACAGACCCCTACCTTAACAAAGAGTTTATAACTCAAATAATTGGCTGGGATCATGAGCAAGCAGCACAAAAAGAGTCAGACTATATTATATTACTTTGGTAACAAAGAAGATCAAAACATACAACCAGAAGAAAACAAAGCCAAAGCTTCTATATCCAAAGCCTCCAAGAAAAATGTGAATTGGTCCCAGGCCATGGAAGAGCTCAAAAAGGAGTTTGAGAAGCAAGTAAGACAAGTAGAGGAAAAACTGAGAGTGATGCTAAAGGAGATCCAAAAAAATACTGAGGAAAATAACACCTTAAAAAATAGCCTAACAGAAATGGCAAAAGAGGTCCAAAAAGCCAATAAGGAGAAGATGCCCTAAAAAACAAAGTTGGCCAAATGGAAAAGGAAGTCCGAAAGCTTACTGAAGAAAATACTTCCTTAAAAATTAGAATGGAGCAACTGGAAGCTAGTAAATTTATGAGAAATCAAGGCACTGTAAAACTAATCCAAAAGAATGAAAAAATAGAAGAGAATGTGAAATATCTCATTAGAAAAACAACTGAACTGGAAAATAGATCCAGGAGAGAGAATTCAAAAATTATTGGACTGTCTGAAAGCTATGATCAAAAAAAGAGCCTGGACATCATCTTTCAAGAAATTATCAAGGAAAACTGCCCTGATATTTTAGAACCAGAGGGCTAGATAGAAATTGAAAGAATCCACTGATCACCTCCTGAAAGAGATCCCCAAAGGAAGACTTCTAGGAATATTGTAGCCAAATTCCAGAATTTCTAGGTCAAGGAGAAAATATTGCAGGCAGCCAGAAAGAAACAATTCAAGTATTGTGGAAACACAGTCAGGATAACACAAGATTAAGGGATCAGAGGGCATGGAGTATGATATTCCGGAGGGCAAAGGAGATAGGATTACAACCAAGAATCGCCTACCCAGCAAAACTGAGTATAATCCTTCAGGGTAAAAAAATGGTAATTCAGTGAACTAGGGTACTTTCAGGCATTCTTGAGGAAAAGACCAGAGCTGAATAGAAAATTTGACTTTCAAATACAAGACTCAAGTGAAACATGGATGAGGTAAACGGGAAAGAGAAATCATAAGAGACTTATTAAGGTTGAACTGTTTACATTCCTGCATGGAAAGATGATATTTGTAATTCATGAGTCCTTTGTCAGTATTAGGGTAGTGGGAGGGAAAAAAAATTATATGTATGCATAGGTAGATAGATAGATAGAGGACACAGGGTAAGTTGAAGATGAAAGGGTGATAATCTGGAAAATAAAATTAAGGGGGGAGAGAGGATTATACTGGAAGAAGGAGAAAGGGAGAGGTAGAATGGGGTAAATTATCTCACATGAAACAGACAAGAAAAGGCTTTTCCAGTGGAGAAATGGGGGAAGGTGAGAGGGAATGAGTGAATCTTATTCTCATAAGATTTGGCTTAAGGAGGGAATAACATACACAGTGGGGTATGGAAATCTGTCTTACCCTACAGGAAAATAAGGGGGGGAAGAGGCAAGAGAGCAGGGGGTTGATAGAGGGGAGGGCAGATTGGAGGAGGGCATAATCAGAAGCAAACAATTCTGAGGAGGGACAGGGTCAAAAGAGAGAATAGAATAAATGGGGGGCGGTAGGATAGGATGAAGGGAAATATACTTAGTTTTTCACAACATGGCTACTATGGAAGTGTTTTGCATGAGTACACATCTATAACCTGAAACGAGATGCTTGCCTTTTAAATGAGGGTAGGTGGGGAGGGAGGAAGGGAGAAAATTTGTAACCCAGAGTTTTAAAAACACATGTTAAAAAATTAAAAAAAAAAGAATTTTAAATGTTGAAAAAAAAATTTTTAAATATTAAAAAAAAAACAACTTTGGAATTGATTGTGTGACGTGGGAGACACTGGCACAGGACCACCCAGCATGACATGCCCTCATTAGAGGTAATGCTGTACTCTGTGAGCAAAATAGAATTGAAGTAGCTCAAAACAAACATGAAATGCACAAATTGGAAATTGAGGGGATGTCCATCAACTGGGGCATGACTGAGTAAGTTATAGTATGTGATTATGATGGAATATTGTTGTACTGTAAGAAATGATGAGCAGGATGCTCTCAGAAAAACCTGGAAAAACTTACATAAACTGATACAAAGTGAAATGAGCAGAACCAAGAGAATGTCATATACGGTAACAGCAATATTGTATGGTGGTCAACTGGGGAAAATGTAGCTACTCCCAGCAATGCAAGATCCAAGACAATTCTGAAGGATTTAAAAAGAAAAATGGTACCCATCTCTAGAGAAAGAACTGATAGAGTCTGAATGCTGATTGAAGCAGACTTTTCTTTTTCTTTTTTTGGCGGGGGGAATCTTTTCTTTCTTACCATGACTAATATGGTAATATGTTTTTCATGATTATACATGTATAACCTATATCAAATTGCTTGCCTTTTCAATGAAGGATGAAGGGAGGCTGGGAGAGGGAATTTGGAACTCAGAATTTTTAAAAATGAATGTTAAAAATTGTTTTTCCATGAAATTAGCAAAAAAAAGTTAAATGTTTACATTAAAAAAAAAGTTCTGTTAGGAAGCTGTTTTAATAGTTTAGGAATTAGTATGAGTAGTTCCCTGGACTAGTATAGTAACAGTGCTGGTATAGAAAAGAAGAGGTGGATTCAAGAAATATTGTAGAGGCAGATGGAGTGGGTTAGATTAAAGTGTCATGTGAAAGGTAGAGGAGAGGAAAACATCAAAGATAGCACAGGATTTCAAATATGAATGTTTGGACAGATGGCTTTGCCCTAATTGAAGGAAAACAAGTTTAAGAGAAGAAATAAAAAACTTCATTTGGGGCATGCTGAATTTGAGCCATAGGCGGGAGATGTACTGTAGACAGTTAGATCTAAATATAGAGAGTTGAAATTATTATTTGTACTTTATTCCCAGAGAGGACCCCCGACATCAGGAGGGTGATGTCCTGACTTGCAAGTAAATTGGATTTACGTGAGGCAGGGCTTTGTAAAGTCATCAACCTCACTCTTACCTCCAGAGTTAACTGAGTCCAGTGGCACGACGTAGATCAGGATGACTGGAGATGGCCCCAGATGCAGTAGGATTCTTTGGCCTTTCTAAGCTAAGGTTTTTCCCAGGTTTCAGTTTGTCTGAGGCAACACCCATTCAATGATTTAAGGCTAGGTAAGAATTGAGGTAAAAGATGACTTAGTTTGCCTACTCAAAGAATCAGTCTGGGAGGGGAAGACCCTCAGGGTTTCTGGCCAGAACAGAAACAATTGCTATTTGTACTCACTCTGAGCCATCAAAACCTAAACAATGAGCAAGAGAAGCTTGGGCTGGGGCCTGCTATTGGTCAGTCAATGAGAGCCAGAGTGATTTGGGTTTAAAGCATAGTCAGGCTCCATTTGAATCCCAATGAACTTTATCAAAGCCTGGTTTTCCAGAGTTCTATTTCAAGAAGATATAAATTAAACTATATGAGACAAAAGAGCTAATTGTCCAGTTTTTCAAAGAAAAAAAATTATAGAATAAATAAATAGGGAAGAGAAAAAAAAATCTAGCCACCAAACCCCATGATATTTTGTGAGATTTTAAGCAATCAAAATTTATATTCCTTTGGACAAAGCATGTGGACAGAGGGAGAGGAGGGAAGAAGGAAGGAACAAAGGAAGGAAATAGAGCATTGCCCAACTGGAACTGGCCAGTTCTTAGTCCTTGAAAAGGACCAATGACATCAGGGCAATGATGTCTTGACTTGCTAGTGAATTGGATTTAAGTGAGGCAGGGCTTTATGAAGTCATCAGCCTCCCTCTCTCCTCCAGAGTCATCTGAGTCCAGTGGCAAGGCATAGGTCAGGATGACTGGAGATGACCCCCAGAAGCAGTGGGAGACCTTGGCCTTTTTAGGCTATGATCTTTCCCAGATCTCAGTTTCAGAGATTTGAGATACAAAGAGATATCTGAATCAGGAAATGAGTAAAATCTACAGTGGAGGAAGTATATATAGAGGGAAGAAAAAAAATGAAGGCTAGGAACAAGACCTTAGAAAACACCTACTTAAAGGGAATGGGTAGAGGAACACAGGAAGGGCCTGTTAGGAGCAGTAGTAAAGGGAGACCAGCCAAGATGATGGAGTAGGAAGAAGCAGTGCAACATAGATTCCTCTCCATCTATTGTAACAAAGATCTCAGACATTCAACAAACTAAGTAGTGGTCAGAAATCTAAGGAAAAAACCACAATGGGTCATCTGTTCAGCACAAGATAAAAAATTTAAACCACAGAGCAAGAACTCTAAAACAGTTCCAGGTGGGCTAGGATCAGTGTCCCGAACCTCAAGAGTAGAGCAGGGCTGTTGCTCTGACCCTGGAATCAAGTTTGGGATCTTATATTCACCCCAGGGTACAGTGTCCACAGCTCTTTCTCAAAAAGGAACCTTCAACTTAGTCCCTTTGGCAAAGAATAGGGCTGTAGTGCTATCCATCTAACCCGGGAGAAGAAGTATCTAAGCCAGACCCTGGTAAGCATAACAGGTCCACAGAATGTCACACTAACCCAGGAGAGAGGGAATCTTGGAGCCATGCAACAGGATCAGAATAAGGTTGAGGCCCTGTCTCTCCAAACCAGAGGAGAGGATCTTAGAAGCAGACTTGAGGAATAGAACAGGACAAAGCACTGTACCTCTGATCCTAGCAAGACCAGGTCCCAGAACACCAGATAGGTTGGACCAGACTATAGAAACCACAACAGGCTCACCAGAAGTGCACATAACCTGGCCTTAATACAAAATCCCAAATAAGGCTAGAAGAATAAGTAAGAAAAAAAAATAGAGAACTGCTGTGATACTAGGGATGCCCAAGACTCAAATTCAAAAGAGAAAGATAATTCCACATATACCTATGAGTAAGGTCTCAAAGAAAAACATAACTAGGCTACAAAATAAATTAGAATCCCTAGAAGAAATGAAGCAAGAGTTTAAAAAGGAATTTTAAGGTGAATAATTTTAAATGAAAGAGTGCTAGAAGAAAGAATTAGAAGAGAAATAAGAGCTACAGAGGAAAGACTTGAATAAAAAAGTAACTACTTTGCACAAGACAGAAAAGTACTCTTAACAAGTAAGAGACTCCTTAAAAATTAGAATGGACCAAGTAGAAACTAATGACTCCATTAAATGATCAGAAACATTTTAAAAGTCAGAAGATTAGAGGAAGGATAGAAATAGAAAAAAAGTATAGCATATATCATATCATGTAAACAATTGAACTTGAAAAAAAGATCATGAAAAAAATTGTTCAGACAATTACGTGCCAATAAAACTGATGAATAAAAGACAAATATTTATAAAAACAAAAATACCCAAATTAAAGACAAATTGGAGAATTTAAATAATCCAGTTGAAACACAGGAAAAAAAAACAAAATTGCTAATTTTTGAAGGTGATGTGATAGCTTAGGTAATGCTATGGATTAACTAAAAATTAATGGAAACATTCAACAAAGTTGCAGGATATAAAATAATTCCATATAAATCATTGGTATTTCTATCTATTACCAACAGAACTCAACAGGAAGCAGTAGGAAGAGAAATTGCATTTAAAGTAAATATAAAATATCTAAAACATTTGAGAGTCTATCTACCAATATAGACAGACACTTTATAAATGAAACAACAAAACACTCTTTACACATATATAGACATAACTAGTTGGAGGAATAGTAATTGTTCATTGTTTGGCCAAGCCAGTATAATAAAGATGGTAATACCACTGAAATCACTGTACTTATGCAGTGCCATACATTTCAAACTTCAAAAAGGTCACTTTGTAGAATTTTTTAAAAAATAACAGAAGAAAGGAAAAAATTCATCTAGAGGGACAAAAGATTAAGAATCCCAAAGGAAATTAAGTGGGAAGGAAGAGAACATAGTAAGACCAGATATCAAACCATACTATAAACCAATAATCATCAAAACAGTTTGGAACTGGTTAAAAATTTTGTTTTTTGATCTATGAAACAGATTAGGTACTCAACATATTGAAGCAAATCAACCTAGTATCCTAGTGTTCAATTAACCAAAAGACCACAGCCACAGCAATAAAAACTCATAATTATTTAAAAAAAAAAAACTACTGGGAAAACAATAGCAGTATGGCAGAAACTAGCTTTTTAGCCCTACTCCTAACACCATATAACAAGATTGTTGTTTTTTGTCTTTCATTCTCAAAGAAGACCATGACATCAGGGATGTGATGCCATGACATGCAAGTGAATTGGATTTAAGTGAGGGAGGGCTGTGCAAAGTCACCAGCCTCACTTTCTCCTCCAGAGAAAGTAGTAGTAATAGGGTGGTAGATGTGAATAGCATGAACCTCAAAGGAAGAGAAGTTACTGAGTAAGGGAGGTATGGGTAGAACCTCAAAGTGGCAATGGGGAATCAAGCATTAACTCTACACTCCTGTAGATCATCATCCAAACTCCCTTCTCCACCCCTACCCACACCATCTGATTTTTCATTCTTATCCCTTTCAATCCTCCCACCCCAAATTTTCAACCTAACTTCACCCAACCCTGTCACTATTCATTTTGTAATACTTTTCCATAAGCAATAAATTTCCTTTCATCTTAAATCTTTTTCTCTCCCACTCCTATCTACTAACTCTTACTCAAGCCAGGCTTCCCACTGATGACACAGACTCCCTGGTCACCTTTTCCAGTCCTGGCTGCACCCTCACTCATTCCCTTCAGTTCACTGGTTGAGGTGGAAGAGTTGAAATACTCCTTGTTTCCCATTGCCACTTCTAGGTTCTCTCCCTGTCTCCATCACTCGGTAACCTTTCTTTGAGGTTAATGTTATTCATATCTACTACCCAATCAAAATCCTGGCACCTGTTGTCTACAGACCCCAGGTCACTCCACTTCTTCCTCAGTGAATTTAGAACCTAGCTCTCATTTTTCTCTCCTTCCCAACTCCTGACCTCATAATAGGGGACATTATTGACTCTCCAAATATCCTAACCACTCAGTTCCTCAACCTTCTCACTTCCCATGACCTATCCCTCTACTTCACCTTAGTCATACACAGATAGTCATACCATTGATCTTGCCATTAGATAGTGAAAAAATTCAGTTAAACCTTGGGTTTGACCAGGGCATTCTGTGGTTAAATTATGGGAAGAGATGAAGAGAAGTGCTTTTCCTTCTAGGACCAAGAGAACATATAACTAATGTCTTTACAGATTCAAAGAAGAAAAGGGAACTTGTTTTTAAAAGATTATTGTGTTAAATGACTGGGTTATAGTATATGTGTCATATGAGTTATTTCTTTCTAAAATAAGTAATATCTTTTTTCCCCAGGTGGACTTAATCACAGGTTTAGCAATAGAAGAAGCCTGTTATGCTCAGGTAATTTTTAAAGTTAAATTAGATTTCAATCAATTTTTTAAAATAATATTTAACAATAGTAGAATGTAAGTTTCTAGAGGGCAGGGATTTAATTTTTTTTTGTTTATCCCCAGTAATTAACATAATTCTTGGCTTATGATATGTTTTTATTATGTGTTTGTTGATTTCATGTAAATAACTCCAACAAGAGTTATCTAGAGATCGATTAAAATTAACACTTTTTAGTGCTTTAGTATTACCAGTGAATTCCTTTGTCCCCCAAATTGAACCAATTCTCTTTACTAGATTGTATTAATTATGAAAACTTCTTAAATATTTAGATTGCTCTTATATGTGTTTGTAGCAGTAATCTGGTAATTTAGTCTAATATAGGTCTTATCCTGCGCCAGAGGTCTCAAATTCAAGGCAAGCAGAGCCTGGAATGTATATTCCCAGTGCTGGCAAGAACTAGATAAAATGTAATTGGGAAATGTTTAACAAAATAAATAAAAATACAATAAAACATTGATAATACTAATTTGTGGTTTTCTAAGCCAATATGCAGCTGTCAGAGATCTGTTTCTATTTGAGTTTGACACCATTGGCCTACACCAAAATCAGGTTAGAATATTGGTCCTTGAGCGGAATTCAGTATTTTGATTAGTTATCTACCTAATTAATATCTTCTCAGTTGTTAAAAGTTCAATACAATGAACTATAGTTCTGAGTCCTTTCCCAACCTTTTGAAGTAATTATTTTAAATAGTGTATTTACTTTGGCAGTTAAAAGTAGATGTAATGTATAAACCATGTGAGTTTTTATAATTTTTCTCCACAAAATTTAAATTCATTTTAGGTCATGTTTGCACTTACCTGAAAAAGCAAAATATATTTTTGTGTAGTTCTGAAAATGTAGCTTCCACCTGCTTAGTGGGCTTGAATAAAATAATTTAGAAATCAACATTTTCATATCCCAAAGGAGAAAAAAGCCTCTCAAACCATACTTGATGGGGAAATAACTGAAAGAATTGTGAAAATTATTATTATTGTATTTTTTTCTTTTGCTTTTCTTCTCATAAATTTTATGATCTATAACTTGTTTTTTAAAAAAAAACATAGAGTTTATGTATTTTTTCCATTTATCTGTCATTCCAGCACTTACACATTATTTTGTTGTTCTTAGACTATTTCAACCAAAGACAGACTTGAAGGTCTTCTGGCTTTTAAAGAAAAAAGGCCCCCTCGTTACAAAGGAGAATAAAACACATAGAAGCTTTGTCATTCAAATGTGGTCTCCCTACTTCTAGAAGTACCTTTGTGGTATATCTTGCAAGGTAAATGGACTTATAACCACCAAAATGAAAAGCAGCCTACTTATAGAATGCATTAAACATCTGGAATGTGCTCAACCACGTACTTCATTTAAGTACATACACTGTTACATTCATCCTCGTTCATGAAAATAGCTATATGTACTGACTCAAAGCCAGGTTGTTGGTTTTTTTTTTTCATTTCATGTGTTATTAGGTATCCCATTCCTAATTTTTAAAATGTGAATAATTGCTATAGATCAAGCCTAAGAAATAATGTTAAAATTATGTGTGTCATACTGCATTGAAAAAAATAAAGGTGAACTTCTGAACACCAAAAACGTGAGGTATACCAAATAAAGTTTTAAAGGATTACATAGGAGTTTTCATATACATGTGTTAATGCACACATACAGCTCAGAAAGAAATTAAAAGATAATTGCAAGTTGTAAAATACAAATAAATTTAGTGAAATGAAGCTATATTTGCTTATAAATTATTATCAGTGTTTTGTGTTTTTAATTGAGTAGGTAATTCTATATCAGCTTTTCAGAGAAATGAATTGGAATAGATAAAGTGGGTGTTTAAAAAAAAAACAAAACAGAAGACAAAATTACCAGTTGGTCAGCCAGTTTCAGGCTGTATGATCAAAGCAATATGGTACAGTGCAAAGAGTACTGGGTTTGGAATCCAAGGACCTGGGTTCAAATTGTGCCTTCTTTATACCTATATGACCTTGGGTAAGTGACTTAACCTCTCTGGGTCCCAGTTTTCTCATCTGTAAAATGAAGTAATTTGACTAAATGGTCCCTGAAGTACCTTTCATCTCTAGATCTGTGATCCTATGATGAATAATATTAAGTTAACGTTCAAATATTTCAAGTCAAAAGGCCTTTTTAAGGTTTATAGAAGCATGGAACTTGCATACTCTCCTCCCCCCACCCCCACATTTTTAATGACATTTTTTGGTTTTACATCACCTTAATTTCCCGGAAAACCATCCCTTATAACAAAGAATTCAAGGGAAATTTGGAGAGGCAGTAGCAAGAGGAGGCAAGGTTAAAAAGTTTGGCAAAATTAACATTACCAGACTCACAGTATAGGCAGTGTTGCACACCCATAGCCCTCCATCTCTGCAAAGGGAGATACCATTCCTCTTTCCTTCATAGCCATGCTTAATCATTATAATTACACAACATTCAGTTTTGTTGTTTCTTGTTGTTTCCATTTATATCGTTCTAGTCATTGTGTATGTTTTTCTGGCTATTTACTTAACTCTACATCAGTTCATGTCTTATGTTTCACTATATTCTTCACATTCATAATCATAGCACAGTACAATTTTTCTTATTCAATCGTTTCAGTTGTATCTGACTATTCATGACCCCATTTGGGGTTTTCTTCGCAAAGATACCAGAGTAGTTTGCCATTTCCTTCTCCAGTTCATTTTTCAGATGAGAAAACTCAGGCAAAGAGGGTTAAATGACTTGCCCAGGGTCACACAGCTGGTAAGTGTCTGAGGCCGGATTTGAACTAAGGAAGATGAGTCTTCCTGACTCCGGCCCCATACTTTATCCACTGTAGCACCAAGCTGCACTACAGTACAACTGATTTATCTCAGTTTGTTTGATCATGCCCCAATCAATAGCCATAGACTTTATTTCCAGTACTTGCTACTACAAAAAAAGGGGAACTGCCATCCTTAAAACACTTCCGTTGAGAAAGTGATGTACCTCATTGACATTTTGCCAGAGAACCAAGTTCTTTAAAAAGAAATAGTAGCTCTTTCTACTCCAGAAATTACTTTGTGTATTTTGTTTGTGTACTTACTGATTTGTGTTCTTGTTATCTCCCGTCAATTATTTAAACTCCTTGAGAGCAAGGAAACTCAGCACCTTGCACAGTACCTACCACATAAGGACCAGGCCTTTGATTTCATTAGTTTAGGGAACTCCCAAGTAAAGTTGTACAAATGGGCACCTCCTCTGTAACTTACAGTTTTAGAGGGTTTCTTAGAGTAGTAGTGTCAAACTCAAATAGAAAAGGATCCCTACAGGCCACAAATTGACTTAGAAAGCCCCAAATGATATCGTCTGCATTGTATCGCATTTTTGTTTATTTTGTTAAACATTTTTCAATTGCGTTCTAATCTAGTTTGGCTAGCACACTTCAGTCTACACAAGCCTAAAGTTTGACACCTCTGTCCTAGAGCATCTAGAAGTTAAATGGTTTGCCCAAGATCACATAACCAGTATGTGGGATTTATCCGCTAGATACTTAATAAATTGTTACTGAATGAATAAACTGAATAATCCAAATGTGTCCATGACAACTAGCTTTGGATCATACTGGGGAATAGAACGGAGACTATTTCTTTACAGATTCCTACCCACAAGCCATATGTTCTGACTTCTACAAAGCAGATAAAGTAGCAAAAAATATAATTTTTTAATAATCTCTGTAATGAGATCATAGCTTTGCTTTTACCAAAAGTAAGCATGTAAATGGAGAAAGGGGATGTTGGGTCCACAACACCCTGTCACTGACTAGAACAAACTGGGAAGAAGAGAAGTATGGGTAAGTGGGTTTGAAGCACATATAGAAGGGATTGAGACGTAGCATATGCAAAATGTGCTTAGGGAAAATGGGCATTTAAAAATTAGGAAGTAGTGAAATAATTTTCAATGACTACATTTTAAATCAGTGTCTAAGCCTAGGAAACCCAAGTGTTATCCAAATAGACAATAATATGTTCCCCATTCTCTGCTCTATGAACTATGGAAGTCTAAATTCTTGAAGTGATATATCTTAAATTCTTATTTTTATCTCCATATTCTTTAGATGACCAACTCTTTTATATTTATTGGTTTGTTTTCTTTGTTTGGCTTTATTTTTCCTTTTCATCTTGCTAGAGCCCATTCATTATTAAGATGTCAGAGCACACCTAAAGACTTTTCCTTTCTAAAATTTTGGCATGCTGATTCTTTCACAGGATCATAAATTTGAAACTGTTAGGGACCAGAGAGTCTTGTCTATTCTGAACCCATTTTGTTCAGGTTTGATGCTGGGACAAGATGAGGCAAGTAAATCACTGAACATTTAACAAAAGATGAGGTTTACTTTGCCCAGCACAGTAAGAATATGTGACAAGTATTTATAGCATGGATACAGTGGCTCTTAGCCTCTTTGGAAACATCCCACTTTTTTCCATTTGGAAATGTGGCTGGTCAGGCAGTCATCAGGGTTTTAGCTGACTACTTAATGTCTCAGACACATACCAACTGTGAAAGACCTGGGTCTCAAATGGCTTGGGCTTTTTATTAGCACTAGACTAGGAAAGTGCATCAGAGAAAAGCTGGGACCAAAGGTACTTGTGTTGGGGAGAATGCTGTGTCTGGGAAGCTGCATCAGAAAACTTCTGTCCCACTACACCCCCTCATTTTATATATGAGGAAACTGATGCTAAGTCACTTGCCCAAGATCATACACGAAGTAAATAGCAAAGCCAGCATTTTAACATAGGCCCTCAAGACTCCAAATCCAGTGCTTTTTCTATCATATTATTCATTTACGGAATTGAAGTATTATTAGAATAGTAATCTCTCCTAAGAGGCATTAGTCATTTTTCATTGAACCAACCTAAAACTATGGAATCCGAAGTCAGAAAATATTGTACTCATTTTCCATGTTCTATTTTGATGTTTTTGATGTGGAAAATTACGCTGTTTCAAAATTCTCTGGTAACTGTAATAGTTGGTAAACTTTATAGTCGGAAGCTTGCTTATTTTAAATGAAATTAGGTTGTTAATTTTTGTTCAACTTCTGAATGTATTCCTCTACAGTCTTCATTATGTGGCTATGCAGATCTGTGATTGTGGCTCAGCTATAATATGAATGGATTTATTAAAATTGATATTTAGCAATATATTTAAATGTAAATTGATTATATCTGGTGGAGCATACAGTTTGTTTACTGACTATTTCATGAGAATTTGCAAGTAAAGTACTTTAAAGCCTTCAGGGTCATTTACTTCTGTCCTATGAAATGCTCAAATGCCATTTTCATTTTTAGTGAGTAGGAGAACAAAAAAATTAGTGGGAATTAAATGACTTATTTCACATAATATAGATTTACAATCTGGTCTCTGGTTTTCTAACAACTACAGTGTAGTTATTCAAAACCTGGTAGGAGAAAAATGTCCAATTCCATATATTTTCTTCTTGCTTTGGCCTCATTTAATTGAAGTGATATCTCAGTAAAATATTCATAACATTTTTTTCTTCCCATAAAGTAGTCAGAACTCTCTGGTATTTTATGAGGCCTCTGTTAATGTTATTTGTTTGGGAGAATAATGTCATTTTGTGTCATTTTTTCCAGTAATCAGAACAATTGTAAATTGTGCTACTGAGTCTTTCTCAGAGAAGTGATTAATATTTCAACTCAATATATCTTTATTCATATATTTAGATAAAATAGAACAAGTTTCTGGAAAAATTTGATTAATTTAGCAAGTTATAAATTTAAAGGGTAAAGAGAAATAGAACATGTAGATCTATTTGAAAAATAAAAAGTACTAATTTTAATGTAATTTAGGTGCCTTTTAAGGTAATATGGTAATAAGGTAATAAGAGATCTACAAAAGTTTCAGACTTCAATTTCCAAAAGAAACCCTGCTATTGACTAAAACCAGGTGGTTCCTATCAACTAGAAAGGACCCCATTACTAATTATATCCATATAAGCTAGAGAATTAAAAAAACTGTTAAAGTATAGCGGGGCTGGGCATGGTGGCACACTCCTGTAATGACTGCTGCTGGGCTGGTGGATCCCTTGAGTTTGTCACTTCCGCAGTGCATAGTGCTAAAGTTGATTTGGTGTCTGCACTAACTCCAGAACTAATATGATCAGCTCCCAGGAGCAGAGGGCCATCAAATTGCCCAAGAAGAAGTAAGATAGCCCAGGTAGAAAAAATGGAACAGATTAGATAGTCTATGCCTCTCACTATAGGTAGGTAGATAGGTACATACGTACATACATAGTAATGAGTAATGCCATTTCTTTGGGCAAGACAGGAATGAAGGAGGAGATTGTGGCAGAAGGCATCTGAGTGAGATGAGATGAGGATGAGGGGAGAAGAGGGAGATCATGGCAAATGGCTTCAGTTTTTTTTCCATAAAATATAAGGCAAGATTCTCAGTTGAGAAGATGGGAAGAAGAGGAAACATGGTAGGTCTAAGAAGGGATGAAAAGGTTTAGAAGAATCACTATGAAGAGTAAAGTATAGAAGAATTGCCCAGCAGTAGTGAGGGCCCATTTGAGGTTATGTAACATAAATTTATAGTTGGCCCAATCAGAACAGTTGCATGGTTTTCTCTTCCTTCATTCAACAGCACGTGGGTGAGAGTGATCCCAGACTAAGGCTTGACAAGGCACAATTGGTGATATAATGAGAGGGCCAGGGATTCAAAAGAAGATGGCAGTGTAGAGTTCAAGATGTAGAAAAAGAGAGAATGACTAGTTCAGGGAAGATGGTCTGGGAGAGAACTGGGCATTCAAGGAATTAGAGATTACAGTGTAGACAAAGAGAAAAATTTGGTAAGAAAAGGAAGAGGGAGAGATGGAAAACCAATAGGTAAGAGAATTTTGGAGTTCTTGAAATTGGAGATGGTACATCTATGAGTAATGGCAAGATCAAGAGTATGACTGTTTTTGTGCATGGATAAGGTGGGGTAGAGGAATAAGTCACGGGAAGTGAGAAGATTGAGGAATTGAGTGGTTAGGTTATTTGAAGGAGAATCAATATGTATGTTGAAGTCCTTTTCATGAAGTTAGGAGTTGGGAAGGAGAGAGGAATGAGAACCAGGTACCAAGCTCATTGAGGAATAAAGGAGAGCGACCTGGGGTATGTAGACAACACCTACCGAGATTTTGATTTGGTTTGTTATTCAGTCATGTCTGACTCTTTGTGATCCATTTGGGGTTTTCCTGGCAAAGATGCTGGAGTGGTTTACCATTTCCTTCTCCAGCTAATTTTTCAGAGGCAACTGAGGGCCACAGGGTTAAGTGACTTGTCCAGGGTCACGCAGCTACTAAGTGTCTGAGGCTGCTTTTGAACTCAGATCCTCCTGACTCCAGAGCCAGTGTTCTATCCACTGTATCACCTAGCTGCCTCCCTTTGATTGGGTAGTAAATGTAAATAGCATGAATATCAAAATAAGAGAAGTTCCTGAGTGATGGAGGTGGGGAGAACCAGAAGTAGCAATGAGATGCAGGGAGTATTCCAAATCCCCCACCTCAATCAGTGAGCTGAGGGTAATGAATGAGGGTACAGCCAGTACCAAAAAGGGTGGCCAGGGAGTCTGTGTCATCAGGGAAGCCTAGTTTGAGTAAGAGCTAGTAGATGGAAGAAAAGGGAGAGGAAAAGATTTAAGACAAAGGGGAACTTGATGTTTATGGAACAAGCATTTCAGACAACACATTTGAAAGGTGAGCAGCCTTTGCTTAGGACTTTGGGGTAGAAGGATTGAAAAGAATGGGAATAAGGAATTGGGTGGTAGGAGATGGAGAATGGGGTTTGGATGATGACCTGAAAGCTGAAGCTGTTGGAAATGACATGTGACTGTGTATGTTTTGTACCCCTTTAGATAGCCCAGCTCCCACATAACTTTAACAAAGTCCTGAAATTCACACTGGATATAATAAGGATCAAGAACTTCAATATAAAACTATAGGAAGTGACTTCCACCACAGGACTTTATGGAAAGTCAGCCAGGAGACCATAGAAAAGGCAAGGCCTACCTCCTCTCCCGGCAAGACTAATGCCATCATCTCCTAGGTTGACCATAAACAGGACATAGAGCCTTAAGTTAACAGAAATGGAGGGCTCCCCTAATCTGAGTGTGGAGGCCTTGGACGTTTCAGAGAGAAGCAGCTGTTAAAAGATTAACAAGTGCAATACCATAGTGCTCAGACTGGGAACCCCAGTCCTAAGGAGTTTGAGATTCCTAATGCTGTCCTGAAATGCCAGAATGGGCTCTCAATATCCTGCACTGTCAACCTCAAAAACCCAGGATATCCTAACACTAGGAGGTGAAAGTCAGAAAAGCAGTCCAGGGTGAAATCAAGGACTGCCTACCCTACTCAAAAGTTCAGCAGAGTGGAGGCTGGCCCTGACACAGAACTCCAATTCAAAAATTAAATCTGGAGGGTTGAATAAATCAAAGAAAATATTAACCCATATCAAAAATTATTACCAATCTAGATCTCTCCGAAAAAGGAGAAACAAGTATAACTGCAAGCAAAGATTCAAAGGGAAAAGAAATTAATTTTCCACAGTGATGACATGATAGCTTAAAGAAATTAAGTTAGAGATAAAATTTAAAAAAATGAAATAGTAAACCTGACCCAAGAAATGCAATCCCTGAAAAACTAAAATAGTACAAACAGTAACTAGTGCTTTCATGAGATAATGAGAAATTATAGAACAAAATTTAAAAATTGGAAACAGAAGATAATTTAAGATAGCTTTAAGATTTAAAAAAAAAAATGACCTGGAAAAAAAGGTTGAAAATCTTTTAAGAATCATTGGACACCCTGCAAACACGGATTTAAAAACAAAAGAAATAAAAGTATGAATGTGGTTTTAAGCAATTATAAATAAAAACTACTTACATCTGTGAGAATCAGAGGACAAAGTGAAGATAAAAAAGAATCCACCAATGACCTCCAGAAATTGACTACAAAAGGAAATCAAACTAGAATATCCAAATCCAGAGCTCTCACATCAAAGAAAAAATGCTACAAACATCAAAAAGAAGCATTTTGAGTACCAAGGAACTACAGTCAGGTTCGCACAAGACCAGCAGTTTCTTACTGTGGGCTAGGGGAGATCTTAGATATTCCAAAAGGCAAAAAAAAAAAAAAGTTTCAACAAAGACCCTGCAAAGCTGAGTATAATTCTACAGGGAGAAAGATGTACCCTTATTGAGATAAAGAATTTGCAATCATTTCTGATGAAAAGGCTAAAGCTGAGTAGAAACTTGAAATACAATCACAAAAAGTCCAGAGAAATCTATCAGACAGCCAAGAAACCATTTATTTATTAAGTACTTACTATGTGTTGGCCATTGTACTAAGCACTGGAGATTCAAAGCACTGCCCCTGCCCTTGAGAAACTCTCAATCTAATGAAGGAAACAGTATTCAAACAAGATATGTGCAAGATAAATTGTGTGTAATCTCAGAAGGAAGGCAGTAGAATTAATAAATATTGAGAAAGTCTTTCTATAAAGGTGGAATTTCAGGTAAACTTAATTTAAACAATTGGAGGGAATGGGTATGCTGACATAGTCAAGTCAAGTCAGTAAGAATTTAAGTGCCTACTGTGTTCCAGACACTGTGGTTAAATGCTGGGAAAAGAAAGAGAAGCAAGAGTCCCTGCTCTCAAGAAGCTCAGTCTAACTGAAGAAGACAACAGGCAAACAACTGTGTACCAAGATATATAAATATGGGATAGATTTGAATAATCACAAAAGGAATGCACTAGTATTAAAGGAGTTTGGAAAAGACTCTGAGAAGATAGGAGTTAGCTGAGACAGGGAAATCAGGAGATGAAGATAAGGAAAGAGAGAATTCCAGGAATGGAGAATCACACAGATAGTTAAGTGTCTGCTACCAGATTTGGACTTCTCTTCCTGACTCTTGACCCAGGACTTTACTTTGTCACCAACTGCCTCTACCTCTTCTTCAGTAAGAGAGACTAGAATCCAGAAGGATTCCTTAAATTTCCTCCTAGATAATTGAGGAATAGCTAAACAAATTGTAGGACATTAATTTATTGTAATGTGTTATACTCTAAGAAATGATTGAAAAAGAGATGATTTCACAGAATTCTGGATAAAAGAAAATTATGTAGCGTGAATTGAAAAGAACTAGAAAGACATGAATAGCATACTTGGGTAGCAACATTGTAAAGAAAAACATCTTTGAAATAGGTACTCTTATTAACACAATGCAATGACCAATCATGTCTCCAGAAGACCTATGTTGAAACTCACTATCCATCTCCTGCCAGAAAGGTGATGGATACAAGATGCAAAGAAATACATTTTTGGACAGGGTCACTATGCAGATTTGTTTTGTTTAAATACTCTCATTTCTATGAAAGTATAAATCCTTTGTAAACAATGATCTGTTACAAGGTTTGCTGGGTTTTTCCCCCTATTTGTTTTTTTATTTTTATTTGGCCAGGAAAAGTAGCAGTAGTAATGCTTAAAAAAAAGGGACATTATTTTTAAATACATAGAAAGGGGCAGAGATATTTTAGAAAGAAACAAAAGCAGGGCAATTTTTTTGATAATGTATGAAATTTATTATATATATAAAGATATATATATATTTTAAAGTGTTATAAAATAATTCATAGTTTCATATAGAATCATCTTTTTGCATCCTATGTGTATGGAAATACTTTAAGTTCAGAATTTAACATTTAAAAATGTTTTTTAAAAAAGGGTAAATACAGAGTACAAGAGAAACCAGATTATCCCAATAGCTTAATGAAATTCCAGTTCTAAAAACTGAATTTTAAAAAACTGTTTCTAGTTACTGTAGAGTTAGGAGAACTATTATAACCAAGGTTATAAAAATGCAGAATTTTATGACATAATTTGTAATATAAATATAAAATAAAATTTCTCACTGGAAAGAATATAATTCTAATAAAGATTTTAAAACAGGCAGCACTTTTGGAAGAGCATGAACAGTCATACAAGATGAGAAGGAATGAATAGGTTATGATCTTCACTGATGGAATGAATATCCGCATAAATGAAATAAAAAATTCACTGATGTATTGAAGTAGGTAGGTTGGCATCAGGGGTGTGCTAGAACCCATTCATACTGAATCAGGAGAGCTATTGTTAAATTTTTTGTGTGAGCATTTACATGAGAAATCAGCAAATATTACAAACCAGAGCTTGACTTATTGTTTTGTTATTGTCTAGATTTAAGAAAATTATGAAGAAAATGGTAGTTCAGATTACACTTAAAAGTTGTTTGTGTGTTTGTATGTGTGTGTGTGTGTGTGTGTGTGTGTGTGCATGGAGAGTCAATTTAACTTTTACTAGCATTTCCCTGGTTGACATCATGGATACAGTGCTACATTTTTAATAAGAATACCTGAGTTCAAACTTTTGCCTCACAATACTACCATACTGAAAATAAATAAGTCTTAGGGCCCCAGTTTCCCTGCTCATACCAGGGGAGGATACATTTGTACTATGTAAGTAACAGGGTTATAGTGACAAGCCCTTTATAAACAAAACACTAAATAATCTTTTTTTTAATTTTTGTTGAAGTATTTGTTACCAACCTTCTAATGATTAACTTCTCCTAACTTAGCTAACCTGTCCCTGAGACTATACTAGCTTTATAGAACCTATTAATTCTTATACTCCACTGGCAATAGTTTTTAAGAATGGACAGTTTGGGGAGGTAGTGCCTCCCCCCACCTCCAGTTGAGATCCTCAGACAATGGCTAAGTGACTACTTACTGGTAACATTGTAAAGGAAATTCTCATCTAGGCATGGATTGGATCAGAAGGGCTCTGAGTGTGGTGAAAAATGGGAAATATTTCAATCTATTAACCATGAATCAGTGGTCTAAGCAAATATAAATATAAATACATGAATAACTAAATAATTGAAGAAAATAAATAGAATATCTGTCAATTATGAAAATGGAAAGTTTTATTCAGTAGATAATTGTAGGCAAAATGGATGGATTTGATTAGGTAAAACATGAAATATTTATATAATGAAATATCTTTTAAAAGGGAAGAAATAGATTAAAGTGAGGGAAGCCATAAATATTTCTGATAAAAATATGACTACAAAATCTTTCACAATTATATGCCTGCATCCTCCAGTTGAAATGATCAAATGATGATGTCTTTGATATTTTTGAAGAAAGAGGAAAACTACCCGAAGACTCCAGCTTCTGGCATAAGAACTCACTATTTAACAAAAACTGCTGGGGAAAGGCTGATACTATAAGCAAACTAGGAGAACAAGGAATAATTTACCTAACAGATCTATGAAGAATGGAAGAAATTATAGGCAAACAAGGTAGAGAACATTATGAAATGCAAAATGGATGATTTTGTTTACATTAAATTGAAAAGGTTTTGCACAAAGTCAATGCAACCAAGATTAAAAGGGAAGCAGAAAGCTGGGAAACAATTTTTACAGCCAGTGTCTCTAATAAAGTCTTCATTTCTAAAATATATCGAGAACTGAGTCAAATTTATAAGAATACAAGTCATTCCCTAATTGATAAATGGTCAAAGAATATGAACAGGCAGTTTTCAGATGAAGAAATTAAAGCTATCTATGGTCATATGAAAAAAATGTTCTAAATAATTGATTAGAGAAATGCAAATCAAAACTGCTCTGAGGTACCACATCATACCTATCAGATTGGCTAACAAGACAAAACAGGAAAATGATAAATGTTGGAGAAGATGTGGGAAAATTTTAATACTAATGCATTGTTGGTGGAGTTGTGAACTGATCCAATCATTTTGGAGAGCAATTTGGAACTGTGCCCAAAAACTATAAAACTATGTATACCCTTTGACCCAGCAATACCACTCTAGGTCTGTATCCCAAAGAGATCATAAAAATGGGAAAAGACCACATGTACAAAAATATTTATAGCAGCTGTTTTTCTGGTGGTCAAGAATTGGTAATTGAGGGGATGTCCATCAATTGGGGAATGGCTGAACAAGTTGTGGTATATGATTGTATACCACATACCACATATATGAATGTATGCCACATTGTATGAATGTATACTGTATTGTTCTATAAGAAATGATGAGCAGGCATACTTCAGAAAAACCTGGAAAGACCTATATGAACTGATGCTGAGTGAAGTGAGCAAAACTAGGAGAACATTGTGCCATGTTATGCAATGACTAACTTTGATAGACTTATCTCTTCTCAGCAATGCAAGGATCTAAGACAACTCCAAAAGACTCGTGATGGAAAATGCTATCCACATCCAGAGAAAGAACTATGGAGTCTGAATGCAGATGGAAGCATATTATTTGCTCTCCTTTTCTTTTGTTTTATTTCTTCTTTCTCATGGTGCCTCCCATTGGTTCGAATCCTTCTTTACAACATGACTAATGTGAAAAAAAATGTTTAATATGAATATATATGTAGAGCCTATGTCAGATTGCATGCCATTTTGGGGAAGGGGGACGAAAAGGAGGGGGAGAAAATTTAAAACTCAAAATCTTATGGAAGTGAATTTTGAAAATGAAAAATTAATTAATAAAAAATAAAGATGAAAATTCTTCATATTTGAATGGATCTGTGATCTCATCAATATTGGCTATGCTTGGCCAGACTTAACCTAGGCCAATTCAGTAATCCAGGCTTATTGATTAAAACTAAATACATGCTAGATCCTAAAATACAGTAAAAAACAACTTTACTAATGAAAAAATACAATTTCCAAAGTCAAAAAAGGACATTAATTCCCCCCAAAAGTGCTATTCCTCTCTAATGTCATAGCCACTAGGGAAATCAGCCACATCATTTCAAGAAGGCATTCTCCAGAGTGCAAAAGGAGCTTCAGTAAATTTTCTCACTACCAATTTCCCCAGATATTAAGAGAGCGCCAAATGGATGCCTTGTATCTTTAAGGGACCTTTGTTACTGTTGTTCAGTTGTGTCCAACTCTTTGTGACCCCATTTGAGGTTTTCTTGACAAAGATACTGGAGTGGTTTTGCCATTTCCTTCTCAAGTTCATTTTACAGATGAGGAAACTGAGCATCACACAGCTAGTAAATGAGGCCAGATTTGAACTCAGGAAGAAGAGTCTTTCTGACTCCAGGCCTGGTCATCTATCCACTGTACCATCCAGCTGCTCCATTTAAAAGACTAATCCAGTCTAAATGGTGCATAAGAACAGGCATGTTATCCAGGTTTCTGGGCAGAGTCGAGGAGGAAGGGAAAGATTAAGAAAGTTGAGGTTGGGGCAGGTAGGTGACACAGTTGATAGAGCACGGGCCCTGAAGTCAGGAGGACCTGAGTTCCAAACTGACCTCCAGCCAAACACTTGACACTTAATATCTGTGTGGCCCTGGGCAAGTCACTTAACCCCAATTGCGTAAAAAAAGAAAAAAGAGAGAAAGTTGAGGTGAAAGGAAAAGGAAAAGGAGTTCTATGCAGCAAATGAAAGGCATGGCAGCAAAGTGGGCACACAACAACAATGCCAAACAAATATTTCCTCAAATGCTAACGATTATAATCTACAATTGATCCATGCCTTCTTGTTTAGGCCCTCCACTACATTTCTAGAGGATATACAATGCATACTGGGGGGCTTCCTATAGATCTCTTGATATTGGATGGATTCCAATGAAATGCAAGCACATTGTAGCCCATATGCATCGTTGTATCATCATTTGTATCCTTTCTATTGATTCTCCTATTGATTCTATTTGATTCTGTTGTATAACTATTGGCGATGTGTCCAGATTTGTTGATTGCAGACATCACTGTCTGCACTGACTTTGATCCCAACTGACCCCATGATTGGAGCAGGTCCAAACTGGTTTCTCATTTGCTGCACCTGAAATATGAGTAGGCTGTTTTGATCAAATGTCAGCCTTTCCTCACCTGTATGCCCGCCCCGCCCATCCCTAGCCTTTCAGATAACTTTTGGTTGTTATACCCAAAACAAAACAAAACAAAAAACCCCTTATGTAACAGATTCTCAAGGCTGTGTCTTCCCTGAGACTCCCTCCTGTTGTTATTTAAACCCCACCCCCTTTTCCCCTCTTGGCCCTCCAGTACTTGGTGCTGTGATGTGCTCCAAATTGCAATTCTCTTGCCTCAATTAAAAGACCTTAGCTTTTGCTGTTTGGGCAGTCTTCCTTATTTCAGATTGACAGATTCCAATAATCAGACAACTCAAATAGTTTTAAGATATACTCATGAAATTGGAAAATACAAGGTAAAATAATAAAATTCATTGGTACACTATTACATTACTTGTGATACTATAACTTAGTGCAGTCTTTTTGGAAAGAAATGTGACAATACATAATTATTCATACAAGCAAAACTTTATACTTTTTGACCCAAAGATCTTACAATACTTTACCCTAATATTTATAATAGCAAAAAAATCTAAAAGTAAGGTGTGTCCAAATGGTTTTAGAATAATTAAATTAAAATGTTATAAAAATAGGGGAATGTAATTTTCCATTAAAAAATTCCAAATATAGAGATTGTAGAGCAGGAGTTCTTAACTTTTTTTGTGTCATGGACCCCACTGGGAGTCTGGCAAAGCCTTTGAAACCTTTCTCATAATAATGTTTTTGAATGCATAAAACAAAATACGTAGGATTACAAGGGGAAAACAATTATATTGAAATATATTTATCAAAATAGTTTTAAAAACAAGTTCACAGACTCCAAGTTAAGAACTCATGGGTATAGAGAAATATGAAAATATTTATATCAAATTATACAAAGTAAAGAAAGACCCATAACAAATATACACACTGACTACAGCTACATAACAATAATAATAATAATTTTTATGACTCAGAAAAAAGGCATCAGGGGCTATATTAAGTAATCAATGTTTTTTGTTATCAAAGTTTGTTTTTGGAAATAAGCAGATCATGACTTGCCTATCCTATGAAACTTTTGTCCATGTCTTCACATATTTTACCATGGAAGTTTACCCAACACACTGAAGGCTTTTCTCAATGTCTCCTTAAGAGAGTATCAGTGAAGCACTCTGGTTGTCTTATCTGCCATACCTCACCACTTAATCAGCCCCTCTTCTCTTTCTATCATGCATTGCCCTGATAATATCTTTTACTTGTGTTCTTTCTCAAAGTTCTTCAGTGGTTATACGTCACAGCCAGATCATAACCACTTTGTACTGCTCCATTGTTCCCCATGTGATATTTTTCATTTATTTGATAATTATTGTATTCTATTCCTTAATGTAGTAACACTAGTAAGGAGTAGAAGTATTTTTATTAATTTTTAAATTAAAAACTGCTATGAACAAGTAAAACAGAAGAAACACCAGGTCCAAAGGGGGCCTGAAATGAACTGGAGTCTGATCACACTTTATAAAAATTATAATTGAATTTATTGCCTGAGATGGAGCTTGCAAGTTAGAACAGTGAGGCAAGGTCCACATATGTTCAAAGCCCAGTTGGAAAGAGTGAGATACTTATACTTTTCAAAGGAAGGCAAGGAATTTGGGAGAAAGGTGGGAATCCTAGAAAGGAATGAGTCAGGGAGCCCTGTTCCCAAGGGGACAGAGAGAGCCAGATAATGAGGAATTCCAGGTATCAGAGCTGTGGCCCTTTGATACACAAATCAGAATACATTCCTGGTGATAAGCAGGCCTGGCAATTCATGGCTTGAGCACTAACAATAAAATAAGGGGATGTCTCCAAAAGCAGTAAAACAGGATGTGTCTGAGAGCCCCATAACCAACAGTTAGGGGAATCTCTGAAGATAAGGATGCCACTTGAAGGTCCATAAACCACCAAATGGCTCAGGGTCTTCTTCAAAGCTGTTATGAGCTTAATTGACTTCAGAGCTGCTGCTTTTCTGCACATCCAGCTGGGTTTATTCTTAGCCACTGCAAAGGACTGTTGGTATGTCAAGTAGCCCTAGGCATCAGAAGTCCTCGTGATTGAATAGTCTTTTCCTCTCCACTCAAAATATTCCCATTTCCTTCAACTAATCCTCCATAGATTCCAAGCCTATCACTATCCTAGTTTCCCACCTGTGGATGCTCTCTAGCTTATCAATGAACTTTGAGGTACCCAGAACTAAATGTAACTGAATCATGAGGCCTAGTGTTCTCCCTGATCCTTACCATGATTATTTAATTAATGTTCCTAATGTCAGGTTATATTGTCTCTGGACCTTTGCCTCCACCTAATATCCTGGGTACTGATTGACCCCAAGGACCCATATATTTTTCTCCTAGTATGGGATACTGTCGTGAGAAGCATTATTTTTGCTCAAAAAAGATTGTATCTTATTGTGGTCTTTCCTTCTTGAGACAAGACTCATGATGAATTTCCCATTTCTCAATGGACATAAACTACCCCTCCATGGGAAAAGTAATGTGATCTTTTCATTTTACCTTGTAGTGTAACTTTTGTGTTCTAATACCCTCAAACCAGACCCTCGCTTTCATTACTTTTGCCCTACCCTCCCACAGTTCCCCATTCTTGGCAAAAAAATTTTTAATTTATCATATTTTTTTTTCAAGTCCAGGCCTGGTGAAGGTGCCTTTCCATTTACCTTCTCTCTTTTGCTTGTCCTATGCTCGCTCGCTCGCTCTCTGTCTCTGTCTCTGTCTCTGTCTCTCTCTTTCTTTCTCTCTCTCTTTTTAGTGAGGAATTGGGGTTAAATGACTTGCCCAGAGTCACACAGCTAGGTGTCCTGTGCTCTCTTAAGCAACTACTACCTTATTCACCCATAAAATGTATTATGCACTTATAAAGCTTGTTGGAATTTTTTCCATTGAATATCATTTCAGCATTTCCTCCTTCCTTTTTCCTGATTAATATCATCTTAAATCTTTAGCTCTTTATCTTCTTTTTTTCTTTTGATGATCCCTCCTTCTTCTTTTATCCCTTAGACCAATTTCTCTCTCTTTAAGTTATTTCTTAATGATTCTACTTATTTGGTTTTCATATGTTCGTTTTCTTTCAAGTATTAATAAGGAAAATATTTTGTTCCTCTTTAGAATTTGTATTGTTTTGTTGCAAACTTTATTAGATGCAGTAGTATCCTGGTAAATGTTTAATGACTGGCTCTCTAGAAAAAAAACATATGCTTAACACACTTTAAATTAAATCTGCACTGTTAACATTTTCAATATTGCTTTCTTAAATCTAGAAATCAATAAATCAAATCAAACCCAGAATGTGTACCATTTGCTAACTTCTGATGTGTAAAAGCTCAGACTGAAAATTTAATAATCAGTTCTTGTGAACGTATTTGAATTAACTCTTTTGTCAAAGGTTTATCTTTTTTCTTGGATATTTGGGCTCAGTCTTGAAGGATATGTTATGTTATATTGCAGCTTCAGCTACTTTACTTTTTGAAATATTCTCTTCCATTCTTTTCTCCAATTTCAAATGGTTTTAATGTCATCTAAATGGAAGATACCTCACAGTTGATGGCCTTATTTAGATGGTTTGTAAAAATTTTTGTTTGCTTTTGGAGTTGGGCAATCTAACTCCATATTTTTAATTTTAATTTAATCAGATACCTTAAAGGTTTAAGTGTAGATTTGTCTTTCCTAGCAGCAATCTGTGGATTCAACCAGTACTTTTTATTTTGTCTGCATTCTGGATGATTTTCTTGTATTATTTCCTGTGGTATATGATATTGATGTTATTTTGGAAACCTTCGACCCTTAAATTATCTCTGTACCTGCTTGTACCAGTCAGTCTTTTAGGCTTTTATAGAATAGAATTTTATAAAATACATTTTTATTAATGTGATACTTTAATATCACCATGGTTTTCCCAAATATCCTTTCCTGCCCCACTCCCAGAGAGCCATCTCATATAACAAAAAGTATTTTTAAAGACAAAAAAAGAAAAAACTCAGCAGAACCGATTAATACATTAAAAAATGAATATATGTGCAATATGCAATAATAGAGGACTTCCTACTTCTGCAAAGAATTGAAGTATGAGTGTCTGCTCATCTTTCAAGATATGTTCTTTATTATGTTGCAAAATTAACTTTTGATTATTTTTTGTGTGTGGTTGTTCTTTCCATATTTTTGTAGCCCTTATGTATACTGTTTTCTTGATTCTTCTTATTTCACTCTCCATCAGTTTATGTACAGCTTTCCATCATCACTCATAATTTCATATAGCAGGATAATATTCCATTACATTCATGTACCACAATTTGTTTAGTCATTCTCAAATTGATTAGCATCCACCTCCAATTCTTTGCCATCACAAAATGTGCTATAATAAATATTTTGGTATATACAGGGACTTTCTTATTTTTAATGACATCCCTGGCAGGAGTCTCTGATTCAAAGAGTATGGAAATTTTAATCACTTTATTAGCATAATTCCAAATCAATTTCTAAAATGGTTGTAACAATTCACAGTTCCACTAACAATGGACCAGAGTGCTTATCTTCCTATAACTCCTTTTAACATTGACTATTCCCATCTTTTGTCATCTTTTTCAATTTGTAACTTTAAGGTTGTTTCAATTTGCATTTCTCTTATTGTTAGAGATTCTGTTCTAATAATAACAGCATCTCTCAAATACACATCCTTCTCTCCACTCACACAAGCCTTTGTCATCTTTCACCTAGTTTGTGGCAATAGCTTTCTAATTGTTTTCTCTGTCTCAATTGTCTCTACATTCTAATCCACAAGCTGTTAAAGTGATTTTTCTAAAGCAATTATCTAGTCATATGTCACACACACACACACACATACATGCACACACACTTGATAAACTCAATACATAAAAAATATAAATCTATTTACATACATATTTTACATACAATGCAAACTTCTTGAGGAATTGTGGCTACAGGAGAGCAGGAGATCTGGTCAAAGCCCCAGAGCCCTGGGGACCACTTGCCCTTGTTGCTGCAGAATACCAAAATCCTTTGGTAAAGACCAGAGTGCAGGAGTGACCGAACCTCTCCCAGAAAAACAGCACTTTGGAAGCACTGAAAACTTGAAAACCCCCAGAACTATTTCTTAAAACAGTAGCACACAAAAAGCCTGAAGGTTGGACACTGCCTACCCACTCCCAGGCGAGCAGAGCCCAACTTTAACATAAAGTTCAAAGTCAAGAAATTGCTAAAAATCCACCAATCAACACCTGAAAGAGATCCTAGGAGGAAAACTTAAAGAATATCATAACCAAGTTTAAAAATCCCAGGTTAAGAAGAAATATTGGAAGCAACAAGAAAGAAAAAAAAATTTAAATATTGTGGAGCTACCATAAGTATTATAGAAAATCTAACAGCTACTACATTGAAGGACTGTAAGTCTTGGAACACTATATTTTGTAGAGAAAAAGAGCTGGAGTTATGACCAAGGGTGATTTACCCAGCAAAGTTAAGTATAATCCTGAATGAAAAAAAAAATTAATGAAGTGAAAGACTTTCAGGTATTTGTGACAAAAAGAACACACCTTAAGGGAAAATTCAATATATAACATGCAGGAGAAATATAAGGTAAATATTAAGGAACAATTATAAGAGACTCAATAAGGTCAAATTGTTCACTTCTTATATATAAAAATATTATCAGCTCTTTCATTACTGTCATTTTTATTTGGGTAGTTTGAAAGAAAGTCTTGGGTTGAGTTTAGTATTATGGGATGATTCTAAAAAATAAAACTGTGTAGGGAGAGATACAAAGGAGGAATTAGCTCATACAAATGAGGCATAAAAGGAAAAACTGATATAGAAGAAGGTAGTAAGAGAGAGGAGGTATAGTGCTGAAGCCTTACTTCATCAGGAATAGGTTAAAGAGGGAACAACATATATATGTGTGTGTGTATATATATATATATAGAGAGAGAGAGAGAGAAGGGTATAAATGTCGTCGAAATTCAGAAAGAAATAAGAGAGCAAGTGGATGGGTTGGAGAGAATAAGGGAGGGACTCTTGGTGGGATGTATAGTTTAAGGAATAGGAGGGCAAGGTATAGATAGAAGTAAAACAGGAAAGAGGAGGGACAGGAATAGGATGAGTAGGATAGTGAGACAAACAAAGCCAATGCAACCAAGATTTGGAAGGAAGCAGAAAACTGAGAAAGTATTTTTACAACCAGTGTCACTGATAAAGGCCTCATTTCTAAAATATATGGAGAATTGTGTCAAATTTATAAGAATACAAGTCATTCCCCAACTGATAAATGGTTAAATGAAATGAACAGGCAGTTTTTGGAGGAAGAAATTAAAACTATCTATAGTCATATGAAAAATGCCGAATAAGTTGTGGCATATGAATGTAATGGAATATTATTGTTCATTGAGAAATGATGAGCAGGTAGATTTCAGAAAAACCTAGAAAGACTTCCATAAATTGAAGCTGAGTGAAGTGAGCAGAACCAGGAGAACAATGTACACAATAATAGTCACATTGTGTGATAACTGACTTTGATAGACTTGGCTCTTCTCAGCAATGCAAGGCTGTAAGAGAACTCCAAAAGATTCATGATGGAAAATGCTATCCACATCCAGAGAAAGAACTATGGAGTCTGAATGCATATGGAAGCATACTATTTGCTCTCCTTTTCTTTTGTTGTTTTGTTTTATTACTTCATTCTTGTGGTTCCTCCCATAAGTTCTAATTGTTCTTCACATCACGAATAATGGGAAGAATGCTTAATATGAAGGTATAAGTAGAGCCTATATCAGATTGCATGACATCATGAGGGGAGGGGAGGAGAGAGGAGGGGGAGAAAAATTTAAAACTCAAAATCTCATGGAATTGAATGTTGAAAACTAAAAATAAATTAATTAATTATTAGAAGAAAAAGAAGAATAGTGGGGGAAAATAGGGAGCAGGAATATATATAACAAGTAATTGTAGCTTAGAATGTGAATGGGATGAATTTACCATAAAATGGAAACTCATAGCAGATTAAAATTTTGAATTCAACAATATTTCAGGAAATGCTATAAAAATGAGAGATCATGCAAAACTAAAATAAAGATCAGGAGTAGAATTTACTATGTAAAAAAAATCAAGGGTATTTATCATGATCTCAGACAAAGTTAAAGCTAAAATAGATTTAATCAAAAGAGAAAAACAGGGAAACTACACTGTGTCAGCAATATTATTCAATATTATTTGAGACCATTTAAAATAAGTACACAGTATAAAATACCTGAAAGTATACCTGCCAAAACAGACACAAGAAATATATGTACATAAATATAAAACACTTTTTATACTAATAAAGTCAGATCTAAATAATTGAATTAAAATTTATTGTTCATGGGCAGGTAAAGCAAATATAATAAAAAATGACAATTTTACCTAACTTATCTATTTATGTAATGCCATCCCAGTTAAATAACTAAAAAATGATTGTACTGAGTTAGAAAAAATAATAACAAAGTTTATTTGGAAGAACAAAAGATCAGGAATTTCAAAGAAAACAGGGGAAAAAGATGTAAAGGAAACAGATTCAGTAGTATCAGACCTTCAACTAAATTAAAAGGTGAGCACACTGTTGAAGTGTAGAATGGATAATTTTGATTATTTTAAATTAAAATTTTCTTGTATAAGCAAAACTTACGCAGCCAAGATAGAAGGAATTCAGCAGATTTGGGGGAAAAACTTTCATAGACAATCCCTCAGATAGAATATGATTGTGTTGAAATATTGCTGTGGTATAGGAAATGATGAGCTGGTTGATTTAGAAAAACATGGAAAGACTTGGACTTATGAAGGAAGATGCTATCCACCTTCAGAGAAATAGAGGACAAATGAAAATAAGCATAGTACAGTCTTATACATATATATATGTATGTATATATGTGTATGAGTGTATGTGTGTTTATATGTGTGTGTTTATCAAAATCTGTTTATGTGTTTATATAATTGTGTATGTATACACACACATACATACACACATACATACACACACATTTGTGTGTGTGTGTGTGTGTGTGTGTGTGTGTATCTCCATGCTTAATTGTAGCCTTCTTTGTGAGGGGGGAGAGGAAAATAAAGTGAAACATTCACAGCAGGAAACAAAAGAAAACATACAAGGAAGCAAAGAAAAGCTGGACAGCTTTGAAAACAATGTGTAGTATTTATTATATAGGTTTTCTTGAAATGGAAAATTATTGTTTTATATTGAATCCTCTCATGTTCTGTTGTGTACAACAATGCTTTTTTTCTTTTCATATTTTGTGTTTAGGTTTAAAATAAACTTCAAAACTTACAAGAAAAAAAAATATGCTGAAAAAAATGAGCAAACAAAAAAAGAACTTGACCATAAAAAAAAAATACTACAGTGGCAGGGAAGGCCAAGACATAAATTCAGAAGAAGACAACAGTGTGAAAACAACTACAAGCAAAATCTCAATGAAAATGCTAATTGGACCCAAAGCCAGTGAGAATTCCTAGAAGAATTAAAGAGTGGTAGAGGAAAAATGTGGAAAAGAAATGAGAGTGATGCAAGAAAACTATGGAAAGAGAATTAACAACTTGGCAAAAGAGGCAAAAAAAAAAGCCAGAAGAAAATGTGAAATATCTCATTGAAAAAACAACTGACCTGGACAATAAGTCAAGGAGAGATAATTTAAAATTTATCATACTATCTGAAAGCTATGATAAAAAAAAAAACCTACACATCATATTTCAAGAAACTAAAAGAAAATTGCCTCAGTATCTTGGATCCAGAAGGTAAAATAGGAATGGAAAGAATCCACCAATCACCCCCTGAAGGAGATCCCAAAATGAAAACTTCCAGGAATATTATAGTCAAATTTCAGATCTTCCAGATCAAGGAAAAAAATATTTTAAGCAGCCAGAGAGAAACCATTGAAATATTGTAGTCACAGTCAAGCTAACACAAGATTTAGGAGTTTCATATTAAAAGAGCAGAGGACTTGGAATATGATATTCCAGAGGGCAAAGGATATAGGATTAAAAACAAAAATAACCTACCCAGCAAAACATAATCCTTCAGGGGAAAATGTATATTTAATGTAATAGAGAACTTCCAAGCATTTCTGATGAAAAAAAAAACAGCTGAATAGAAAATTTGACACTCAAATAGAAGGCTCAAGAGAGGCATAAAAAGGTAAACATGAAAGAGTAATCATAAGGGACTCAATGCAGTTAAACTGTTTACATTCTTTTATGAGAATATAATACATGTTACTCCTAAGAACTTTATCATTATTAGGGCAGTTAGAAGGCATGTACATGGAGACAGGGCACCAGTGTTGAGTCAATTTTTTGGAATGACCTCCAAAAAAAAAGAATGTAGGGGTAAGAAAGGGATGCACTGAGAAGGGGGAAGGAAGAGGTAGAATAAGGCAAATTTTCTCATAAAAATGGAGATATGCAAGGAAAAGCGTTTATAATGAAGGATGAAATGTGGGGTAGGAATGGGCAATGCCTGGACCTCACTCTCCTAGGAAATAGTTCAAAGAGGAAGAACATATATACACACTTAGTTGGGAATAGAAATCTGTATTACTCAGTAGGGAAATTGGAGGGGAAGAGGACAAAAAATATGGGAATGGATGATAAAAGGGTGGGTGGATTGAGAGAGTAGTCAGAAGCAAAAAGGACTTTTAAGGAGAGACAGAGTAAAAAGATAATAAGATAAACAAAAGAAAATAGAATGTGAATGGAATGAGTTCAT
This sequence comes from Vombatus ursinus, assembly GCF_900497805.2. Classification (NCBI taxonomy): domain Eukaryota; kingdom Metazoa; phylum Chordata; class Mammalia; order Diprotodontia; family Vombatidae; genus Vombatus; species Vombatus ursinus. The sequence continues at coordinate 34,676,543 of NW_020954610.1, forward strand.
TCATGAAACAGAAGCCTATAGCAGAATGGATTAGAAACCAGAATCCAGCAATATGTTGTTTACAAGAGACAGACTTGAAACAGAAAGACATATACAGAGTCAAAATGAAGAGTTGAAGCAGAATCTAGTAGATAGAATTGCTGGGCCTGGAGTAAGGAAGACTCATCTTTGTGAGTTCAAATCTGGTCTCAGACACTTACTAGCTGTGTGACACTGGCAAATCACATAACTTTGTTTGCCTCAGTTCCTCATCTGTAAAATGATCTGAAGAAGGAAGTGGCAAACTACTCCAGAATCTTTGCCAAGAAAACCCCAAATAGGGTCATGAAGAGTTGGCCAAGACTGAAATGACTCAACAGCAGCAGAAGTTAAAAAGACAGAGATAGCAATCATGATCTCAGACAATACAAAAATAAAAATTGACCTAATTAAGAGGGATAATCAGGGTAACTACATCTTGCTAAAAGTACCATAGACAATGAAATAATATAAAAAACAAGTTTTTCTGATAAAGGCCCAATTTCTCAAATATATAAGAAGCTGAGGAAAATTTATAAAAATAAAAGTCATTTCCCTAATGACAAATGATCAAAGGTTATGAACAGGCAACTTTCAGAAGAAGAAATCCAAATTATAGATAAGAAGTAATGTATCTATAGTCATAAGATATGGAATGGAGAAAAATTAAAACAGCTTTGAGATTCCACTTCATGCCTATCAGAAATGACAAATCTTGGAAGGGATGAAAGAAAATAAGGACACAACTGCACTGCTGTAAACTGGTCCAATCATTCTGAACAACAATTTGCAACTATGCCCAAAGTGCTATAAAATTGTGCATATCCTTTGACCTGGCAATGCTATTACTAGGTTTGTACCCCAAAGAGGTCAGTAAAATAAAGAAAAAGACATATATGTATAAAAATATTTATAGCAGCCCTTTTTGTGGTGGCAAAGAATGTGAAATAGAGGTTATGCTCGTCTATTGGGGAATGGCTGAACAAGTTGTGACATATGATTGTGGTGGTGTACTATTGTATTATTAGAATGATGGAGGAGTGGTTTAAGAAAAAAAATATGACAATATCTATATGAACTGGTGCAAAGAGAAGTGAGAAGGACTAGAAGATCATTGTGCACAGTAATAGTGATGTTGTGATAATATGCAATACTGTGAAATACTTGATTTCTCTGGTCTTGATAATTCCAAAGGACTCACAATGAAAAAAAGTGTTATCTATCTCCAGAGAAAGAACTAATGGACTCATAGTGCAAATTGAAATATAATTTTATCACTTTATTATTTTTTTGCTTTTTTGCGATATGGCTAACATGAAAATATGTTTTGCGTGATTTCACATATATAGTTAATATCATTTTGCTTGTTTTTTCAGTTGGTGGGGAAATAGTGGGAGGGAGGAAAAAATTTTGGATCTCAAAACTTAAAATGAAAAGAATTTTTAAAATAAATTTTTAAAAATTAATAAGGGAATAAAACAGAAAAAAAGAAGACAAGAAAGCAAGGGAGGGGGACTGATACCATGGTGTACTTGTGAAGTGGAAACCAGGCAATGTAGCCGACGCAAAGTAGAGTTAGCTGAGAGTACAAGTTTCTGCCCACTATAAAAAGACATTGGGAGAAGATTGGTGTTCCACCCTCTAGCTCACAAATCAGGGGGTAGAAGAGTCTTAGGGAGGAGGTTAGCTAGAGTTAGCAGCAAAGTGGCGAGATTAGAAGGTAAGATTTTATCCTGGGAGAGGCATCTTATTCCTTGGAATTGAAACCAAGGAGAGCAACAGATGGAAAGTGGAATGAGGACACACACATGTATCCTACAAGTGTACCATTATACTGTAAGTTTGAGTCAACCCTCCTCTTGGACATTATGGCTATTTGTGAGAAAGTGTGCCACAGGTTTAAGGGAGGAGTGTTTTGTGAATATTATTTGGACAAATGCTTTTGCTAAGAGCTAATTGAGTGTTCTAACTGATTGGAAAGTATGCTGTTTAGGAATTATGAGTGTTAGTATCCTAGACCCACAGATTATTCCCTAGAACCTGTAGGAACAGCAGCCTCACTCTGGGAACCCAACCCACAAGTGCTGTTGAAATTGGATGGTAACCAAGAAGGGGTGTTATACTTTTTTTAAAAAAATGAGGTTTAGTGAAAACATGTTGCATCACCAAAAAAAGCAACATTGAGAATTACAAAAACAGATTTTATTCTTCTATAAACAACCAAGTTACTTTCTGTTTTTCAATTAACATGCAATTTAATTTGTCCCTTCTATTACTTTCTCCTATCCTCCCTCCCTTTCCTGCCAAACTGAGAAAAGAGAAAATACAAATTTGAAAAATAAAGCCCTCAATACATAGTTGTACAATCTGGCAAAAACCAAATTCCCATATTAGCCATGACCAAAAATGTGTATCTCTTTCTATCTTCCAAGTTCATCACCTCTCTGTCAGGAAGTAAGAATCTCATCTTCACTCTTTTGAATTCTTGATTTCTCAAAGCACTGGTCAGAGTTCTGAAGTTTTTCAAAGTTGTTTTCTTCTGTTATATTATCATTGTAAACAGTGTTCTGCTAGTTCTTTTCACTTTGCTATGTATTACTTCATATCTTCCCTAATTCTTCTAAAATTATCTATTTCATCATTTCTAATGGAACAATATTCTGTTACATTCATATAACAATTTGTTTAGCCATTTCCAAAGAGGAGGACAAACTCTTTAGTTTCCAATTTTGGCTACCATGAAAAGAGTTGCTAAATGTATTTTTGTACATATAGATAGTTTTCTTTCTTTTGATGTCTTTGGGGTATAGGTCTGTTCATAGTATAGCAAGGCCAATGGGTAATTTGGGAACTTTCTTACCATAGTTCCAAATTGCTGAAGAACTCCAGTATAGCTGGACCAAATTTACAGCTCTACCAACAGTGCATTAGTGTACCTATTTTCCCACAACCTGTCAATTTTTATGATTTATCATTTTCTTCTTTTGTTCTTTGCCATTGTGATGGGTATAAAATGAAACTGTTTTAATGTGTAATAATTGTTTTATTATAAATAATTATTTTAATCTGTAATAGCACTTAATTATAAATAATTGCTTTTTTCCTTGAAAGCATTTTTTGGCGCATTTGTGTTTCCAGTGGTTTTCCTCCTTTCCTCCCAACTCCACACTAGAGAAGGCCAACATTTGTCCCAGACATATATGTTCCATATATCAGTTCTTTCTCTGGAAGTGGATAGCATCTTCCTCCATAGGTCCTTTGTAGTTGGTTTGAATACTCCTAAAACTCAGAATAGTTTAGTTACTTACTCTTTGAACAATATTGCTGATACTGTATACAATGTTCTCTTGGTTCTACTCATTTAACTCTTCATTATTTCATGCAAGTCTTTCCATGTTTTCCTAAAATCAACCTGTTCAACATTTCTTACAGCACAATTGCATTACAATCATATACTAAAACTTATTCAATCATTTCCCAAATGATGGGCATCCCTTTAATTTCCAGTTCTTTGCCACCCACAAAGAGAACTGTTATAAATATTTTAGGACATATAGGTTCCCTTTTTCCTTGATTATCTTGGGAAATGGAAATAGTGATATTGCTGGAACAAAGTGTATACCCTCTGTATACACAGTTTATAGTTCATTAGGCATTATTCCAGATTGTTCTTCAAAATGTTTGGATCAGTTCATCTTTCCACCAACACTCTATTACTGTCCCAATTTTTCCACATCCCTTCCAACATTTGTCATTTTCCCCTTCTATCATTTTAGCCAATCTGATAGGCGTGAGATGGTATCTCAAGTTGTTTTAATTTGCATTTCTCTAGTCAATAATGATTTAGATAGTTTTTATATAACTACCTAAAGCTTTGATTTCTTCCTCCCAAAACTGCCTGTTCATATTCTTTGACCATTTAACAATTGGAGAATGACTGATATTCTTATAAATTTGACAAAGTCCTCTATTTATTTGAGATACGGAGTCTTTGTCTGAAAAAATTTCTAAAAATTTTTCCCCCAAATTTTCTGTTTTCCTTCTAATCTTGGCTATGTTGGTTTTATTAGTACAAAAATATTTTAAAATTTAATGTAATCAAAAGTATCCATTTTTTATCCCACAATCCTCTACCTCTTGTTTATTCATAAATTATTTTCCTATCCATAAATCTGATAGTAATATGTTCCATGTTCTTCTAATTTACAAAAATAATTATTTTAATCAAATGGAATTTTTTTTCATATAATTGTTGATAGTTTGGAGTTCTTCCTTTGAGAATTACCTTTTTATATCCTTTGACCACTTATTTATTCATTGGGGAATAACACACAGTCTTATATATTTGAATAAATTTCTTATATATACTGGATAGCAGACCTTTAACAGAAAAACTTGTTGAAATTTTTTTTCTGTTTATATGTTCCCCTAACAATTTAACTACCTTACATTAATTAACATAAAATCTTTTAAATTTGATTATCAAATTGTTAAACTTTGATTATTAAAATTGTCGTTGTTATCTCATGTGATTTTGACTATCATTCATTGAGTCATGAATTTTTCCTATATTCATAGGTCCAAAAGGTAATTTCTTCCTTACATCTTTAATTTTATTATAATGTTATTTTTTTATATTCAACTCAAGTGTTCTGGTGTGAGATAATGGTCTAAAACTAATTTCTGCTAAATATCTGTTCAATGTTCCCAAGAGTTTATGTCAAGTAGTGAGTCTTCTTCCTAGTAATGGTTAGAGTTTATCAAACAATATGCTACTAATTTTTTTGATTCTGTATGTTTTGTACCTAATCTATTCCATATATAAACCTTTCCATTTTTTAGAGTACTAAATTGTTTTAATGATTACTGCTATGTAGCAAATTTTGAGATGTGGAGCTTTCAACTTTTTATTTTTGAGTTTATTTTTTTTATTCCTTTATATGAATTTCATTATTTCCCTAGGGCTATAAAATATTATTTTGGGATTTTGATTGGCATAACACTGAATAATTACATTAATTTACATTGTGCTATTTTTATTGCCTTATCCATGAACAATCAATGTTTTTTTCAATTATTTATGTCTATATTTCTACAAAGTTTATTTTATAGTTAGATTCATATAATCTCAAAAGACTATCTTCGTAGATACGCTCCCAAATATTTTGAAGCTTCTATAATTCAGTTTAATGGAATTTCTTTTCCTAAATCTTCCTAATGGATACTGTTAGTTAGATATAGGAATGCTAGTACTTTATGTGGATTTACCATATTTTGCAACTTAGCTGAAGTTATTATTTCCATTTAATGTTAGATAACTCCCTAGGGTTCTCTAAGTATACCATCATATTTCTACAGAAAGTGATAATTTTGTTTCCTCTTTGCTTTGATTATTCTTTCAATTTATTTTCTTTTGGTCTTACTGTTTTATCTAGCATTTCTAGCACTGTGTCAACTAGTATTGTTGATAATGGGCATCTTTGGTTTCCTCATGATCTTATTGCATATAATGTTTGCTGTAAAAGACCCACGTATTCTTATGATTCTTAGAGTGTTAAATTTTGTAAAAAAAAAAAAAACAAACTTTTCAATGTGTATTAATATATGTTATTTGTTTCTTGTGTTAACATGCAATGTTAATGCAACCCTGAATTCTTGGTATAAATCCAAACTGGTCATAGCATATAATCTTTCTAATCTTTTTAGTTTACTTGCTAATATTTTGTTTTAAATGTTTACATCAGTTTTCATTAGGAACATTCAGGTTTCTTTCTCTGTAATGTCTCTCCTTGGTTTTGGTATCAAGATCACATCATAGGGGGCAGATAGGTGGTGCAGTGGATAGAGCACTGGCCCTGAAATCAGGAGGACCTGAGTTCAAATCCAGCCTCAGACCAAACACTTAACACTTACTAGCTGTATGACCCTGGGCAAGTCACTTAAACCCAACTGCCTAAGCAAAAAAAAAAAAAAAAAAGATCACATCATAGAAAGAGATAGGAAGTGTCCCTCTCCACTTTTTATTATTATTGCAAATAGTTGTGTAACATTGAAATTAGCTATTTTTTAAATTTTGAATTCACTTGTAAATCCATCTGGGCTTGGAATTTTTTTCTTTGGGAGTTTATGGTTTGATCAATTTATTTTTCTGACACTGGATTATTTAAATAGTCTATTTCTTCTTTTGTTAATCTGGGTATTTATGTTTTGTAAGCATTATATTTTCTCTAAGTTATCAGTTTTGTTAGCATGTCATTAGACAAAATAGTTTCATTTAGTTTTCTCTTTTTTTGCTTCACTTGTTTAAGTTCTTTTTAATTTTTTTTAAAAAAAAATGGTTTTCCTCTTTCATTTTAAATAATCAGCTTAGCTATTTTATTGACTTTTAAAAATAGTTCTGAGTTTTATCCATCAGTTTAATGATCTTTTACTTTCAATCTCATTAATTACTTCTTTAATTTTCATAATTTCTACTTTGTAACTTATTTGGAGATTTCTGATTTACTGTTTTCTAAATTATTTTTTTAAATTTCATGATCAATGCATTGATTTTTTTTCCACCTCAGGGTTGCTGTAGGTATGAAGCTTCTCTAAGACTTTTAATATATGATTCATTTACAAGAATTTCCTTGTAAGTCTTCAGAGAACATATAATCAGAGAACATATAACAAGACATGCTTGTACATGTTCGTTAGAAAAGTTAAAATTAAACTGTTGTAAGATCACAAGTGAAATCATTTTTTAAAAAGTAAAAATGATTGAGGAATAGCACTTCTAGCTCTCAAGCTATATTATAAAGTAACAATAGTAAAATCTATTTGGTACTGGTGGAAAAATAGAAAAAGTAGAACATGGAACAGTAGTCATGGAATAGACTAGACAAGAGAGAATCAGAAATATTGGAATTGAATAACCAGTGTTGAATAAACTTAAAAATGAAATAGAAATACAACCACTAAAAAAAGAACTGAAAATGAATATTGTAAAAGAATAATCTTGACCCAAAGAAGAGATATGAGAAGATATTTCCCCCTACTACTTTACAAAGAAGATATGTAAATGAGGTTCATGGGTGTGGAATATTATATAGAATTAAAGATTTTTTAAATATACTGATCAATTTGGCTGAATTATATTTTCATCTTCCTCTTTAAAAAATTCTTCCTTATAAGGGATGGCTCTTGGGGAGAGAAAGGGAGAAAAGAATACTTTGGGAAATGAATCTGATGTAAAAACAAAATCCATAAAATTTTTATAAAAGGCATTTATTTAAAACTACCTAGTCCTATGACCAAATTTTAGCAAAAAAAAAATTAAGAAATTTAACAAATATGCCTATATTACAATCTATAGACAGAATATACCTTTGCTCCTGTTCAAACTCAACACACCTGGAAGGAAAACATGTTATGAACTGGATTCTCTCCCCTAAAAAATGGAATTATGAGAGACAGAGCCAAGAGCTAAGGAAGCATAGCTGATGTCTGGGAAATGGAGCCCTCAGACTTGTGTCATCTGTAATACAATCTTTCCTAACTTCAGAGCTTGAGTTGTCTGCATTGGGGCAGGTAGGTGGCACAGTGCACCCTGGAGATGTAGCAGGGCATGGAATCAGAAAGATATGAGTTCAAATCTGTCCGCAGACACTTATTAGCTGTCTGATCCAGGGCAAGCCACTTACCTCTGTTTGCCTTAGTTTCCTCATGTATAAAATGGAATTAATAATAGTATTTACATCCTGGTGTTATTGTGAGGATTAAATGAGTTAATCATTGTACAGTATTTAACACAGTACCTGGCACTAAGCATTATATAAATGCATGCTAGTAGTAGTAGTAGTAGTAGTAGTAGTGGTAGTAGTAGCTGTTGTTGTTGTTGTTGTTGTTGTTGTTGTATTGCCTTCACCAATGGCAAAGAACCATGAGGGAGATTTTGTCCTTTCACATATGAAGTGATGCTGAGGATAACTCCATTCATCATTTTTCTATTGTTATTTAACTTGCTAATTAGTCCTAATTTAATGCTATAATATTTTGTCTTTTAAAAATTAATACTGTCAAATTATGAAGAAGAAAGTTGATCTCAAAGAAGAAATAAGAGAAGATAGATCCACCCCACTCCTTTTCCGTTGTGGGAGAGGAGGGTTCATGGGTGTGGAACATTGCATATGATATCAAAATTTTAATTTTCTGAATGTTTTCTTTCCTTCTTCATTTTCTTTCTTTAAAAAAAACCTTTGTTATAAGAGATGACTATCTAGATGGTGGTTAGGGGGAGGTGGTGAGGGCATCTGGTAATGTAGAAAGATATACTGTTGCCCACAAAAATATGTTGCTAGATAGATGGTAATATGAATCTGATAATGCATTTTAAATCAGTATGAAAGTAGATGATAACTCAATATTTTCCAAAAGGTTTTTTTTTCAAATTAGGAAACCAAATATGTTCATTGCATTTGGTGGAACGCATATTTTTTTCCTAGTTAAGCTAAAGAGAGTTTTTAAAAAAGTTTTGAGGTATGATTTAGGAAGAATGGTTGAACATAATACATCTATTTGAAGAGACAGAGTTTGTGATAAAGGTGTGTGAATCTACAAACATTTATGACCATTATAACTATAATATTCTACCTTTCATTTTACTTAAAACAATTTCTAAAAAAGGAGTTCCCATTGCTGTTCCAGTGGATAAGTACTGCCCTATTCCACCAGCATTTTCATTATGAAAACATTATATGATACACTAGCTCTTTGTTCATGTTATAATTACTACATAGTTTTCTTAAGTATTTCACAAGTATTCTTTTTGGATAATACTGGCACAGAGATTAAGTAACGTCTTCTCTCTAACATTATTGCTCAAGAACATCAAACATCATGATGGATTAAGATTTAAGGGATAATGCACATGCTTTTGGTTTTCTAGCTCTTTTGACCTTTATATTCTTCTCACTCCTAACATGATCTTAGTGTGGTGTAATGTATCTGTTGTCTCTTGTACAAATGCCAGAAAGTACTCACAGAATATCTGACTCCAGTTTTAATGGGTGGTTCCTATGATGGACAACAGGAATAGATTCAAGCCAACTGGGCTATGAATATCACAATGCCTTGCCAGAAACCAAGGACTTCAAAGTTTCTTGTTTTTTAGAACTCTAAAGGAATTGGAGTTTCTGTTTCTCCATATCATCAAACTTAATTATTGACAATAAGCAACAGTTGGCAAGAAATGTATATCACATGGTTCCATTTCTGTTTCAGAAAAGGTCAGCATATGGCACCAACACTGGGCTGTATTATGCAGCCTTGTACTCTGATCACATAACACATGCTTCAAAAAGCATTATGCAATGTTATACTCACTGATTAATGACTGCTTGCATAAGAAGTTTTTCATTAGCTTGAAATGCAAGTACCCTGGGAATGATTAACTTTGTGACATAGTTCTAATCACATAAATATGAATAATTCAAACATTGCTTCAAAATCATGTGTTTTGAAATAACTGAACCATATTATGACTGTTTACTATGTACAAGACTTAACAATAGCTTTAAAGCCACAGAGTGCAATGAAGAAATCTATTTGGGAGGATTACAAATGATATTTAATTTGAGGAGTGAAAGTTTCATGTAAAAATGGATTTTACCCAGATTTGTACTGGAGCTTTGTATTGGAGAGATTCATGCATCATTCTATGCTACAAAATGATCTGATAGGACAGCACCACCTCTTCCCTATTCCTGTTCTCAGTTTTCCTCTCAATAAGTTTTTCCTCTGCAGAGTTATTATATATTACTCACCTTTATGCACTCTGCAGTTCAGTCACACCAATCCCCTTGCTATTCCTCACACATGACACCATCTCCTGTTTCCTTGTCTTTTTGCTGGCAGAGCACCATAACTAGAATGCTCTCCCTCTTCACTGAGATCTCCTGGAATCTTTGGTTTTCTTCAGCTGCAACTTCCTTAGCTGAAGTGTTACCTTTTTTGCAGGAGGTCCTTTCTGGGACATATGATTGCTACTGCCTTCCTTTTCAAAATTACCTTGTATCTGCTTTGTGTATGTTTTGTACACACACACACACTCACACAGATACACACGTGTGTGTGTGTGTGTGTGTACATGAACCTATACATATGCGTGTTGTTCCTTTTCCATGGTGTCATTTAGCTTTGTCTTTGTACTCCCAGAACCTAGCAGAGGACCTGGCATGTAGAATGTTCTTGATAAATGTTTACTGCTTGACTGCTAAGTGAAGGACATACAAATTTCAGCTTTTGAATAGCAGTGGATTTTTTTTCCCTTCCTTTTGATCAGTTAACACATCCCTATATGTGTTTCCTATGGCTGGTGTTTCATAGTTTTGATTAGTGAGCACATTCTCATGATCAGACTTATTAAGGAAAAAATTTGCATTTTGTATTTTGCTCTGGACCCATAATTGGTACAGGGGATTCCAAACATGGATTGTCCCCGGCTCTTAATATCTTGAACAGAGAAAAATTTTAAAAGTAGCATAATTCCTTCCCTACTTCCTAAGTGCTTTCCACTAAGGTTAACGGTTCTGCTCCCTAGCTCAATAAACCTTTATTTTTCATTTACTTATATTTTTTTTTAGAGAGGCAATTGAGGTTAAGTGACTTGCCCAGAGTCACACAGCTAGTGAGTCTTTATGTGTCTGAGGCCGGATTTGAACTAAGGTCGTCCTGACTCCAGAGCCAGTGATCTATCCACTGTGCTACCTAGCTGCCCACTCAATAAACCTTTAAACAATTTCTTGTGACTTCTAATTGCTTCAAAAGTGGTTTGAAGTTCAGTGTAAAGCCATAATTCTCACTATCAGTTTCTCTTCATTCCTTCCTTAATTCTTTCCTAGATTTGCTTGTACCTCAAGGTAAACTGAGCACATTAGATTTCTAACTTAGCTTTGCTTTTCTTTTCTTTTTCTAGCTATTAAAAAAAAAGACTTGTAATTTCTTCAGCATATCAAACTCTGGATAAGTCACTTCATGAGTGTTCAAAAGTGATATTCCTTTGGGGAAAGGAGTTCAGAAATGCTACCATCTCAAATATTCTATTTGTCATAAAATAATCTTCCCTGGGAGCAAACAAGTGGTTAAACATTGACTTTTTGTATGTTCACTTTAATTGGTGCCCTTTTCTACATTCCAATGTCTATGGGCAGAGCAAAAGCAAAGAAAGCAAAGGAAGCAGACTCTGACTAAGCATTAGCTACCAGCATGGTCTCATTATTGTTAAGAGATTTTTTTCTGCTTCTGCCTACGTGCAGAGCCAGCTAGTCTTCCAGCTATTATGATGAAATGCCATACATTTCTTCCTGTAATAAGCTAAAGATAAGAGAGCAGTTGTTATGCTGAAGTTTCAGATGAACTTCATTGCTAGTTACAAAACCCTCTGTCATAACTTGATTTGGTTTCTTTAATGACAGTCTCACTTCAGTGGGTTATGTTTTTTCTTGTGTTTTCTTTTTTTCCCTTTTCTTTGTTTTGGGGTGTGGTTGGTGATAGTAGTGGTGGTTTTGGTAAAAATAGAAAGGAAAGTAACATTAGTGAAAATAGAGGGAAACTTCAAACAAACTGTCATGCTGCCTAATGGGAAGAGGTTTTATAGATTTTTTTTAAACAGCTGGTTTGCATCAAAAAAGAGTAAGCTTTTCCATTCTTCTAAGCTAGGTAAGGTAAGGACAGTTTTTCATGACACAATCTGAAGCAATGGGAGCCAGACCAGTTTTCTACTTGAGAGGACATATCTTAGCTATAAAACTTTGAAGACTTCTTACTGAGTTCCTTAACTAGTCATGTTCACAAGCAGAAATCTTTCAAGTTAAATGAGAAAAAAATATTTTTGTGTGACAGGTCATTTTAGTGTTATGTTTGCTGTGGACTAAAAATAGCCAGACTACCAAGTAGAGCTGATTCAACAGACCTTAGGTTAGATTTTCTGATTTTGTTTGGGAAGATGCTCCACCTCTCAAGTCAGCCACCACGATATTCTGGCAGTGAATCAAACAAGCAAAGCACTAAATAGTTCTTCCCACTACCATCCTTTTGTTTTTAAAGCAACCGCTACAACAAAGAAGTGTTTTTAAAGTATTTTTGACTGCTGGAATATTCATAAGCCAGATTCTCATTGTTCAGCTGCATGTACTCACTGAATTTCCATAGAAAATAATGACTCATTACAGATATGAGTATCATGCAATCTGTGATCATTATTAAAGAATATAGCTTCCTATGGTGATGGAACATTGAACTTTGAAAAAAAGTGTCTTTTACTTTAATACAGCATTCTCTAGGCTGACAACTTGGTAGAATTTGCTTTATTTTGACTAATTTTTTTTATCCTTGACAACATAGGTAAAACAGATTGTGTTTTATATGAACTTATAAAATTATAAATTTAAAAAGAGGCAACCCAGGTATTGTTTTTCTAAAGTTTCTCAATTTACAATTTTAATTGAACTTATAACTGGAAGATATTAATTGCTTCTCAATGGACTTTTAAACAAGTTGACTGAATATGTCTCTGTTTTACAGGGTTATCACTTAGATAAATACCAAATTGTATCTTTTAAAACTCATCTGGTAAAAAAAAAAAGTACCTGATTATGATCATTTGGGTATGGCTATCATATAATCCTTGGAGACTTTTTCTATTGCTAGGAACAGATGGTGATTTTTAAACTGAATGCTATTTTGGTGTACTTTAAGAAAAAAAAGCTAAAAATAGAGTCCATTTAGCATACTCTACAAAAATAATTCTTTTTTTACTCAGATTCTTTTTACTCAGCTGGGAAGATAACAAATCTGTCAGCAATTTCTTTGAGATGAAGAATTATACAGTCTTATTTTAGGGAAAGCTTTTTTTTAAGTGTGTAATTTAATTAGTATAAAGCTTAAAATTACTCCCTATACTGTTAAAGATACCAGCAAATTAATGAGACATTCACCTTGCCCAATACTGTGGAATGATAGTCTTCCTTTAGACTTTAAAAATCTAAATGAAACTAAAAAAAAATAGAGAACACATAAACACCTTGTTTAGCATAATTATAAAAGCCACAACCTGAATAGAAGTTATGTGGACAGGAGAGAGCCTATTCTGGGTTTCAGTCAAAATAAGGAACTGATTTTACCCATTTAGAAAAATCTTGAGTAGACCTTTGGAACACCACTCTTGGGGGTAAAAAAAAAACATCTAGAAGTGGTTGTGGGATATTAACAGAGTAAAAAAATCTTTCCATCTTTGGTAAGTGAACCAGACACCTAGAGCCAACATTTAAGAAAGGCCAAGAACATTGGATTTTGAGAATGTTCATGAAGCACTTTTGCTCTTTGTGATGTGGATAAGTTTACTAAAATAGTACTAGTAGTTCAAGTTTCTTTAGCTCTTTATTGTAAACAATACTTTTCTCATCCATCCTCTGAATTAGGTAACACATGCATAATAATCTATATACCTTTGTCCTCAATAATCTATAACCTTTGTCCTCAAAATTCTATGACCCCAAGGAAGAAATATGCCAATACTCCAATTGCTCACTACCTGTGTGACCCTGGGAAAATTGTATAATTTTAGTGAGTCTTGGCTTCCTCATCTTCAAAATGAGAAGGTGAAGAGAAGGAAGAGGGTCACTGAGGTGCCATCTTCTTTCAGTTTCTATGATTAGAGAATTTGGAGCTTGACAGAACTTTAGAAATCCTTTCCTATCCCAACCCCTTTCATTTTATAGATGACATCATTCAAACTCTGTGAGGCTGAGTGACCTGCCCCGGATCCTATATACATCTTGCAAGTATAGCTAGGTTGCCAGTGGATAGAGTAGGAGAATTAGAGATCTGATTTCAAGTCCTGTCTCAGATGCTTAATAGCTATATGTGAACAAGTCACTCAACCTCACTCAACCCCATTTTATTCATATCTAAAATGAGGATAAGAATAGCAAGTAATAGCTATTAGTACCTTAAGGTTTGGAAAGCACTTTACATATGTTTCTCATTTGATGCTCATAACAACCCTATGAGGTACATGCAATTATCCCCATTTTACAAATGAGGAAATAGAGACTGAAAGGGCCAATATTGCCTATGATGCCACTTAGCTGCCTATTTCATGGTGTTGTTCTGAGGATCAAATGCCATATTACATGTAAAGCTCTCTGCAAACCTTAAAGTGCTAAATTTTTCCTCAATCTCTATTATTTAATTTTAAAATTCCTTTTTAAGTTCTTCCAAGTACTCTTTTTGAGCTTGTGATCATTTGATGTTACTCTTTGGGGTAGGAGTGTTTTTTTTTTAAATTTACTATCTTCCTCTAAATATGAACCAGATCTTCTTTTATACCAAAGTAGCTACCTATGCTTGGGTTCTTTTTTGCTTTGCTTACTCATTTTCATTTTATTTTGTTTTGTTTTATTTTTTGGCAGTTTATTATTATAATCAAGTTTTAATCCTGAGTTGTGGGTAATGTTGCCCTAGGCCTCAGGTCCTCCTTACCATTATTTTCTGAATTCTCTCCAGGGGATCAACCTCAAGGACTCCTCTCCTCCCCTAAGTCTCAGGGTCCCTAGCCATACTGTCTCAAAAACATTCTTGCTCCATGTGGTATCATATTCACTAGACGTGTACTCACTCCTCCTCACCCACAGCTGCAGTCTGAGATCACTTCTGGTCAGCACCACTAGCCCTGACTTCCAGAAACAGTAGGGTGGGGTGTCCTTCAATCTTCCCCCACTTAGCAATCCGCTGTTCCTTAGATGAAATTTTGTGAGGTGGAAGTTCCTGAGGCTGTGAGGTGAAAGTTGAGATGAAATTTCTTGAGGCCTAGCCCACTTCTCAACAGAGCTGCCTCCAGGGCCTACTGTTTGGTTAATTCAGTGGAGTTAGCATGGAGGTGTCACTGAGGCCAAATCTCAGCCCCTGCAGGTCCTGTCTTTTCTGAGGTCCTCTCAAGTTATATTAGGAAAACAACCTCTTTACTCCTCTATTTTTCCTTCTTTCTATTTGTTTTGTGGTGATTTTCTGTCTGTTTGTGGAGGAAATCTGGAAAGCCTGGAAATTTCTGACCTATTCTGCCATCTTCCCATAATTTATTATATGTATTTATTGTTAGTTGTTATTAAAATGTGGCAAAAACAATAATAATCTAGTCCTAATCTATGACTAGTGAGATTTTGCTATTTGAGGAAAAAATCTCTTGAGAATATACTTTGACATTTTTCTAAATTCTAAACTGATTTCGAGTATGATTGTCTGAATTATCAGTAAGCCAATAGTCCACCATCCAAGGGGAAGTGCCATGTGCTGCCCAAAGGAAGTGCAGTCTGAGAACTGCTACAAGTGGATGTCTATGCCTGGGGAAGTTGAAGAAATGGTTTTGTGCAAGCAAACATAGACCCTCTTGACTCAGTTTTCCCATTTTGCTATTTCCTTTTGGAAGAGGAAATTTTCTTACCTAATTAATTCTGAGCCTGGCTCTGATATCCTGTGAATAATGTGGAATTTTGCTATATGATTTGCTGTTAACTGTGACCTGGAATCAAATAGAGATAAGGGAGTCTTCCCCCAGTTATGCTTGTGTCAGATTAGTCTATGACCTTGAAGGGACCATCTTGATAGTATCATAACCATATCCCTCCTTTTCCTTTCATAGCAAATTTCTATAATCAGGGCAAGTCAACAGTAGAAGTTTTTGTTGTTGCAATGCTGAGTCTATTAACTAATAGATTAATACTCCTTTGACCCAGTAATACCACTACCAGGTCCACATCCCAAAGAAATCAAAGAACAAGGGAAAAGACAAACTGTGCAAAAATATTTATAGTGACTCTTTCTGTGGTGGCAAAGAATTGGAATTTGAGGGGATGCCCACCAATTGAGGATTGGCTGAACAATCATATGTATATGATTGTGATGGAATACTATTATGCTATAAAGAGCAGGATGGCTTCAGAAAAACCTGGGAAGACTTATATGAACTGATGCAAAGTGAAGAACAGAACCAGGAGAACATTGTATAATAACAAAAATATTTTACAGTGATAAACTGAATGACTTAGCTATTCTCAGCTATACAATGAAACAAAACAGTTCGAAAGGACTTATGATGAAAAATGCTATCCACTTCCAGAGAAAGAACTGATGTAGTCTGAATGCAGCTTGAATTATATATATTTTTTCACTTTATTTTTCTGGCTTTTGGGGGGAGCTGCAGGGTATAATGTAGGTCATATGGAAATATGTTTTGCATAATTTCACATGTATAATTGATATTACATTTCTCACCTTCACAGTAGATGGGGAAGAATGGGAGGGGAGGGAGAGAACTTGGTACTCAAACAAATAATAAAAAATTTAAAATAGATTAATACTAAAACATCTCTGATTTACTATAATAGGACATAAAAATAAAAGATCTCACTATTTTAAATCTATATTTGTGGTTAACTTCCTATCCTAATTAACTAGGTAAATGAGTTTTTTGGCTTGCCATTCCCTTGCTAATAGTTATCTCATTCTTTCAGGATGATATGAGGATTACACCCTCTGTATTTGGTGTCCAGCCCTAAGCTGGGAAAGAGTCCTGGCCCTGATTTGTTAGGCAATTGGCATGCATTGCTTAATAAATTGAAATGCTCAGAATTTCAAATCTTTATTTCCTCAATCATTTCATCTTTCATCACAAAATCCAGGGTTGGTTAAATATTAGGAAAAGTAAAAATTTAATAGGTTATTTTAATAACAAATAAAATTATAATTATACCAATAGATTCAGAAAAATTTTTTTGATAAAATACAGTATTTATTTATGTTGAAAACACTAAAAGTCTTTAGAATAAATATAGTCAATAATATCTATCTAAAATTAAGAGCTAGCATTAAATGTAATGGAGAAACATTAAAATATTTTTAAAATGAGATCAAGATCAAGGATGTTCATGGTCACCTTTGTGTTCTATATTATTCTAGAAAAGTTAGCGATGGTAATACCAAAAAGAAAAAGAAAAAAGAAAGTGATGGAAAAAACATGGGCAAAGAAACAAAGTAATTGCTATTTGTGATGAATATCATAAATCACTTAATCCTGAAGTTTAAAATAAAGTAACAAATCAAGGGACCCTGTGATGTGGTTGCCCTTGGTGTTTGCAAGAATTTGCTTCCCACTTCCTCCCACTTAAACCATACTACTACCTAAATCAGAGCCTAATGACAATGCAGAGATACCAAGCTGTTGCATACACATCTCAGCAAAGATGAAAATAGGGGCCTAGAACACTTAACAATAAAGAAATTAAACAGTAACAGCCAAAAAGAAAAAAAAACCTTAAAAGTTAGCACCTCCATCTAATTAAGAACTGAAAATAAAGAGCCAAAACCCAACAGTGTCTGATTAGGTAAAGGATTATGCAAGAAAATTCAGCTCACACCTTGGGGAACAGAACTGAAGCCTGAGAGGTAGGGATAGGATTCTGAACCAAGCAAAACATGAATAAACAGAAAAAAAAAAACCCAAGCACAATGAAAAATAAAATATGATGGATTAAGAGCAGCCCAAGAGATAAGCATAAAATCACTAATCACATGAAACACTACTAGAATCACAAAGGGAAAAAATGCCTTGGACACAAGACTCTAATAATGGGTAGAAGGAATGCAGAAATACATTTAAAATTAAATTAAAATGGAAATAACTGAAGAAAAAATAAAATAAATGTTTAGAACAGAAGGTGTAAATGTTATCCAAATGCAAGATTCAATGAAAAAGAAAATGGACCAGAACTCAATGGCTCCATGAGACAACAGGAAATATGTGAATAAAGTAAAATGATTGAAAAGATAGAAGAAAATGTAAGGTATTTGTTATTTTAAAAAAACTGAGAGAAAAGAGTTCAAGAAGCAATGATTTAAGGATCATTAGTTTTCCTGAAAACTGTTACCAAATAACTGCCATGCATGTTTCAAAAAATCATTAAGTAAGCCTACATAGTTCTATTTGAACTAGGGGGCAAAGTAGAGATAGAAATAACGCACTTATCATTAGACACAAATAGGTACATATATGTAAAATTATTCTATACATACTTCTATTTATCAGTTCTTCCTCTAGATGCATATAGCATCTCTCTTCAATAATCTTTTATTTTTAACTTGTGTTTTATAATAGTCCAAATTAGTCACTCAAAGTCATTCTTAAAACAATATTACTGTTACTGTATATAATGTTCTCTTGGTTCTGTTCACTTCAAGAGAGGGAAGAAAAAAAGGAGAAAAAAGAAATTTACATAATAACTTTGCTGTATATTTGGATGGAATAGCAAGCTGTACATGGTAGATTTTCAGTTTCCTGTCCAATCATCTTTTTTTTTGTACTGTTACGAAAATTCTTGCTTTGCTCCCTGAATTGAAAATAAAATAAATTTTAAAAAAATAAAGGTTTGGAATGGGAAAAATAAATAATACACTTATCACTCCCTGAAAGAAACCCAAATGAAAAAGTTCCAGGAATGGCAGATTCAAAATCCAGAGCTTCTAAATTAAAGAAAAAATACTTCAAGCAGTTAGAATAAAGAGTTCAAGCACCAAAGAAACATAATCAAGATCACACAAATCTATGCTGCCACTGTTATAAAGCAGAGAGAATCCTGAAACACAGTATTCCAGAAGGTAAAGGACAAAGCGTTAGAAGGAAGATAACTTGTTTCTATTATTTAAGCTTTTAAAATTACATATTAAATTACTCAGCTAAAAGAGATAAAGAAATTCCTTTCAAAATAACTATAGATATACAAAATATTTAAAAGTCTACCTAGAAAAATACTCATAGGCGTTATACAAATGTATCTACAAAATAATCTATACAGAAATAAAGTTATCCTTAAGTAATTGGAAATACATTTACTGTTGATGGTTGGACCTGTGAGTATATTCAAAAGGAAAATATTAATTAAATTAATTTATAAATTCTAATCCTTTGCCAAAAAGTTACACTATACAAATAGAAAAAAAGAAAAAATTCATCTGTTGGAACAAAACCTCAAAAATATGAAAGGAAATAATGGGGGGAAAGTGGAAAAGAAGAGAGTCTGCCAAAATTATTTCCCAAACTTTACCACAAAGGAGTAATCATCAAAACAATTTCAAATATTCAGATAAAGAATCTTTATCCAACAAAAACTACTGGGAAAAATTGGAATTCAGTCTTGAATAAATTAGATTTAAACCTACAACTCATACCATAAACCATAATAAGCTAAGCTACAAATGGACACAAGACTTAGATATAAAAGGCCATATCATAAACAAACTAGAATAAGATAGAGAGGAAAATAACCTTTTCATCTATGTATTGTAGAAGAGCTCTTGACCAGACAAGGGATAGAGAGAATCATAAAACGTAAAATGGGCAAAAATGTTCGTTATAACCACTTTTGTTGCAGTAAATAACTGGAAATGAAGGGTTCATCAATAAGGCTAAACAAATGGGTAAACAAATTATAGTAAATGAATAGTAATTGTGATAAATGGACAGGGACCAGACCTATGATTTAATTGCTATAGGGAACTCCCAGGCGAAGAAATTCTCTCTTTCATTGTAGGTCAGTACCTTATCTGCAACTTATATTCTAAGAGAGTAGCCTAAAACATTGAGAAGGCTAGTGGCTTGTCTAAGGCCATAGAGTCAGTATGTATTAGAAATGGTGTTATATTAAGGTCTTATAAATGTAATAGAATATTATTGTGCCATATGCAATGAGGAAAAGGATGAACTCAGAGAAACATAGGATGACATGTATGAACTAATGCACAAGGTGCTGTGGATAGAACCAGAAGAATAATTATACATTGACTACAACATTGTTATGGAAGAAAAAAAAACCTGTGAAAGACCTGTTTGAAAAAATCTGAGATAATTTCAAAACAGAATGATGTAAATTAGATTTTGACCAATATCTTATACTGTATATCATATGATCTCCAAATGGACACCTGACCTAAAAATAGAAGATCACATAAGAAAACTCAGGAAAGAAAGGAGATAGCTTTTACAACCATAGTAAGGAGAGAATTCTCGTCTAAACAAGATGAACATAAAAATTTTCGACTGAAAACTCTTTTGCAAAACCCACAGAATAGATGCATTGAGAATCAGAAGGTTAACAGTTAATTGGTGAAAATGTTACATCAAATTTATCTGATAAAGATATATTGATATATAATATTCAATATTTAATAATCAATATTTAATCTTATCATTTTATTATTAATATTCTAAATTCTAAATTAGCATGGTTAATTGCCATTAATATAATAGAAATAATATTTGATAATAAATTAATAATCATCATGATAATATTAATAATTTATATATAATGTACATATATGCCTGAATATATGTATATGTATACATACACACATATTTGTGGAATTGATATGAAGGCAACAGTCATTCTCAAATGAAGAAATTCAAACTATCAACAATTTGAAATATGTTTTAAGACAATAATAGAAATTAAAATTAAAAGAACTTTGAGGTTTTGCACATAGCAGTCAGATTGACAAAAGTAACTGGGGCCTGGGTAAGGAAAAAGAAAGAAAATGAGCATTTATACAGTACCCACTATGCAAAAGCACCATACTAAGTGCTTTTACAGACATTATCTCATTATCCTCACAAGAACCCTGAGGTGGGTGATATTATTATCCCCATTTTACAACTGAGGAAACTGAGGCAAACAGGTTAAATAACCTAGAGTCACAAGTGTCTGAGGAGGCCAGATCTGAACTCAATTTTTCCTAACTCCAGGCCTAGCCCTTTACACTATGCCACTAGCTACCTGACCAAAAAAGGAAAGGATATGTAGGAAGATGGTAGTGTGTTAGGATCTAGAACAGTCCCAAATATCCAATTAAATCTTTGAAAAGGAACCAGATGGAAAAAGAATCATCTATAAAGTCCTCCACCCAGTCCAAGACTATACAAAAAGACTGCTATAATACTGTAGAAGCCCTGAACTGAGATAAGCCAGGGTAGATTGAACACAGTGTAGTACAAAGCAGTCTTAATCCCACAGACATGATGGCTCTGGATCCCTGTTCCAGTAGGAAAAAAGGGCTAAGTAGAACTGATTGCTGGGTGGCCTTGGAGTTTAGCAGCAGCAAGAAAAACACTCCAGAAAAGTTGGTCATAGGGGTGGCCATGGGAGAATGATCTTAGGAGCAAGGTGGCCCCATAGCTCATCCTCATCAGAAGAAAGTCTCCAAATGGTGATATACTGTATCTCCTGCCAGTGTTGTCAGAGATGAGAACCCAACAAGACATACTTGAATAAAAAGCCTCCCTGTCCTTGTATGATATTCAGTTGCTAAGTGAGATGCCCTGGTGTAGATAAGATAAAGGACCCAAGCATCCAATATCATAGAATAAAAGAGTAAGAAAACTTGGTACAACCTAGATATCCTGAGTCTGAGGTGAGACACTTTTGTAAACCACCAGTAGTCCTCTTTTCTCTACTTGTGGTTCAAAGTTCAGCCTATCCAAAGTCATAGAGGTGGACCTCCTTTAGCAACTGAAACCAAGTTCCATCCACTATCTCTCATGAGTAAAACTTAGTTGTATATATCCTCTCTGGTGAATGAAATGTGGCTATGTCCTTTGCCCTTAATCTTTCTTTCCTCATCACTCCAGGTCCTCTATAACTCCTCTTTAGGGTGTTTCATTTTATGCCCTGTGTTTTCCTTGTCAGTGAATCAACAACCATTTATTAAGAAATTACTGTGTATCAGGAACCATGATAAGCAATGAGGATACAAAGAAAGGCAAAAATTTGGTCTTTGCCCTTAAAAATCTTACATTCTAATGGGGGAGACATGTAAATAACTATGTACAGTATAAATAGAAGGTAATTTAGGCAGGAAGGCAATAGCAGTAGTACTGAGTTTAAGTATACAATAATTAAGACCTATTGCTTTAGACCATAGGTATGTATAGACGATGGGCCAGATGTGTTTCTACTTGTGCCAGCACTCCTGGCCCATGTGCTATGAATACTTATGCTTTTAGGTGTGTCTGAATCTTTTGTTAAAATCACCTCTTTGTCCCATAACTATTGGTATATCATGAGACAGACACCATTAATCATCATCATACTAAAAATATTAACAATAGCTAATTAATAATTATTTATATAGTACCAGCATTGCCAGACATTGTGCTAGGAACTTTAAAGATACTATCTTATTTGATCCTCAAAACATACATAATAACCTAGGGGTGTGTGTGTACTATTATCATCTCCATTTTATAGTTGAGAAACTGAGGCAAACAGAGGTTGTCACTTACCCAAGGTCACCAAACTAGTAAGTTTCTTAGGCTGGATTTGAATTCAGTTCTTGACTCCAGGCTCAGTGGTCTATTTACCACCTTACCTAACCCAGGCTTTAAAGGGTTGATAACGTTTTTGTTTGTTCCAGTGATCTTCTAATGATGCTAAGGCATATAAACAAAGTTGCTCCTTTCTGTCCTACTTATGATTCTTCTCAATGATATATTGAGACTTGTGATGATGACATAGTTCTTTATAAATCTCTGAAAGAGTCCATAAAAATCAAGAATAATTCTTAGATCTCAACAATTCTTTGGAAAAACCTAGGTGATGAGTGTTTCTTTCTTTTAGTAGTCAGTAACGCCTTCCTATTCAGATATTATGTTATGTAACATCCCATACCACCCCAAGCCTCAGTTAAGGACTAGTTGATGTAGAAAGCACCCAGGAAAAGCTGGGGAAAAAGTTAACTCCTTTGGGATGGGAGGGGGAGGATAACCCAATCCACAGCCCTCTCTCACTTCCTATTCCATTTTAGTGGACTTCATCTTCTGTGTAATAACTACACTATTCTTCTCTCAAGCACGTCTAACTTGCATTTTGTTCACATGTGCAGTGTAATAGGGTTTTATAGGAGATATTCACTTCCTTTTTGTATCACCCTTCTACTTGATTCATTACCATATTTATTCTCATCATCCTAAATTGAAGGGCAGAGATATTTCTAGCTATTTCCTCATTATGTAATTACTAAATCATGTATTGTCTCTCATTAATTAATTTATCAATAAAATAAGCACAGAACTCCAGTCCTAGTTCATTTAAGTAATTTTTAATAATCTGGAGAAAACTATTTCTCCCTAAGCAGTTACTTATGTTTACTTGATATAAAAATCCTTAGATTAAAAATTAAATTACTGGCTATATATTTTATTACCAATATAACAAAAATGACAGAAAACATAATTATTTACAATATTTTAGCTGTGACAAAATTTATAGCCCATGTCACTTCTATCCATCTTTGTAACTGGAGATAACTTCTCTGTACTCAGGAAATACAATTCCACCATTCTGTTCACTCAAATCTCTTATTAATTTTCTTTATTTTTGTCACAAAATAATAGCTCAAAATAGTTTCATCAAGAAAGAAGTTCTCTGCATCTTCTTTCTCACTGTCTTCCCCCAGTTTCTCTCTAATCACCTTCATTTATCCTACTTTCAGTTTTTCCAAGGCCTCCTATGTCATTGGTTAGTTGTTATCCATCATTCTTAAAGAGGACCAAAATGGCATCACTATGATGGGGTCAAGGTACAGTGGGTCCAACGGTGGCTGATCAGACCAATATAGAAGGTTCTACCACAAGTCAGGCACAAATAGTCCATATGAACATTTGGAGTGGAGATGTCTCTAAATTTGCACATATCATGTTTCTTTTGAGCTACTACAAGTCTGCTTTGCTAATAGAGTACAGTGCCTTCTTTGATGTGGGCATGCCATGCTGACAGTCCTCTGCTAGTTTCTCTCATGTCTCACAATTGATTCCAAAGTTCTTCAGAGAGACCTTCAGAGTGTCCTTGTATTATTTATTCTGGCTTCCATGTGACTGCTTGCCTTGTGTGAGTTCTCCACAAAATAGTCTTTTAGACAAACATAACTTTTTACAAACAACGTGGCCAGTCTGTTGAAGTTGGGCTCTCTGCAGGAGGGTTTGAATGCTTGGTAGTTCAGCTCAAGAAAGGACCTCAGTATCTGGTATCTTATTTTGCCAGATGTTATTCAGAATCTTCCTAGGACAATTCAAATGGAAGCTATTCAGTTTCTTGGCATGGTGCTAGTAGACTGTCTAGATTTCACAGGTATGCAACGAGGTCAGCACAATGGCTCTGCATACCTTCAGTTTGGTTTGATAGGCAGTCTAATACCTCTTCTTTCCCACACTTTCCTTTGGAGCTTCCAAATACTGAGCTAGCTCTGGCAAAGTTAGCCTTTGGCAAAGTTGTCAGTTTTCTTTATGCAGTGTCTGCTTTACTTATCATGTTGATAATGCATCCCCCTCAACATCTATGTGTATATCTCTGAAAAGTATACTGCCCAGGTAAGTGGCAGCATATCCACAACATTCAGAATTTCTCCATTTGCTATAACTAATGGCTCCACCTATGGATAGTGTGGTACTGTCTGGTGGAGAATCTCAGTTTTCTTGGTGTTAATTGTTGGGCCAAAATTAGCCTAGGCAGCAGAGAACTGATCCATGCATTGTTGCATCTCAACCTCAGAGGCTGCATTGAGAGCATAATCATCTGTGAACAAAAAGTCATGCACTCCACTTCAGTCTTAGCTTATAGCCTTTTCAAGTTAAATAATTTACTGTCAGTCCATTAGCTGGCCTTGATACCATTTTCATCTTTGTTGAAGGCATCTGACAATATTGCTAAAAAACATCATGCTGAAAAGCTGGAGGCAAGCATACAGCCCCGCTTCACTCCATTGGTGACCAGGAAAGCACTAGAACATTGTCCATTATCAAGAACCCACATGAGCATTCCATCATGAAACTGACCTACAATAATCAGGAACTTCTCTGGGCAAGCAAATTTTGCCAATGACATTTCTCTCACAGAATGAATTAAAACTCTAATACTCCAATCTAGCTGCCTGTTAAAGAAACAGCAACTAATTCTGTAGCTTTTCTTAAGAGAAGCTTTTGAAATGGTTGTGGCCCATCCCTGCTAGCTCTTATCCCATATTTTTCCTCCTTTTGTGGATAAACTCCTCAAGAAAGCCAACTATAATCAGTGCCTCTAATTCCTTTCCTCTCACTGTCTTCTTCAGCTTCTATATTCTCCTTTCCTAATTACTCAACTAACATTACCCTCTCTAAAGTTAATGACCAAATCTAATGGCCTTTTCTCAGTCCTTATCCTTCTTAGCTTTTCTGCAGCCTTTAACACTGTTAATCATCCTCTTCTCTTTGACTCTCTCTTCTCAGTAGGTTTTCATGACATAGCTCTCTCCTTGTTCCCTTGCCTGTCTGATCCCCACATTTCCTTTGCTGGCTCTTCATCTCGGTCATGCCTATTAACCATGGATGCCCCTGAAGGCTGAAACAGTCTTTTCCTTCTACACTGTTTTGCTTGGTAAGCTCATCAGCTCCCAGCACTTCAATTATCATCTCTGTGCCAATGATTAACGGATCTATTCATCCAGTTCTAAGCTCTCTACTGACCTCCATTCTTACAGCTCCAACTGTCCATTTAACATCTCAAACTAGATGTCCTACAGACATCTTAAACTAAAAATGTTCAAAATCTAAACTCATTATCTTTCCCCATAAACCTTTTCTTCCTCCTAATTTGCCTATAATTGTAAAGTGTACCACTATCTTCCTAGTCACCCAGACTCACAACCTGGATGCCATCCCAACTCCTTGCTCACAACCAATCTCTTGCCAAGTTCTATCAATTTTACAGAACATCTCCTCTATATGCACCCTTCTCTCCTTTGACAGTAGCATCACTTTGGTGCCGGTCTTCATCACCTCACATGTGGTACCATAGTCTGATAGTTGGTCTTTATGCTTGTCTCTCCACACTCTAATCCATCCTCCATTCAGTATCAAATTATTCTTCCTAATGCATAGATCTGATCATACCCCCAATTGAATAAATTCTCCTGGTTCCCTCTCATCTTTTTATCAAATATATATTCATCTCTTAGTTGTTCAGAGTCATTCATTACCTGGCCCTTTCTTAGCTTTCTAAACTTCTTACACCTTGCTCCATCCCCATCCCACAACCTACTCTCAATGCAGTGAAATTGGCCTCCTTGCTGTTCTTTGCATGATACTCCTTCTTACAACTCTATGCATTTTCACTTGTTATTCCCCTTGCCTGGAATGCTCTCCCTCTTCATCTATACCTATTGTCTTCTTTGGCTAAATTCCAACTAGAATTCCACCTTTTACAAGAAGACTTCAGATCTTACTGCTAATGCTTTCCCTCTGTTAATTATCTCTAACTTATTTTTACATAATTGTGTGTTGCCTCCCCTATTAGACTATCAACTCCTGGAGAGCAGGTACTTTTTATTTGTTTGTTTTGCTTTATTTATATCCCCAGTGCTTTGCACAGGGCATGGTGCATAGAGATTGCTTAATAAATGCTTGTCTACAGATTGATCTCTCCCAAGAGAGATTATTTCAAGAGTAGATTACTTATCAAATAGGCTATATAATAGGAAGGACAAATGGAGTAAAAAGTACATGCTAATGGCCACAAAATCTTTCCATGATATTGACATTTACATATTTACAAAAATATTGTGGTAGATACCAATACATACCAGAGCTCAGGCTTATTCTCTTTCTTGGGTTTTTCTTTCATAATTCCTTTACTTGATGACCCAAAACCATAGTTGTTACCTGGTACTTTTGGTCATTGAGTTGATATACTAAACCAATAATTCCTTTTGGAGTACTTTTTTCAATACTTCAAAAGATCCATTGGTGTGGGTATTTCCTCTCTTGTCTAGATCACAACTCAGGACCAAAAAAAAAAAACCAATGAAATAAACAATGTACAGGAGTTGTTATGACAAAAAGCAGAAGAAGACATGGACAAAAAGCAGAAGAAACAGTTTTGTCCTGAGGCATAATGTAAAATACCTAATCAGCAGGCCTGAAAGTGTTTATTCTTATAAGATTTAAGTAATAGCCCTCAGTAGACAGTTATAATAAGTATAAGTTAAATAACTGAATTGTGGTTTGTCCTGTCAAATTGCACTTGTAAGAAGCTTTTGTGTTTTAGAATGTTTCTGTGCATAGGAAATAAATATCTAAACCATATTTGACTTACATTGTCTATTTAGTCCTGTTTATTTCCCTCTTTGGGGAGACCCAGAGCCAGTAACATAAGTCTTAAGCAAATTTTCTCAGGACTGTTGGAGTGATAGTCATATGGAGCTAAGGAATGTGGGAAATGAGAGCCTCTCATTAAAGGCCAGAAATTCTAGAACTCTTCCTACTCTGGGGTGTGTTCATGGGCCCAGACAAGAGGATCTTCTTATGGATAGGAAGGGGATGCAGTGCTCTATCACTTTATCTAGTCTGTTCCACTGATATACTTTCCTATTTTTGAACCAGAACCAAATAGTTTTGGTGATTAAGAATTCATAGTATATAGTTTGAGGTCCAAGGGTTCATTTTAATAATATGTCTAAACTGGAAAATACATGACAGCAACGCTCAGTCAAGGTTGGCCAGTGAACTAAGAAAATATGCCTTAAAATCTCATGAATGTTTGCTCTGAATCTTTCTTTTTATTCATCCCTGAATCCCTTCCTTATTTGCAGTAAAAGTGATCTCTAGGTCAATTAAAGGTAGCTAGGTAGTGCAGTGGATAGGGTGCTAGGCCTGAAGTCAGGAAGACTCATCTTCCTGAGTTCAAATCTAGCCTCGGACTCTTACTCTTTCCGTGATCCTAGGCAACTCACTTAACAGTATTTGCCTAAATTTCCTCATCTGTAAAATGAGCTGGAGAAGGAAATGGCAAACAACTACAGTGTTTTTGTCAAGAAAACCTCAAATGGGGTCACGAAGAGTTAGACATGACTGAAATAACTGAACAATAATAACAAGGTCAATTAATCCATAAATAAGGATATATTGAATGCATTTCCTCTTCTGAGTCTTATGATCCCATGATCTCAACATGTACCCATTACTGTATCCAATGGTTGTCAATAAAGGTAAAATTGTCACACAATTGTGTCTCACAATACACCATTTCCCATGACATAAAAGACAAGTGAAAAACTAAGATGCCTTAAGTCTAGCAAGATGGTGGTGACAAATGATAAAAACCTATTCCTGAAGGATCATAATCTGACAGACAATGAAAATTGAAGGACAATGAAATCCCCATTAACTGAAGCAGGAACAATGAGGACTGACATCCTTTAGTGTTTCCACTAGGTAATTGAAAAAATGTATTTAACATCATAGATTCAGAAATGGAAGAGACCTTGAAGGTCTTCTCGTCCATTCTGATGAGGAAACTGATGTCCAGAGATGTTAGATGACTTGCTAAGGGGTACATAGGCTGGGATTTTCACCAAGATTTTCTGAATACAAATGCAATGCCCTTTCTAATTATCTACAAAAGTTTCTTCTGAGGTGGAAATGTGAGGAGGAGTGTCAGGAGGCATACAAAGTAAAGAGAACTGTAGGTAATAGGATTATGCTCACTTAGGGTTTGATAATAGTAAACTAGGGGATGATGTCTTGCTGATCTTTGGACCAGGAAACTAGTTTTTCAGGGGAAATGATTCAAATACAATGGGCTTTTCTCAGTCCTCATCCTCCTTGATTTCTCTGCAGCCTTTGACACTTTTGATCCCCATCTCCTCCTTGATATCCTCTTCTCTCTAGGTTTTCAGGACACCACTCTTTCCTGGTTCTCCTCCTACCTTCTGAATCTTAGACCTCACCTTCTTAGTCTCCTTTGCTTCATCCTCATCCAGATTACACCCTCACAGTTCTATCCTGTGCTCTCTTCTCTTCTACCTTTATACTACTTCACTTGGTGATTTCATCAGCTCCAATAGATTTAATTATCAGTTTTATGCTGATGATTCTCAATTTTACCTATCTTGCCTCAGCCTCTTTGCAGACTCCAATCTCATGCCTCCAAATTCCTGTCTGGCATCTTGAACTAGATTCCAATAGGCATCTTAAGCTCAACATATCTAAAATTGAACTCATTATCTTTCCCCCTAAATACTCTGTACCTCCTACCTTCCCTATTACTGTAGAGGGCATCATTATGCTCCAAATCCCTCAGGCTTACAACTCAGAAGTCATACTGGACTACTCATTATCTCTCATATTCCATACCCAATCTTTTGCCAAGGCTTGTTGATTTCCCCGTTGTAACATCTATTCCACATCCCACCTTCTCTTCTCTGACAGACACCACTCTGATGCAGGCGTTCATTACTCATGCCTAGACTATTGCAATAACCTTCTGGAGGTAATAGGCATTTACCTACTTCAAGTCTCTTTCCAATCCAATCCATCCTCTATTCAGCCATTAAAGTTATTTTCCTAAAACACAGGCCCAACCACATCATCTCCCCTCCTTAAACTCCAGTGACTCCCAGTCATGCCCAGGATAAAATACAAAATCTTCTATTTGGAATTCAAAGCTCTTCATAACCTAGCCCGCTACTATATTTTCAGTCTTCTTGTACCTTACTCCATGACATACACTTTCTGATCCATTGACACTGGTGTTCTATAAATAAGATATTCTGTCTTTCATCTCTAGCCATTTTCTCTGGCTGTCTCCCTACCTGAAATGACTTCCCTCTTCATCCCTGCCTACTGGTTTCCCTGGCTTCCTTTAAATACCAGCTAAAATCCCCCCTTCTACAGAAAGCCTTTTCCAATGCCTCTTAATTTTAGTGCCTTCCCTCTGTTAATTATTTCCTGTTTATTCTGTACGTTGCTTGTTTGTGTGCATTTGTTTGTTGTCTCCCCCCTCTAATTGTGAGTTCCTTAAGGATAGGGACTACCTTTTACTTCTTTTTGTATCCCTAGTGCTTAGCACAGTCCCTAGTGCCTAGTAGGTACTTAATCAATGTTTATTTCCTCTACATCTTTCTGACCCTATCTTCTTTAAGTTCCATTTCTATGTCTTCATGTAGAAAACCAGGGACTGAAATATTGAAATACTGCAAAATTTCATGATCAAAAGACCCAGAAGGCACAGAGATTTTAAATTTGGGAGAAATCTTAGAGATCCAGAAAGATTAAGTGACATACCCAAGGTCGTACAACTAGAATAGGCTAGAACCCAGTAGATTGTCACTTCACTTGCAGTGATTTGAGAGGATGGGAAATTCGGATACCTCTCTAGGTTAAGTGGTTAGGAGATTTAGAAGCAAATTAAAATTCCCTTTACGAAGATGGACATCTGTCACTCAAAGGAATTACTTGACTATATTAAATTGTGATTTCATCAAGTTGATTAGAAGAACCTAATAAGCTAAGTGCTACAGGGGTTCTTCCCATTTGATAAGGTTCAGATGACTTCATAAAAATTAAATGGGAATTTGTTTGATCATATGCAAGGGATCTATGTTCTAAAAAAAGGCTTTGTGACAGTTCTGTCTTGTTGGTCTGTATCTCCCTGAAATATGCATACGTATCACAGGGCATGGGGATTTCTGACTGACAGAGAGGAGTCAAGATGTGGCTAAGATAAGTAGAATCTCTTTCTGTTCCCATACTATCAACCCTGAAAACAAATGACCAAAAAATCACAGAGGTTATGCAACCACTGTTAACTCTGAAAACACCAAAGAGCTCACATAGATTATCACAACCACAGTTAACTCTGAAAAATAAAACAAAACCAAAGAGTTAACAGTAGTCATAAGCAAAAAGTTTTATTTATTCCATTGGAAGGGGTAAACTAGACAACTAGACTGCAATATTTTTTTTTGTGAACCTATTGTATACCTCCTCTTAGATTGTAAGTTCTTTGAGGGTCGTGATTGTAAGATCATATTTCATTTTTGTGTCCACAGTGTTCAGCATAGTTCCTTGTAGAAGTCTAATCAATGTCTATTGAATGAAAAAATGCAATCTGATTGGCTTACTCTCTCAATTTCCTCCACTTTGGACTTTTTTCCTTAGAACATGTGTGCCTTCAAGGAACCATGAAACAGCTAAAGAGGTAGTGGGAGGAGAATTTTTTTTTTAAATCTTGATCAGATATGCAGGTTAGCAAGAAAAGAATTTTCTTTGGTAAATGAGAACCTGGGTGGCAGCTGAGTAAATTAGCCTCTTCTGTAGTTTGCAAGGTTAATGACAAGAACATTAACATTATTATTATTATTTATTCTGCATGTATTATTTACTGATGCTAATTATCCCTAATCTCTTTGAATGTGAATGGTGAAGCATTGTCAGAAAGTAAGGGTGTTTATATGTACACTGCCAGTAGTGATAGGAAAGGACTTGGAGTTGGGAACGCCTGAGTTCAAATTCTGCCTTAGACACTTATTAGCTATGTGACCCTGGACAAGTCACTTAACCTTTGACTGCCTCAGTTTCCTCACTTGTAAGATGGGATTAATAATAGCACATACTTCCCAGGATTGTTATAAGAATAAACTGAGGTAACATTTTAAAAGTGTTTTGCAAACCTTAGAAGCATTATATGAAAACTAGCTATTGTTTTTGTTATAATTTTATCATCATATATGGAAAATAGGAGATATTCCATCTCTTACATATCTTTTATGGTGTAGAACAGTGAGAAGAGAATAAAAATGTTTTGTAAAATAATGAAAGAAATGTAGACAATAAAGAGTAGGGATATACTGTATATAGTATTAGCCAGTGATTTTTTTTTTGGCAGATAAGATAGCTCTGAGAAAACAGTAATGGCTTAATAAATGCTTGTTGACTGAATGACTTTTTTCCTTTTCTACTTCTATCTTGGTTTTCTCATCAGCATTCATGAGTTCAATCATCCTTTCTAAGTAGATGGCTATCAGATCTCCAGACCTCTAGTCTCACATCACCAACTACCTATTGGAAAATTTTAAACTGGATGCCCCATAGGCATCTCAAATTAAATATGTTCAAAACAGAACTTATCTCCACCACATATGCTCACCCTCCTTAAGTTTTCTATTTCTATCAAAGGAGTCTATTATTCTTGTCCAACATATTCACAACCTCAGAGTCATATTCTTTACTCTCCCCATATAAAGTCTTTTAAAGTCTTGTTGATTCTACCTCCACAACATCTCTTGCATCCATTCTCTTTTCTACACTAACATAACTCATATTAGTTCAGGACCTTAGTCTTTTTTGCTTTGACATTGTAATAGCCTAATTGGTTTCACCATCTTAATTCTCTCATAGCTACCAAATTGATATTCCTCTCAGTTCTGATTGCATTGCTCCTTTTCGCAAGAAATTCCACTTGCTGCCTGTTAAACAAGATCAAATACAATCACCTTTGTTTGGAAGAAAGGAAACCAGCATTTGTTAAGCAACATCCTACACTATGCTAAGTATTTTAAAATATTATCTCATATGATCCTCATTACAACCCTGACAGAGATACTATTATTATTCTCATTTTAGAGTTGAGGAAATGGAGGCAAAGAGAGGCTAGGTGACTTTTCCAGTGCCACACAGCTGGTAAGTGTCTAAGATTTCCTTGAACTCAGGTTTTTCTGACCTCAGGTCCAGTGCTCTAATCACTGTGCAACCTAGCTGCCTCATAGAAGAAATCATAGAAATAATTAATGACTATGACAATGATAATGGTGAGATAAAATAGCAGAATTTATGATGTGTAGCTAAATGAGTCCTCAGAGGAAAAAGTACATCTCACAAAGCATACATTAATGTTCTGCATATACACAGTATATTCACTTCTAACCTCCACCTCTTAAAATCTCTACTTTCCTCAAAGTTCAGTTTAAGTCTATCCAAGGCCTTTCTTGATCTTTCAGTTTTTCATACCCTTTGTAAGGCCTAGAACTGCAATTTCATTGGTACAGGGAATTGACATCAAGAAACTTTCCTCCATCAAGGTAGATGAACCCCTTCTCTGAACATTGAGAGGTGAAGTGACTTACTCAGGGTCATATACCAGATATATATATCAGAGGCAGGTCTTGAAGTTAGGTCTTTCTGACTCTTTGATTCCATTATACCATTATTTACTTTGTGTAAATTTTCTATTCACTTAGAAATGTGCTATTGTATGTGCTGTTTCCTCAAAAAAAAGGTGAACTCCATGAGAGAAGGGGCTCTCTGTATGTCTAGTACTTAGCATAATTTCTAATACATAGTAGATATGTAATACTTATTGAATAAATGAATGAATGAATGGTAACATATAGATAAGACATTTTACTTTAGAAGTAAAATTAACCCCTCAAAAGTCTGACAAGAAATTCAAATACCAGTGGTACTTAAATTTTAAAATATTATTAATAATGTAAATGTGCTAACATAAAGAAATACTGATGATATTTCATTATAATAAATATTAGTGTAGTAAGAATATTTGTGAAACAAAATTGTCTTTAAATTTCAGTCAGTGACCAACTTATTTCAAGACAAATTTTCAATTTACAAGATTATAGTAGGATAGAACAATCTAAATACCTCTTTGGAGTATCCAGACAGAATTTCATCTCATATTATAAAGTTTTAATTCAACCAGAATTTATTTATAGTGCTTTCATACTTTCAATTGAATCATAGAATTGTCTATTCTAAATTCTAATTCTAAAATGTTATGGAGTCCCAACAAATCCCATGTGTATATATTAGAATCTCAGATATTAGAAGTAGGTAAAAATACAATTGTCCTCTGAATTCTATGTTTTCATCAGTAGGCAACACTTTTGAAAAGGAGCCACCAACTTGCCTCAGGGTATTCTCATAAGCAGTTTGGATGTGCAAGGCATCTTCACTCTGTCAAAGGCCCTGGAACAATAAGCAAGATGAAACATAAATGGCAGACAAATCTAATAACAGAAGTCAATTAATTTCAACAAGAAATCTTAAGTAACTTCGAAAATTAGCTCCTCTTAGTCATCTAGGATTAGACTAACTAAATCTGAAAACTTGTCTGGTTAGCCTTCATTTGTATCCAAGGAAACATGAAACAATATGGGTTAGATTAAATGACTGCCAAGGCTCCTTCCAATTTTCAAGTACTGTGACTGTACATAGTGGGTAGAGAGGAAGAAGGAAGACTTAAACCCTACTTTTGTTGCTTAATAGATGAGTTACCCTTGGCAAGTTACCTAACCTTTATATGCTTCAGGCAACTGCCAAGAACTTTTCTAATAATCATAGATGGAGTCCAAGAGTTCATTATGATAATTGATATTATGATAATTAGGATATTGCTTCGAAATTGTTGCAAAATATTTTGAATAAACACTTTTTACTGGAAGAGGTTTTGCATTATGTCATCAATTTGTTGAAGAGTAGTGTTCCATAAGATGAAAATTGTTCATTCAAATATGAACAATAGGGCTCAGAGGCCTAAACAGTCTTGGGAACTCAAATCTGTCTCTTGTTCTGTGTCTATGGTTCCAAAAGCCAACATTGATGATTCATTCACTTTTACAGGTCATAAAGGAATTGCTTAAGAAACTAAATCCAAATCCAAAAT
Organism: Vombatus ursinus; assembly: GCF_900497805.2. Taxonomy (NCBI): domain Eukaryota; kingdom Metazoa; phylum Chordata; class Mammalia; order Diprotodontia; family Vombatidae; genus Vombatus; species Vombatus ursinus. Next base: position 34,711,129 of record NW_020954610.1, read on the forward strand.
CCAAAAGGCGTGAGTATACACTTAGGAAAGAGAATATCTTCTATTCTAGATGTATCTTCATCTCCCTTGGGATGTGGCTAAATAGATGTTAGGGAGTAATGCTGATTTGAAGTCAAATTATTTAGTAGATAAGTTCTTCAGGCTCTTATTTTCTTCTCTTAATCCTTTTTGATCACTACCATGACCTTAGATTTGTAGGTAGAATATTATTCATATCATATCAAACCTCTCATTTTACAGATAAGGAACTAAGGCCTAGAGAAGTTAAGCCAACATCCCAGAGTCACAGTGGCAGTAAGTAATGAAGCCAGGATTTGAATGTAAGTCCACTAACTTCAAATCTACCACACTTCCCACTGTACCATGCTGCTTCTTTTTCAGGGCTATTTAATTATAGTACCAGAAGATAGAATATAATTAGAAAAATATAGCTATAGGTTAGTCACCATTATTGTTTTTTTAAGTCTCATATAGAAGTAAATTGAAATGATTGTTTTCTGTGAATTTCTGTGTATCCATTCTTCCATGAAACTCCTATCTTCAGTTTTCAAAAATAACTGCATTTTGGTTTTATTTTCCCACTGTCTTTCATGGAGATGATTTCATTCTCCAAGACTGCCCATCTGGTGCCTTCTCTAAATGCTCACAGTTCACTTAAAAAAAAAAAACCCAAAACTAAACCAAGCCTACAAATGTTACATCTTTAAATAAGAGTCATCTTTCTCCTCTTTGGTTTTCCACATTCCCCTTTACAGTTAAAACATGGGAAGATTAGCAAATGAATTGTAAATTCCTGAGTGAACAAAGTAGTAATCCTTACCCCTAAAAAGGGACAGAAATGCCCTTTCCAGACTCATTCAACTTGATGCTTATTTTTGCTTTAAAGCAGCACACTATAAATAGCTGGTGAATTAGGACTCCCATATATAGCTCTTCAAAATAGTGTAGAAAACATAGTTTACAATCCTGTGAAAAGGGGAGAGTGAGGAGGGTGGGGCCAGGCAAAGATACTGTCTACCATAAAAACCTGACAGCTTCATGTAAGGGCTGTTGCTTCTAATTTAAATTCTCATTTCTTATTCTATTTTGAGATCCTCTTTGGGAATTTAGGAATGTTGAAACGTGCTGGTTATAAAGCTCTAAGTACAAAATGGTCACGCATTGCTGGAATGAGGCATGTTCTAATGGAAACAAATCACTTGTCAGTAAGCAGCTTTCAAATTTTTGAACAAAAGCTCAAAAGGGTCAGGGAAAAGAAATATCGAACAGAGGGATTTCTAGGCTCTTAAATTAACCTTGTTTGAACTAAACCCAGTCTTTTAAATGAGATTAAGTAATCTGAATGCTGCAGTAAATAAAATAGGTGGTTATGTATGCTAGGAGGAAGTAAAAACTGGTGTTGCTCAATAGCTATAAAATGGGAGTCCTTTGGAAAACTGAATTCCATTGTGTTAATGTGGCAATTAGAATTCATAATAAAGAAAAATGAAGAATGTCATCTTCACACAAGGAGAGGGAACATTATTGTGTAAATAAGAAAGCAATGTGGATCACAGAAAAGTTTTTAAAATGATGATTCACCTGGCTCATTATTTTTATTTACTCATCTTTAAAAGTGCCTACACATGACCAGAAAAATTAAGGATTTATCATTTTTCTCTAAACCTCTTCAATGCTCTAAATCCCCCAAAAAGGAATTGTGTCCTACTTGTAGAGTAATTACAGCTAAATCCATAGAAGATCAAATCTCCAACAAGGTAAAATCCTTTATTGAATGAGCACTGAAGTTCTCACAGTGCTCATTTCCCCACGAGCTGCTATGTACCTGCTGCATCATAAAGATAAGCAAACTTGTAGTTTTACGAGGGCTGTATCTTGGAATTTTCTGTTTCAGCAGTAACTCTGCCCCAATATATTTCTCCCCCTCTCCTTCAGCCTTGCCCCACCCCTGCCACTGCCTATACACTCCAACTAAAAAGAAATAGTTTAGTCTGACTTTGCCCAGCTATGTAAAGGAAAGGATAAGGGTGAAGAACAAATTGGGGAGAGTTACCAGTGTGGGCAGCTGCACTGTGTCTGACTAGGACTAGTTGTGTCTCCCTAGAGGTTATTAAGAGCAGGAATTCAAGCTGTGAAACTTACAGTTTGGCTTACTAACAAAGAAAGAACAAGAAAGTGAGTGATGGAAAATGATAATAACAACAAAAAGACTGAAACACCAAAAATATCAAAAGAAAAAAAAACAAAATTAAAAACCCAGTGCACAAGCAGACAAATTAATAGAAAGAAGAATAAATAAAACATCAAGGAGAATTCAAAGCTCTTTTTTAAAAAATAAAGAAAAATGAATCAATAGTGACAGATGAGAGATAGGAAATCCTGTGAGCTCCTCAGAGAGCATGGAATGACAAGAAGAAACCCAGAACTGTTCAAAAGAGAAATATGGAGCTAAGCTAGAAGAGTAGAGGGAGTGATCAAATTGAACTCTCTGAACATTCCCCTCTAAAAACTTTAAAATACTATATCAAATAGAATCCTGGAGCACATAGCCCACAAAAGGTTGGAGTAAGATATTTCTTGAGTCTAAAACAATTTAGATAGCCAAATAAAAGTATAGAAGAAAGACCTTAACATAACCAATAACCACAATGGTGTGGTGACTAATCTAGAGTCAGATATCCTGGAGAGTGAATTCAAGAGGACCTTGGGAAGCATTGCTCACAATAAAGCTAGTGGAGGTGATGGAATTCCAGTTGAGCTATTTAAAATCCTAAAAGATGATGCTGTTAAGCGTTGCGCTCAATATGCCAGTAAATTTGGAAAACTCAAAATCGACCACTAGATTGGAAAAATTGAGTTTACCTCCCAATCCTACAGAAGGGCAATGCCAAGGAAAGTTCAAATTACTGAACAATCTTGCTTATTTTGCATACCACCTGGGTTATGTTTAAGATTGTGCAAGTTATATATCAGCAATATGTAAAGTGAAAATTACCAGAAGAGCACACTGGTTTTCAAAGAGGCAGGAAAAACTAGAGCCCCAATTGCCAACATTTGCTGGATCATGGAGAAAGCAAAGAAGTTCCAGAAAAACATCTATTTTGGCTTCACTGACTACATGAAAGCCTTTGACTGTGTTGGCTCATAACAAAATATGGCAAGTCCTCAAAGAAATGGGAGTACCAGATCATCTTGTCTCCTGAGGAAGTATGCAGGTCAAGAAGCAACAATTAGAACTGAACATGGAACCACTGATTGGTTTAAGATTGGAAAAGGAGTATGACAAGGCTGTACATTGTCACATTATTGAAATGCCAGGCTGAATGAATCAAAAGCTAGAATTAAGGTTGCTCGGAGAAATATCAACAATCTCGGATATGTAAATGATACCACTCTGATGGCAGAAAGTGAAGAGGAATTAAGAAGCCTCTTGATGAGAATGAAAGAGAAGAGTATAAAAGCTGTCTTGAAGCTTCACATTAAAAAAAAAACAAACCTAATATCTTGGCAACTGGTCCCATAACTTCCTGGCAAATAGAGGGAGAAGCAATGTCCTATTTTATGTTCTTGGGCTCACAGATCACTACAGATGGTAATTGCAGCCATGAAATTAAAAGATACTTGCTCCTTGGGAGGAAAGTTATGGCAAATCTGGACAACATATTAAAAACAAAGAAATCACCTTGCTGATAAAGGTTTGTATAGTAAAAGTTATGGATTTTCCAGTAGCAATGTATGGCTATGAGAGTTGGTCTATAAGGTTTTGAATTGTGGTTCTAGATAAGAGTTTTGAGAGTCCTTTGGACAGCAAGCAGATCACATCAGTCAATCCTCAGAGCAATCCATTTAGGCTATTCATTGAAAGGTCAAATGCTGAAGGCTAAATACTCTGGCCACATAATGAGAAGATAAGATTCATTGGAAAAGACCCTGATGTTGGGAAAGATTGAAGGCAAAAGGAAAAGGAGATGGCAAAGGATGAGATGGATAGATGGTGTCATGGAAACAATGAACATGAACTTGAACAGACTTTGAAAGATAGTGGAGGATATGAAGGGCCTGGTCTGCTATGGTCCATGGGGTCACAAAGAATACAACATGACTGAATAACTGAACAATATAAAACAATTTAGAAGTTCAGAAGAAGGGATCTATGACACTGGGGTTGGGTGTGGCCAAGAATGCAGCATGGCAATAGCTCTACTTGTGGGCCTTGGAGGCAGCAGTAACAGCAGCCGTAGCAGTTTCAGGAGCTCTCTCCACCTAGAAACAGAAAGGAGATTGGACAACTGGTCAGAAAGAGATTACAAGGGACCCCTGCACTAGCATTGGGCACAGGACCAAGCACTGTTTGGCAAGTCCATTGCCAATTACCCAATTCCAGGTTTTAATTCCAAGGAAGAAAAGGAGCATTTGTTGTTGCAAGGGAATGGAGTCTCTACCTGGGCAAGGACCAGAACTCAGACCAGGAAAGCAGTGACTGCTCATGTACCTGGATCATACTACCTTGGAAGCATCAAAACTCACAGACCCCTAGAACTAGCTGTGAAAACAGGAGAGAAAAAAGTCTGAAGTTTGGGAAGTGATACCTCACCCCCCCCCCACCACACACACCTAAAAGCAGAGTCCAAATCTAACCTAAAGTTTAAAATCAAGAACTAGATGGTAAAAATAAATAATACAAAAAGAACATGATCATAAAAAGCTACTATAGCGACAAGGAAGTTCAAGATGAAAAGCTTCAAAGAAAAATGAAGACTGGGCACAAGCCCAGCAAAAATTCTTGGAAAATCTAAAGAAAGTTTTTTTAGACCAAAAAATTGTTTTAAAAATAAAATAAGAGTGTTAAAGGAAAAATTTGGAAATGAAATGAGAGCAAATGCAAGTAAAGTATGAATAGAGAATTAACAGCTTGGTAAAAGAGACACAAAAACTTTGAAGAAAATAACTTCTTAAAAAACAACTGGGAATTGGTGCTGCCTTCTGTAGCCTGTGCAGGCTGAGCAATGCAAGGATCTAAGACATCTCCAAAGATCTCATAATGGAAAATGCTATCCACATCCAAAGAAAGAACTATGGAGTTTGAATGCGGATTGAAGCATACTATTTGCTATTTTTTTCTTCTGTTTTTTTTTGTTTCCCCTTTCTTGTGGTTCCTCCTATTGGTTCTAATTCTTCCTTACAACATGACTAATGTGAAAATGTATTTAATAGGAATGTATATGTATAGCCTATAACAGAGTGCATGCCATCTTGGAGAGGAAGGAGTAGAAAAATTTTAAACTTAAAAGCTTACAGAAGCAATTGTTGATAAATCAAAATAAATTAATAAAAACAATTTTAAAGGAAGTGAATGGTGGATTCTTTCAATTTCTATTTTACTTAGAAAAATAGCTACACACAAAGCCTCAAAGAGAAATGTTCCTTGGACCCAAACCCAACAAGAATTCCTGGGAGAGTAAAAGAAAGATGTAAGAGTGGTAGAGGAAAAATTAATAAAAGAAGCGCAAAAATACTAAAGAAAATAACACCTTAAAAAACAGAATTAGCCCCACTTTTTTTACCATTAGGTTAATTCTGTTTTTTTAGGTATTATTTTCTTCAGTATTTTTGTGCTTCTTTTACCAAGCTGTTTATTCTCTTTTCATAATTTTCTTACATCATTGTTATTTTCTTTATGAATATTTCCTCTACCACTCTTACATCTTTCTTTCACTCTCTTAGGAATTCTTGTTGGGTTTGGGTCCAAGGAACATTTTTCTTTGAGACTTTGCTTATAATTATTTTCACATTGTTGTCTTATTCTAAGTATACGTCTTGGTCTTCCCTATCACTGTAGTACCTTTTTATGGCTAAGTTCTCTCTCTCTCTCTCTCTCTCTCTCTCTCTCTCTCTTTCTCTCTCTCTCTCTTTCTGTTTCTCTCCCTCTCTCTCTTTCTCATTTTCCCATCCTATTATTTGACTTCAAACTTTATGTTAAAATTGAACTCTGCTCACCTGGGGTTGGGGAAGCATTGTCAAACCTTCAGGCTTTTTTGTGCTGCTGTTTTCAGAGCTATTTCAAGAGGTCTGCAGGTTTTCAGTGCTTCCAAGGCTGTTGTTGTTGTTGTTGTTGTCATTGTTTTTGTTGTTGTTTGTCCTTCGTTCTTGAAGAAGGCCATGATATTAGGGAGGTGATGCTATGATGTGCAAGTGAATTAGTTTTAGGTGAGGGAGGGGTGCACAAAGTCATCAGGCTCACTTTCTCCTCTGGAGCCATCTGAGTCCAGTGGCAAGACATAGATCAGGATGACTGGAGATGGCCCTCGATGTAGTGGGAGACCTTGACCTTTTTAAGCTTATTTCTTTAACAGGTCTAAGTTTGTCCAAGGCAGTTCCCATTCAGTGATTAAGGTTAGGTAAGAAATGAGGCAGAAAATTGTGGGGAGAGGTCTAGTCACTGCTCTCCTGGTCTGTGCTCTGGTCTTTACCCAGGAAGGGCACCTGGCCCCCTGCCATTGCTGCTCTTGTCCCTGGAACTGTAACCAAGGCCTTTCCTTGCTTGTGACTGACCAGAAGTGCTCTTATAAGCCCTGGAACTGCCATCCAGAACTTTGCATAGGCAATAGAGCTGCCAATCAGCTCCAGCTGTACCCAGTGCCAGCAAAGGGTCCCCTCTAATCTTCTGTTGTCCAACCCCCTTACCATCTCTGGGCTGAGATCTCCTGAAACTGCTATTGTTGCCACTGTTACAGCTGCCTCCAAGGTTCACCACTGGTGCTGCCATGCTGCGTTCCACCCTGATTTCACAGATCTTTCCTGCCAACCTCCTAAATTGTCTTACACTGAAAAAATGTTTCATTCTGACCTTTTGTTGGCTTTAGTACTCCAAAATTTGATTGGAGGAGTTATTTTAAAGTTGTTTGAAGGGGAATATTGGGAGAGCTCAGCTGGGTTGCTACCTGTACTCCACCATCTTGGCTTCTGCCGGTCCTGTCTATGAATTCTCAGCTTGCAATCTCTTGAAAAACCTGCTGCAAGACCCCTGGCATCTGGAGTTATATAACATATCATCAAAATATACATCAGTATTTAAAAAAACCCAAGAATGCTCAATTCAACATCTAAAGTAGTGTGCCACTTTAGGGTGTCATTCATAGCAAATATACATCAACAATATATCTAATAATAATTGTACAGTGCAATACCTTTTTACTATAGATCTAAATTTCATATAGGACATGTTAAACACATATGTCAGAATAGTAGCTAGCATTGATATACTGCTTTTAGGCTTGGGAAATGTTTTACGTATGTAGTTTGAACTTTACAACAACCATTTGAAGTAGGTGCTGTCATTATCCTAGAAACTGAGGCTGAGGGAAGTTCAGTGACTCACCCAGAATTATCAATAATTGTCTAAGGTGGGATTTGAACTTGTGTCTTCCTGACTCCAAGTCTAATACATTCCACTTGCCATTTAGTTCTTATTAGCAATACATATCCAGATAATGCAAGCAAATATAAATAAAAGCAAAAAGTAATAATTATATCAATAGTCCTACAAAATAACCAAATATACAAAACAGCAACATATGTACAAATAAAGGAATTAAGAACATATGTACAGTCAATAGACTAATATTCATAATACTAGTATAAAGCAAATCAACAAGACAAAAATATAATAAAACAAAAGCATAGTCAATATGTACTTACATCAATGGACATAGGCAAAGAACATATTGCATAGTTAAATAACATTATCTTCTCTCGACATGTGTAATCCTTTCATCCGAGTCATTATAAATTAGTCTGTCACTGGTCCAATAATCCTAGTTTTCCTGTGCCCTGCTGATCTATCTGCCCTTACATTTGAGTGCATTGATGGTATGACCTGATCAGAATTCTCATAAGATCTATAGTTCTGCTTCCCTAACTCTGAACTAGCACAGAGCTCAAGCTCTCTATCAGTGGTATTATGCTCTCTGAGGTCTGCCTATAACCTAGGAATCTTTATAGCTGAAATAATGGCCAGAAAGATAATGTCTATATGTTCTTCCTCTCTTTGAACCATTCTGTAGTCTACAGTACACAAAATCTTCTTCACTTGAAATATTTATTTCTGAGAAATTGTCTGGTTTGGGTAGTTTTTTTGTGACTGACAGACAATCTCTTTCACTGAGGTGACTACCCATTAGTCTCAACTTTTGCCCACCTAACTCACCACGTGCGTTTGATCATCTATCTTTAAATAGATTTGTTGATTTTAAGATGGCTTCACATGTCTTGTCTTTCCTCTTCTGAACTTCTTAAATAATATATTATTGAATAAGGTCATTCAGTGGCTTAGAAATAGCAATATAGTTCTTAACAATTTGTAATTGTAACTGCCACATCCCAAGAAAGTCCTAAGATGTTAGAGGTGGCCAAGCCACAGGTTCTTCTGACTTTTCTGGGTTAGTACTCATATCTTGTTGAGATGCTATGTGTTCCACATGTTTAACTGAGACTTTACAAAGCCGTCACTTGACAATGCAAAGTTTTAAGCCATTTTCATCTAGCTGATTCAACACTTTTTTCCCAGTCTTTCCAGGGTCTTCCCAAAGACCCTGTCATCAAGGTACGCAGACACTTGCAGGTTGTTCATATAGCCAAGTATTTCCTTTCCTTATCTTTCCCCCTAAAATCTCCCCCTCTTCTACCCTCTCTTATTGTAGAGGATGACATTGTTCCTCTAGGCCTTCAAGCTCACAGCCTAGAATTTTTCCTAGATTCCTCACTCTTTCTTGCTCCCTATATCCAAGTTGTTGCCAAGGACTTGTCAATTTCACAATTGCAACATCTCTTGTTGCTCTCTTCTCTCCTCTGAAACTGCCACTACTCTGGTATAGACTCTCATCACCTTAGGCCTGGACTACCACAATAGCCTACTCTAATCTATCCTCTATTCAGCTACCAAAGTGATTTTTCCTACAGTGTAAGTCAGATCATGCCCCCCCCAACCAATAAATTCCAGTGACTTTCTATTGCCTCTGATATCAAATACAATTTATTCGTTTGCAGTTAGCTTCCCCCCCCTCCTTTCCAGTCTTCTTACACCTTACTTTCCAACACGTACTCTTCTATCCAGTGGTACTGGTCTCCTTGCAGTTCCTTGAACAAGACATTTCATATCTAGGCTCCAGGAATTTTCTCTGACTGTCTCTCATGCCTGGAATGCTCTTCCTCCTCAACTCTGCTCACTGGCTTCCCTGGTTTTCTTTAAGTCCCAACTAAAATTCCATCTACTACAAGAAGTCTTTCCCAACCCCTGTTAATTCTAGTGCCTTCTGTATTTCTTGTTTAGCTCATTTGTGCATATTTCTCTGCATGTTGTCTCCCTCATTAGATAGTGAGCTCCTTGAGGGCAAGGACTGTCTTTTGATTCTTTTTATATTCCTAGTGCCTAGTGCCTACTAGGCATTACTAATTGACTGACTGAGTGACTACTTTCTCCATCAGTCTTTGGAAAGTTGTATGTATCTCTAATATGTCTCGGGGCATAAATTCAAATGGGTAAAATCTGCCTTTGCAGATTAATGAATGAATAGATGGAAAAATATTTATTAAGCACACAATATATACCAAAAACTGTGCTAAGCACTGGGGAAACAAATAGAAAAAGTAAGATAATTCCTGCTCTGAAGGAGCAGGGATTATCTAATTGGAGAAATAACACATAAAACAAGGTTCAGCTGTAGGGTAAATGGAAAGAACCAGAAGTGCTAAGTGTGATGTAAAAGAGAGGATGACAAAATCTTTCAAAAAAAATTTTTCATGCCTTTTAAAATCCGTTCCCTCCCCCAACTACTACCCTCACTTCGAACAAAAAAAAAAAATAAACAAAATACTCTTATTATGTTTACATGCATAGTCCATCAAGACAATTTCTTACATTGGCCATGCTTGAACAGGACTGACTTTCTTCTTTAGGGTCAGGAGCAATGGAGACATTTTACTGATGCCTCCCACTTCGTCCAGTTTGTAAAGTATGTCAGCGCCTATCAGAGATACACTAAACAACTAGGTTGCAGATGTTTCAAGTTTGGGGGTGGATCCAGTGTCAATTTGGACATTTGGGTGGTGATACTAGATTGTGCTACATACAGGACCATATAACACCCCTCACTAAGGACAGGTGGCCACTCCTATTTCAGCTCATCTCCAAATGGCAAAATAACACTCTATCATATCAGAGTAAAAGGTTTGCCCCTACTATATCAGAGAAACTCTATCATATCTACCATGCAATATCTAACATATCAGAGTAAAGAGGTTTGTTCATTAACAGCTACATCATTATGCATCTTGACTGCCTGTGCCAGTTAGGTGGCTCAATGTATAGAGTACTAAGCCTGGAGTCAGTAATACTCACTCATCTTCCTGAGTTGAAATCTGGCCTCAGACACCCTGGACAACTCACTTAACCCTTTTTACCTCAGTTTCTGGAGGCAAAATGATCTGGAAAATGAATTGTAAATGAGTTATAAAATGAACTGGAGAAGGAAATGACAAATCACTCCAATGTCTTGGCCAAGAAAACCCCAAATGGGTTCAAAAAGACTTGGACACCACTGAAACAACTAAAAAACAAATCCACACCAGATGTCTAATCTCAAAGAAGCAATGCCTGTGACAAATCAATGCTACCATTAAAAGGGGAAATTATGTCTTATCCAGTGGTTTTTTGATGGACTTATTTTGGACATAGCTCTGGCTGATCCTCTCTGATACTTTCTTATTTCTTTCCCAGAACAAAGTTGCCTTAGTCTCAAGGTATTTGCTCCATTGGTGGGCTCCATACACCTTGGAGGAGTTGTTCTAGTTCCCCAAACACACAGAGTTTAGTACAGAAATACATTAAATTCAACAGAGAGATAAGGTATGTCCCCATCCTACTCTTCATCGAAGCATAAATTCAAAAGGTAATTTCTTCCTTTCCTTTCTAATTTGTTTATGATATGACTTTTTGCATCCAAATCACATATCCATTTGTAGTTTATCTTCATACAAGATGTGAAGTATTGATCTAAATATAAATTCTACCAGACTGCTATTCAGTTTTCTCAGAAGTTTTTGTCAAATAGTGAGTCCTTCCCAGTACCTGGGATCTTTGGGTTTGACAAATACTATGCTACTATGTTTGCTCCTGTAGGTTGTGTTTTTAATATGTTCTATTGATATATTGTTCTCTCCTTTTAAAAATCAGTTTTAATGATTACTGTTTTGTAGTACAGTTTGAAATTTAGTATTCTACTTTTCCACTTCTTTTTATTATTGCCCTTAAGATGTTTGTTTTTTCACATGAGGGTGATGTTTTAATTTGTGAGTGGACTGGGTTTAAGTGAGGCAGAGCTGTGCAAAGTCATCAGAGTCCAGTGGCAAGACAAGAGTCAAGACAACTGGCAATGACCCAGGATGCAGTGGGTGACCTTGGCCTTTTTGAGCTAAAGTCTTTCCCAGGTCTCAGTTTGTCTGAGGCAATGCCCATTTAATCACTAAGGGGTAGGTAAGAATTGAGACAAAAGATGGCCTAGTTTACCATCACAAAAAGTATCATAGAATCTAAGAGGGGAAGACCCTCAGAATTTCTGGCCAGAACAGAAAACAAATGGCTATTCTACAAACAAGACATCATCTCTCAGCTCCAATCATTTTCTCTGACTGTCTCTCATGCCTGGAATGCTCTTCCTCCTCATCTCTGCCGTATGGCTTCCCTGGCTTCCTTTGAGTCCCAACTAAAATCCCATCTTTTATAAGAAAGCTTTCCTAATCACTCTTAATTCAGTGCCTTAAATATAGAAGAGTAACTGTAACAGTGGGGAAATAAACTGCTTCACTTCTAAGATTATGAGTATCAGGCAAAATCCCTCTTTTCTACAACATTTTTATTTATGAAGATGGAGATGGGAGCAAAGAAAGGAAAAATTACAAGAGATTATGATGGAGGGAAATACAAAACTAATAATTATAATTGTAAATGTAACTGAAATAAATGCATCAATAAAACAAAATAAGAGCAGAATGGATTAGAAAACAGAATCTGAAATTATGTTGTCTACAGGAAACACATTTGAAACTATTTAACATAATGCCAGAAATGCTGGCGACAGCAATAAGATAAGAAAAAGAAATTGAGGAAATAAACATAGACAAATATGAAACAAAATTATTGCTTTCTTCAGATGATATGATAGTCAACTGAAATTAAATGAAAGTTCCAAGACATAAGACAAATTCAAATCATTAGCATTTCTATATCTAAACAACAAAACTTAGCAGGAAAAGAAACTCCATTCAAACTAATTGCAGAAGCTATAAGATACTTGGAAATATATCTTTCAAGGTTCACCAAAGGACTACCTCAATCTAACAACAAAACATATTTTTGCAGATAAAGACAGACTTAAATAGACAAACATTAATTGTTCATTGGTGGATTGAGTCAATATAATTAAAATGACAATATCAACTAAAATTATTTGTTGCTTGATTGAAACTCCCCGATGTCTAAGATCTTAAGAGTAATAATGAAAAAGAAGAGGAAAAGAATAGGGTCTCTCATAACCAAATTTCAAACTGTACTAAAAAGTGAGAGCCCAGTTGAGGTTATGAAATATAAATCTATAGTGAATCTAGTCAGAACAGTTCCATACTACCCCACAAATATACCGCTTCCATATTTGTGAATTCTCAAATTCCCCCTTATCTAATCATAATTTGTTGTCATTCCACCACTCTACCTTGCAAACCTAATCCTTGTTCTTGATCCTCACTGTGAACTCCAATCCCTTGACCCCTAGTTCTATCCTAGGCCATCTCTCCTGCTCTGGTTTCACTCTCTTCTCTTCCTCATCTTGACTCCTTGGAGAAGCAGTTCAAATATGTACTGTTCTCTTCTCTCTTGCCCTTGCACTTGCCCCATGAATCTTGCTCTGCCAAGATTGAGACTTATATTACCCCAATATCTCCTGCCTTCACTCCTATTCACATGCTGCTGAATGAAGACAAAGAAAATCATGAAGTTGCTGACTGTAAACACTACAAATTTATGCTGCATAATCTCAACCAGGCCCTTATAGTGGCAAGGCAATCTTTTTATACCTCCCTAACTTTTTCACTATTCCATTCACTATGGTGGCTTTTCCAAAACTTTTCTTCCCTCTTCAAATCCTCTATGGCTCCCCCCCCCCGAGAATAGAATCTGTCTTGTCTCCTATCCTGAAAAAAAAAATTCTCTTGATCTTTCCATCCCCAGTAACTATCATTCCATATCTCTTCTGCCCTTTGTATCTAAAATAGAAAAGGCCCACTATAATAGATGCCTACACTTTCTCTCTTCTCACTCTCCTCTTAACCCCTTACAATCTAGTTTTCAACCTTATCATTCCACCAAAATTCCTTTCTCCAAGGTTATTAATGATCTCTTAGTTGACAAATCCAATGGTTTCTTCTCTGACCTCACTCACTTTGACCTCCCTATAGCTTTTGATACCCCATGATGTCATTGGTTCTCTTTGAAAATGAAGAATGAAAAACAGAACTAGAAGTCATCCTGGACTCCTCACAATCTCTTAACCACCCCCACTCCCCATATCCAATCTGTTGCCAAAGCCAGTTTATTTAACCACTGCAACATCTCTCCAATAGGTTTCTCCAATTCCCTTCTCTGACACTGCCACCACTCTAGTGAAGGCCTTCCTTCATGCCTGGACTATTGCAATAGCCTGCTTGCCTCAAGTCTTTCCCCACCCAAATCTATCCTCCGTTTAGTGATTAAAGTGATTTTCTTAAAGCACAGGTCCAATCTTCTTACCTCCCTACTTAATAAACTCCAGTGGTTTCCTATGTGCCTCCAGGAACAAGTATAAAATGTTCTTTTGACATTCAAAGCCCTTTATAACCTAGCTCCCTTCTGTCTTTCCAGTCTTCTTAAACCTTACTCCCTGTCCCATACTCTTTGATCCAGGGCCACTGGCCTTCATACAGTTCAACAAATGAAACACTCCACCTCTGGACTCCAGGCATTCTCTTTGGCTGTCCCCTATACCTGAAATGCTCTCCTTTATTTACTCTAACTACTGATCTCCCTGGCTTCTTTTAAGTCCCAACTAAAAATCCTACCTTCTATTGGAAACCTTCCCCAACCTATCTTAATTTCAGTGCTTTCCCTCTGTTAACTATTTCCATTTTATCCTATACTCAGCTTACTTTGTACATATTTGTTTGCATATTTTCTCCCCTATTCAATTTTTAGCTCCCTGAAGGCAGGTACTGTCTTTTCCTTCTTTTCTATACCCAGTACTTAGCACAGTGCCTGGGTTAGAGCAAGGGCTTAATAAATAATGGATTGATTGATCTCCAGTCCTACAGTGCCTAGAACATAATAGGCCCTTAATAAATGCTTGTTAATTATAGTTTCCTGGTCCCTAAAGCATACAGTCCAACTGGGAGAGATCCAATTTTATAAAATGTCAAGGAATAAAAGCAAAGACCATTTTTAACCCATTTTTTTCTCCTTTGGAATTTTCCTATGTTGTAATTCCCTAGCTGGGATGTACAGGTGTTCAGAGATTAGTACTTCGCATGTGAGGGCATTCTGAGACTTTTTAAGGCTACTTTCCACCTTCAGTAATACACCTACCACCCAGCTCTCATCTGTGGCTCCAAGGAGCTGTAGCATTCACAGTGGCCACAGCCAGTAAACCAATTCAACTGACAACTAAACAAGAATGAGGGTGACCAAGGGGCCTCAAACCTGTCAGTGAGTTAGGGGGATGTCTACTCCAAGCATGTGAAGACTTGCCCAGCAGAATAAGTAGATGTAAACAATTTGTTTCAAAGGGCCATGAAGGTGGCAGAAAAAGGTGTTGAATGCTTAGAGCTTAGTTAGACATGAAAGACACCAAGGTCTTCCACTGCATCCCTAGCCATCACCAGTCATATTGACTTTTGTCTTGCCACTGGATGTCAATGACTCCACAAGAGAGTGAGGTTGATGACTTTGAACAACTTTGCCTCACTTAAATTTGATTTATGCATGAATCAAAAGATATCATTTATATCATTTTACCATTTTCACCTACTTCAAAGCCCTGTGGTGATGGACAAATGATGAAACAGTAGGTATGAATACACTACAGTCACCCCCCGGCACACAGGTGGCCAAGTCCATAGGGTCATCTTCTCATTGGATTCAAGCAATGGTAGAATTCAGCAACTTCCTGGGTGTCTGAACAGTCTTTTTAAAGGACCACATTGCTCACCTCCTGGCATTAAGAAAGGGTTAGAAAATGTGCCCTAAAAATTGTCTGCTTGACCTAACATAATCTTAGCCTGCTTTCTATAGCAGGCAGGTATCCTACACTGTGGTCAACACACACACACACACACACACACACACACACACACACACACAAAATACAAAACCTTTTAGTTTCATGATGGCATGCTTTCATAGGTTCTGGAAAATGGAAAATGTTCTCACACTTTTCCAGTCACCAGTGGAGTGAAGCAGGACTGTGTCCCTGCTCCCATGCTTATTAGCATGATGTTTTCAGCAATGTTGTCAGATGCCTTCAACAAGGATGAAAATGGAGTCAAGGTCAGCTACTGCACTGATGGTAAATTATTGAACTTGAAAAGGCTACAAGCCAAGACTAAAGTGGAGGGAGAGTTGGTACATAACTTTTTGTTTGCAGATGATTGTACATTCAATGTGGCCTCTGAGGCTGAGATGCAAAAAAGTATGGATCAATTCTCTGCTGTTTGTGCTAATTTTGGTTTGACAATTGATACCAAGAAAACAAAGGTTCTTCACCAGCCACCACCATACCATCCATACATGGAACTATTGATTACAGCAAATGGAGAAATTTTGAATGCTGTGGATAAATTTACTTACCTACTTTCCAAGGATGTACACATTGCCAGAGTTAGCTCAGTGTTTGGGAGGCTCCAAAGGAAAGTAAGTGTGGGAGAGAAGAGATATTAGACTGATTATCAAACTGAAGGTCTTCAGAGCTGTTCTGCTGACTTCATGGTTGTGTTCCAATGTAACATGGACATTCTACCAGTGCTAAGCCAGTAAACTGAATCACTTCAATTTGAATTGTCTTGGGAAGATTCTGAAGATCATCTGACATGATAAGGTACCGGACAATGAGGTCCTTTCTTGAGCTGACCTGCCAAGCATTCAAACCTTCCTGCAGAGAGCCCAACTTCGATGGGTTGCCAATGTTGTTCAAATGCTAAATGTATGTTTGCCTAAAGACTATTTATGGAGAACTCACACAAGGCAAGCACTCACCAGAAGGTCAAAAGAGGCATATGTATAAGAGACTCTCAAGGTCTCTCTGAAGAACTTTGGAATCAATTATGAGATATGGTAGACACTGCCACAGTACCTCCCAGCATGGAGTGCCCAATTCAAAGAAAGTGCTGTGCTCTATGAGTGAAGCAAATTGCAATAACTTAAAAGAAATATGAGATGACCCAATTTAGAAACATCTTCACTCCAAAATAGTCCTTATGCTCAAAATGATTAAATTCTATTACATCTTCAAGAAGAGCACAGTCCGATAGAATGTCAATTTCATGATGGCATGGATTTACACTTAAGAAACGCTTGGTAATTTTTTTTATTGAATTGAATTCTTTTGCAAGGTAACTATTTGTAGTTTTATTTTCAATCCAGTCAGATACTGAGTCATTACCAGGGAGTGGGTTCCTAGGGAGGAAGTAAGCTTCCAGCATGTTCTGCCAACTAGAGTGTGTTTTATGATTTCTAACTAGTCCTATGATTTCTTAAGAATAAAACAGCAAAGATGAGTCTGAGGAACTAGATGACAAAATAGTCATCAATTGTGGCATTCTTCCGGAAAATTTGAATAGCATGATTACTTAATAAACACTCAAAACTAATGTCATTGTGACCCATGGCAAAAAAAAAAAAAAAAACCCACAACCAACCACATAAATAAAAAGAAGCAAGCCTTGGAACTGCTAGTTACAGAAACTTGGCAGCTGGTTGAATTCCTTAAGGTACTGCAAGATGATGCAGTGTACCAGCATCCAGGATTGAAATGTTTAGACCAAGCAAGGAGAAAATTCAAATCTCAGTTCCTTCCCTGAAGCTTTGAGGCAGTATTTAAGGCCAAGTGCAAAACAGAAAGGGCTATGTCACCTCTTCTATATCACCCTACATTGTTTAAAATAAATTCACATTTGTGATGCAACTTTCTGGCAACAGGTAGAAGAAGGTGTGTCATGTGGGAATGTGACCCATTTATTAAATACTTAAATGCTTTCACATATGGATAGGAGTTTCCCAACAGTTGACTGACAGGTTCAGCTTCTCAAACTGTGCTAGGCCTATGGAGGCTTAATGACTTTTGTTGTTGTTGTTGTTGTTTTATTTTGTTTTGTTTTGGGATGTTTTTGTTTGTTTTTGTTTTTTCTTGAAGAATGGTTGACTTACTACACAAGTTACTTGCAAAGGAATGTCCATCTTGTTCTCTACTGATCATCTCATGCCAACAGGGCATGGAGTTTCCTGTAGTTGCCTTCTACCTTCTCAAGCCACTGTAACAATCTTATACCCATCCTGGTCCCCTTAACCTTTGGAAAACTACAGTTTTGAAACTGGATAACTTGATAAAAGAGTGAAGTCACCTAGGTCCTGGTTATAAATGTGTAACTAGTGCATTTTCTGAATCGCCAAAGTTTATCCCTGCTGTAACTCTGAAAGTTTAACAGCAGAGTAAAGATACAAAGTGTATATAATTGGTATAATGCTGTGCCCAAGTATTTCAGATCTAGCAGATCAGACACCACCTCAGATTATTTAAGGGTCATTCTTTTTTTTTTTCAAAACAGCATTGCCAACCATACCATTTAAAATTTTTGCTGTTTTTTGTCTTTTATAAACTATTAGTCAGTCAAAAAGTATTTATTAAGTACTTGTTATATGCTAGGCACTGTACTGAGTGCAGAGGATACAAAGAAAAGCAAAAGATAGCCTCTAATCTCAAAGAACTTACAATCTAATAGGTGAGACAACTTGAAAATAACTATGTGTAAGCAAGATATATGTGGCATAAACTAGAGATAATTAAGAGAGGGAAGGCACTAGCATTAAGGAGGTCCATACAAAGCTTCTTGTGCTCAGAACTCAGCTCTTAATCAGGCTGTTAGTATCTTTTATTTTTAAATACTTTATTCACTGTTTTTTTTTAATGCTACAATCACTTCTCGATAATCTATACCTATGATCCACTCTCTTTGGGGGGGGAGGTCAGATGTGATTTTATTGGTGTTGAGAACTTTCAATGTGGAAAATCCTTTCAT
Source organism: Vombatus ursinus (assembly GCF_900497805.2). NCBI lineage: Eukaryota > Metazoa > Chordata > Mammalia > Diprotodontia > Vombatidae > Vombatus > Vombatus ursinus. The sequence continues at coordinate 34,729,498 of NW_020954610.1, forward strand.
CAATGCAAACTAGCAATTTATTTGTTAATTATAGTCTTAGAAAGTTGCTGGGGACATTGAAAGGTTAAGTGATTTCCCCATGGTCATGAAGCTAGCATATTGACTGGCTTATAGTGGGCACTTAACAAATACTTGTTAAATTAAGTTGACTGTGATAAGGGCAGGACTTGAACTCAAATGTTTTTGACTCCAAGGCTAGACATCTGCTCATGCTGCCTCTTCCTCCTTCATATTAACAAACACAACCATCACAACAGAACAATAAAGCAAAACCATCCAATACAGAAACCAAGGTGAAAAAAATATATAACAGTCTCTGTCCATAGTCTATCACCTCTCTGCAGAGAGAAAGGCAGCATGATCTAGAATCTGCCATGTAGAAACAGTATTAATTATTTCCCAGTACCTTTACAAGACTATCAATGGTCTAGAATAAAGTGAAAGGATGCCATGATAGCAAAAGATTCCTTCAAAACTTTATTTGACTCTACTATGTATAAAGTGTCATACAGTATTTTGTGTAAGATTAGAAGAAGTAGAAGACATGTTTCCTATTCTCAAAGAGCTTAAAGTTTTGTATGGAAACAGACATATATACAAATATCCTCAAAATCTTAAAAAAAAATTCACAAATTCTAAGCTTCTAATCTAATTTCTGTTTATACAGTGCTAAATACACAGAGATTTGCTACTGTACCTTTCTTCATTATTATCCCTAAAATATTCCCAAATCAAATCATAGGACTTACACCTAAGTGGAACCTTAGTAAATATCTAGTCCATTCCTCTCATCATGCGGATGTGGAAGCTACAACTTGTCTAAGGTTTCAGAGATAGTAAGAGGCAGAGCCAAGATTCAAACAATAGGTCAAACTCACATCTGCCAACTCCAAATCCAATGCTTTTGCTATAGTACACCAAAAAGGATTAGGAAAGAATTTCACTGCTGAGACCAGCATAAGCCACTCATAAATAGATATATCAAATAGTGGTTATATGCTTATTGAATACCTATTATGTGATTTTTTTTCCTATATACAGCTGTGCATGCACATGCTGTTTTGTTTGATCCAGGAAGTTCAGAAGATTGTCTGATTTGGTAAGGACTTTGGTATGTTATCAGGAGTTTATATATTCTTCTTACTGTATACAAATTATCCATATTGTACATTGATTTGAAACTGTATTTGTCCAGATGGATAGCAGTCAAAGTTAACTGTGTCCACAAAAATATAGCATGTAAAAGTTTCAATTCACCATATATGAATACCTTAATTTAATATGTCATGTTCTTTGGGTGCATGGTAGAGGATGGAAAAGGGCAAGTGGCACTTTTAGCAAGAAAACAGTAAATCCCTTCTAACAGCTAACATGGTCGTAATTCTCCCTTTTATTTTTAATGATCTTATATACATTGCCATGAATTATCTGAAGCTCTTAATCCTTGGAAGCTCTCTAGATTTCTCCTATGGTATTGTTTAATTTCTTTTTTTCTTTTTTTTTTAATGAGGCAATCAGGGTTAAGTGACTTGCCCAAGGTCACACAGCTAGTACGTGTCAAGTGTTTGGTCTGAGGCCGGATTTGAACTCAGTTCCTCCTGACTTCAGGGCCGGTGCTCTATCCACTGCACCACTTAGCTGCCCCATATTATTTAATTTCTGATGATATATTTGTTGTCTTTGAAATCCCTTAATCATAAGTTGAAGAGACAATCCATTTCCTTTTTCTCTAGGCCATTAGCCTCAAATGCCAGTATGGTGTCCAAATGTAGTGAGAGAGAAGGCTTTATGTTATCTCAAGGCTCCTGGAAATAGAGATTTGCTATTCCACAGCTTAAGAGATTTTATTAAAACTGTTAACCTAACATTGTGCCAGGCAGTTAGAAATATAACTTAAAACTGAAAGGCTTAAGCTGAAGTTGGATTAGCAAAGATGTCTCATTCACTAATTGGGCTTGGTTCAATAATGTCAAACAAATTGAAAATCATGGCTTCTATTCCCAATTCTATCCATGCCTCTTATGTAACATGGAGGGTTCTCAGATGCATTCCTAAAGATATGGAAGCGAAGTGTCAGATTCACTTCTTTTATTGAATGCCACTTGAATTGTATCTGAAATATTTTGTTTTCCCATTCACTCTTCCAGTGAGTAAACTCGCTGGTCTGGGGAAGATACCAAATAGAGCCACAGCACACAAGAAGTCTGGATGAGAAGATACACGCACAACATAATTGTCTCTTCTGGCTGCCTTCCCAGTTAACCAGCCTATTGGTAAAGCAAACAAAGGTAAAGATTTCCCCCAGGAAACTCACATATTGATACTTTCCCATCTCTATACACTAAGGACTGACTTAATGTAGAGGCTAGGGAACCTAGCATAAATATTCCCCCTTCTTCTAGCCCTTAACTTCGTCCTAACTCTTTTTCTCTACTCAGAGGTGTAGGGAAACACAATTTTGTTATTGTTTCTTATTGTTGTTATGTATTTAAAAAAACCAAACAAAACCTTTGGAAGCCAGTTACATTAGCAGTAGTTACTCCTCCTCATGTAGACCTTAATCACTGGTACAAACATTTTCAGATGTGGCCATTGTATCTGATGTTTTTACATGATTGTTGTTCTTGGTCACAATCAAAAGTTCAATCTTGGTATGTGAGAAGAGCATGAAATGATCATGATGAATGGAACATTGTTTAAAAAAAGAAATGTGTTGTGTAATGACATTGAATGGTGAAATCAGTTAAACATCTTTATTCTTTTGTTTGTAGCTAAATGATTACCATGACACCTACACATAATTAACCTCAGATGATTACCTGATATGTCCTATGGCCTTTGACTTGGTAATCCATGAGACTCCACTATTTCACATAATAAAAAGGGGAAAAAATGTCAAGCCAATGAAACAAATAAAATCAATCTCACATTTTAAACTATTTAAACTATTCTAGAAGAATATTTCAGAATATATTTAAGCTAATGTAGTTCTGAATTGATATTTGTGAGAAATTATTATCTGTGTAAAATCCAGCTTGTGAATTTAAACTGGGGAGAAAGCTCATCAACCATGTTGTACCTGTAGACAGTGTCTGAGTTGCAGAGCCTTGGCTTCTGGTACAGGAACACCAAGACAATTTTCAGACCCTTTGGAGTTTGGAGGGTTATATGGCATGTGAGTAGATAAAATATCCTTCTGCTTTGTTTAGATGAACCAAAGCCCTGTATAAATATATTGCTTTCTTTATAAAGTCCATGCTGGCAGAAAATTTTCTTTCAACTATAATGGAAATGTCCTATTTCCTTGCCAATTGAGGGAAAACTAAAGTATTCTAACAAGATTATTGAATTGAACAAAATTTAATTATAGTGAATATACTAAAACTAACCAAAGAAGTGGAGCCAAGATGGTGGAATAAGGACAGCCAACCAATTAAACTCACCCAACATTCATCTCCAAACAACTTTAAAATAACTCCTCAAATCAAATTTTGGAGCAGCAGAGCCAACAAAAAGTTGGGGTGAGTTATTTTTCCAGTCTAAGAAAATGACAGTTAGGCAGGAGAAGTCTGTTACATCAGGGAGAAGGTCTGGTAGAACCTGTCCAGAACCCATAACACCTGGTGGTTTTAGCAATAGCAGCAGCTTTGGTAACTCTCAGCCCAGAGATGGTGAGAGGGCTGTACAATGGCTCAGAAGAGATTACAGTGGACCCTTTGTGGGCACTGGGTGTGATTGGTGCTGATTGGCAACACTATTCCCCATACAAAATTCTAAGTTGCTGTTCCATCACAGTGAGGAGTGTTCATGGTCAGTTACAAGAGAGCAGAGGCCCTGGTTACAGAAGCAAAGCAGAGAGAAGTGCTAGCAAGTGCAGCTGCAGGAGACTAGGAACCCTTTCTTGGTTTAAAAAAAAAAAGAGTGAAGATCAGGACAGCAGTGAGCACACCTCTTCCTGGATCACACCACTTTGGAAGCACCAAAAACTTACAGACCCCCAGAGCTAGCTTTGAAAACAGTAGCACGAAATTCTGGTGCCAAGATGACAAAATGAGGAAGGAGCTCTCTAACGCTCTTCAGAATTCTCCAAACAACCTTAAAAAACACCTCAGAACTAATTCAGGAGCAAGGGAGCACCTTACCAGCATAGCAGAAACTCTGTCTCACTTCAGTGAGAGGGGAGTTACTGTGACAGCAGCAGCAGGCCACTATAGGGGCCCGGTAGCAAGGCCCTGAGCCCCAGGGCAATTAACCAGCATGCAAGCCAGCAGCCCAAGAGAGAAGCCAGAAATCTCAACTAGCAGCATAGAATGGCCCCATGCCCAGTGCAGGCCACCAGCGAGGCCCTCAACCCATTGCTGATGAGAAAGGAGACGCCAACCCTGGGGCCAGCCAGCAAAAAGATCCTGCCTCCATAACAAGCCAGTAGTAAGGCACCACCCCCAGAGCAGGGCAATGGGGAAGTACCACCCCTAGTAGAAGCCAGCAGGGAACAACCCTCTCCTTCCTCCCACATACACTCCAATATAAGCAAGTGGTTAGGCCCCGACGCCCAGTGAAAACCAGCATGGAAGATGAAGACATAAATACAGATGAAGACAAGGATGTGAAAACAGCTACCAAAAAAAGAAAAGCCTTAAAGGAAAATCCTAATTAGACCCAAACCCAACAAAAAATTCTTGGAAGCATTAAAGAAAGAGAAAAGAATGGTAGATTGAAAATTGGAAAAAGAAATTAGAGTGATATAAGAAAATTACAAAAAGAGGATTAAGAGTTTGGTAGAAGAGACTCAAAAAATACTGAAGAAAAAAACAGTGTAAAAAAAAGAATTAGCCTAATGCTAAAATGCACAAAAATGCACTGAAGAAGGGGAAAAACCTACTTAAAGAGCAAAATATGTCAAATAAAAAAGGAGGTACAAAAATTCACTAAAGAAAATAACTCCTTAAAAATCAGAATTGCAGAGTCAAGATGGCTGAGGAAAGGCAGGGACTTGCCTGAGCTCTCCTAAATTTCTACCCAAACAACTTTAAGTTATTTCCTCAAAATGAATTCTGGACCAGCAGAACCCACAAAAGGACAGGGAGAAACATTTTTCTCTCCCAAGACATGTTAGAAAGTCAGCAGGAAAAGTCTGTTACACCAGAGTGAGACTGGAGCACAGTTTAGTGCAGTGTTCTAGCAAAACAGCAGCAGACCTTTGAGGCAACCAAATCAACTGTGGCAGTGTCTTCTGGAGCTCTCAGTCCATAGAAAGAAAAAAATAGAAAAAAATGAGGAATATCCCATTGGAAAAACAACTCACCTAGAAAATAGATTGAGGAGAGATAATTTAAGAAATATTGGAAAGCCATCATCAAAAAAAGATCCTAGACATCATGTTTCAAGAAATTATCAAGGAAAACTGCCTGAATATTCAAGAACTAGAGGGTAAAATATAAATTGAAGGAATCCCCTGATCACTTCCTGAAAGGGATCCCAAAATGAAAACTCCTAGGAATATTATAGCCAAATTCCAGAGCTCCCAGATCAAGAAGAAAATGCAATAGCAAACAGTCAGAAAATTTTTTTTTAAATGGTCAGGATCACACAAGATTTAGCAGCTTCTACATTAAAGGAGGGAAGGCAAAGGATCTAGGCTTACAACCAAAAATCACCTACCCAGGAAAACTAAATGTAATTCTCCAAGGGAAAATGGATATTTAATGAAATAGAGGATTATCAAGCATTCCTGATGAAAAGATCAGAGCTGAATAGAAAATTTGACATTCAAAAAGAAGACTCAAGAGAAGCATAAAAAGCACTCAATAAAGTTAAACTATTTACATTCCTGTATGGGAAAATGATACATAAAACTCCTAAGAAATTTACTATTATTAAGGTCGTTAAAAGGAGTTTATATAGAGGGCATGGGTGTATATTGATTTTCTTGAAATGATCTCCAAAAATAAATGAAGGAAGGAGAAAGATGAATGTCCTGGGGAAAGGGGGAGGAGTAAAACAGGGAAATTTTTCTCAAATAAAAGAAGCATATAAAGAAGAGAGGAAAACAAGGGTGTGGCAGGAAATACATGAACTTCACTCTCATTAGAACTTGTTTAAAGAAGAAAGAAGCTATAGATAGATTGATGGATGGCCCTGCAGTTGTGTATAGAAATGTAATTTACTCAATAAGGAAATAGGAAGGGAAGGAGATAAGAGAAAGAGGGAGATAATAAAGGATAGGGCAGATTAAGGGAGATGATAGTTAGAAACAAAATAGACTTTTGATGAGGCATAGGATTAAAAAAAGAGACAGAGATAGAGACATTAACAGAGAGACAAAAAAGTAGATAGAGAGAGGAAGAAACAGATGATAACAGGATGGAGGAAATACACATTTAGTCCTCATAACTGTGAGTTGTGAGATAATCAGTGAAACTACATTTTGCTAAAAAGTTCCATAGATGATAAAGTAATATAAAAATTTCTATAGCAAGTTTTTCTGATAAAGACCTCATTACTCAAATTTATACTGAGTATACAACTCAGGCAAATTTTTAAAAATAAGAGCAATTCCCCAATTGATGAATAGTCAAAGAATATAAGTAGGCAGTTTTCAAAAAAAGAAATCAAATCTATATCTATAGTTTATATCTATATAGATTAAGTATTTCTATATCCTAAATATATATGTATATGTATATATAAGTCATATGAAAAAGTGCTCTAAATCACTATTGATTATAGAAATGAAAATTAAAATAACTCTGAGATATCATCTTACACCTATCAGAAATGATAAATGCTGAATGAGATGAAGGGGAAATAAAAGATACACTAAGGAATTGGCAGAGTAGTGGACCAACTGGACCAACCATTCTGGAAAACAATTTGAAACTATGCCCAAATGGCTATAAAACTGTGCATACCCTTTGGCCCAGCAATACCATTACTACATTTATATCCAAAAGAAATTAAAGAAAAAGGAAAGGGATGTATTTGTACAAAAATATTTACAGCAGCTTTTTTGTGCTGGTAATCAAGGGGATGCTCATCAGTTGGGGAATGGCTGAATAAGTTGTGGCATATGGTTGTGATGGAATGCTATGGTGCTTTAAGAAATGACAAATGGGGTGGTTTCAGGAAAACATGGCAAGACTAATATGAACAAAGTGAAGTGAGAAGAACCAGGAGATCATTGTGCATAGTAGCAGCAATGTTGCAATGATGATCAATTGTGAGGCTTGGCTACTCTGATCGATATAATGATCCAAGACTATTCCAAAGGATTTATGATGAAAAAATGCTATCCACAGGGGCAGCTAGATGGTGCAATGGATAGAGCTCTGGCTTTGGAGTCAGGAGGACCTGAGTTCAAATCCAGCCCTTGACACTTACTAGCTATGTGACCTTGGGCAAGTCACTTAACCTTACCAAAAAGTAAAAAACAAAAATGCTCCCCACTACCAGATAGAGAACTAATGAACTTTGAGGGCAAACTTAAGTATAATTTTCTCATTTTCTTTATCCTCCTTGCCTTTTTTTGAAATATGGCTTATTTGGAAATATGTTTTGCTTGATTTCACATATATAGTTGACATTGTATTGCTTGCTTTTTCTGAGGGTAAGGGAGTGGTGAGAGAGAGAGAGAGGGAAAAAAATTGAACTCAAAATTTAAAAAGGAATGTTTCAAATAAATAAATACTAAATAAAAAAACAAAAAATCAAGCAAAAAAAGGTATACTTTCTAATTAAGATAAATATATTGTCAACTATAAAAACACTCTGCAAATGAAATTATTGGATAAATGGAAAAAATAAAACAAAACTAACCAACAAACATGAAGTAGAATTGCTGCTACTTATCAACATAGGTTAAATTATGTGTTGTCTTCCTCAGTTTCAGGTGCTTTTGTACTCAAAAAATATTAGTGATTAAATTAGCATATGATAATTTATATTTCAACCTTACATGATGTATTTAACTTTGTTTTCTCAAGTCTCTGAGAAAAAATCTGCAACAAATTGAGATACATTCAAAATAGGCATAATGAATATCTGGTCTTTGGGTCAAGCTTGGCCTTCATTTTAATTTCATCTATATCTATAGTTTTAAAAAATGGTAATATGACTTTGAGAGTCTTTATTTATAACCTTAAAAGGTGCCAAGATGAACTTTTATATTATGAAACTTCTTTTTTCTCTTTCTCCTTTCTCACTTTTATCTCTTCCTAAAATATTTTCTTTGTGAGTCTCTGTACATTTGTTTCTTTGCATATGTGTCTATGTGTGACTCCCTCCTTTTGTGCTATACTTGTTTTCTCAAACATGTTCTTGGTGTGAAGGACAGAACAAACATCCAAAGCTATTTCTGAAAAATCTTCTCAACATAGATTCAGCCCTTAATAAATCCCTGTCCCTCAATACATAGCAGTGGTTCCAACACTGCCACATGGGACAATACTTAGGGAACTACACACTATATCCTGAATCCTTCCTTGCCAGGAGGAGACAAGAGAAGACACACCAACACGTGCTTCACGAGTGCAATTTCTACTGAAAAAATTCAGACAATGAAATTCCCTTTCAATTCCCTGAATGTTTACTTAGATATAACCCTGGCTTTATAGGTAATTTAAAATACTTAAAGGTACAGAGGTTAGTCAAACTAATGCCATAAACTTGCCCAGTAATCACTTTCTTTTTTCCTAAAATATCCCCAATAATCCTGTATCTATATGCTGGCACATATACTGAATGTAGCCTAACTGGGGTAGCTTTGTCACTTTATCCCTGACTTTATCCCAAAAGCCAGCTACTTTCTGCTTTACCTATTGCTTTTCTGATGGTGCAGACAGCTTTCTTCCCCCCACCCCTAATAACCATTTGCCTGGGAAAAGGGCTGTCGTTTAACCTATTTCATACACCTGAATGAACTGACTTACACCAGGAAAGGTAGAAACATTCTTTCTCCATTAACTGGTATGTTATGTAGTTATCAATGTTTCTACAGTTGTCTGTTGTTGAGCAATTAAAATCCTATCCAATACATCTCAGTGTTCCTATGTCCAGCACTCTCTTCCTATTACTCTTCTTGCCCTTTTCCTGAAGGCTAATTAGTGATGATTTACTCTGGTCCTTTTATCATTTCACATTTATGCTGGAAAGAGACTTTTGGCCACTGTACCTTTCTTTCTTTCTGTGCTTTCTCTGCCTGAATCAAATTTAAAATTTAAATTTAAAAGCCCTGTCTGTCTAGGACTATTTCTTATCCTTGTAAACAACTTCCGCTGAACTGTCAGCCTCATGACAAAAGATGATGACCTACCCTTCTCTCTGAGTTACTGTGACTTGAGGTCAGTCTGTTTGGTGGAGGACTGAAAATTTGGCCTTGTGTATTTGGAAATGGTCAGTGACCCATATTCTAGTTGCAATAGCACCTATGATCCCTAAACTATTGGAGTTTAAAGAGTTTAAAGATTACAGCTGGGAAGTCCAGATTAAGTATGTTAAACCACATTAATATGGAGGTGAGTGTTCAGGGAATGAAATAGGAACTTCATTATCTGAATTTCCTGAATAGAAATTTCCTTTGGTAAGCATGCAAGTTCTATTCTGAGCATCCCCTCAGAATCTTGTGCCTTCAGTGACCCTTGCTTTCTAGATCAGTGGAATGATTTCTTGCCAGACCAACCTTCTACCTAGAATTTTCCGTTCATTGTAACCACACAGTTTTCTGTCATAGTGGCACACCCCATTTCACTGTAAGCTAAGTATAATGGAATTCTTTGACATCTCAGAATCAGCTGTGACTTGTGTCTGAGCAGTATATTCTAGTTCCTAGCTCTAGATAAACACACCCATATATATAACCAGGGGAAGAGTTTTCACCATACCTCTAGGACATCCCCAGTGACAATTCTTCCCCCAAAGCATTTGCTTGTAGCCCTAAATCCCCTATCAAATAACTACTTTCTCTGCTTTGAAAATCCCTCTATCCCCTGTTTATAGCCACATCTTGAGACAGTGAGATCCCTCCATTACTTCCTCACCTAGACCAGCTGTTGCTATCAGCTAACATTATCGAGATTATTAGATACAGATAACAGAAAGTTTGTCAAGTGATCCCTCCCATTTTCCTGACCACATGAAATATATCCATTGCGATATAGTCCAACATTCCCAGACTTGGCAGATTCTCCACTCTATTGGCAATATTTACCTCCATTCAAGCATTAACTCTGGAGAAAAATAGAGATAAGGAAAACTCTAGATATTCAACTCAACTGATGTCCCCGTGGAAGAACCAGAATAACTAGCAATATGTATCCTTGCCCTGTGTTTGGTAATTGTATTCTTGTAGTCTATGTAAACTTATTCTTTAACAATCTCTTTTCTCTTGTTGGGTCAGTAATTTATACCAAAATATAATTCGTGGCAAGCCTAGGCTCAGTATTCCCTTTTTGCCTTCAATATTCTCCTTCTGTTCCTGAGCTTGCCCACTGCTCCTGTCTTCCATATGGTCATTATTTAAGGGTCTCTATTAATTACTTGATTGCTCATCTCATAGATTTAAAATACCCTCATATGTGAATTACTGAACAAAAACGCTGAGTGAAAGTTAACTTGTCTATTAAACCTATACTATATAGAGAGCTAGTCTCAGAGCCAGGAAGAACTGGTTTCAGGTCCTGCCTCTGTCATCTTGGCTGTATGAAACCGGGCAAATCACTTAACCTTTAAAAGCCTTAGACAACTCTCTAAGAGGATAAGTGGCAGAAAAGATGTTGACCTCCTCTGGAAGAGGGAAAGTCCTCACCCAAAAATTCCCTATGGCAATTAAGTCATAAATCTAGTTCCTAACCTTTTCTCAATAGTATGCTTTAGGATTTGGACACTAGCTTAGGGTAGTTAAGAATTAAATTAGAATTTTAGGTTATAAACAAACTTTAGCATCTTTGACTTACCCATGCAGTCCCTTTGTGAAGTCAAGATGATTTCTGTAGGGTAGTAGCCCTCAAGACATGTTTCTCAAAGAGCAACCAAGGACAATAAGGAAGCCCCTATTCTATGAGAAGAGACTCAATAAATCTTCCAATTTGCCAATGAAGGTAACTCAGCCTTTCACCTTAAAAGTAGTTCCCTTCTTCCTCTCCACTTCATCCCCTTTTTGAATTATATTATTTAAAGATTTAAAAATGTAGATCTATGACTGGAAGAAATATATAACACTTTACATCCTTACCAATCATGGTCCTAAAACCCCTGGGAAATGAGGAAAACTGACACACATTAGAAATGGAATCTTACATGTGCATAAGGACTCCTTTTAAACAAAAACTTCTAAGCAGAAAAATTGGAAAGTTGTCTGGAAGAAAAACAAAGTTTAGACCAACATCTCACAAGCCCCAAATTAACCCCAAATGAAAATATGAACTAAATATAAAAGACAATATAAACAAATTAGTCCAGGGAAGAAGATTCTTTTCACAACTATAGGTAGAAAGAGAACTCTTGACCATGTAAAAGGTAAAGATAAAGCTGAAACATTTGTATATAATCAAAATCAATTAAAATCAGTTAAAAATGAGAGGGGAAAGTCAACTGGGAAAAATATTTATACCAATTTTTTTTCTGATAAAAGTTTGATATTCAAACCACATAGGAAATTAACACAATTCTATAAGATAGAGATAGGGATTAGACTTGTGATTCCATTTATATAGGAAATTCTTGGGTTAGGAAACTATCTCTACTAATGCAAGACAAAATCTTCTCTGAAGCTTATTTGAGAGCTGTCTATAGCACTGAGAGATCAAGTGACTTATGCACATACCTATACTATACTCCATGCTATATATTACTGGTGTGTACAGTTATCCCTTCCACATTGTTGTTTTCCCCGTGGTGGTTTTGATCTATCACAGGTTGGCATAAGAAATTAAATGGGAATTTTGGGGCATTTTGTGGAAGCCACAGATTGCACATGAAGGCTGTCAGATGACACAGAACACACAACTAAATACTTAACTCAAATTTTACAATAAGGTATTGTAAACACCCCACAAAAAAAAGAACAAAAATTAGACTTCTCTGGTACAAAGGGAGGGACAAAAACTTTTACACGGATTTTCCAGATTATGGAGGTGCTATGCCCCTAAATCCCATGATGTGGAAGGGATAACTGTAGTATATGTAGTATGAACCCATGTTTACTGATTCTGAGGCCTCTCTCTAGACCTATGCCACACTACTTCATTGGGATATAAATGCTCAATGAATATGACACATTCCTTAAAAGATAAATGATTAAAAAATATGCATTAGAAGCTCTCAAAAGTAAGGCAAGTTATAAACAACTATGCTAAAAACATTTTCTAATAATAAGAGAATTAGTAATAGTAAAATGCACCAACAGTAAGAGAAATACAAATCAAAATCATTATAAGGTTCAACTCCACACTGGAAAATGCCAATTGTTGGAGGGGTTTAATAGAGCAGATATACTTTGAATGGAGCTGTAAATTGGTCCAACCATTTTTGAAAGCAATTTTTAATTCTTGTAGGAGGGCTGCTGGTAGCTCTCCTAAACCTCTACTATCAGGATGGCATAAATTACTGACCCAACAAAAGAAAGGGGAATGTTAAAAAAAATATGTTTACTTAGATTGTAAGAATACAATTATTACACACAGTACAAGGATACATATTGCTAGTTATTGTTCTGGTTCTTCTCTGGGGACGTTAGTTGAGTTGAATATCAAGAGTTTTCCTTATCTCTATTTTTCTCCAGAGTTAATGCTTGAATGGAGGTAAATATTGCCAATAGAGTGGAGAATCTGCCAAGTCTGGGAATGTTGGACTATATCTCAGTGGATGTATTTTATGTGGTCAGGAAAATGGTAAGGATCACTTGACAAATGCAAAACTTTCTGTTATCTATTATGAAACAAAGAAACCTTTATACAGCTGTCTACATAGATGGGGCTACTGTCCATCAACATTTTCCAACCACCAATGACTTGTAATCCTATCAGTTTTAAATACTATGGATTTCCCCTTTGAAATTTTATCTACACCACAGTCAAGGAACTTTCTGCCTTGAAATCCTAGTTGTTTCCTTGAACTTGCTTCCTCCTTGGTAATGTGCAAAGGCCTGTCCAAGAACTATACCCTCGATTAACCAAACTGTGTGTATCTTTCAACCTAGAAATATTATGACTAAGCATATTCCCCAATGCTGTCAAACAGAGAAAGAAAAGTATCAAGGGACCAACATGATGGAGGATTAGACATTAGCTATGATCCTCATGATCTCCCAGACCTCTCTAACATAGGAATAATGCAGAAGAAATAAGGTAATTTCGGCTGTCTCCAAGTCCTAAGACACTAGGAAACCAAACATAGTAAAAACTTGACAGCAGAGAAGACTAATATTCTCTAAATCCTAACTAGTTTTCACTAACGTTAACTAGTGTTCACCTATTACCTTCCTACCCACCACACTTCCAGCAACATGGCTGCAAAAATGAACCTGTAAGCTTACAACAGAGCTCAACTGTATACCTCTGCCCCTCTCCTTCCTCCCAGTGCTGTGGAGATGCAAACTACAAGGGGTAAAAATTTGCACATGCTTCAATAGCTGCATTTCAATGTCCTATGCCACAGCGGAGCTCCACATGAGCTTTGAAGTGCAGAGGGAACAGGAAGTGTTTATAACATGTCCATGTTTATAACATAATCCAACTCTCTGTCCTTACCCTCCACATCCTTTCAGTTCCATAAAGATGTAAATTTCAAATGGTAAAAATTTATTCAGGCTATGAAAACTCTTTAGCAATTTTGTGTTACAACAGAGCTAAGCCTGAGTAGAGAAAGAGAGGGAATGAGGCAGAGCACATGTCCATGCTTATAATAAAACTCAACTCTAAACATCAACTTCCTATCTCCAGTGCCAAAGCAGAAATTTGCTCAAGCAGGGATACTGGCATAGCAACACTTGGTGCCGCTAAACTATAGTTTAGTGTATGGTGAAGGGCTCTGTGGAAATCCACTGAGCCTGAGAGAAAGTGTCCAGCATTCAGCTGAGGCTAGTTCTGTTGCTCCAGAAGTTATTTGAGGCAGAGACAGAATGGGAGGAGACTGAGGCACTTTGAGATCTAGCCCCTAAAAAGACCATCATCAGAAGAAGGAAGGGAATCAGAAAGTGGGTGATAGGAGAAAATAAGGAGAAAAAATATTGAAATGATAAAATATCTCAGGAGGAAGAAAAATCAAAGACTGAGCATATGCAGATATTGCAACAGGGAAGACATCAACAGTAGAGGGTTCAGAAATCTATGAATAAATACTGCAAAGACCTGATGGATTTTAAAGAAGGTATGGAACAACAGCATGCTGGTTTAAAAGAGAAATAAGAACTATGAGAACAGAATTTATGGCCAGCAGAGAAAAAATAACTGGCAAGAGAGAAAAACTTGAATGTGTGGTGGCAAGTCTCACCAAAGAAACAAAAGAGGATAACTGATTGAGAATGCAAGTACATGGAAGTGAAGGAAAATCTGAAAAAAGAGAAGCAAAATGCAATAACCTTAAAAGAAAGCATGTTTTCCTTTCAAGCAAAACATAATGATCTCAGCAGAATGGATTAAGAACCATAATCCTAAAATATGTCATTTACATGAAACATATGTGAAGCAGAGATATACACATAGAGTAAAGGTAAAAGATTGGAGCAGAATATATTATGTTTCAGCTGAAGTAGAAAAAAGCAGGGGTAGCAATACTGATCTCAGACAAAGCAAAAGCAAAAATAAATCTAATTAAAAGAGATAAGGAAGGAAACTACATCCTACTAAAGGGCACCATAGACAATGAAGTAATATCATTACTAAACATATATGCACCAAGTGGTATAGCATCCAAATTCTTAAGGGAAAAGTTAAGGGAGATACAGGAAGAAATAGACAGCAAAATTATACTAGTGGAGGATCTCAACTTCCCCCTCTATGAACTAGATAAATCCAACCACAAAATAAACAAGAAACAAGTAAAGGAGATGAATAGAATTTTAGAAAAGTTAGATATGATTGACTTTTGGAGAAAACAGTAGGTCAGAAAGGAATATACCTTTTTCTCAGTGGTACCTGGTACCTACACAAAAATTGACCATGTATTACAGCATAAAAACCTCACAATCCAGTGCAGAAAAACAGAAATGTTAAATGCATCCTTTTCAGATCGTGATGCAATAAAAATTGCATGTAATAAAGGACCATGGAAAGATAGACTAAAAATTAATTGGAAACTAAATAATCTAATCCTAAAGAATGAATGGGCCAAACAACAAATCATAGAAACAATAACTTCATCCAAGAGAGCGACAATAATGAGAAAACATACCAAAACTTATGGGATACAGTTAAAGCCATCCTTAGGGAAAGTTTTATGTCTCTAAATGCTTACATGAATAAAATAGAGAGAGAGGAGATAGGTTAATTGGGCAAGCTAGAAAAAGAACAAATTAAAAATCCCCAGTTAAATACCAAATTAGAAATTCTGAAAATCACAGGAGAGATTAATAAAATTGAAAATAAGAAAACTATTGAACTAATAAATAAAACTACAAGCTAGTTTTTGAAAAAGAAATAAAATAGACAAACTTTTGGTTAGTTTAATTAAAAAATAAAGAAAGAAGAAAACCAAATTACCAGTATCAAAAATTACAGGGGTGAATTCATCACCAATGAAGAAGAAATAAAAACAATAATTAGAAGCTATTTTGCCCAACTGAATACCAATAAATTTGACAATCTTAGTGAAATGGATGAATATTTACAAAAATATAAATTGCCCAGATTAACAGAAGAGGAAATAAAATGCTTAAACAACCCCATTTCAGAAAAAGAAATTGAATCAGTCATCAAGGAACTCCCTAAGAAAAAATCTCCAGGGCCAGAGAGATTTACAAGTGAATTCTATCAAACATTTAAAGAACAACTAATTCCAATACTACATAAACTATTTGGGAAAATAGGTGAAGAAGGAGTCCTACCAAATTCTTTTTAACATACAAATATGATGCTGATACCTAAACCAGAAAGAGCTAAAACAGAAAAAGAAAATTATAGACCAATTTCTCTAATGAATATAGGTACAAAAAATTTTAAATAAAATATTAGCAAGGAGATTATAGCAACTTATCTTGAGTATAATATACTATGACCAGGTAGGATTTATACCAGGAATGCAATATTACAAAAACTATCAGCATAATTGACTATATCAACAACAAAACTAACAGAAATCATATGATTTTCTCAATAGATAGAGAAAAAGCATTTGACAAAATACAACACAATCCTATTAAAAACACTAGAGAACATAGAAACAAATGGAGTCTTCCTTAAAATGATAGGTAGCATCTATCTAAAATGATCAGCAAGCATTATATGTAATAGAGACAAGCTAGAAGCACTTCCAACAAGATTGGGGGCGAAACAAGGAGGTTCATTATCACCACTGCTATTCAATATGGTACTAGAAACATTAGCTTTAGCAGTAAGAGAAGAACAAGAAGTTGAGGGAATTAGAATAGGCAAAGAAGAATACAAGCTGTCACTCTTTGCAGATGATAGGATGGTATGCTTAGAGAATCTTAGAGATCAAGTAAAAAATTACTTGAAATAATAAAGAAATTTAGGAAAGTTGCAGGATATTAAGTAAACCCACACAAATCATTGGCATTTCTATATACCACTAACAAAGCCCAATAGCAAGAGATAGAAAGAGAAATCCTATTTAAATTACTGTAGACATTATAAAGTATTTGGGAGTCTACTTGACAAAACAAACCTAGGAGCTATATGAACACAATTACAAAACACATTTCACACAAATAAATTCAGATCTAAATAATTAGAAAAATATTATTTGCTCATGGATAGGCTGAGCTAATGTAATAAAAATGACAATTCTACCTAAGTTAATTTACTTACATACCACTCAAACTACTAAAAATTATTTTATACAACTAGAAAAAACAATAACAAAATTCATCTGGAAGAACAAAAGGTCCAGAATATCAAGGAAACTAATGAAAAGAAATGCAAGGAAAGGTGGCCTAGCCATATCAGATCTTAAATTATATTATAAAGCAGAATCATCAAAACTACTTAGTACTGGCTAACAAATAGAGTGGTGGATCAGTGGAATAAGTTAAGAATGCAAGACATAACAGTTAATGACTATAGTAATCTACTATTTGATAAATCCAAAGACTCCAGGTTCTGAGATAGGAAATCACTATTTAACAAAAACTGCTAGGAAAACTGGAAAATAGTATGGCAGAAACTAGGCATAGACCAACATCTTATACCCTATACCAAGATAAAGTCAAAATGGGTACAGGATTTAGATATAAAGACTGATACTATAAACAAACTAAGAGAGCAAAGAATAGTTTACCTATCAGATCTAAGGAGAAGAGAAGAATTTATGACCAAACAGGAGATAGAGAATATTATGAAATGCAAAATGGATAATTTTGATTACATTAAATTGAAAAGGTTTTGCACAAACAAAGCCAATGCAACCAAGATTAGGAGGGAAGCAGAAACCTAGGAAAGAATTTTTACAACCAGTGTCTCTGATAAAGGCCTCATTTCTAAAGTATACAGAGAACTGAGTCAAATTTATAAGAATACAAGTCATTCCCCAATTGATAAATGGTCAAAGGATTTGAACAGGCAGATCTCAGAGGAAGACATTAGAGCTATCTACAATCACATGATAAAAATACTCTGTCACTATTGATTAGAGAAATGCAAATCAAAACAACTCTGAAGTACTAAATCACACCTATCAGATTGGCTAATATGACAAAACAGGACAATGGTAAAGTTGGAGAAGATGTGGGAAAATCAGAACACTAGTCCATTGTTGGTGGAGTTGTAAACTGATCCAACCATTCTGGAGAGCAATGTGGAACTATGCCCAAAAGGCTATAAAACTGTGCATACCCTTTGACCCAGCAATACCACTAGTAGGTCTGTATCCCAAAGATATCACAAAAATAGGAAAAAGACCCACATGTACAAAAATATTTATAGTAGCTCTTTTTGTAGTGGCAAAGAATTGGAAATTGATGGGATGCCCATCAACTGGGGAATGGTTGAACAAGTTGTAGTACATGAATGTAATGGAATATTATGGTGCTATCAGAAATGATGAGCAGGCAGACTTCAGAAAAACCTAGAAAGACTTATATGAACTGATGCTGAGTGAAGTAAGCAGAACCAGAAGAACATTATACACAGTAACAGCCACATTGTGTGATGATTGACTTTGATAGACTTAGCTTTTCTCAGCAATACAAGGATCTAAGACCACTCCAAAAGACTCATAATAGAAAATGCTGTCCACATCCAGAGAAAGAACTATGGAGCCTGAATGCTTATAGAAGCATACTATTTGCTCTCCTTTTCTTTTATTGTTTTGTTTTATTCCTTCACTCTTGTGATTCCTCCCATTGGTTCTAATTTTTCTTTACACCATGACTAATGGGGAAAATATGCTTTATATGAATGTATAAGTAGAGCCTCTAACAGATTGCACACCATCTTGGGGAGGAGGGAAGAGAGAGAGGGGAAGAAAAATTTTAAACTCAAAATCTTATGGAAGTGAATGTTGAAAACTAAAAATAAGTTAATTATTTTTAAAAAGCATAATGATCTCAAAGATACGATTCATAGAGACAATTTAAGGACAAAAGTCTCCCAAAAGAACAAGTCAAAAAAATCTTAAGACAACAATGCAAGAAATAATAAAAGAAAAATACCCAGAACTTCTGAGCATAGAAAACAAAGTGTCAATTAAAAGAATCCAAGACTATCTATAGTGGGAAAAACACTATGCTCGAAACTCTGAACAAAGTGGTTAAATTTAACAATTGTATTGGAAAAAAAAACAAGAGGAAATAAAATAATGAGTTCTAAAGAGCACTGGAGATCAAAATACAGTCCAAGGTGACCTAACTTGCAAATGTGAGCCTAACCACAAATGAAAAGATGGACTTCAATAGTAAAGAAGCATTTCAAAAATTCCTAGAAAGAAAACTAAAGGTGATCTCAAATGTCCCAGACAACAGAAATATAGGGCAAACAAATACAGCTACCAACAAACATCAAGAACAAAAGAACAAAAAACTTCAGGAGGAATCAAGGGCAAAAGCAGAAGTCAAATAGAAATAATAAGAAATAGGCCTCAAAAATCATGGACTAAAACTTGTAACACCCAGCCTGCAAGTGAATCAATTACAAAATGGAAGAGCACATAAATAAGGGGAGGGAAGGGGGAAAAAGTTAGAAGGGAATTTGTGATGTATGCCAATTAAGTCAAAGGCTACAAATCAAAGGAAAATAAAGAAGAGAGCTTACAGGAGAATGAAAGGTAGGAATTGAAAAAGAGGGAAATAAAAGGGGAAAACTTTTCTTATTAATGAGAGGGGATATGAAAGCTGAATGCTTCTATGGGAGAAGAAAGATATCCTCCTTGCAATGGATATTTGTTCGGTTTTGTAGGCACCACTCATCCTGCTTCAGGAGGATAATCAGAGCTGAAGAGTAAAAGAGATGGACCCAAGGAAGAGATTTTGAGGCAAATGGGGGGAAAATGACTTAGGGGTAGGATAAAGATTAGCCAGTCAATAAACGTTTGTCAAATTTCATTATAGTCTACTATATGCCAGACACTAGGCTAAGCACCAGAGATACAAAGAATGGCAAAAGAAACTCCCTGCCTTCAAGATTATGATTTGGTGAAGGAGATAATAAGCAAACAAATATGTACAGACAATCTATACAGAGGATAGATAGGAGAAAATAAAAGAGGGAAGGCACTAGTATTAAGCAGGGTTGGGAAAGGGTCAGCGAATGAAGGCGGTAGATATGAAGAGTGAAAGCATCATAGGAATGACGAACAGCCAGAGAAAAAATCTTGGAGTTGAGAAATGAAGTGCATTGTTTGTAGAACAGCAAGGAGTCCAGTATCACTGGATCAAAGAGCACCTGGGGCTGGGATGAGATTATAAGGTGTAAGAAAATTAGAAAGGTTGCTCATGGTGGGGTGGGTGAGGAGGTCTAGGTTATGGATGGCTTTGAATGCTAAACAGAAGATTTTACATTTGATCCTGGATGTGATAAGGAGCAATTAGAGTTTGTTGAGTATAGGCGTGGTATGATTGGACCTGAACTTTAGGAAAAACACTTTGGTATCTAAATGGAAGGTAGAATGGAGCAGGATGAGACTTACAGCAGGTGGATCAATCAGATGAAGAAACTGAGGCAAGTAGAGGTTAAGTGACTTGTTCAGGGTCATACAGCTAGTGCCACAACAATTTCCTAATCACTGCAGCACTGACTCTTAAAAATGATACACTGACTAAAGGCATTTACATGCCTTCTCAATTGGAAATTAATCTTAACATTAGCATTTTAATAAGTAATATTTATGGAATAACATTCTGATTATCAAGATATAACTTTTATTCAATAGAAAACAACCTGCATTGCACTGTCCCACCAATGCACACAGAAAGAGTAAACCCATATATCCAGGGCAACTCATGGCTGTGAGCTGCAGGCCTGGATACTGGTGGTCACTTTTAGTGAACAGATTTTACTAACCATCATCTACTCCTCTTCTGTGTCTCTCTACTCTAATGCTAGACAAAACTATTTTCTTTTTGCTTCTTTTGGGATACTTGGAGAGTTTTAAGTTCTTGTAGTAAATCAGAAGTGTGATACTCAATGAAATAGTAGCTTTAAGCCTGGGGTTTGTAGATTTCCAGGTCAGCTCCCTTGGCTGGGCACAGAGGTAGCATTAAACTATGTTAATGGCAAGAAGTTCCTTTGAATTGGAGAACTGCAAAGCTCCTTAGATTTACAGGCAAGGCTAAGGGATTTCCCCTCTCTCTGGGTATAGAGGTGCTAAAGAACAATACAGACAAACTCAGTCAGTTCTTCACACAGTAGAATTTTGCTTTTTGTAATGAGCTCCCAGCAGCCACAGAATTCTCCTATAATCAAAACAATTCCCAGGTAAGCTGCAAAGCTCATTTGTCCTCAGTCAACTCTCAAATTGTAGGGGGCATCAAAGTCAGATAAGCCCAATCAGGTCTTCACACAGAAAAAGGATTCAACTTTCTCTAATCACTTCTAACAGCTACAAGACTCTTCTCCAACGAACTCTCAATAGCTATAGAGACTTTCTGGCTCAGTCAGTTCTCCCAGCACATAGAACTTGAAACTTTCACTCTTATACTCTTCATGCTCTGCTCTGCCTCTTTGAAACAGCAGGAGACATTCTTTGATCCCAATTTCCCTCTTCTGGTAACTCCTGTCATCTTACAATCTGACTTCTAATGTCTCATGTCAGGACCTCCTTAAAAGTAGTCTTATCATTCTAGCTACTAAGACAAGAATTCGCTATTTGACAAAAACTGCTAGGAAAATTGGAAAGTGGTATGGAAGAAACTAAGCATAAACCAATATCTCAACCTCTATACTAGGCTAAGCTCAAAATGGATTTATGAATTAGACATTGAGGGTGACATAAGCAAATTGGTGGAACATGGAAGAAATTGCCTGTCAGGTCTATGGACAGGGCAATACTTTATGACCAAATAAGAGTTGGAGAGTTTCACTGGAGATAAAATGGATAATTTTGATGATATAAAATTAAAGTTTTTGCTCAAACAAAGCCAATACAGCCAAAATTAGAAGAAAAGCAGGAAACTGGGAAAAATTTTACAGTAAATTCCTTTGATAAAGATCTCATGTCTTAAATACATAGAGAACTCAGAAAAATTTACCAAAATAAGAGCCATTCCTCCATTAATAAATGATCAAAGGATATGAACAAGTGGTTTTCAAAAGAAATCAAAATTATTGTCATATTAAAAATTATCTAAACCACTAAAAACAACTCTGAGGTACCACCAGTCAATCCAACAGATTGACTAATACAATGGAAAAAGAAGCTGACAAATCCTGGATGGGATGTGGGAAAATTAGTACACTAAAGCATTGTTGGTAGAGTTGTAAACTATTCCAACTATTCTGGAAAACAATTTGGAACTATGACCAAAAAGCAATAAAACTTTGCAAACCCAAGAATTAGAAACTGTTGGCCACATCAAAGATTCCTAGGAGTTTGCCTTGGGGGCAAGGGATGATTAGAATTTGCTAGTTGGAACAGGGGTCCCAGAGTTTTCTGGGGCTTGACAAGACAAACAAACAATATTATCCTCATAGTCCTCAAGCAATTTTCAGCTTTATCCTTCAAAACTCTTAAAAATCATATGTAGACTTCTGCTTCTGGGAGCCAAGATGGCGGAGTAAGAGGTGAGTCTCTCTTAATCTCCCTTATTAACCCCTGAAAGCCCAGAAAATATCTCTCCAGGAAAAACCCTGGAACAGCTGAACCAGAAGAAAGATGGGGTACATCAGTCCAGAAGCCCAGGTAGCTTGAGGAATTAACAGGAAAGGCACCTCTTGCCCTGGGGGAAGGGTAGCAGTATAGAACAGGAGGCATTCTGGCAAGCTAGTGGAAAACCCCACCTCAGCATACCAGGAGGAGATTCTGAAGCCCAGGTGGTGCAGCAGGCAAACACCAACACCTGGACCCCAAGTGCCTCATTGAGGGTGGGCGAACCAGTGGAAACCAGATCAGAAAACCACCAGGTGCCTTGACATTCTACAGCAACCCACTCAGCAAAACTAAGGAAAGCAGTGCTCCAAGGGGCTCCAGGTGGATAAACACCCTACAACATCCATCTGAAAAGAGCTGAAGAAAGCAAAAGGAAGGAAAGGCCTAGGTGAGCAGGAAATCTCCAGGATCCACACTACCCAATCCTACCCTTAGAGTTCCAGTTTTGCTGTTTCCAGCCCAACACCAGGGAAGTTGCCAGAACCCTACAGTCTCCAACTGCCAACATTGGAGGCCCCAGCACACAAAGCTATCGACCAGGCCCTAGGCTCCCAACACAAGAAGTTTGGGTCAGTGCCCTCTGCTCCCCAGCAGGAGAGCCCAATCTCTTTAAAGGCCAGGAAATAAGCAAACACCAAGAACAAAAAGAAATGTACAATAGATTCTTATTATGGGAAGAATGAAGATCAAGGCAGAAATTCTGAAGAGGACAACATTGTCAACAAACCCACATTTGGAACCTCAAAAGGGAATATGAACTGGTCTGAAGCCCAAAAAGCCTTCTTAGAGGAGCTCAAGAAGGATTTTAAAAGTCAAATGAGAGAAGTAGAAGAAAAAATGGGGAAAAAAATGAGAGGTATGCAAGAGAGAGTCAATAACTTGGAAAAGGAAGGGCAAAAATTAAGTGTAGAAAACAAGTCCTTAAAAAATACAATTGACCAACTGGAAAAAAAAAGTGCACTGAAGAAAACAAGTCCCTAAAAAATACAATTAGCCAACTGGAAAAAAAAGTACACTGAAGAAAACAAGTCCCTAAAAAATACAATTGGCCAAACGGGGAAGGAGGGACAAAACCTAATAGAAGAAAACAATTAGTTAAAAATTAGAATTGAGCAAATGGAAGTTAATGAGAGAGCAAGAATCAGTCAAACAAAACAAAAGAATGAAAAAATAGATGAAAATGTAAAATATCTCATTGGTAAAACAACTGACCTGGAAAATTGATCCAGGAGAAACAATTTAAAAATTATGTGTCTACCTGAAAACCAAGATGAAAAAAAAGAGCCTGGACAGTGTCTTTCAGGAAATCATAAAGGAAAATTGCCCTGAGGTCCTAGAACCAGAGGGTGAAATAGCCATAGAAAGAATCCACTGATCACCTCCTGAAAGAGATCCCAAATTGAAAACACCAAGGAATATAGTAGCCAAATTCCAAAATTACCAGGTCAAAGAGAAAATACTGCAATCAGCCAGAAATAAACAATTTAAATATCACGGAACCACAGTCAGGATTACACAGGACCTTGCAGCTTCTACGTTAAAAGACCGTGGGGTGTGGAATATGATATTCTGTAAGGCAAAGGAGCTTGGATTACAACCAAGGATCAACTACCCAGTGAAAATGAGCATGATCTTTCAGGGAGGAAATGGATATTCAATGAAATAGGGGACTTCCTGATAAAAAGAGCAGAGCTCAACATAAAATTTGATCTTCAAATATAAGACTCAAGAGAGACATAAAAAGGTAAACAGGACAGAAAGTAAAGGAAGATGACACTTGTAACTCTTGAGAACTGTATTGTTATTGCACCATGTTAAAGGGGTATACATAAAGGAGGTGGATATAAATCGACTTTGATGTAATGATGAAAAAAATCCAATCAAGTGGGTTAAATGGATCCAAGTAAGTGAATCAATCTGATCTAAGAAAATGTGCTGAGAGAAAAGGAAATGAGGAGTCAGACAAGGGTAAATTACATCACAGGAAAAGGCACAAAAACCTATTACAGCAGAAGGAAAGAAGGGAGGGAGATGAGCATTGTTTGAACCTTACTCTCATCAGATTTGGCTTAAGAAAGGAATAACATAATCAGTTAGGTATAGAAATCTAACATGCCCTATAGGCAGTAGGAGGGAAAAGGGGAAAGAAAAAGGAGGGGTCTAATAGAAGGGAGGTGGGACTGAGGGAGGTAGTGGTCAAAAACAAAACATTAGTGAGGAGGGAAAAGGAGAAAGGAAAAAGAAAAGCATAAATGGGGGGGAAGAAATGAAAAGAAAGACACAGATAGCTGTCATAATTGTGAATGTGATATAAGAATGTAATGGAATACTATTGTGCTATAAGAAATGATGAACAGGCAGACTTCAGATAAACCTGGAAAGACTTGTATGGTTTGATGCTGAGTGAAGTGAGCAGAACCAGGAGAACATTGTACACAGTAACAGCCACATTGAGTGATGACTGACTTTGATAGACTTAACCCCTCTCAGCAATACAAGGATCTAAGACATCTCGAAAAACATCATGATGGAAAATGCTATCCACATCCAAAGAAAGAACTATGGAGTTTGAATGCAGATCAAAGCATTCTATTTGCTATTTTTTTCTTCTGTTGTGTTTTGTTTCCTCTTTCTGGTGGTTCCTCTTATTAGTTCTAATTCTTACTTACAACATCACTAATGTGAAATTATGTTTAATAAGAATGCATATGTATAGCCTATATTAGATTGCACGCTGTCTTGGGGAAGGAAGCTTATGGAAGTGATTGTTGATAAATCAAAATAAATTAATAAAAAAATCGTATGTAAAGGAACTGATTGATAGCAAGCCACTGTAACCATCTTTACCTCAGTCAGTACTCTTGTAGATACTTTCCAAAAGGTCTTCTTTTGAAATATATCCACCAGGTTATTTTTCTTTCAGGTACTCAGAACTCAAGCTGCTTTTCTCACACTAATTTCCTTTTGAATAAACAAAATGACTACACACAAAGGAGGATAATAACTGACATTGGGATATAGATTTTCCTGGACTACAATATTTGGCAAAGTGGGGAAAGTTTTTAGGTAGGAAAGACAAAGTAAAAATTGAGATATTATTTAATTGGAATTCCTTCTACTAGACCTGGAATTTTGAAAATTTTCAGTTGGAGTTAATAGAATGTTGACAAGAACATGATTGTCATGTTGGTTAGTTCAGCTGAATAGCTTTTTCCTTCTTTTCCCCAGTCTGTCTTATAAGGGATGGCTTGCTGAGCAGACAGTGGAGGAGGGATTCATAAATACGGGTGATATAAATAAAAATCAGATTATTTTTTAAAATTAAAATAAGAAAGCTAATAGGAAGGAAAATGGGTATTCTAATACTCTCACAAAATAACTGCCACATTGGGACACATGACTTGAGTAGAGAATAGAAAATACTCGCAGGTTTTGGGGTAAGGAATGAAATCTACCTTCAAAAAAAGATGAAAAAAGATGAAAAAATTTGTAACAAATATGCATAACCATACAAAACACATTCCTATCTTGAGTATATCACCTCAGTTGGGGAAGGTTGCATGTTTCACTACTCATCCTCTGGAATAATGGTTGGTCATTACATTGATCAGAATTCTTAGATCTTTCAAAGTTGTTTTTCTTCATATTGTTTTTCTGTTATTTTTGAAAATTGTCTTCCTGGTTCTACTCATTTCACCCTGCATCAGTTCATACAGCTCCTCCCAGGTTTCTCTGAAGCTATCCCTTTGGTCATTTATTAGGGTTCAATGGCACTTTAATCCCATTACAATCATAGGCCATAAATCGTTCAGCAGTTCCTCAAGTAATGGGCACCAGATTTGTTTCCACTTTGTTGTTGTTGTTGGGTTTTTTTTTTTACTGTGAAAAAAGGGCTACAAACATTTTTTAAAATATAGATTTATTTCTTTTTTTCATTTGATCTATTTGGGTCATAGGCCTAGTAGTAGTACCATTGGGTCAAAGGATATGCATATTTTAGTAACTTTTTAGGCATAGCTGCATATTGCTTTCCAAAGTAACTGAACCAATTCACTGCTTCACCAACAGTGTCTGTTTTCTCATGGCTCCTCCAACAACTGTGGTTTTCCATTTTTGTCAATTGGCCGGTCTGAGTGGTAGGATCTCAGAGAAGCTTTAATTTGCATTTTTCTAACTATAAGTAGTTGGAAGAATTATTCTATGTGATTGTTGTTAGCTTGGATTTCTTCCCTTGAAAATTATTTGTTCATAACTTTTGACCAATTGAACCCATTGGGGAATGACTAGTATTCTAATAAATTCATCCCATTGAAACTCATTATGAAGATTTTTTTTCAGAGTGAAATTTCTTTTTTAATTTTAACAGTTTTTATTTTATTTATGTAAAACCTTTTACATTTTATATAATTAAAAATTGGCCATTTTATCTCTGTAATTCTTTCTATCCCTTTTTTAGTCACTAATTTTCTTCATATCTATAGTTACAAAAGGTATTTGGTTCCTCATTTTAATTTTTTTGTTATGATTTTCAATATTTTAATAGAAAGCAGTGTATATATTTCTTAGCATTCTATGAAACTTTTACAAAAAGGACAGAAAAACCTCAAAAATACAGAAAAGCAAAAATATGAAATCCATTCTTTACTGCCACAATGCAATAAAATTTATATTTATTGAAGGATGAGTAAAGAAATGATTTAAAAACTTTGGAGACTAAATAACTTAATCCTGAAGACTTGGTGGATGAAAGAATAAGCCATAGAAACAATGAAAATTTCACCAAAGATAATGATAACAATGAACATAACCAGGAAAACAATTTTTTAATGGTAACCATTTTTTTTTTGACCAATGAAATCCTTAGGGAAAATTTTTTATTTCTGTATTTTGTAATATGAACAAATTTAAAATTCCAACTAAATCACAAAACAGAAATTTCTGAAAATCAAATAAGAAATTAACAAAATTGGAAGAAAAACTCATAAAATTAATAAATCAAACTAAGAACTGATTTTTTTGGAGGGGAGATAATAAAATAAAGCATTAGATGATTTTTAAAAAAAGAATTTCTGCTTTCAAACAAATTTTTAACAATTCTAACTAATTTCTAACAAAATTACCAATATAAAAAAGAAAGAAAAGGAGAATGGATAACAAATGAAAAAGAAATAAGGGATATTATTGGAAAATATTTTGCTTAACTATATTCCATTAAAAGTGATTTAAATGCAGTAGAAGACCATTTACAAAAATATAAAACACTTGAAGATGAAACAGGGAACTTATATAAACATGTTAGAAAAAGAAGTTGAAGAAACCATAGACAAACTCCAAAGGAAAAAAAAGAACTGGAACCAGATGTATTTAAAGGGCATTCTATCAAACATTCCAAGAATAATTAATTCCTATTCTATGTAAATATTTTCAAAAGTGAGAAAAGAAGAGATCTTTCCAGATTATTTCTATGATACAAATATGATCTTAATCTCCAAACCAGGGAGAGTCAAAATAGAGCAAGAAAAACTAAACAACAACATTCCTAATGAACACTAACCCATTTAAAATAAAATATTAGCAAAGAGGTTGTTGCATTATGTCACAAAGATTACTTACTATGACCAGGTTGAATTTATAGCAAGAAGACAGGATTAACAAATATATATATATGTATATATATATTATAAAGTTACAAAGAACAAGCTTGGTTCAAAAGAATATATATGAGAAGATAGCATATTGCATATGTTGTCAGGTTTTTAAAGCATATTAATTTTTACTTATTGCTTTTCTTTTTCTTAAAAAGATTCTTTGTTCTATGGGATGGCTTGTTGCAAAGGATTAGGGGTACGGAATACAGGAGAGAAATAAGGTAAAATAAAAGCAAAAGATACCAGTGTTTTTTTAACCTAAAAATAAGGAATTCAGTATTGGTTTAATATTAGGGAAACTGGAAATAGAATAATACAAAGCCAATAGAAGTTACATAGTTGCATCAATAGATATAGGAAAAGCTTTTGACATTCAATATTGTTGTTTTTCTTTAATTTTCTTGGAGTCATATCTACCTTTGGTTTTTACTTGTTACCCAACTCTCACCTGATATTCTAGATGATATTCTGTTCGAAACACTATCTCTATTCTTTTTAGGAATAAATGGGCCTTCCTTTATAATGGTAATGGAAAACTATGTGAAACCAATAGCCAACATTTTATGTAGTGCCTAGAGGATTCT
Organism: Vombatus ursinus; assembly: GCF_900497805.2. Taxonomy (NCBI): domain Eukaryota; kingdom Metazoa; phylum Chordata; class Mammalia; order Diprotodontia; family Vombatidae; genus Vombatus; species Vombatus ursinus. Next base: position 34,758,200 of record NW_020954610.1, read on the forward strand.
CTGATAAGATCAGTGGTAAGGCAAGGATATTTATCATCACAACTCTTATTTGACATATTGATAGAACATTTGATAGCAATCAAAATAAGACAAGACTAAGAAATTAAAAGAGTATACAAAAAGAAAACAAAATTATCTTTTTCTCCCTGCAGATTACATTTGTCTACTTAGAGAACCATATGGAATTAGCTAAGAATTAATCAAAACAATGATCAACTGGCAAATTTATAAGCTATAAAACAATCCATATAAATTATTAGCAATTTTGTAATTACCAACAAAACCCAGCAGGAAGATCTAGAAAGAAAAATTTAATTTTAAATAATTACAAAATGTATAAAATATGTGGGAGTCTACTCACATACAGGAGCTATATAAATATAAATACAAAATATTCTTTGCAGAAATAAAAACAGAGCTAAATAATGGGAGAAATTACTCAATGTGTACTCTGTGCCAAAATCATTGGATGTTATTATTTCTTCATGTGTAAACTGAAGCAATATAAAAAATTACAAGACTATCAAAATTAATTTATTTTTCAGTACTATAAAAATCAAGCCACCAAAAAATAACAAAATTCATATGAAGTAATAAAAGGTCAAGAATATCAATGAAAATAATAAAAAAATTGGGAAGAGTGCCTAAAAGTATCATATCTAAGACTGTTTATGAAGCATTAATCATTAAAATGATTTGGTACTGGATTTTGGTAAAATGGAGAAGATGATTGGGAGAACAAATTATGTATAGAATGTACAAAAGTAAACAACTCAAGTAGCTTCATGTTTGATAAACCCCAAAACTCCTCCTAGAAAGAACTTACTATTTGACAAAAACTGCTGGAAAAGTCTGAAAAGTAGTCTGATGGAATGTAGGCATAGACCAAGATAATATTCAAATGGATACATGACTTAGATGTCAAAGACTGTATCATAAATTAGAGGAGCAAGGGAGAAATTTCCTTTTAGATCTATGGACAGAGAAAGAGTTCATGACCAAAACGAATCATAAAGATAAAATGCAAAATTTGAATTACACAAAATTAAAAAAGTTTTACATACACACACAAACACACGCACAAATTAAGTTTAAATTAGAATGGAAACAACTGAGAGAACATCTTTGTAGCAAGTTTCTCTGAGTAAAGTTTCTTGTCCAATATATGGATGGATCTATGGATATTGTTAACCCCCAAAACAGAGCTTGTTCTAAGAAAGACAAATAGATTAGGTCATGTGTCCAGGTTTTATTTCTCTCAAGCTGGCTTGACATGCATTGAATGAGAGTCACAGTCCAGAACTGGTTCAGTTTGGGATTTGGGAGGACAAAAGCATATGCCCTTGGAAGAGTAGGTGTTCCCAGGGGGTGCCAATCAATTCTGATTGGTCAACACACATGGAGGTGGGCTATATTAAAATGAGGCTCTAGAGTACTTGACTTAGGTCACTTAGTCCTGGTACAATACCTTTTCAACAGGGGCTGATATCATCCTGCCATCATTCTACCTCTGGACAGAGGAAATACCTGTTTTATCAGACCACCCCCTCATCATAACAGACCACTCCCAATCTTGGGCTATCTAGGGAGAAGAATCTGTCTTCATCCATGCCTGAGCAGATTAAATAAATTCAGGCCCAGGTTGGAGTTTGACCAGGATAAGACTCAATGCAATCTCATCATCAGTAAAGTCCTTGGGAAGAACTTTAGAGAAGGGGCTGACTGGGGAGTAAGCTATGGGAATCATTTTTCACAATATACATATACCTACATAAATTATATATGTTTAATATTATTATTTGTACTATATTATTTATACACATATATGTGTATTACATGTGTGTATATGTGTGTGTATACACATCTATGCGTATATATATGGACTAGATGACATATAGTCCTTCCCAGGTCTATATTCTATTTATCTATATTCTCTGAATGTTTATGGAGGAAAAGAACAACCAAACATTTCTGGCTCCTACTGTAGAAGGATATATCTTAGAGGTGTACTATAGTCAGTTTCAGCTATCTATACCTCAGAAATCAGTAAATAAATAAGGACTTAATTCATTGTTTTGTTGATAAACAAGAGTAAAGCATCAACAATTAAGATTAAGCTTAAAATTGTCTTGTGCACATTTCCCCCCAGAGAGACAGTTTTTAAACATTTATGAGCACAACCCCAGGTGTATGAAAGTGTAGTTAATAGTGGGAACTTTCAACAGTGGGAACGGTGATTAAGGCCTGGGTTTAAATGTGGGCTTAATCACTGCCACTATCCATAAATACAGCAGTATTGAAGCAAACTGATCAAATAATAAATATATACCTGAAATTGGAAGACTAGTTTAGCAACTCTTTGGGATTGCACATTAGAGTGCTCTTCCCTCCTTGTCCCTCCCCCAATTCAAAGGAGGCACAGATATCCTTACCACTTTCTTTTGGAAATGTAGTCCCACCTAATTGACTGTTAGAACTCTTTGGGCTTACTAAACGGGCAATCCTCAAGCCTCAGATTTCTCCTTCCTGCTCTCATCAAAATGTAAGAATGATTTTTTTCAGCTCCAGTTCCTTGTGTCTGCCCCAACCCCCAGGTAAGCCTGAGTTTAGAATGAAGCTGATGCAACAGTTTGAGCAGTTGGTATCCCACTATCCAGGTCTTAGAGAAGAAGGAAATGTCAGCTGCTTTTTGAGACCTCTCAAGGCTCTACTTCATCCTGGGCTCAGGGTTGCCACAGGTAGGCCCAGTGAAGGGGAAGGACAGTCCCCCACTAGAGCTCAGAGAGTTACCCTTACATTTCCAAAGCTATCATGAAATACCAATATGAGTGGCAGGGATTGAAACACAAAGAATTGTGGTTTAACAGCTGCATAGATGTGACCTCATAATAAACAGGAATCAGAGGATATCATGCATCCCCAGGAGCTACTAACCTGAGGACATTTTTTTCCTATCTCTTCCTCTGGAGATATACAGTAAAAATTATGAAAATCATGAAAGTGGAATGGTTGATGACCTTACTAACCACCTTGATCTGCTTGAGATACCTTATTATCCAGAAGAAGCTAAGCTGACCTGTGAGGTCCGAATCATCTAATCAGGAGGCAGACTGAGCACCCATCAAGCCAGACATACCTGGAATCCTTGCAGTGTTTGCTAAATCATGAATTTCCACCAAAAGACAACTATCCAGAAACTAAGCAGTGTGGGAAATCTTCCTTGGAATTTACTCAGGCCAAGATCCACTCAGACAGAGGAAGAAACTCTTAAGTTTGGGCTAATGGGGGGGTGGTATTCCTGTTCATTGTATTTGCTTAGACAGGTCTAGAAAATGTTGATTCTCCCTATTGTCAAGACAGGTCATATGGAAATTGATGTCTCTTTGGCCAAAATTTGGGTGACCTAAGTCAAGTACCCCCAAACCCTCATTTTAATCTAGCCCACCTCCCAGTGTGTCAACCAATCAAGAGTTGATTGGCACCCCTTGGGAACACCTACTCTTTGAGGGAGATATAAACTGTATACCCCAACCCCAAAGGGAGCTCAGCCTTTGCCTGTAGCTCCACATGCATGCAAGCCAGCTTGAGAGAAAATAAACATGCAGAACACAATAAACCTAATTAGTTTGTCTTTCTTAGATCAAACTCTGTTCAGGTGACAATACACACACACACACATACACACACACACACACAGAAAAATGCTTTAATGGATCTTGAGAATACTTCTCCCTCATTATGTCAACCTTTCTGTTTTTCTAACTTAATTTTCATAATTATTCTTATCTGACTTTCAATTATCAAGTTACTACATACAGGGGACAGTCTTCTATTTGCTTTTATAACTCAGCTTTAGGTTTGTAATATTGGCCAAGGGCTTGTGACAGCTGCCCTCTCTTCCTGTAGCTCAAGAGTTACTTTGCTTAATGACTTTTTGGAAAAGCAAAATGAATGTAGGTCACCTGATAATTTCAGGGCAACACAATACTTTGTAATAGGAACCTTGGAACAAAGCCATTTGTAATCTGGAAGCTCTTGTGGGAATACAGCATAATTAAAATGAGCTAACAAAGCTCATTAACTGAAAAGGCTAGGAGAGGGATTGCCCAAGGAATGGTAAGGAGAAATCTCATAAGACAATAGCAAAAAGGAAATATATAAATAGGTATGTGTATATGTGTATATGTATGTATGTATACATACACATAAATGTAAACAAAACTCCAAGTCTCTTTTTTTGTACTTCATCACAAATGATATGTTTATTTGTTGGAGATCATCTCTGGTTTTAGACCACAACTGCCTCAGGGATCTACTTTCTATCACTTACGGGATTATATTTAAAGTATTGGGTAATCACTGCTTCAGGTTTCTTTAGGAAACATTTCAGCATTAGTATCACATTACACATGTAGAAACGGATCAGGCTGTTGAAGACACAAAGCTCAGTTGTGGCATAGGTCATAATAATCAAATAATAGGAAAGACGTGCTTGTGAGAGAATTTCTTTTTCAATAAATAGATTTCATAATGTCATTTATCCAACACAGTTATTGGCAGTGTGCCTTTCCTGCCTATGCGAAAGCATGTGCACTACATTCAGCGGTCTACAGACATACTGAATGCCTACAACATGCACTGTGCTAGAATGCATACTTAAATGGACACAATAACAACCCATTTCTTTAACTAAGTCAGGAAATTTAGGTGTTGTCACCTAGCAACTTTTGGGCTTACAAAAGGGACAATCCTCAAGCCTCAGATTTCTCCTTCCTACTCTCATCAAAATGTAAGAATGATTTTTTGAGCTCCAGCTCCTTGTGTCTGCCCTAGGGAACTTTCCAGATAACTGAATATGATCCCTTCAAGCATTTAATCGAAAACTTTAAATAGACTGTATAAGGTTTGTGTTGGCCATATATAAGATATGTATGTCTTTGTGGGTTGTCTAAATACAGGTTGCAAGATGCTTATTATCTCTGGAATCTTACCCCATCCTTTTCCAATGGAGACTGATTCCTCCCTGGAAGGGAGCAGGAAAGACTACCACTCTGAGAGAGAAGGATGCCTAATTAGAATCATATCTATTTACTCCCTAAATGTTTCTGGGTCAAAGGGCATGATTTTTTTATTAGGTTCTGAAACAACAAAGCCATTAGCTTTCCTGGATACTATCCCTTAAAACTGAGAGGGATGACTCCCGGGTTATGGGACCAACAAGATGGAGGATTAATCTGTTCTAATTGTCACAACCTCTCAAATCTCTCTAACACAGATGTTATGTACCAAAAATAAAGTGATTTCAACCATCTCCACAATATCAATATACCTGGAACCCAAAAGAAATGTAAAAAAGAAACCCCACAAAAACCAACCCCATACTCCAGTCCCCCTTCCTTCTTTCCACTGAAATGGATATCCATGTCAGGCTATAAAAGTTTGGTGGGGCCTGGGTAAAAGCAGCATTATGTACAGCAAAGATTTCTACAAGACAATGGAGGAACCTAGAGAAAGGGGCAGGACACAGATTTGGATTTGAAATAGAGCTAAATCCCACATCCCAATCCCTAACAATAATAATATAATAATATAATAGAATATATTATAATATAATATTACATTATGTTATATAATATTACAATATAATAATAATAATGGCTAGCATATATAAAACACCTATTTATTTTCTAGGCACTACATGAAGCACTTTTTTTTTCAGTGAAGCAATTGGACTTGCCTAAAGTCACACACCAGTGAGTATTATGTGTCTGAATCCAGATTTGAACTCTGGTCCTCCTAACTCCAAGGCTGGTGCTCCATGCACTGCACCACCTAGCTGCCTCTAAGAAGTGTTTTTCAAATATCATCTCATTTGATCCTCACAACAATCCTGGGAGGTGGGTGCTATTATATCCTTATTTTACAGATGAAGAGACGGAGGGAAAAGAGGTTAAATAATTTGCCCACCATTACACAGCTAGTAAGTGTCTGAGGCCATATTTGAACACAAGTCCTTCTTATGTCAGGCCCAAGGCTCTATGGATGTGTCACCTGCTTACCCCCTCCCTCCACCCAGAGCTTTGGAGACACAAACTCCAAATGAGAGAAATTTCCTCCCGCTGCAGTGGCACCACTGTGGCAGCACTCTGAATTGTCAGGCCAGAGAACTGTGGGGGTTCCTATGTAGCATTCCACTAAGCCTGAGGGAAAGAGTCCAGCATCTGGCTTGGGCCAGTTCTGTCCCCCTAAAGGCATTTGTGGAATAGGCTGGTAAACTGTGAACTGTCCAGTGTGGGAGGAGGCTGAGATGCTTTGAAATCCAGCTCATAAGGTGGGAAAAGATTCAGAAAGTGAGCATTAGAAAAAATTTTTTTAAAAGGTTGAAATTACCAAAGACTTTAGGAAGAAAATTAAAAGACCTTGTACATGAGAAGATAAATCAGCAGGAAACATATTAGTAGGAGAAGGAAATATGGCCTCCAGACCTAGTAAACTAGTTTAGATATCTATGAATAACTACTGCAAAACAAAAGAAAAACAATCCAATACTTAATGAGACAGAGGACTCTAGAATTACATGAGAAACTGGAACCATAATACAGTGTTTCAGCATGGCTTAAAAGAGAAATGAGAATTATGAGAGCAGAATTTATGGCATGCAAAGCAAATATAATTAGCAGAACAAAAAACAAAAACTTGAATGTCTTATAGCAAGTCTCATCAAAGAATTGAGAACAATGGAATGAGAATGAACAATCTGAAAAGTAACACTAAAAGAAAATGTGCTCTCTATCCAAGCAAAAATATTGATTTTGAAGACATAATGCACACAGACAAACTAAAGATTATAAGCATCCCAGAAGAACATGACAAATCAAAAAACCTTAACACCAAAGAGCAAGAAATAATACAAGAAAATGGCCTAGAACTTCTGAGCATAGAAAATGCTATACTTGGAAAAAATTCATAGATCATCTCCAGGAAAAAAAAAAAAGACTACAAACTCCAAGACACATTTTGTTGTTGTTCAGTTGTTTCAGTAGTGTCTGACTATCTGACTATTTCATGACACCATTTGGGGTTTTCTTGGCAAAGAAATTGGAATGGTTTACCATTTTGCCATTTCCTTCTCCAATTAATTTTACAGATGAGGAAACTGAAGCAAAGTTAAATGACTTACCCAGCATCGCACAGATAGTAGTGGTTGAATTTAACAATTCAATTCCTCAAAAATGAGTAAAAGCCTTCTATTTGATTAAAAGTATATTTCCCCCCCTTTAGAATTATATAGTCAATCTGCTATCATGTGATATGTGTTTCTAAAAAATTAATGCACTTTGCAAGATTGTGAAATAAAAACCACAGTGCTTATGGGGGAAATGGGGTTAGGGAAAAACAACACTCAAAAATTTCATCAATGACCCATTTTAAAAAAATAGATGATAGGAACCTAATAAAAACAGTAGAACAATGTTATGTATGTGAAATGGCTAAGAAATATATGCACAATATAAGAAATAGTGGTGGCATCTGTGGCCTCAGGCTGCTGTGCCTGGTTCCCATGGGACCCAGGCAGGCAAAGTTCATAGGAGGCATTAGAATGACTTCAGTGAGCTGCGGTGCTGGTACTCATTCAACCTGAGTTATTGAAAGAGTGTTTTTTTTAAATATATAAAAATCCACAAATGAAAAGAATAGGAAAATACAACCTTATAGGATAAAGCATAGAGTGAATTGAGGTTGCTGGAAGAGTTGTGTGTGTGTGTGTGTGTGTGTGTGTTGTGTGTGTGTGTGTGTGTTGTTAATTGTATGAGCTATGCACTCAGTTGAATTGATTGCAGTTTTCTTTATTCTTGCTGTTTCTTGAGGACAAAATTGGGCATGAGCAAGTGTGAAATATGTTATGCCAAACATTTCTTCCAGATCAATTTTTAGCAACATCTATCTTAAATTGTCTTCTATTTTTTAATTTTTGGTTTTATACTAATATTTCTTGCTGTCTCATGAATTTGTTAATTTTTGTTTGGTCTATTCTAGTTTTCAAGGAGTCAATTACTTGAGTATATTTTACCAACTTCTTTTCTAAGCTATTTATTCTTCTTCCCATTCTTTACTCCAGAGCTTTTATTTCATTTTTTAAAAAATATCCTGCTTCATTTCTTCTTAGTATTCATGTAGCCCTTATGGAAAATAAGTTATTTTCCTCTGCATCTCTGCTTGCAGTTGACAATGGATTTATTTTCTCCATCTTTGTCGGATTTCTAGAGCTACAATAATTTTTAATTATTAAAAGACATTGGTTGGTGTCTTTTTTGATTTATTCATCTTTCCAGGCCACTTCCTGAAGTGGGCTTTGTTCCAGGGCCAGGCTCTTCTTCCTGGGTGGATTGGTGAGGGCTCCTTGAGCTTACCCTTGCTCACCTGGGCTCTTATACGAATCTCCACATCTCATGCTTACGTTCCCATTGGATCTGTGAGGTTCAGAGCACTGGATCTCTAGGGCTCTGCAATGTCTCAGCACAGAGTGCTAGGAACATCAGAACATTTCAACACCAGAGCTGATATCATCTGAGTGCTTCTCTTCCACACTAGGTGCTACCACTCCTATTGGCTTTCTAATTCCAGTTTGGAACACAACTGCTGTGCTAAAACACTGTTCTTTCTCTTTTTTCAATCATGAACATGGTTAGCAATATAAATTTCCCCAAAGGACTGATTTGGCTTCATCACAAACATTTTAGTATGTTATCTTATTATTTTCATTGTCATTAATGAAAGTATCTATTGTTTAGGTGATTTGTTCTTTGACCCATTGATTATTTTAGATAAAATTTGTCTTGAATTAATTTCTAACCAAAAAGAAAAAGATAGGTCCCTGAATATAATTTTAGAAAAGTTAGATATAATAGAACTTTCTCTTCCCTTTCAGTAATTAAAAAAGATTATCAGATTTAAATTTTCGAAAATTCTATTTAGGTGCCGATCTTTCTTTCTTCTTGTTTTTTGTTGGATTTGTCAAGGTCTAAAAATGAAATTTTCTGCTATTAGAGTTTTGCTGTGTCTCTCTCCTTGCAAATCATTTAACCTTCCTTCAAGTATTTAGATGTGATGCCATTCATTGAATGTATGTTGAGTCTTTATATTCATCTTTCAGGAAATTTGCAATTTCCATGTATATCTCTTTTAGTCAAGTCTAATTTTGCTGATGTTTTTGAGATCATTATTGATAACCTTGTCTTTTTTTATTGCTTCACTTAGGCATAATAGATTTCCCTCTAGCCCTTAATTTTAATTTTATGTGAGTATTTTTGAGTTTTTTTTAATCAATAAATTGTGGGACTTTGCTTTTAAATCCATTGTTATTCTCTTCCAGTTTGTAGATGAGTTGATTCCATTTACATTCACAGTTAGCTGTCATTAACTGTGTATTTATCTCTTACTTTCTTATATTTTTTCTGCTCTTTGTCTCCTTTCCATCTCTAAATATGAGGGTAGTGAACAAGAAGGAGTATGCTCAGTGCCAGAATTCTGGCTATGATGCACTCTGCTTCTGCCTCCCTATCCCTCTTCTCTTTCTGAGGTCCTCTCTTAAGCTGAACTGTCAAGCATTTAAACTAGTGCAGAGAGTGCAACTCCAACGTTCTGGCCATGTTGCTCAAATACCAAATATACATTTACCTAAAAGGTTATTTTATGGGGAACTCATACAAGGCAAACAATCACATGGAGATCAGAAGTGTTGCAGGGACACTCTTGAGGTTGCTCTGAAGAACTTTAGTATTGATTGTGAGATATGGGAGACAGTGGCACAGGACTGCCCAGCATGGTGAGCCCATATCAAAGAAGATGCTATGCTCTATGAGCAAAACAGAACTACAGTAGCTCAAAATAAACGTGAGATGTGCAAGTCTAAAGACATTTCCATCCCAAATATTCAACTGAACTATTTGTGTCTAACCTGTAGTAGAGCTTTCCAAGTTCATATTGGTCTGACCAGCCACAGTAGAACACACTCTACCTTGACCCCAACATCATGATGTCATTTTGGTCCTCTTCAAGTAGGAAACAACGAACAATAGCCCAAACACAGGTTCTTAACGTTTCTTTCTCTCATTGATTCACCCTCCATTGTTTAAATTTGTTTTTCCTTCTGATTAATCCCTTCTTTTTATCCTCCTTCCCTTTTGTCTTTCCCTTCCTGTTTCCCTTTTGAGCAAAATATATTTTTGTATCTAACTCTATGTATGTGTATGTTCTTCCTGACTTTGACCAGTTCAAATGTAAGGGAAGTTCAAGCACCATTCATTACCTAACACCTACCTCCTTTTTTGTATGGTTTTCTACTTGACTACCTTGATTATGTGATATGATATTCTCCAACCTTCCTCTGCCTCCTTCCATTGGTTTTCCTAATGTATTCCCTTTCTTTTCCCCTACCTTCCCCTTTATCTTTTAAGATAATCAAAACAACAAAATCAATCCCACAATCTCTATCTTATTTGACTGGTTCTTTGATCTCTGACAATATTAGAGTTTTTGAAGAGTCTTTGAAGTCTTTGGAGAGAGAGTTTTGTATCTTCTCTTATTAGGATATAAACACTTCATTCTTGTTTAGTGCCTAATGATGGCTCACTCACATTTACATTTTTTATGTTTCCCTTGACTCCTGCTTAAACTTCAAAATTTCTATTTTTTTATTAGGAATGCTTGAAAGTCTTCTATTTCATTAAAGATCCATTTATTCATGAGGGATAATTGTACTCATTTTTGCTAGGTAAGTTATTCTTGGCTGAAACCTATATCTTTTGCCTTTTTTGATATATTCCAGGCTCTCCACTACTTTATTTGGTGTCTGCTAAGTCTCATATGAGACTTGTGCCTCAGTACTTGAATACATTCTTCCTGGTTGCTTTCAGCATTATTTCTTTAACCGAAAACCCTGGATTTTAGCAATTATCTTCCTGGGAATTTTTATTTGGAATTTATTTTCTTTCCAGAAGGGACCAATGGATTCTATTTTCACTTTGTTTTTTGGTTTCAAAAGATGTAGGCATTTTTCTTTCATTATTTCTTGAAATATAATGTCCAGACACTTTTTTGTAGATATGGTTTTCATGTAGATCAGTGGTTACTAAATGTTTTCTTCTTGATATTTTCTGAGTAATTTTTATGTTCAATGCCTTACATTTACTATTTTTTAAAAATTTTTTGACATGGTTTTAATTTCTCTTGTTGACTCATGGAGTCATTAAATTTTATTTGGTCCAATCTGATTTTGAAAGATTTTCTTGCTTGGGTACGGTTGTGTACTTCTTGCTAATACAAGATGTTAATTCCTTTTTACAATTCTTTACACCAAAGCTCTCATTTATCCTTACAATTCTTTCCCTTAGCAATAAAATGTCATTTATAAAATAATTTTTAATTATACAAAAACCTGTGATGCATTTTCCCCAAGAATTCTAGTTGATCTCATGGTCAAACTGTGTTTTTCTTTGAGGTTTTGCCTATAGATGTTTTAGAGTCATTTTCACCATCTGGCTTAGTGTCTTACATATTACTTCAATCTTAATAGTAATAATAATAATATTATTATTAGAAATAATAATATTATGGTGAGATTCTTTTTATTTGTTTAGTAATTTTTCCACCATTGTTTCTTGACTTCAGATTTTGTTTTCTAAATAAATAATATTTTATTTCCTCCCAATTACATGTAAAGACAATTTTAAACATTGTTTTTAAATTTTGAGTTTCAAATTATCTCCCTCCCCACCCTTCTCGCATCTTTGAGATGGTAAGCAACCTGATATAGCTTATACATGTGCAATCATGCTGAACATATTTCTATATTAGTCATTTTGTGGAGAATGTGAACAAAAAAAGAAGAAGAAAGATAGAAAGAAAGTGTAAAATGGTATACTTCAGTTTGCATTCACCATTAGTTCTTTCTCTGGAGGCAGTTACAATTTTTTGTGAGTCCTACGCAATTGTCTGGGATCACTATATTGCTGAGAACATTTAAGTAACTTACCATTGTTTATCACACAATATTGCCATTACTGTGTACAATGTTCTCCTGGTTCTGCTTACATCATTCTGCATTGGTTCGTGTATTGATTTCTGATTTTGTGTAGGGCTAGGTTCTATGCACTTCTGGAGCAAAAGTCTGGACTATGGTTGGTCTCATTTCATATTTTCATTGGTCCTGCTGCTGCTTTCACTGTGTATTGAGTGCTATGTTTTATTTCAGGGACAGCTTAGGCTGGGGACCTGCAAGTTTTCAATGTGTCCAAAGTGGTCTGATTCAGGATAAAGTCTGAACACTGCATTATTGATCTGAGTTTTATAAGATTCTGAATTGGGTTTTGGTCTAAGCAACACAATTATGTTTGCCCTGGATTAAAGTTCCTGTAGATTGTTGCTAGACCCCACCACTATTAGCTTGCAAGAAGTCTCTGCAGAATCAAAGCAACAGAAGTATACTTCTCTTTTTGTCTGTGCTCCTTGAACAAAGATAAAAGAATAATTAATGTTGACATAGCTCTCTTCTATCTCTACAACCCTCATGAAGTTCAGAAAGATTTGTTGATTTGCACAACAGTGTAGATTCTGTCAAGCCTGAGTAATACCATGTCTCATAGGTTGAACCTTTTATGTCCCAGCTGACCAGGAAACCATATCAACAGTTTGAACCCCAGTCACCTGAACCAATCAAGTCTTAAAGGTGTTTTCCCTCAGTTTTTTTATTTTAATTTTTCCAATTACATTTAAAAACAAATTTTACAATTTGTTTTTAAAAATTTGAATCCAGGGGCAGCTAGGTGGTGCAGTGGATAGACCTTTGGAGTCAGGAAGACCTGAGTTCAAATCTGGCCTCAGACATTTGACACTTACTAGCTGTGTGACCCTGGGCAAGTCACTTAACCTCAAGTGCCTCACCAAAAAGCAAAAAAAAAAAAATATTTTTAGTCCAAAATTTGCTCCCTCCCTCCCATCTCTTCCCCCTTCCCAAAATGGTAAGAAACTTGATATAGGTTATACATATGCAGTTATGAAAAACATATTTCCATATTAGTTATGTTGTGAAAGAAAGCACAGACTAAAAAAATTCCATGAAAAAAAGTAAAAAAAAAAATAGTATGCTTCAATCTACATTAAAACTCCATCAGTTTGACAGCATTTTTCATTCTAAGTCTTTCAGAATTGTCTTGGATCTTTGTATTGTTGAGAATAGCTAAGTCGTTCACAGTTGATCATTGTACAATATTGCTGTTACTGTATACAATGTTCTCCTGGTTCTGCTCACTTCACTTTGTATCAGTTCATGTAAGTCTTTCCAGGTTTTTCTGAAAGCATCCTGTCCATCATTTCTTACAGTACAATAGTATTCCATCACCATCACATGTTACAATTTGTTCAAACATTCCCTAAATTATGGGCATTACCTCAGTTTTCAATTATTTGCCACCACGAAAAGAACTACTACAAATATATGCATATATATGTGTGTATATATATATATTATATATATATATATATTACATATTGGGCAGACAGCTAGGTGGTACAGTGGATAGCAGAGGATTTGAAATCAGGAATACTCATCTTTATAAGTTGAAATCTGGCCTCTGACATCTGTTAGCTGTGAGACCCTGGGCAAGTCACCTAACCCTGTTTCCATTAGTTCCTCAGCAACTGATTGATTTAAGATTAGAAAAAGAGTACAATGAGACTGAATATTGTCACCTTATTTATTTAACTTATATGCAAAATACATCATGCACAACGTCAGTCTAGATGAATCAAAAGCTAGAACTAAGTTAACCAGAAGAAATATCAAAAATCTCAGATATGCAGATGATACCACTCTGATCCCAGAAAGTGAAGAAAAATTAAGAAGCCTCTTGATGAAGGTGAAAGAGAAGAGTGTAAAAGGTGGCTTGAAGTCTAACATTAAAAAAAAAAGACTAAGATCTTGGTAACTGATCCTGTCACATTTTGGCCAATAGAAGGAGAAGAAATGAAAGCAGTGTCACATTTTATAATTTTTTGGCTCAAAGATCACAGCAGATGGCAACTGCAGCCATGAAATTAAGAGATGCCTGTTCTTTGGAAGGAATGTTATGGCAAATCTGGACAGCATACTAAAAAGCAAAGATATCACTTTGCTGACAAAGGTCCATATGATCAAAACTATGTGGTTTTTTCCCAGTAGTAATGTATGGTTGTGAAAGCTTTTTTGTAATGTGGTACTGAAGACTGAGAATTCCTTCAATAGCAATGAGGTCAAATCAGTCAATACTTAAAGAAATTAATTCAGGCTATTCACTGGAAGGCCAAATATTAAAGCTGAAGTGTAAATGCTACAGCCAGATAATGAGGACTTTTTGGAAAAGTCTCTGATGTTGGGAAAGATTGAAGGAAGAATGAAAAAGAGTGACAGAGGATGAGATGGATGGATAGCATCATGAAAACAATAAACATGAACTTGGACAGACTTCAGGAGATAGTGGAGGATAAACGGGCCTGATGTGATTGAGGGTCATGGGGTCACAAAGAGTTGGGCATGACTTAATGACTAACATATAATATATAGGTAGGGGCAGTTAGGTGGTGCAGTGGATAGAACACTGGCCCTGAAGTCAGGAGGACCTGAGTTCAAATCTGGCCTCAGACACATAATACTAGCTGTGGGACTCTGGGCAAGTCACTTAACCAAAATTGCCACACACACACACACACAAAACACCAATAACATATAGGGACTTTACCATTTTTTTTATTTCTTTGGTATGCAGACTTGGTAGTGATATTGCTGGTAGTGATATTGATATAACAGTTTTATAGTCATTTGGGCATAGTTCCAAATTGTTCCCCATAAATGTTGAATCAGTTCACAACTCTATCAACAATGCATTAGTATCCCAATTTTCCCATGTGCCCTCCAACATTTGTTATTTTCCATTTCTGCCATATAAGACAATTTGATAGGTGTGAGGTGACACCTCAGAGTTGTTTTGATTTGTCTTTCTCTAATCAATAGTGATTGAGGTCATTTTTATATGATTGTAGGAAGCTTTGATTACTTCATCTGAAAATTGCATGTTCATATTCTTTGACTATTTATGAATTGGGGAACTACTCATATTCTTATAAATTTGATCACTACATAGCTGAAAAATGAAGTCTTTATCAGAGAAAGTTTTTGTAATTAAAATTATCTACTTTATATCCCCTAATACTTTCTACCTTTTTATCATAAATTATTCCCTTAATCATAGATCTGACAGTTAAACTATTACATGCTCCCTTAATTTGCTTATGATATCACCCTTTATGTCTAAATCATGTACTCATTTTGACCTTATCTTGGTATATGGTGTGAGATGTTGGTCTATAGCCGGTGTCTGCATTTCCTGACTTTTTAAGGACAAACTAGAACAGCCTACATGAAACAAATGTCAGTCCTATGATGTTCCTCCCTTTGGTGGCAAGAATAAAAAATATTCTAGGGCAGAGGTGCCAAATTCATAGCCGTAGGCTCCATGTACCCTACAAAACTCCTAAGCATGACTTAGACTAAATTCAAATATAATTGGAAAATGTAAAATTCCCTACGCCAATGCTTAGACTTGTCCTGTACCACCACCTACTCAGTGTTCCTAGACGCAAAAGTGAAAATCTTCCCCTCTTTGAGAGAGCTTTGGAGGGTAGAGATGATGTCAAATCTTTGTCTCATTAGAAACTTCTGCTGAGGCACTTCCCCCTTCTTCTGTAGGGATTGATAAAGATTTTGTCTCACCTTCATATAGGGATTCAGGATTCCTGCTAAGTTGGCTAAAGTAACCCCTTTCGGGCAAATTAACATTCACCATGGTGATGAAAAAAATAGCTTTACCTCCCCTGTATCATTAGAAAATAAGGCACCTCCCTTAAATTTTCCTTCCCTTTGTCCCCAAAGGTCTTTGGGAAAAAAAGTTGTCTCAACTGTCAAGGAGAAAAGGACACCTGCCGATTAAGAGGACATGAGCCATTTCCCTGGTGTATATGCAGCCACATGCAACTCTACACAGAAGTTAATTAAAGAAGACCTAGATGGGTCACCCGGGACTATGTGTATAAGCAGTCCATTCTAACTGTGTCCATTCTAATCTTCCTAAAGGGAAGATCCAAGAAACTGCTCAGAGAACCATCTCCCTTCCTAGGGTGATTCTGATTCATTACAGACATGGGTGCTTCAAAGTGGGACACCTAATCCAGAAATGCAGCAAAGTTGTCATTTTAAGAGTTCATTCCAGTGCTCAATAATGCCAGCCAACTAAGCTTGATAAGGGAAATAGAAAACCCAGTAGATCTGATTATAGTGGGTCCAGTTTTGGACCTCCTTTATAGTAAAATAAGTGCCTCAGTGAAAAGCAGGACCCGAAAGGAAGAAGGCTATGTTCTGTAAGATCAAACTACAAGAAACTTTCTGTAGCATATGTATTTGAGCTGCCTAAATTGTGCAATTTCAAAATAAAAAAGGTGAGAATGTCTGGACAGTTACCTTGTAATCATTTATTCCAGGAAAATTGCATTGTCACCTGGCTGGGACAGCATGATACCTGCCCAGTGTGTCTGAAAAGGTTAAGTGGACAGATCACAGCCTCAAATCCCCTGGGTCTCACAGGAATTGTTTTCTTCCTTCTCTTCCTTCTTCCCTCCTTTTTCCCCTTCCTCCTCACCCCCCATCAAGTAATAAAACTCAACAAACAACTCATTTATCACATCCCCATCCAGTCCAACCACCCACCCTTGACCTTTTCCCTCTTTGCCCCTACTCTACCCTGTCCATTGCCCTTTTGCTTCCTGGTCAGAGGGAGCAGCTAATCTTCCCACACCCCACACTGAACCCAGGAGACAGATGGGGGGAGGGGGCAGGAGAGATCCTATAAGCCTAGCACCCACCTACGTTCTTTCTTCCTTCCTTCCTTCCTTCTTTTCTTCCTTCCTTCTTTCCTTCCAAAGGCCTTTCTATGGTTTATAAATCCCCCAGGTTAACATTAACTGCATTTCACTGGTATGGGTCCTAGCAGGTTGTTTAAGGAAGAATGCATGTGGCCAAGCTATCTCTATGGTTATGGATTTGAGATACTTTTCCTTTTCCCCTTTCTCCACCACAGCCCCACCCAACCTTTGTAACACCCTCAGAGGGAGCATAAAGACAAGCTCTCAGGTGGGAAGACTGATAGAGTGTGGCTACTTCATTGCCACCCAACATGCAAAACTGTCCACTCCCCTTTCATCTGTCCTCTCCCCCATCATCGTGTCTGCCTTTATAACCTCCCTCTTGAGTGTTCAATAATGGAAAGGGATTTTATAATTTTACATTATTACTCCTGTTAAATAAATGAGCATTTTAGTTCAACAAGAGGTGAGGCATTATTTGTGGAAAACAGGGTAAGCCTCTCCTAGGGCAAGTGCAGCCCAATTATCTGGCTACTTGCCCAAGAGAGAATCACTCTCCAGCCTCCACCACACTTAGCTTCCAGGAACAAAGCCAAGAACCCACTTGTAACCTCCTCACAACCTCCTCTCCCTGACATATCTCCCATTTCCCAGTCATCCTTTCCCCTCCCCACACCATCCTGCCTCACTACCCAGATGAACTCAAAATTGTATGAGCACTAGGGATGGAACTACAATAAGAACCAACAAAAAGAAACTGCCCTAGTGGTCAGTTGCTCTTCCAGATTTTTTATTTTCTTTGAAAGAAAGAAAGAAATATTTATCTTGAGAGCAATTTAAAAATACAGCTACTTCAAAATGAAAATAAAAGTGAGGAAAGAGGAATTGAAAATTTCAGTAATTTTGTTATTGGTGAAAATACTGGAAAACTTGGTCAAAATTCCTCCATGCGAAATTATGAATGACTTTCCAAGTAGCTAGGTTGTAATCCTTCTGTGGAAATTTGCTATCTGGCTAAAAACCTTCCTGAAGGAATAAGGCTTTAACTTCATGGTATTATGCTTGAAATTCTCTCATTATGGTCAGCAGACAAGAAACAAAAATATACCTTGAGATGATCTTCCCACCATGGCACTTTCTTTGCAAGTAAACTATGGGTTTCTATGATTCCTCCCTGAACAGGTATGATAGTGGGTTGAGGTTAAAAAAAAAAAAAAGCAAGCTTAGATATTGTTTGCTCATTTGGAACTGATGATGATGGACATAAAGTTTGACTTCATTTCTGAAACCTTCCTCTATACCAATGACATCAAACTCAAATAGATGTGGCGGAGGGTGTCACTAAACCATACAAAAGGATCCATCAGGGCCACATATTAGTTTTAAAATGTAATATTATTTTGTTTTATTTTAAAATTTATTTTGTTAAACATTTCCAAATTACATTTTTAATCTGGCTCCAGCCACACTCAGGAGTGGTGTGGGTTACACTGAGGCTCCATATTTGACGTCTCTGACTATGATTTTCCACTGAGACAAAAAAGAAAAGAGGCATATTAGTACATGGAAAGAAACCCTCTTCTTTTTTACCTTCTAACATCCCATTGATATGAAACTAATATGGCCTCCTGTTTCTTGTGACTTTTGGCAACAGTGCTAAAATGTATATGACTAGAAGTGGTCTAGGCTTTGAGAATAACCTTTGGTCATTCATTGCAGCATTCCGTAATAACCTATCTCCACCAGCACTCTCTATGGTTCTTAGAGGTGGGCATGGAAGATAGGAAGAAAGAAGAATAACTTTATTTTTCATTTAACAGTTTTTTAAAGGTAACCAAGAGATGTTTGTTTTTAAGAGGCATTGGATTTTTTTTTCCTTATTCTGCAAAGAATTTCTTTGGGAATCATAAAATACAGGTAGGACAGAGATCAGTGATATAAAAACTAAGAGACTAGGTGCCAAGGGAGGCTGAAGCTATCTTCTTTCATAAAAAATAACCTGTTCATAGTCTTTCTTTTTCTCTAGATTGTTTCTGGAGGCTTACCTATGAAATAGAAACATAGTACTAAACTAAACCAACTAGTATGTAGTTGTATAGCCCTGTGGGTGTTGTGTGGATCCTTAGCAAAACAGTTTTTCTCTACTTCATCTTGAGTGAAGTCAGACTCAAGGATCCATATTTTCTCTAGAGAAGAGTCATTTGAGCTATTAGGATTATCTGCATTTCCTTGTGCTCAAAGATTTTTCCCAGTCACCAGGGATTGCTGGGTTATCATTCTGTCTCAAGGAAGATTTGGGACTTTAGAGTTGTCACAGTTCACTTCATGCCTTTTAGCCTGCATTACATGTCTTTCTTCACTCCCAATTGAGTACTGGATCTTCTTGTTATCCAGAAGATGACGAGGCTACGGTGGCTTGAAAAGTTCTTACTACTGATAGGATCATTGATACGACATGTAATATTCTTATGTTCAAAGATTTTTCCCATCATGCATGTTGTGTGATCTCCTCATCTGAAAAACAATTTGGAACCTTGGTGGCAAGACTAGGAGCATTTGTTAAGAGAGTTACATTATCATGGACTTGTGGGTGGCATAGATAGAGATGATTTGGTCTGACTTGTTTTGGCAGAGAATAGGAAGGCCAAGGTTAGTGTTCTAAGCTAAGGGATTCTAGCTAAGGGAAAAGGACAGTCAGACTCCAGGAGCACTACTGAAATTAAACGCTCATTTTTCTAGTCTCTGAGAAGAGTAGCAGCTAAAATTATATCAATCTACCACAGTTCAAACATCTGTTTAGTCTAGGAGTATGAAGTTCAGGGTTCAGAATGAAAGTCATTTCCTTGGTCACTTTTAGCTTATACTTGTAAGCTTTGCTTTTTCCTACCAAATGCCGGTTACAAAAATAAATCATTGCAAATAACAAAGATATTGATCAAACACAAAGCAAAAAGAAATCAGTTATCAGTAATCAAAAGTTGTACAGAGAGCAATATACCATGAAAAACAAAAGAATGAAAGAACTCTTCAGTTCAAACCAAGGAGTTCAAACCAATAATTTTATCCAAGGGGAAGTGCTTTTTTCTGAAGGATCTGGGAGGTTGTGCTAGAAATGAAGTACAAGATGAGGAACTGGTTTCCTCTACATGTCTATAACATCTCTCTCCTTGTATATCTCTGAAAAAGCTCTGATACCAACTTTTTTAAGGTACGTGGAATCACCAGGGACTGGCAAAAGCTTCCACTGCTGAGAGCTCCCTCTTCCCTTGCTTTCCCTCTTTACCCTAGCAGCTTAACTGCTCAGAGGACTCAGATGAGATGGGAGTCAACAACTCCATTCCTTCTGATGACCTAGAGAACAACCAAACTTTACCATTTGTCTCCTATGAGCATCCAGACCTTACTATCTGCCCTATCTGTCCTGCAGTCCCTATCATTTTCTCTATTTATGCAACCTATAAGGACCTCTGACCTTGTCATCCCAAAGATCTCGGGGTCTTTCCATATACTCGGTAGCTAAACTTTCTCTTATGTATTAGATTCTCATGAGTGATTGGAAAATTCCCAGGGCTGAAATGAAGATACTAGAATGATTTAAGCTACAGTTTGAAGTTTAGATGCTGGAGGCTGAATACCCAGAATCTTAGAAGTTGCAATTGTCCAGGAATCTTAGAAGATAAATGTGTAGACATAATATTTGAAACATTTAGGTGGGCTAGATTTGGGATCTGAGTTATTTTACAGAATGTTTCAAAAAGTGAGTAAAGTGTTTTTCTGAAGTCACAAGGTGGAGAGCAATGTCATATTTTAGACATTACGGCTGAGAATTAAAATCAATTTAATATGACTCAATTGTATATGCTGAATGTGCTTTTAAAATGCCTTACATAGCTGCCAGGCAATTTTCTAAAAGTGCCACAGTTGAGATCATCAGAAGGGTAAACACTAATGATTAAACATTTAATCAGAAGCATGATGCTTTGTTGTATGCCTGTTGTGGCTCCAGGAAAAGATGTTGTAACTGATCTTTAAATAGAAAACCTGAGATTAAATCCCACTTCAAACATCAAAAGCAGCTGCTAGGAGATGACCTAAATTTAGCAGCTTATCCATATCTTAGTGCTTGTTAGTTGATGTAACTTTGATCCTCTGAGGCTAGATGACTTTTGTGCTGAATATAGTTAGAATTCAATGTAAATCTTGGATAGTTGCCCTATTGCACTGCACAATCTAAACAAAGAAGGAGCAGGAGATAACTCCCTACTATTCCCATGGATAATAATACAGATACATAATAATAATACATAATACATCCTTATTCCTTGGGGGCAATCAGCTTCTTATAAGTGAGAAAATTTCAAATACAATGCCCTTGGGTTTTTGGGTAGTCCCTCCATCCTTATCTTCACAACATTATAAATCTCATGGAAGATATGCAGGAGAGGCAGTTAACATTGATTTTATAGTGGTAAGGGAGAGGACAAGAGAAAGGCTCCTCAACTTTATTAAAAATGTGCCAGATTGTATAGACATGGGTGGAGTCAGCCAAAGTCTGGCTAACTAGAATTAGAACAGGTGATCCTCCCTCCCCTTAAGTAGAGCCCATTTGATTACTCTTTTGTCACCTCATCTGCCTATTAGTACTTCTCTTTTATGAAAGTAAACTATATGTGATGTTCTTAGAAAATCTTTTTTTAATCCTCTGTATTCATGGAAAACATGAATGTGCTTACACACTCATACAAAAGGTAAAAACAAAAACCTATGACAATATTGGGGAGAAAGCTAAATGCCCTTTCACAAAACAGGATGTGTATATTGACCCAGACCAAAGTCACAATAACATCATTTATTTAAGATCTTTCAGCACTTATCTCTATTAGTTGAAAATATTTTTTAAAAAAATTCATTGACATTTCATGTTGAACCACTATCATTCAGTCATACATTTTCAACTAAAAGAAAAAAAATCAAGAATGAATGCAAATCCTCTCATGTTCAAGATACTAGATTATGGTATAATCTTATAGAAAGGAAAAGTCAAGCAAACTCCACTGACTTGACAGATCATGGGGCTTCTCAATAGTTGGTGTCACCATTAGCAATGTTCTTTGTTGATGAAAATCATCTAGTTCATTCCCCTTGATGATGATAATAATGATATTAATGTTTATGTAGTACTTACTATGTGCCCAACATGTGCTAAGCACTTTATAATTATTATCTCATTTCATTTCACAACAACCCTGAGAAATAGGTGCTATTATTATCCTCATTTTACAGATGAAGAAACTGAGGCAAACTGAGGTTAAATGACTTGCCCATGGTCACATAGCTAGGAATTATCTGAGTCCAGAGTTGAACTCAGGTCTTCTTAAATCCAGGCGTGGCACTCTAGCCACTGTGCCACCTAGATGCCTATAAATTTCCCTCCTGGCCTGAGTAAATTGTGATGACTAAGTTCTTGATATAGTCCAGAACCAACATGTCTTTTAGTTTCTGTTTATTCATGATTATGGTAGTTGTGGGGTTTTTAAAAATAATATGGACTTTTGACACTCAGATATTTTCTCATTTTTGTTGTTGGATGCTAAAATGGTCAGTTGCTTTGGATCATGAATTTGGGTTCATTTAAGATGAATACAGACTATTATTATAGGTGAGATTAAAAAAAGTGTCCTGCATAATAGAGATATGATAAATTCACATTATTCTCAAATAAAATTATCTATATATACTCAAAAGCACCACATGAATACCAGTTCTTATTTCATTAAGATGATTTTTTGCTTATTTTCAATTTAAATTTCATTTTATTCCTTTGATGAAGTGGAAAGAGTGTTAGATTGAAAGTAAAAAAAAAATAAGTTTTGAATCTCAGCTTTGTTTACTTTAATAACCATAGCTTAGCTTTTGGTCATCACTCAGAGATTTAACTGAAGCAAAAGGAATAGAACTTTGTCTCTGGGTGCTGACATGGAGGGGCAAATTCTCATATCATTATACATCAATATAGTTTCCCCAAGAATTTCTCCCCCTACTAGAGAGCCAGTCCTAAATGATAAATAGTATTTTAAGAGAGGAAAAAAAATCTGAGTGACTGATTGATACATTGAAAATCCAAAAATGTATGAAATATATAACACCTGTGGACCTCCCACTTCTATAAAGGGATATATGTCAGGGGTATTTTCTTGTACCTCTTCATTCAGGTCTTGCATGATTGTTATAATTTTATAACACTTACTTTTGAATCTTTGGAGAGTAGTTGCTTTCTCATTGTTGCAATTACTATGTATATTGTTTTCTTGGCTCTACTTCATTCTGCATCAGTTCATATAGATTTTTCTATTGTTTTATATACATCATTTCTTATAGCACAGTAATATTCCAATACATCCCTGTGCCACAATTTGTTTAGCCATTTCCCAAATTATGGGCATCCACTTGTTTCCCATTTTTAGCTATCATAGACTAGCTGCTGTAAATATTTTGGAGTATACCCATATAAAGACTTTCTTCTTATCAATGACTTCCATGAGATAGAATCCCAGTAATGAAGTCTCTGCTTCAAAGGGTATGGACATTTCAGTCACATTATCTGCATAATTCTAGATTGCTTTCCAAAATGGACATAACATTTCATAGCTCCACGAACAGTGTATTAGCATGCCTATCTTTCCACAAATCCTCCCACATTGACCAATGCCAATTTTTGTCATTTTTGACAATTTGTAAGGTATGAGATGAAAAATTCAGGGTTGTTTTGACTTGCATTTCTCTAATGATTTGAAGCATTTTTAATGTGGTTTTAAGTTTTTCAGTTCTTTTAAGAACTGTTGGTTCATACGTTTTGACCACTTATCTATTGGGGAATAGCTATTAGTCATTTTTATTGGAATAATAAATATCAATATTTGTTAATTGCTTATATATCTTGGATATCAAACCTTTTTCAGAGAGATTTGATAAATTATGTTTTTCTGTTCAAATCTGTCTATTTCCCCTCTAATTTTTAGTGTCTACTTTTTCATGCTTATTTAGGTTTGATTATTTGTTGGGCTTTGAACTTTTTTGAATGCATACTCAGTTAATTAATCATTCTGTTTGTTTGTTTCATCAACGTATGTTAGTAAAGTTATGATTTTCCACCTGAGGACTGCTTTAAAAGCATCCTAGATATTTTGGTTTATTGTTTCTTCATTATAATTTTCTTTTACATAGTTATTAATTGTTTCTATAATTTGTTCTTTGACATACTTGTTATTTAATACTTCACTGTTAAGACTACCTAGATTTTGTTTGTGGTCCCTAAAACAATGAGTATTTTCATTGTGGTATGATCAATAAAGGATTTTATAGCTATTTCTGTCTTTTTTACATTTGTTTCCAGTATCTGTAGTATATAGTTAATAAGTTCCATGTAGTGCTGAGAAATATGTATATTCCCTTGCTGTCCTATGTAAGTGATTCCTTTTAAAAATATTTCCCCAATTATGTATAAACTATAATAAAGTTTTTTTTTATATTTTTTGAGTTCCAAATTCTCTTCTTCCCTTTCCTGCCCCCTCCCATTAAGAAGGCAAACAATTTGATATAGGTTATACATGTGCAATCATGTAAAATATTTCTGTATTATTGATATTGTGAAAAAAACACAGACCACCAAAAAAAAGCAACAAGTAAAACAGAAAGCTCTAAAACATATGGTTTGATCTTCATTTAGTTCTTTTTTTGGAAGTAGATAATATTTTTCATCATAAGTCCATCAGAATTAATTTGTTTGGAGGAGAATTTCAGAGGGCTCAGTCCCTGCCTTTACTCTGCCTTTTTGTCTCCACCTCGTAGAAGATGCCTTTTAAATCTGATTTCCCCAGCAATTTGCTCAGTTTCAAAATTTTCCTTTTGTTTATCTTTCTGTTAAACATCCAAAACTGGGAGAGCAATATTGAAGTTTTCTGTTGCTGTTGTATCACTGTCTCTCTCTTCTTGTAGTTCAGATAATGTTTCCTTTATAAACTGGATGCTAAGACATTTGGAGCATTTAAGGTGATTAATGATATTGGTTTATCTATGGTTCATTTCAGTATGATAGTTTCTTTGTTTAACCTTTTTTATTTTTAATGTGTTTTTGCTTTATGAGCATTATTGCAACTCTAGCTTTTTTTTTAGATTTACTTGATGCATAGTACATTTCTTTTCCTATCCCCTCAGTTTCATTTGTTCATGTCTTTATTTTTCAAATGTGTTTCTTGTAAGTAAGACATTGTGGGGTTTTGTTTTCTCATCCAATAAGTCATTATTTTTAATTTTGTTAAAGTTTTTAATCCATTGACATTTAGATTTATGAGTTACTTTTATATTTTTCTCCATCTGTCTCTAATATTGAGGTGTTGTAAAGTTGTGATTTTCCCCCCTCTTTTGCTATAAATATAGTACTATGTTTATTCAGTTACTTTACCTTAATCTTTTTAAAGCTGGCTCTGTTCCCACTGACTCTCTTCCCCTACTTCCTGATCCTGTGCTCTGCTTTGTTACCCTTTTCACTTTAGGGTTTTGCTTCTTAGTGTTTTTTTTTCCTCTCCTGCTTTTCTCTAGTTGCATAATCTTTCCCTTTTTTCCCCTCTAAATTAGTCAAGCAGCTTTCCCATTCTCTTCCCTTTCACTAGTCTTCTTCATTAGTTTTTTAAAAAATTTTTTTACCCCTTTCCAAAAAGGACTTTTCTCATTCTCTTTATTATTTAATCTCTCTGTCTATTCTAGATACTCATTCATGACTCCCATAATTTTCTGGTCTCCCTTTTTTCTGTATTCCTCACGCAATCAAAACTTCTCAGATATCCATTCTAGGCTCTCTTGCTTAAATATTTTCTGCAATTGCATTGTAGAATAAACTCTACATAGAATCCTAATGGACTCCCTTTTTCCATTTTGCTTTATTCCCAGGATAATGCCAGTTATTGCAGATATCAGAATACACTACTCAAGCATCAATTCATGAGATTTTTTTTCTAACCTTTTGGATTTTGAACGTACTAGATAATGAGTACAGTTGACATTGTTTTATCTTTGATACTTAATTTTTGTTTGGGAGATATTTGAAAGGTTCTGTAGATCAAAGAAAATGTCTAGTCCTCTATCTTCTTGCTCACATGACCTCAAATACAGTATTCCATCAGCATAAATTACTGGCATTTAAGGTTACAATTCAGAAATCAGGATTTGGTCATAGAAAAGACACAAAGGGCAGAGGAGTAGGAACAGACTATTTTCATTACAAAAATATTACTGTGTATTAGATTCCTTCTTTTGCCCAACTTCTTTTCTTCTTTGCAAAGAGATGTCCTGAAGGTAAAGAGAGGAAATGGTGTAATAGTATATAATGGAGAGAAACACACAATTAACACTAATTACCATGAATTGGAATGACATAATTCACCTATAAAATGGAAAAACATTTAAGAAAGGTGTGGAAAATAGAATCCAACAATATGTTGTTTGTAATAAACATAACTGAAACATGAAGATTTGCATAGCTAAAATGAGGGATTAGAGAAAAATCTATTATACCTCAGCTGAACTAAAACTGACCTGTGGTAGGGCATTCCAAGCTCATATTGTTCTGATTGACCACAGTCAGATACACTGTAACTTGACTCAAATATAGTGATGTCATTTTGGTCCTCTTTGAGAGCAAAGGACAACAACCAAAACAACAGCATTAGGGCTAGCAATCATGATCCTGCACATGGTAACAGTAAAAATAGACAAGGAAAATATATTATGTATAAAGATACAATGATGACAATATCAAAACTACATGTACATATGTATGTATGCATAGCATCTAAGTAATTAAAAGAAAAGCTAAGTGACTCTTCCAGAACTAGGCAAAATTTATAAAAATGTAAATAAGAGAGACTATAAAAACCTGAATAAAATTTTAGGGGGAAAAAAAGCAAGTGAAAAGGCTAAGAGTTGAGAGATGCAGTGCCTGGTGTATGGAACATCAATAAAGTCAAATGTCATTGATCACAGAGTACGTGATGGCAGTGGTGGGGAAAGAGGTGGGAAGGTAAAAGAAGATTGAAAAGGTAAGTAGTATAGGTATAGGTAAAAGTGCAGAGGGCGTTGAAAGACAAAAAGAGTATTTTATATTTGATCTTGGAGATGATAGGGAGCTAGTAGAGTTGATTGAATGGGGAGAGACATGACATGATAAGATTTGTTCTTTAGGTAGATCAATTTGACAAGTAAATGGAGGATGGACTGCAATGGGGAGAGACTCAAGACAGGGCAAGCAAACAAAAGCCATTGTAGTGGTCAAGGCATAAAGTGATAAGGGCCTATACCAGGATAGTGGCAGTGTCAGAGGAGAGTACCTACTTGAGAAACGCTGCAGTTAAAGTTGACCAGATTTAAAAACTATGATTGAGAAAGTGAGAAAGAATGTAGTTTCAAGGATGACACCTAAGTTGCAAGTTTGAGTGACTGGGAGTATGGAGGGAGAGGTTTTTTGGGGAAAGATAATGAGTTCAGTTTTAGACATGTTGAATTAAAAATGTCTACAAGATATCAAATTTCTTATTAAATAGGCCATCAGAGATGTAAGACTAGAGGCCAGGAGAGAGGTTAGGGCTAGACAAATAGATCTGAGAATCATGTGTATAGAAATGATTATTAAAACTATGGGAGGTGATGGAATCATCAAATGAAATGATATAGAGGAAGAAGGGAAGAGAGTCCAGGACAGAGCTTTGAAGACGATAGGGAGCTAGTGGATTGGAGACATGATATGGCTGAAAATCCAGAAAAGGAAACAGAGAAAAATAGTCAGATGAAAGAATAAGGAGAACATAATGTCCTGAAAACCTACAGAGAAGGGAACATCAAAGTGAAAAGGTGAATAAGGGTGTCAAAAACTACAAAATCAAGAAGGGTGACAATTAAGAAAAGACCTTTATATTTGGCAATTAACAGATCATTAGCATCATCTTGGAGAATAATTTCAGTTGAATGATGAGGTCAGAAGCTAAAATGTTAAGAGTTAAAAAGATAGGAAGTTGAGGCATATATTATAGATGAACACAAAAGGGAGGAGAAATATAGAATGATAGCTATCAGAGATGGATGGATGGATGAAGTGGGGTTTTTCCTTTTTTTTTTTAACATAAGGAAGAAGACATAGGTTTGTAGACAGTAGAGAAGCAGCTAATATAAAAGGAACAGCTGAAGATTAGTGAGAGAAAAAAGGTGATAGAAGGGACAACTTGCTGGAGAAGACAGAATGGAATGGGGTCACTTGTATATGTAGAGGGGTTTGCCTTGGTATGGAAGAGCTGATTCTTCCTGTAAAACAAAGGGGAAAGGAGGAGATAGTGGCAGATGGTAAATGAATGATATGAGGGAGAAGAGAGAGCTCTCGGTGAAATATGTGGGCAAGATTCTTTACTGAGAGGGTAGAAGAAAGGAACACAAAGGTTTGAGAAGGGATTAAAAGAATTGGAAAAGCCCCTGTGCTCAGTGGGATAGTGAATTGATTAGGGAATTGTTAAATGATTGCCTTATTGCAGTTGAGATTATATAAGGTAAACTTGTAGTGGACCCAGTCAGCAGGTGGAATGACAAGAAATTATCAGATAACAGAATTTCAGAATTCATGAACATGGTTGAGAAACACTTATGGACAGTGACAAGATTGTTTGGGACAGAGACCACTTCTCAAATTCAAAACAAAGACTTAGGTACCTTGAAAGCAGAAAGGAGTTTATTGCTTTCTCGTGAGAAAGGGTACCGCCCCTGGTTGCCCTAATGGCCCTGTTAGGGAGGATGCTTATCGGTACAAGTTGGTTACAGAAAGCAAAGCTTATATGCACCCTAATGTGTGTTACCCCCTTCCCCTTCTCCCATTGGCTGGGCTTCAGGGGGCACAATCTATTCATGGAAATCTTCCCCAGCAGCAGAGTATACAAGTTTGCCGAAGTCCTGCAGTTTTGGTTGGGGGGGTAGGGCTATTCTATTCTTTCTGCTATGTGCTTAAAAACAGGGTCTGAGGGGGTTTTGACAAGGTCAGAAGGGAGTGCATTTCAACAATACAATTAAAAGGCCATCTACAACAGGTGCCTCCAATCTCTCTCCTCCCACTCTTCTTACTATCTGACTTCTGACCTTATCTCTCTCCAAATGACCAGTGATCTCCTAATTGCTGCCCTTTGTGAGAACTATTAACAAAAACTATTTTCACTTCTGAGAAATCATCTCTCACAAGATCAAAGGTGTGACCATATTTGTGTTTATCTGTAGTGACATGGAGGAATAGGGAATGGGAAAATATTAAGTTGAGGAACTGTAAGGTTTAGGTATTTGAGAGAATTTGTTAAAATCCCTTAGTATAACGGCAGGAGCTAGGGAGGAGAGGTCTTTGAGTCAGAAACTAAACTCATTAAGTAAGGATGGAGAGTGTCCTGGATGGATGTAGACAACAGCCAGAATCTTTGATTGGGTAATAAACACACACACACACACACACACACACACACACACACATCATTTGCTCAAATTGACAAAGATGACAAGAAAGAAAAGTAATAAATGTTAAAGAAACCATGGAAAAATAAGGACATTGATGCACTATTGGTGGACAGGGCATGGCCATCCTGAAAAGCAATTTAGAATTACATGCAAAAAGCTGCTAAAATAGTACATGCTCTTTGACCTAACTATATCCCTCCTATGTCTATACCCCAGAAAGAACAGAGAAAGAGGAAGGGGCTTTTGTACACAGAAGCTTCTATGTACAAAAATAATTAAAGTAGTTCATTTTGTAGTGGCCTACCCTATGGATTCCCCTTTTCCATTGTGCCTCACTTTCAGAAAAAATGCTTTGTTACCTACAGGTAACAAAGTTTTCCGTGTGGCAGGACATCCTACCCCCACATCCTCAAAATTATGCAACTCACTGATGACCTATACCCTGCCCCTGATTATCTTCCTTCCCCATTTGCCTCAAAGTCTCCTCTCTGGTCCACACCCTCTCACTCTCTCAGATACCAGTCCCGCCCAAGAACTCCAACTTCCTGTTTCCTGAAGCAAGATGATTGGTCTTTTAAAGCACCAAATCACTGCAGATAATACCCAGCTCAAGATCCCTATCTCATTTGACACAATACCTATCTTCTTCCTGTGGAGTTTTTATCAGTAGAACCTCTTCCCATTACCAAAATAAGGCCTTCTTCTCCCCACCCACTTTTCAATCCCCTCCTCCTCCTCCTTCAGGATTTTCTCTTCTGGAGAGATTACAGGAATTCTTACCCTTATTGCTAGTCACCTACTTGACTAATGTAAAATACTCCCTTCTATCCTCCTCACCACCCTCTTCCCCCTCTTCCAATGCATCCACCTATTTTGTAATTTAATCCTACAAAAAACATTTTTTCACCTGTAGGTGAGGTGCAACAAGGTCCATAATACCCTAGGCCAGCCTCTCCACTATTATGTGCATCTGACTTCCAATTTTACTCCTTAAGAATATTTAGAAAGACATTTTTTACTAGCCTCTACTGTCATTTTGCTGCTGTTGCTGTCCTTGGCTGTTGTATTCTTCCCTCCTCCTGCATTTCTTCTTCTTCTTTTTTTTCTTTTGAGATGTTCAAAGAGTAAATAGTCTCTTCATGTCTGATTTTCTTTTCAAGAATATTTGGAAACCAATGAAAGAACTGTTATTGTTTGAATACAGACTGAAGCATGTTAGTTTCACTTTCTTTCATTCTTTTTCTTTTATTCAAATCTTCTAGTACAAAATGGCTAATATGGAAATGTTTTACATGGTTGCACCTGTATTTTACTGTCTCAAGGAGGGGAAAGGAGAGTGAAGGATAGAATTTAGAACTCAAAACTTTAAAAAAAATGAAAATTGTTTTAATATGGAATTGGGGAAAAATAAAATGTATTAAAATACTTAATAGACCTCAAAAATAAAAAGTAGTAATTAGTAACAAAAAAAGAACATTTTGAATATCTATTGTTGAACATCTTTTTTTTTTATTTATGGTTAATCCTGTTCAATTGTGTGTCTGTTGATTGTCCAGTTGTAGTGTCTGATACTTAAGAACTCTCCATGCAACTACATATCACTGTCAGGACAATGGGCATTCTTCATTCATATGATTTTTCCAGTTTGGAAAGTTAAGTCCAATTCTTTTGAATGGATGCAAATCTTATTTGAGAAGGTGTGCAATGATTTGCAGCTTGTTGAATTTAGAAGGCCTTGTCATTTATATATTAGGAAGATATATGTCTAAATCTCACCTCAGACATTGTGATGCTGGGCAAATCCTTTAACTTTTCTGCAAAAGGATTCATTGGTCTCTAAGTTTCCTTCCAACTTTCCTTGAAGTTGCCTTCCAACTTTAAATCTACGTTCTTGTAATCCTATGACTTGGACTCAGCCCTGGGTTTCCTCTACGTTAGCGATGACTCTCTTTAATGAGCATATCTCTTTCCAATTCATGCTTTACTTGATGTTAATAGGGGGTCATCAAACAAGCTTATCTTATTATTATACATTTCAGAGAATCTTGTATATTTTGACATATTTATGACAGACACCTTGCTGAAGGAGTCTTTAAGATGGAATTTTCCTTTACCAAATCAAATATGTTTTTTATAGTGAACAGTAAACAAAGTAGATCTTGTATTTTTTATGTTGTGTGATGTGTAAAAATGTGTTCTAGTGTGGAATATTGTTTTTGAAAGCTTCCTCTTTGACTTTTAATACCCTTATCAAGGATTCCCTTGAAACATAAATATAATTCTCATAAAAATTTTACATAGATGAGAAAATAGGAATAAGATATTTTTGATGTTAACTTTTTCACATTTTTTTTTGGTGACAATAAAGTCCAAAATTCCCACATCTTTTGAATGTACCTTTTCTTCACACACCTTAAGAATCAATTTTGCAACATGTTTAAATTTGTATTATCTCCAGCGTGGGCCTCTTCTGTATACCCTTGGTTTAATCCATCCGCTTTTCTATTTTTGTTTTCAAAATAATAGATTTTAAATATTCATACATTTAAACATTAATTGAATTTGTTTGACAATGTCATTTTTGTTCAAAATATCTAAAAGTAAAATCACTTGGTTTCCTACATGATAACCTTGAGGCAGCTGGATAGAGCACCGGCCCTGAAGTCAGGAGGACCTGAGTTCAAATCATACATGATAACCTAGCACTGATTACTAGAACACCTAACAGTATATGCATTACAAGGAGTAGGTTCCATTGCATTTAAAAAAAAAAACTTGAGTCAAATTTACCATTGACTAAAATCTTAGACCTGTGACTGGAATTTTGAGGAGAGAGAAAATAGGAAAAGAAGTCATGTACTAAAAATCATGCCTTGTTTACTACCATAAATAACTGAGATCTGGATTCAACATTCTAACAGGTAAGGAGAGTCTATAGGAAATATAGCTATATGATTTAGCTATCTTCCACAGTGTACCTGCTCTATATTAGAGACTCTCAGGAGCATGCATATATTTAGTATGAGGTTGTAACTGTTACTGATAGTGAAACCAAAATGGTCTCCCTGCCTTAAATCTTTTCCCTCCCCAATGCATCCTTGACACAGTGGTCCAAGTGATATTCCTAAAACACAATTCTGACTATGCAACTCTTAATGTTCACTAAACTTCAGTGGCTGGCTATTATCTCTACGATAAAACATAAACTTTTCTGTTTGGCAATTAAATTGCTTCCCATCATGCCTCCATCTCACTATTTCTTTGTTTATTATACATTATTCATCCCTTCATGCATTCTACGGTCCAGCTAAGCTGGTCTTTTTATTCCTGAGCCATGAAACTTCCTCTGTCATCTGTCTTTTTTTTTTTTAGTACACTCTCTGTCTCTTGACCCCAACATCATGATGCATTTTGGTCCTCTTCAAGTGAGAAGGATGAACAACCACAGCTTTGTCTCTTAGATCTGGAATGTCCTCTCTTTATTTCTGCCTTTAAAGAATCCTTACATTCTTGTAAACTTAGCTTGAGCCACCTTCAACATGAGGTTTTTTTTTTAATCCACAGCTGGTAATCTTCCCCGACTCCTATTACCTCTACATTTACAAATGTTTTTATATATTCCTCATATTAATGAAAACCATAGGTCTATTTCCTATCCTTACCTCTTTATTTTGTATATGCTTGCATGTGTCCATGTTGCTTCCCTCAGTAGAATATCAGCTCCTAGATAGCAGAGACTATTTCATTTTGGTTTGCATATACCTAGAACTTCCCACAGTACTGGCCACATGGTTAGCACTTTAATAAATATTTGTTGATCAGTTGTTGATTTATTGATTGGCACTTGAGTGTTTTTCAATGGATGTTGGACAGGAGTGGATACCTCTCTAATTCCTAATCTGAAGAAGACAATGTTCGTTTGGATGCATAATTTCTGTTTTGTTTTGTTTTTTAAAGTCAGCTAATTACCCTATAACCACACCTAATTTGTTTTATTTCACAATTCTATGCTTCTGTAAGCTGAGTAAGCAATGTTAGTATTTAACTTTATTTATACAAGAATTATATTTAATTGCAACCCCCCCCAGAAATGGAATAAATAATCAACAAAAGGTGTATGGTTGAATAAATCAAAGATTAATGATAGACTATTATAATTTAAATAAGATAAACCAGTATAAAGAATATAAGGATATCTAGAAAGGCTTTTATGAAATAAAGCAAATGAAAAAGAAAGAACCAGAAGAAAGAAGTATAGGCCAATCATATGAGGAAAAGTGAATGAGAATTCCTTCTGGGAACTGGGAAGGACTAAAAAAATAACTATTTCCGTATTGAAATCAATTAAAAATAAAAAGTAACAACAAGTTTAGTGATTTGTATTGATGTTTCAGGTTAAGATTCTCATAAAACATTAGTTTTTTGTTGTTGTTTCTTAAGGGAAAGAAATCTTCCCCTAAAATGTGGGGAACGCTCAGGGGATAGCAATCTAAGTGAGAACAGTTAGGTGAAAATGCTCTAAAGTACCATAATGCTGATAATTGAAATTTGTAGAGCAAAATTTGCAAAGTTATTTTCACACATTATTCCATTTCTTTCTAAATATTGCCTGAAAAATTGATTGTCTTTGAAGAAGTTGAAACTTTGGAAAGTTGAGAATCTTTAAGAATTGCCTGAGACATTGAAAGGTTAATTAATTTGCAGAGGGTTCCATAGCCATCATCTATCAGAGGGATGATCCCAGTTCTTCATTATTCTGATTCAACTATTACATTATACTGCCTCTCATTTATTTTTATGGTTCAATAATAGTCATTACATTCATGTATCACAATTTATTTAGCTCTTCAGTGGATCAGTGGAGATCTGTTCTATTTGTAGTTTTTTGTTAAAAAACAAGATACTTTCTTTTTTCTGTTTGTGACCTTATTGGGATATAAGCCTAGTGGTCAGAACTTTGAGTCAAAATGAATGGACATTACAATCATTTTTTTTAATGTAGTTCCAAACTGCTTTCCAAATGGTTATACCAATATCCCCTGCATTAGAGCTTCTATCTTCTATATATTCTTCAAACATTAACTATCTCCATATATTGAAACTTGCTAACTTACTGGGTGTGAGGTGAAACCTGAGTTGTTTTGATTTTTGTTGTTGTTGTTGTTGTCATTCATTTATTTTTCAGTTGTGTCTGACTCTTTCTGACCACGTTTGCTGTTTCTTATCAAAGATACTGGAGTGGTTTGCCATTTCCTTTTCCACCTCATTTTATAGATGAGGAAACTGAGGCAAACAGGGTTAAATGACTTGCCCAGGATTACACAGGTAATAAGTGTCTGAGGCCAGATTTGAACTCAGAAAGATGAGTCTTCCTGACTCTAGGCCCAGCATTTTATCCACTGTACCACCTTAGCTGCCCCTTTTTATTTTCATTTCCCTGATTATTAGTGATTAGCAGTCATTCATATGGTTGCTAATGATTCATAATTTCCCTTTGAAAAATATCTTTTTATATCCTCTGAACACACCCACTGGAAAGTGACTCTTGGTATAATGTATGTGCATTAATTCTTGATATATCTTAAATAACAGACACTTATCAGAGATATTTGAGTCAAAAATTGTTTTCCCCAATCAACAACTGCATTAATTTTATTCAAACAAGTTTTTTTGATTTCATATAATTGAAACTATTTTATTTTTTGTGATGTCCTCTCTCTTGTGTTTAATTAAGAATTCTCCCCTTAGTCTTAACTGTGAGAGGTACCTATCTCATTCAGATCAAGGTTCTATTTTGAGCTTATTTATGACATGCCAATATGTCATATACCTCTATGATGTAAGATGTTGGTCTATACTTAATTTCTTCCAAATACTTTACATTTTCCCCTATAACTCTTGTCAAATGTGGAGTTCTTCCCTAGGTGGTCTATGTTTTCAGGTTTATTGAATACTGGGTTAATGAAATCTATTGCTTTTTTTTTCTTGCTTTTTTGGCTAGGCAATGGGTTTAAGTGACTTACCCAGGGTCACAAAGCTAGTAAGTATCAAATGTCTGAGGCCGGATTTGAACTCAGCTCCTCCTAATTCCAAGGCTGGAGCTCTATCCACTGCACCATCTACCTACCCCATCAATTGCTTTTGATGGTTATTTTTCTAGTCCATTCCACATACTTTTAAAAAAAATCAATACCAAATAGTTACAATTATTAGTGCTTCAGATAATATAATTTCAAGACTGGAAATACTATTACCCCTGCATTCCAATGTTTTTTGTTTTCTGTCAATATTTCCCTTGAGGTGATTCCAGACTATTTGTTCTTTGAAATAAGGGATTCATGACCTGGGATCCATAAACATTTTTTGTTAATTTTTTGATTACTGCATTATATTATAATTGATTTGCTTTGTAGTTTTATGTATTTTACTTTATGCATCTAAAAGCATTCTAAGAAAGCATCCATAGACTTCATTAGACAGCCAAAGGGATCTATGACATCCATATACACACAAAATTTTTAGAACTCTTGTTCCAAATTTGTTGTTATTTTGTTTAGCTGTACAAAATATCTCCTTGGTATTATGATGAGTAAAGCACAAATTCTATAAATTAGTTCAGGTTACATCATCATATTTGTTATATTTTATGACCAAATTACAGTCAATGAATGTTACTCTAATTATTCAAGTCATTATTTTAAAAAATTAATTGAAGTTGTATTTATAAGTTATGGTAGATTATCTCCCAGATACTTCTATTAATTTTGCACCTTTTTCAAATTGTGTTTCCCTCTTCTTACTCTTTTTAATACCATAAGAATATTATGAGGTTTTTGGATTTATTTAGAATCTTATTATTTTATTGAAGCTACTAATTTTATCTATTAGATTCTTTGTGAATTTCCTTGCTAAAGGTCTCGTTTCCAAGATATACAAAGAACTGATTAAAATTTATGAGAATAAGTGCATTTCCCAATTTATAAATGGTTAAAGAATATGAAGACAAAATTTTCAAGACAAAAAAATCTAAGCTGTCAATAGTCATATGAAAAAGTGCTTTAAATCATTAATAATTAGATAAATTAAAATTAAATCAACTTAAAGGTTTCACTTCATACTCATTATATTGACAAAGTTGATAAAAAAGGAAAATAACAGGGGCTAAGAGAAAGCAAGCACATTCCTGCATTGTTGCATAGTTCAACAACTGTGAATTGGTCTAGCCATTCTCAAAAACAATTTGCAACTAAGCCACAAGATTTACTAAACTATGCACACCTTTTGATTCAGCAAGACCACTATTAGACCAAAGAGATCAAAGAAAGAGGAAAAAGACCCATGTGTAGAAAAAATATTTTGGTAGCTCTTTTTGTAGTAACAAAAAAAAAACCCCTGAAAACTAAGGGAGTTTTCACCAAATGGGGAATGGCTGAACAAATTACGGTATGTGAAAGTAATGAAATATTGTGCCATAAGAAATAAGGAAAGAGACAATTTCAAAGAAAGAATTTAAGGTGAATGGAACCCAAAGATCCATTTACACAATAACAACAAAATCATACATTGAAAGGCTTAAAAAATCTGATTGATGCAATTATGATTCTAAAACTACACAACTCCATTTCAAGATTCAGAATGAGTCATACTTTTTTTTACATGATCAATGTAGGAATTTATTTTGTTTGACTATACATGCTTGTTACAAGGAATGGGGGGCAGGGAGGAGCTAGGAGAAAGAGAAAAATCAATGTTTATTAAATAAAAAAATAAAATTATAAAAAAAATTCTGTTGATCCTATGGATTTTAAATCAATTAGTAGGTCATTTGCAAATATAGATGTCTTTTTTTTTGCTTGTTAAGACAAGTTTTATATTCCTGTGTGTATAACTATATATAGTTATATATGTATATATAGTTTTAGTTTTATAGTTATAGTTAGCATTTGTAGAGCTGTCTCAAATAATAGTGGGGAGAGGGAGCACCTTTTTTTACTCCTACATTTAATGAGAAATTTGTCTAGTGTTTCCCTATTACAAATAATGCTGGTTTTCCTGATTAGTGGTTTCCATATCCCTTAGCTTAGGCCCTAGACTTTATCCATGTATTCATTTTTTCTTCAGCTATCATACCAGCAAACAATCCCATATAGCTAGTCCCCACTACTGCCTTCCAGTTCTAGAAATCAAATCACCTTGTCATTATTCCTGGAAAACCCATACTATCCACTTCCTCATGGCTCCATTCACCATGCTGTAACTTTACAAACAAAATATAACTTCCTGATCACCACTCTGTCATAAAGAATATAAGCTCCTTGAGGATAGGAAATTCCTTTGCTTTTATATTTGTATCCCTAGTGTTTTACACATAGTAAACACTTGATAACTGCTTTTTAATTCATTCATTCATTTTTGTTTGTCAGTTTTTTAATGTTGAACCATTCTTGTATTACTAATATAACTCCAATTTGATCATAGTGAATAATTTTTCAAATCTTTTTCTATGGTCTTTTTATAGCTTATTAGTATTGGAAAGGACCTTAGAGACCTCTAGTCCAACATGTACCTGAATAATTATTCCCTCTATATATATCCAACCAGTGGTTACTCAGCCTTTGATGGAAGACCTCTGAGTGGAAGGAATCTATTATCTTTTGAGGCATTCCCTTACAATTTTGGATAGCTCTTTGTGTTAGGAACATTTTTCTATGTGAAGCCTAAAGTCAGGTCTTTGAAACTTTCACCCTTTACTCCTAGTTCTGTTTTCTAAAGTCAAGCAGGGCAATCACTTCTTTTGCATATGTACAGGAAGATAGTTATCATGTTACTGCTGAATCTTATGTTCTCTAGGTTAAACAACCTGAGATTCTTTAACAGTCTCTTACATAGGATGAACATTTGGCCCTTCACCATTCTGCTTGCCTTCCTCTGCACATTTTCCAGTTTATCAACATCCTTAAAATGAGGGACTTGGAATGCAATATAATAGGTATGCTCTGACCAGTTAAGAGTGTAATGATACTTTCTTCTCTCCAGTTCTGAGCTGTTCCTCTCAATGTAGCCAAAGATTGCATTAGCTTTCTTGGCAGAGGTATCATAATGTTGAGCTGG
The DNA here is from genome assembly GCF_900497805.2 of Vombatus ursinus. Lineage (NCBI taxonomy): Eukaryota > Metazoa > Chordata > Mammalia > Diprotodontia > Vombatidae > Vombatus > Vombatus ursinus. The sequence continues at coordinate 34,796,792 of NW_020954610.1, forward strand.
CAGTACATGGATTTCAAATGAAATGCTCTAACAATAACTCTCATCTTGTATTTTTAAATTGTTTGCTGTTGGGTTTTGGGGGAACCCATGTTAGACTTCATTAAATTTAAATCGTGCCTATTAAAGTTAACTCTGTTAGATTTGGACTATTATTTGGCCTATTTCAATCTTTTTGGATCTCAATTCTGTCATTCATTATATTAGCTATTTCTCCAAGGTGTGTATTTGAAAATTTAGTAAGCATGTCATCTCTACTTTTATCCCAATCATTGATCAAAGGGCTAAACAATAGAGACCAACTATAGATTACTGGGACACTCCACTGAAGACCTCATTCCAAGTTGACATTGACCCATAATTGCCTACTACAGCTCTGGCTCTTCAACAAGTTTAAAATCCGCCTACCCAGCATATAAAAATTCCATGTCTCACAAAACTAGACAGAAATTTTGTCAAATGCTCAGTTAAAATCTAGATAAATTATAGCAGGAGATTGGCAGTCCCCTGATCTCTAAGTCTAGTAACAATATCAAAAAAAGAAAATTAGTTTAGTTTGTCATAAATTACTAATCCCTGACATTGGGACCTCTCATAAGTGGGTTGCTACTCCATGGATTGAAGGATTTCTCTATCTTGACTTTTAGTCTCTGTGCAAAGAAGCAAATTCTATTTTTATTGAGAGGAAAAGAGATCTTTGAGCATCAGGGAATGTATATTTATATCTTGTTGCTGTAAAGGAACTAGAATTCTAGAAGTGACAGTTGAACCATTATATGTGCCTATATACATATTTGTGACTAATGTGGACCAAATTTTCCTATCATTAAGAATAACAGGTGCAGGAGTCCAAAGCTTTGCTGACCACATAGGGAACTCATGTTTCCATCCCTAAAATGGATATTTTGGCCTTGAGTTTTTAATTTTATTTTTCCCCCCACAAGATTCATCTAGGATGGAAACACCAGGGTTGATTGATAGCTAAAACCAGGCTGTCTATTTTTCACCACTTAACCAGACAAGAGAAGCAAGCCCAGGCTGTGGCTTCAGTAAACGGTAGTGAGGCCAGCTGAAATGTTTGTAGACTGTCACAGACATCTTGCTTCCGGCAGATGTCCCAGATACCAGGCCCTGAGATCCCACCACAAAAATAGTTGTGTAAAAATTGTATGATTAGGCTAACCTGACAGCCAGGAGACTGTTTCACAGGGCTTGGTTGAGTTCAGAATGATCTGTGGTTTCTGTCCAGCACAACTTCTCTGCTCAAGGAGCAGTTAAATCTTAGTTTATATGAACTGATTTAAGCAGGGATTCCTGTTCTTTTCAAAAATGTTTCTGTATATTAAAGGCAAAATTTAGCCATTAAAATGAAAAAAAAAAGAATTTTAAAGGGAAGCCTAGCATAAGTTTTTGACACTAAAAGTCCTAAAATCCCTCATTTCTCCCCGCTCCACCTCCAACCCAATTAGAATGTAAGATCCTTGACAGTATAAACTATTTCATCTTATTTGAATTCCCTGTACCTCGATTAGTGCCTGGCATGAAGTAGGTCAAACAAGTAAACATTTGTTGATTTATTTGATTTATTAAATTGTAGAGTAAGAGAAAATAGGGAAATAGAGAAATTAATACAATTGTGCCTAGAATAATAAAACCAAAGAATTAGGAAATGTACAATATAATCCTGGAGTTTGGTGGCCTTGTTTAGCCTTATTTCTTATAGCTTCACTTTTTTACTGATGATCTCTGATTTGAATTTTCTTTAAAGATGAGAGAATTTGTGCATTGTGTGAAAGAAATACAGATTCACGGATACTAAAACTAATAGAAAATTCTGTCTTTCTACTTAGATAAGGATTAAAAATGGAGCAGTAGAGACTCTGGTTCATAGAAAAAGCAGGACACTCTCCCTACAGATCTCCCTGATCTCCTCAGGGGAGGCAACATATTCTAGCATCAAGTGCTCTGGCTAACCAATTTGTAGACACAGGTTCAAATGCTAACTCTGCCATTAATTGACTCTGTTACCTTGGCAAAAATATTTAGCCTCATTGTACCATCATTTCTACATTGGTAAAATGGTAATGAAGATACCAGGCTTCAGTGTGTTGATGCATCACAAAATTACTGGGCTAAAATGTGAAAGTGGTATGGTGTAGTATAAAGAATATGGACTGTTCTTAGAGGCAGGGATATGTGTTTTAGTTTTGGCTTGGGCCATTTACTAGCTGTTTTACCTTAGACAAGTCACTTTGTCATTCTGGACCTCCATTTTCTCATTTGTAAAATGAGAAGCTCAAATCCTAATGTCCTTTGCGGATCAAATATTCTGTCTCCACAGACAGAAGTAGGAAGTGCTAGAAGGATAAATGGAATGGTGTCATTATTTGCACTTCTTTTTTCCAATCTTTTTTTTTTCATTTTACTCCCCTTCATGCGTTTCAGTTAAACTGACAAGCTGGTGATTCCTCATGATATTCTATACCCTCCTTTATGCCTTTGCCTATGTCTAGAATGCCCTTTCTTCTCATTTCTATCTCTTAGAATCCCTAGTTTCTTTCAACATTTCATGTTTCTCTCCTGATCCACTTGGATCAACTTGGATTGCGGGGAAGGGTGGAGCAAATAAAAATCGTAGTGAGGACAAAGAATAGGTTTAGCAGGAGTAAGACCGAAAAAGAGAGGAAAAAAGAATTGGAGGCTGTTATCACAGAGAAGTTTTCAGAGTTCTGGATCATTGAAGTAGAAATGATATCTAAATGGTGACATCAAATACATTGTGTATTTATAGAGAACAAAATACATGTGTACCTGAAATAGAGTGAATTTATAAGAGTTTTATAAGAGTTCATATCATAGGATTCACATCAAAGAAGATAAGGGAACATCAATATGTACACTGAAGTCCCCAAGGATGAGGAGAAGTATTGGGATGGAAAGGGGCAAGATAAGCAAGATGGAGAATAAGAAAGAGAGCATAACAGTAGTCCAGGTAAGAAGTGAGGAACATCTTGAGAAAGGAAGATGCCAGGAGATGGGCCAGTAGATGATTGCAGCAAGGATCTGAATAGAGTAATATGAATGAATGGAGAAAATCTCAGAAAAGGATAAATTGCTTAATGATAGTGGGAAAAGGAAAGATCTGAAAGTGAAATGCAAAGAATACACCCACTCGTGACCCTGGAAATTGGGAGTAGGGGACAATGTATACCCCAAACTGGCCAGGGATGAAGTATATTTTGGGGAAGGAAAACTCTGTGAGTTCAAGAAGGTGAGATGAAGAGTTTGAAACAAAGTAAAGCTTGTCACAGACACAGCGGAATTATTGTTGGAGTGGGAGAGATAGGTAAGTAGCACCAGGGACAGCAACATCTCAGTTTAAATCTTGCCTCATAGGCTTACTAGCCCTAGGATTGTGGGCAAGTTACTTAACATCTATCAGCCTCAGTTTCTTTGTCTGTAAAATAAGGGAAATAATAACACTTATTTCACATGGTTGTTGCAAAGATCAAATGAAAGATATATAATATGTATATATATATACATATATGTACTGTTTTACAAACTTGAAAGCAATATATAAATATTAGCTGCTAAATGTTAGCTATTAGCTAGTTATTAAAATTATCAACAGGATAGGGACTCAGAAGGGAAATGGCTAAAATAGATAAGGTTTAAAAGAGTGGAGAAAGGTATAAGTGAAAGTGTGGTTTTGCTCAGGCATCACATAAAGAACTAGTATGCACACTAGTTACAAGATTAAATCATGGTCTTTAAAAGCAGAGTTGAATTTTTCCAACAGGTAATTAATTATCTTAAGTCAATACAGTTTTCAGTGTTATTATGACTCATGAAACCAAAGGAAGAAATTGAATAATTATTGTCACGAGAACCATATGATACGTAAAATGTTGAGAATGGTTCTAACACCAACACCCTCTAAGTTCAAGTTAATGTGTTGAAATGAGGCACTCACAAGTCACTGAACATTTAATACAAGGAAGTTTACTTTGTCCTAACACAGCAAGAATATACATATCCTTGGATACAGTGGCTCTTAGCTCTTCTGGATACAGCCCCTCATCTCCATGTGGAAAAATGTCTATTTAGCTGGGTATGATGAGATTACTTGCATAAACTTCAGAAATCTACCAAATTCAAGAAGTCTAGACCTCACGTGGATGGGACTTTTATGCCAATATATGACTTGGAGGCTGCATTAGAGAAAAAAGAGCTAATCACCTATGGCAAGTAAGTCTAGGGATAGGTTTGTCTTCTTTTAATGTAAAGCCTCCTTATGTCATTGGTGTGGGGAGAAAGAATCTGGGTGGCAAAGTTTTTAGAATCTTCCAGAAGACCTTCCACTATTTAAATATTTATAAAAAATTTCCAAGTTAGTCTTCCTGGCATGAGTAGTACCAAGGAAAAAAGGGGAAATGAGAACAAACAAACAAAAAAGTAAAACAAAAGCAAAACAGAAATGTGCTAGAGAACAAGAGCCAGAAATCCTAGGTCTTTCTTCCTCACATTGGGAGGTTCAAATCTCAAATTTCAATAACCTGTTCCTTGTGGTGGCATAATACCAAATCTTTGAAGTTCACACTGAATCTCTTAATGCAATTTGAACCACAGCAGTACCAGGAACATCAAAGCTAGAGTTGGTGGTACCCTTAAGTAGAGTCATGGATTTCTTCTCTTGATATGAGGTGGTAATGATCAGGAGCAGCTCCAGGAACATCAGGGCCACAGCAAAGACATTTCTGGCAGTCAACAATTCTTTATCCTGCATCAGTGCCATCTTCCCTAATGTGGCTAAGAAGTCATAAGCCACTTGCATTCTGTTTGTTCCTAGATCTAACTGACACTAAGAGACTCTGTCTCTCTATTGCCAGCTACTCAGTATTCCCTAGCTTACTTGCCAAATCTCCTGTTCCCCAAAAACTACATAAAGGGAATGATACAAAATCTTTGCTCCATTAGAGGCCTCTATAGAGGGGCTGCCCCTTCTTCAACAAGGGCTAAATAAAGACTCTCCCTCAACCCCACAGAGTGACTCAGAATTACCAACAAGGCATCCAAGGGATCCCCTTTCTTCCATGTCAATACACTCTACCAAAGTTATACATTGCCAGTTTCACTTCCCTCATGCTGTTAAAAAACAAAATATTTCTCAATTATACCATCCCTCAGTCACCCAAGTCCTTTCTGGGACTGAGTTGCCTGAACCATCCTAAAGGGAAGAAATACTACCTGTTGAAGGGGACCATAGTTACTTTTCTGGAGTTTATGGAGCTTTCTCAGGGGGCAAGATGCTTGAGGCCCAGGAAACTCTATGCTGGGGAAGGAATAAAGAAGGACCAGAGAAAGAGTAAACAAGAACTATATCCAAAAATAGCCCATTCTTATGAGATAAGTCTTTCTGGAGCCTTGACCTCAGATACCATCAGACTTTCTCCTTTCTTAGGTTAGTATTGATTTGTTACAGACATAGCTTCTACTCCATTAGAAACCTGACTTAAGCAGTCAGATGTCTAACAATGCAACTATTGATTAGTAAGGGGAAAACTTCTTGCCCTAAGATGTAAGAGTGCCATTTTACCGGTTGGGGACAGGTTTAGGACCACTTGGGTTAAATGAATACTACAAAAGGCACAAGTAGCCTGTGTGGACTACCTTACCTTTAGCTGGGGAATTATGTGGTCCTATACCCAGTATAACATGACATCTTCATCCCAAGGTTCATTTTGGTACTATACTCACTTTCCAATCTCTGTTGTTCTTGTAATGACACCAACCTGGTCATTTAGTATACAATGTCTTTAAAGTATGCCTTACAAATAACTGTATGCAGTGGGAGGCATTGGCAAAATTTCTTCATTGATCTTGACCTCAAAGGGAGGAGTCTTTGAGTCCTGTGTTCTCCTTGCCCAATATAATTTGGCTAGACCCACAGCCACTAACAAGGAATTAGTATAGATGAAGATGTTCTCTTTCCCATCACTCAAGGCTCTCTCACATGTCAATCATGTGCTTGAGAGTTCAGCCTACTAGAAGGACTTGCCAGGAGTCCCATTCCCTAGGACAGGGGTGGGGAACCGGAGGCCTCAAGACCACATGTGGCCTTCTAGGTTCTTGGGTAGGGCCTTTTGACTGAGACCAAGCTTTACAGAACAAATTCTTTTATTAAGGGGATTTGTTCTGTGAAGTTTGGATTCAGTCAAAAAGTCACACTTGAAGACCTATAGAGCCACATGTGGCCTAGAGGCTGCAGGTTCTCCACCTCTGTTCTAGTACCCTGTTACTTGATTAATTGCTGCTAAAGTTCAGCAGCCACTCTTGTAGCAGATGGAATCATTGGTTGACCAGGAAAAATGTCATTCCACAGAAGTCAGGTCCTTATAGGTGAAGGTCCATTGGGCCAAAGGAGGAGTCAAGACTCCAGAGTCTAGACTGAAGACCTCAGTTTCTGGCATAGTCACCACCTATTTGTGAAGGTCACTACCACTGAAAGACCCAGGCAAGCATTATTTCTAACATACCATTTTATATTTAGCAATAAAAGCTTCTTGTGTTCTATACCTTTTGTAAGAGGCACCACGTTACTTCAATCAAAATAGTATAGACAAGTCAGAACAAAGGGTGATTGGATGACCCTATGTCATTTGTTTATTTCTTTTTTTTCAGATTTTATTAATTTATTTATTTTTAGTTTTCAACATTCACTTCCACAAGATTTTGAGTTCTAAATTTTCTCCCCACATCGTCACTCCCCGCACCTCAAGATGGTGTGCCTTCTGAATAACCCTTCCTCTAATCTGCCCTCTCTTCTCTCTCTACCCTTTCTATTATCCCTTCCCCCTTCAATTTTCCTGTAGGGCAGGATAGGTTTCTATACCCCATTGCCTGTATATCTTATTTCCCAGTTGCATGTGAAAACAATTTTTAACATTTGTTATTAAAACTTTGGGTTCCAAATTTTCTCCCTTCCTCCCTCCCCACCCACCCTCATTGAGAAGGCAAGCAACTTGATACAGGTTATACATGTGTCATCATGCAAAACACTTCCATAATAGTCATGTTGTGAAAAACTAAGCATATTTCCCTTAATCCTATCCCGCCCCCATTTATTCTATTCTCTCTTTTGACCCTGTCCCTCCTTAGAAGTGTTTGCTTCTGATTACCCCCTCCCTCAACATTTGTTCATTTCTTACTAGAGCCCAGTAAAAAGCAAGTAATTGTTTTTCAAAAATAGTATAGTGAGTGGCTGTTCTGGGTAGTCTGGAGCTCTAGACATGTAACAATGGTTTATTCTGGCCAGCCCTTGGTACCTGCCAAAGGCTCCACTCAGCCAGGTCTTTATGGACAGAGAACTCCAGAAACATAAGCCTTGCAGGGTCATAAGGGCCCAAGGGGACAGACTACTAAACAACTTGTTTTATATCTTCAAGGGTTGTAGCCTGCTTTTTGTACCTCCCCCCTTGAAAGAGCTAGACTTGTGGAAGACTTGGGAAATGGAAGCCATCTGATCCAAGGCCTCTGCCATCAATCTAGTGGTGTATATCAGGCCCTCAAGAAGGGAGGCTTTTTCAGGTCTCGGCTCCATCATAATGTATGATGGAGAGTTCAGATAGTTCTGGGGAAGGACAGAGGAGTCCAAAGATTGGTGTCCTTCCCAGGTGAAAGCAAACTGCTGCTGACTAGCCTTAGTCAAAGGAATGGGGGAGGGGATGAAGCATTGGCAAGAGAGCTAGCTGGTCTACAGCACTGCTGAAGTTTGGAACAGGTGTAGTGTTGGACATTATGACTTTGTTTTTGTAATGTCAATTTCCTACAATCTAATGTAAGTTACCAGGTGCCATCTGCCTTCCTCACAGATAATACAGAGTTATTTTAAGGGGAGCTGGTATAATTAAGTATTCTAGCTACCTCCATCTCTATCACTACAGAAAAAATATTTTTCACATACATCCTACCCCACCCTTACCTCAGGACCCAATGTTGTATGGTGTTAACTACTTGGGATAGTTCAGGTAACTCTAAGGGTTTCTGTTTGGCCTTACTCACATTAATGCACCTCACAGAAACTGAAAGAGCCTTCATAGGAACTGAGACCATAATACCATTTCTTTGCATGGTCAGCCCTCCAAATGGGACTTTAAAGTTTTTGGGTCCACTAATGCCCAGTGCTCAGTGTCCCTATGTAGTTTTATAAGCACCCCCATGGCCTGGCCATCAAATTCCCTATTGGGGAGGGTGTTATCATCCATTGCCCACCTAGCAGCATTTTGTGACTTTTCCCTCCATTCCTAGTTGGTCTATTTGAATTAACAGCAGCCCAAGACAGAACTATCTCAACCTCTTGTTCAAATTACACCTACTGATCAGCCCACACGTGTATGGTGAAGATGACAGTACACCCATAGTGCAGGCACCATGAGCTGAACCCAGGGTAGGGATAACTTCTTTTACCCCAGCTCTGCGAAATGGGCCTGGGGTGTTTTTTTCTGTTCTGTGCTCAATTTCAGGTGCTAGAAGTAATCTCCACTAGACTTGGTAGTTTGACCCAAGTTGATCTTGGAGTCAAGATTCCAGGTGGTATGTTGCAGCCAGCCAGCCTGGCAGAGAAGCCCTGAAAAATCAGAGTGCCAGCGACTCAAGCCCACAGGGATCTTTGGACTTGAAACTTGGAGCTGCATTCTACAGGAACTGAGATAAATTGTAAATTCAATCCCTTTCCCCTATCCTGGAACTGAAGGGCCATAGGAAGAAGCCTCATGTGTTAGGAAGTAGTTGTGATCATAACTTTGAAGTAAATACTTCTTTGTAAAAGTTATTCTGACTGTTAGTGGTTAAATGCAACTAAGGTACAGGGGAACATCCCCTTACAAATGGAAAAAATACCATTTGTGGAGGTTGTAGTCATTTGCAGAGAGCCTACAAACCCCCAAACCTTCTTAAAGATACCAAAGAGCCTTGGGAAAAGAATAAAATGTAACATTCTTAACTTTCAGGTAGTGGGTGGCCAGCAAAGTCAGTGTTACATACATATGATGTTTTTCTTTTTCCATCAATTAATCAACAAATATTTATAAGGTAACTACTAAGTGCTAGGCACTGGGCTAAACAGTGTGGATATAAAAAGAGGCAAAAGACAGTCCCTGCCTTGAAGGAATTTTCCATCTAATGGGGGAGACAATAGATAAATAAAAATATACAAAGCAACCTAAATATAAGATAAATAGAAAATAGGAAAAACAGTGGAAAGAAGAGCGGTTAGGGCAGGCTTCTTGTAGAAGGTAGGATTTTAGTTGGGACTTAAAGTGATAGGAGCAGAAGAGGGAGAGATTCCTGGCGGTGACAATGCCCAGAGGCAAGAAATGGAGTGTGAAGTATCTTGTTCAAGGAACAGCCAGGAGATCAGAGTCACTGGATTGAGGAATACATATTGGAAACGACATGTGAGAAGACTGGAAAAGTGGGGGAGGGGAGGTAGGTTATGAAGGGCTTTGAACACCAGCAGAGCAAATTGTATTTAATCCTGAAAGCAATGGGAAGCCACTGGAATTTATTGAGCAGGGGGTAAGGATCAGACTTTTGTTTGAGGAAGATCACTTTAGTGGGTGAATAAGGAAGGGATTGGAGTGGGGAAGGCTTGACACAGGCAGACATACCAACAAGGTATTGCAATAATCAAGCTATGAAGTAATGAATGTCAGAGAAATTGCAAAAGTAAAATTGACGGGCATTGGCAACAGATTAGATATGGAGGTTAAGAGACAGTGAGGTTACTTCTATTTTGTGAGCCTGGAGAACTGAGAGGATGATATTGCTTTCAATAGTAATTGGGAAAGCAGGATTTAAGGAGAAAGATAATGAGTTCTATTTTAGACATATTGTTCTCTATAGTGGTATAGCCCAAACAGTGATATAAATAGAGCAAAGGTTGTGCATTATTTATTAAATTTTGGTGCATAGTTCCAAAGTATTTAAAAAAAAACTGTTGGACCAATTCACAGCTCTACCATTAGTATATCAATTAGCTCATTCTCTCACAACCCATGCTACATATGTTGTTTTCTTTTTTTTTTTTTTGGTCAACTTTGCTAATCTAAGAAGTTTGAGGTAGAATCGAAGAATTGCTCTAATTTGCATTTTTCTAATTAGTAGTGATTTGTAACATTTTTTCATATGACTACAGAAAGCCTGGGTTTCTACCTTTGGGAGTGATCTATTTATATTGTTAAACTATTTATCAATTGGGAAATGGATCTTATTCTTATAAATTTTAACCCATTCCTTACATATCTTAGAAACAAGACCTTTATCAGAGAAACCTGCTGCAAAGATTCTCTCCCCCAACCCAGTTTACTGTTTCCCTTCTAATATTAGCTGTATTATATTTGTATTTGTAAAAATGTTTTAATTTTATGTAAATAAAATGGTCCATTTTATTTTTTTTATGATCCTTTTTATCCCTTGTTTGGTTAAAAACTTTAATCAGAAAGGCATTTTTTCCCTTGTTTCTCTAATTTGTTTATGATATAATCTTTTATAACTAGGTCATTGTTTCACAAGTAAACACATAGGTAATACCATTCTTTAACAGGAGAGCCCCTAACACTAAGAGATGTTCTGGCATAGGTTCACTTTTGATCCAGTCAGACAGGAAGACCACTTCAGAAGGGTTAAATAAGCTTACTTTATTCTAGTCTAGTCTTCTCAAAAGGGTTGCTGAAAATGGGAGCTCCAATTCCTGCAGCATTCCCTAATCACACTTCTGGAAGGGGTAGGCAACCACGGTAGCAGTTATGACCTGTGCTGTCCCCTAATCCTCTATGGGGGCCAGTTGAGGCAAGCACACAGATTCCCCCCAAGCCTTGGATGGAGGTTGATCAAGGCAGGTACATGCGTTCCTCTATGAATTACCCAAATCCCAAAATGGGTTCCCCACTCACTGACCAGTGCCAACTTGCTTTACAGGGCAATAGACACAGAAAGCATCTTGCCAACATTAAGCTCACAGGTTAACTTTAGCAACATCATCATGACCTAGCACATTGCACACATAGTAACCATTATATTATGTCACCCCATATTTCTACTAAGACTGCACAGTAGAAGTTGTTTTTAACCATAATTCGTGGGAAACATTATCTGGGATCTTGGAACTATTATCTAAAAAGGGATAACAAAATCCTCCTTACACACACTAAAATCCACCTTATTTACAGTCATGTATTCATCAGTAGCTGATCTTGATATGGGTATGAGATATTCTAATTTTTGCCCCACTATTGTTCAGTTTTCTCAGCAGTTATTATCAAACAGTGAGATGTAATTCTAATACCTGCAGTCTTTGTGTTTATCAGAGATGAGGCTGCTAGGTTTATTTGCTTCTATATGTTGTACACCTAATATGTTTGGCCCAATCTCTCCCCTTTTTTTTTCAATCCAGGAGCAAATTATTTTGAGAGGGACTCCTTTGTAGTACCATTTGAGATCTGGTATGATAGAACCATTTCATTCACGCTTTTTTTTTTTCACTGTTTCCCTTGGGAATCCCTTGCCTTCAGATGAATTTGGTTATTATTTTCTCTAGTTTTATAAAGTAATCCATTGGTAGTTTGATTGAAAGGGCAATGAATAAGTAGATTAATTTAGGTGGCATTGCCATTTTTCAGGGGCTCATTTAATTGGTTCAGCCTAACCAGGACAAAGACAGCTAGTAGTACAGTAGATAGAGCACTGGTTGCAGTAGATAAAGCACTGGACCTGAGTTCAAATCCAGCCTCAGACACTTTACCCTGTTTGTCTCAGTTTCCTCGTCTCTATCATGAACTGGGGAAGGAAATGGCTAACTATTCTAGCATCTTTGCCAAGAAAATGCCAAATGTGGTCATGAAGAGTCAGACATAACTGAAATGACTGAACAATAAAACCATGACAACTTCTTCAATTACTTAAGTTTGTCTTTGTTTCTCTAAAAAGTGTTTTGTAGTTGTACTTATAGTTCCTTTGTGTATCTTGATAGATGGATTCACAAGTATTTTATACATTCTGTAGTTATATTAAGTGGAATTTCTCTTTTTATATATTAGTGTTCAGTTTTATTGGTTTTATATATAAATGCTGATGATTTGTGTGGCACAGTACCTGGCACATTGCTGGTGCTTAATACATGTTTGTTATTGATTTACTTTATATCCTGCAACTTTTCTGAAGTTATTTATTGCTTCAACTAATTTTCAGTTGAAAGGGAAGTTCTTTAAGTACATGATCATGTCATCTACAAAAGAAAAATAATTTTGTTTCTTCTTTAATCTCTTATTTTTTGTTATTCTCTTAATTTCTTTTTCTTTTCTAATTGCTATAGCCAATATTTCTGGTATTCTGTGAAGTAGAAGTATTAACAATGGAAACTCTTATTTCAAACCCTGATCTTATTAGAAAAGATTCTATATTATCCCTATTATATATAATGCTGACTCTTGGTTTTAAATAATACTTTTTTTTGCTCTTTTAAGGAAGGGCCTATTTATTCTCATGATTTCTATTTTTTTTCCCCTTTAACAGAAATAGGTGTTGTATTTCATCAAAAGCTTTTTCTTTATCTGTTGATATTATAATATGACTCTTGGTGTTTGTTGTTAATGTAATTAATTAAATTTATAGTTTTCATAATGTAAAATCATCCCTGCACTCTTGCCATAAATCCAATCTAATCATAGTCTGTAGTATTTGTGAAATATTTTGTAGGCTTTTTGCTAATATTTTATTTTAAAAGTTTTGCATGAATGTTCATTATGGATATTAATCTATAATTTTCTTTTTCTGTTTTGTCTGTCACTAGTTTAGGTATATTACACACATATTCATGTCATAGAAACAATTTTGTAGGATCCTATCATTTCCTAATTTTGCAGAGAGCTTGCATAATGTGGGTATTAATTGTTCCTTGAATGTTTGATAGAACTCACTTATGAATCAATCTTGTCCTAAGGTTAATTCTTTTGGAGTTCATATATTGCTCTTTCAATTTCTCCCTCTTAGATTGTGGTATTTACCTATTTCTTGTTCTTTTAAACTAGATATTATATACTTTTTAAAAATATTCATTTATTTAGTTTATATTACCAGTCTTACTTGCATATTGTTAGATATAGTAGTTGTTAATCTTCCTTATTCTTCTCATTTGTTAAGATTCTCATTTTTTATTTTAAATACTGGTAATTTAGATTTTCTTTTTCTCTCTTGAATCAATTTAGTTAATTTTATTTTTACACCAAATTCTGGTCTTATTTATTAGTTCTTTTTTTTTCATTTTGCTGTCAGTTTTGTAAATCTGTCATTTTTAAGGATTTCTATTATGGTGTGTAATTATTTTTTTTAATACACTAAAATGTATTGGTTTTTAAGTGTCAAATTTATTTACCTGTTGTTTCTCTCTTTTGTTAATGAATGACTTTTCCCTAAAGATTGTTTTTGCTGCATCCAAAAAATTGACATTCTGTCTCATTGTTGTCATTATCTTTAATGAACAATATCAATTTAGTATCAATTCTATGATTTGTTCTTTGGTTGGTAAATTCTTGAGAAAATTATTTAGGGTCCAGTTGATTTTTGCATGTAAAAACAATTTTAATATTCATTTTTTAAAATATTAATTTCCTAATTGAGTTCCAAAGCTCCTTTCTTCCCTTTCTAATTCTACTTTTTATGGAGTTAGTTCCTTCAGTGAATTTTGGTACATTTTTTCCATTTTTTCGTGGTTCCCTTACCATGCTATTAACTCTCTTTCATGATTCTCTTGTATTACTCTCATTTCTTTTCCTAATTTTTCTTCTACCTCTCTAATTTAAATTTTAAAATCTTTTTTGAGCTCTTCCAGGAGTTCTTTTTGGGATACACATCAATTTACATTTTCCTTTGAGGCTTTGGATGTAGCAGTGTTGATACACCTGTCCTCTTCTGAGTTTGTGTTTTGATCTTCCCTATCACCATAGGTTCTTTTTGTTTTTTGTTTTTGTTTGCTCATTTCCCAGCCTATTTCTTGACTTTTAATTTTATGTTAAGGTTGGGTTCTGCTCTTGTGGTGTAGGGAGCACTGTCCCAAGCTTCAGGTTTTCTGTGAAGCTATACTTCAGAACAGGTTCTGGGGGTCTGTAAGTTTTCAGTTCTTCCAAGGGGATATGATCCAAAGAGAGGCGTGATCACTATTCTTCTGCTCTGTGCTCCGGTCTGTAAGCAGCCATAAGCACTCCTTTCCACCCTGGACCTGTGACCAGGATGCCCGCTTCCCTGCAGTTGCACACCCTAGTATGCCGGTGCTCCTCCTTACCCTGGGACTGTGACACAGGTCTGTGAACTGGATCCCCATTTGGGCAATGCAACAAAGTCCTGCACCCAGTGCCAGTAAAATGTTCTCTGTAATCTCATTCTAACCAGTAGTCTTCCCCTTTACTGTCTATGTACTGAGAGCTCCAAGAGTGGCTGCTGCTGATTCAATTGCCCCTAGGGCTCGCACTGGTTTTCTGGGATATGGCCTGCTACTGTCTTGCCTGGCTGCTTGTGCTTGAGAGAAATCATTACTATACTATATATTAATAATTAGTTATTAATTTGTGATCCACCCTGTCAACCAGATGGAACCAACCTTTAATCTGTGGGTGACTGGAGCTGAATAGAGCAGGCAGAGACAGGAGAAACAGGAATCAAACAGAAGTTTAATTTCAAAGTGTGGGAAATGGCTTGCAAATAAAGACACATGTGATGGAACCCCACTCCTTCCCCCTTGTGGGGGAACCCACTCTAGTGTAGTCAGATCTTAATATTTACACCAATGGTCATGCAGTGAGCTGTATCCCTGACAACGAGGGGTAACAGCAACATGAAACAAGTTTGATTCATAGCAGGGATTCATGACCAGAACATGAATACAGCAGCTGCTTGTGGGAGCTCAGAGAACTGCTGGTGCTTATCAAAGCAATTCAATAATTATGTGATTTTGCCAGAGGGTGAGATCATCCAGAGGGTGAGTGCAAAGGATTATTGTTATATCAAGCTCAGGGGATAACTTGCTTGCTGGGCCTTAGCTCTGGAAAACAGGGTGTCTCCTAATATCACGATATTCCCCCTTTTGACCAAAGGGAGGAGGTATGAAAGAATCCCTACCCTTCTGGTCAATAAAGGAAAGGCAGGTGTAAGTTGCCACAAGTTGCCACAAGAGACCAGTTGGGCTAGGACTAGCATTTTTATCCCAGGAGGCCAGTTCCTTGAGGGGACCTATTGAGGAAGTGTGTCCCAGGTATTATTGTTAGCTATTGCTTGCAAGCAGAAAAGAAAGGGTGACCAAGAATGGAGAGGGAGAAAATGACAATGCATGCTTGAATCAGGTCTTTGGTGTTTGGGCACGTAACAAAAGGTAAGAGGGAAGAACAAAAAAACCTAGGGCAGTATACTTAACTGTTGTCTAGAATGTTGGGACAACTGTCTCATCTGGAAGTTGGCTGCTTCTGAGTCTGTACTAGACAAACCTTGAGGTGCCCGAAGACTTCTGCTCCATTTGGGAGCAAGGGCTATCTTCAGATGATCCAGGAGTACATATTCACAAGTTTGATAGCTGTGGCAGTAGTCAAAAGGACTTGGTAGAGGTCCTTAGAAACAATGATTGATTGCCAGTTTTCAGATAAAACATATGGGTTATTTGAGATGTACAATTGTGAAAAAACTCCTTGCATCAATCTTTGGGATCTGAGTTTCTGGTTAGCACAACATAGGGCCTTGGTTAAAGATCTCTAAACAACACATAGAGATGGTCTAATTTCTCAGCCACAGAAGGCTAGATTCAAACAATGCAATTTCTCCCAATTACCATAACTGCATAATTTCATTAAGTCAGGTACATATTAGACTACTTAAAGGAATAGTCTAAGAAGGGAGATTTACATGTCACCAAGATAACCAAGAAAACTTAAACATAAACATCTTAAAACAAAAGACAAAAGCAATAAAATAGTTATCACCAACATTAATTAGCATCATGTCTCCTTGTATCCTAGTAACCCCTTCTTGATATCCATTTAACCAGCACATGAGTTCCAGATGTCTCATGTGACAGCTCTAAAACGGGCTTTGCTTCTCTGCCTCCAAATCTAGAGTTCCTAGATAATTTTGACAATATAATTTAGTACAATCACTTAAATTTGGCCTTCCAATTTTGAAACTTCAGAGAATTTCAGTTTCTAACTTTACCTAAACGCTATACTTGATATAAGAATCTTTTAAAAATTTATGAGGGTCCAACCAAAAAGTGAATTCTTCTGCCTTTCAAAGTTATCAGATAGATACTTTAAAATAATTTCACTTTCTTCATCATTATCAAACAATTTATCATTATCATCAATCTTTATCATTATCAAACAATCCCTCCAGTTTTGGTAACTTATTACTAAAACATATTCAAAGGCTGAATTTCCATGACAGATAAATTTGGAAGCCAATCATATTTATATGTATAGAGTTTTTAGAGAAAACAGTCTAATTCTGTTCCTTTTCTCATTCCATTTATTTAGAAAACTTTCACATTACATCTTTGTCTTATTACCTTGTTTAATCATTTCCCCCTTAGGGGGATATCATTCTTATATTATAATTTGACTACAAATTTAAGTTAAAATCATATTTATACAGATATTTATATTTACAACTTATTATAGTAGCTCAGAGATGTTCCAGCATCAATCTATTACTTAATAGATTTAGTATTATACTTACAAAACTTCTTGATTACAGAAGTTTGCTATAAAAGGAAGAAGAGGCACATAACTATAATAATGTCATATATCATAACAGAGGGAAAAAACTCCCTTAGCTCTGTTTGATTCCAGATATGAGTCATACCTGACAGCCAATTGTGTAGTCACAAGGTGTTAAAAGCAAGCCTCAGGATTAACCAGGTGAGGAAATTTCCTTTTTAGAAAGGAAATAGCACAATGGGGAAATGGAGTCAGTGATTTTCTTTTATTTTAAAAGAAGGAAACCTTATAAGTTTCAAAAAGTCAAAACAGTAAGCCATTAGGAGGTCCAGGAGTAGAATTCTACTCTGCAATTGATCTAGCTTTGAGGCCTTGAGTACTCAGTCCAGTGGTAAGACAAAGTATTGTCCACCAGTTATGCCACAATTGGATCTTGGTAATGCCAATTCTATGCAATAATCGCTAAGTCTGAGTTTACTATTTTTGGATATTAACGGGAGGAGAGCATGATTCTGAAAATATTTTCTCTTGGGGGAAGTGGAAGCTTTGTAAAATCTAAAAATAAAAAACCAAACAAAATAAACAAACAAAATATCCAGCAGATAGTTCTTTAGCAAAGACACTGTGAACTGGACCAAACCTCTTGGTCTGCAGAGGCCAGAGCCAAACAGACAGAGCAGGTAAGAACAACTGTGCAGAGACTAAGGCAGAAGTTTACTTTCTATAGTGAGGAAAATGTCTCACAAGCAAGGAAAGAAACTAGACACATGTGCTGTCCCCCTCCCCCCATTTTAGTGTGGGCGATCTCAAAACAAATACTACCGGCTATGCAGTGAACTAAGTGAAAAATGATTTTTAATCATCATTATCTTGGAGTTTCAGAGCTTACCCCAGTCCCATTCTTCCAAAGTCCTGACTTTAAATTCAGTTTTTCTTCAGAAGGACATCATTACTGATAATGAGATTATACTGACTCTCCTTATCCTGGTCAGCCCTCACCCAAACTCACAAATTATTTAATCTAAAGTGGGAAACTCCCATTGTATTCTGCTCAGGCTTGAATGGAGACAGATTTTTCTTTCTAGATAGCCCAAGGCTGGGAGTGGGCTGGTATGGTTGGGAGTGGCCTGTTATGAGAGAATTTTTTCTGTCCAGGGGTAAATGATGATGGAGTGACATCAGCCCCTGTTGGAAGGGTATACAAACTGTGCACCCTAACCCCAAAATGAGCCCAGTTCCAGACTGGATCCCTTAGGGAGCCCAGTTCTAAACTGCAACTCCATGCATGCATGATCACCTGCTTGGAGAAAAATAAACAAAGGACTATACAACCTAATTCTGTTTGTCTTTCATAGATCAAACTCTGTAAAGTTGACATTTTGGTGCCTTAAGACTTGGATTAGGATGAGGAATTGGAGACTGGATCCTTCCTATACGGGCCGCACGCCGACCTTCTGCCAGTCGTGCGCCAGTACCTACTTCCCTTAAAAGAAGTACACCACCAGAGTCTTACCCACGCCTGGGTCCTCGGTTCTGAGCCGGATCACCACACAGAGACAAGCCATCGGGAGGCACCAACACCAGAGCTTTATTCAGAGGCCAACACAGCAAACCATCATAGCAAGCCCAAGCAGCAAGGCCAGAGCAACAGGCAGGAGCCAGGGGAGAGCGCACGTGTGTTCTGACCACGCTTGTTCCTAAGTACCTACTTAGCCCCTCCTCCCCAGCCCGCTACTAGCCAATGATTGTAGGGTCAGATACCGGAAGGGGCTGTCTGAGTTTAGCACACCAAGGGGGGAGGGAGTGACGTAGGAGGCTAGGATTGGATACAGGAAGGAGGCATCTGGGATTGACGCATAGACAAGAGTACGTGACCTAGGAAGTCAGACTCAGGAGGGGACTGGGTCAGTGCTGCACAAGGTCAGGAAGGTCACAAGAGGCATCTGGGGATGACGTTGCATATAGGGAGGGAACTAAGCAGAGGGAACTCAGTCCTCTGCCATCCCACTCCCACGTGGCACCGCCCCTTGCCTCAGGAGCTCAGGCTCAGCTACTTCCTTGAACCCAGCTTATCTCATAGCACTGCCCAATTGCCTCATGGCTTCTCCGTATCCAGCCCATCCCAGTACACACGACTCTGCCTACCACAGTCGCTGCCTCGACTTCCAAAATACCCAGATCTTACCTTACCCATGCCACAGCACCCAACTGGCAGCTGCCAACATCAGACAGTCCCTCACACTTCCCTCAACAATGCTGATACTAGGTTCGCCAATACTTATTCTCCTGAAAGTTCCCATCCTGATGGGGAAAATAAGTCCCTTCTCTATCCCCTGCTTGTTCGGTACAGTCCAAATTTTTCTCTCTGAGCTGGCTCTGGGGATGAAGACCACTTGCATAGGTCTTCTCTGAAAGGATATCCTCTGCATTTAGGTAAACGTAGTTGGCATGTAATAAATTGTATTGTATTCTGAATTTGTTGCTTATGAATTGGGCTTTTAAAAGGATGTGGGGAAAAAATTAGAGTAACTAAAGATAACCCTGAATTTTGACCAGTCTAAATCTAAATAGGTTTATCTTTAAAACAAAGTCTAAAAAGCCAAGAAAATTAGATTTGCACACTTTGTTGTCTTGTCATTTTGTCTGTTTGAGTCTCTGTGTTTATAAAATAACTGTATCAAGTTTGTGCTGAAAGATGTAAAATGTAGCCAGCCAGAAAACTTCCAAAGGCTGTGGTTAGAGAGAACACCAGGAAAGAACTCTCATCTTAGGCTTTCAGCAGGAGATTCAGACTTTTTTGGGGGATGGTCCCAACACTGGCCAAGTTGGGGCTGCAAAAATAAAGTTATACAATAAGTAATGGAACTGAAAAAGCAGGGTGAGACTCTCCCAAGAGTTAGTTTGGGAGGTGGAATCAGAGAAGGGATCTTTCAGTAATAACGTCAGTTTTTAGTTTTCTTTTTTTTTTTCATCTTTGAATGAAGCTCTAACAAGTAGCTTTATACTGATAAAGATCTAGACTGAGCAGCCCAAAGATAACAACGGCTGATAAGGGAAAGTTGAGAGTTTTTGTTGCTCCAAAGTTAAATGAATTCAGGTTTAATTAGGTCCCAAAGCTAAAGTTTGTAGATTATGTTTAAATTAAATCTAGACAACTGTTTTGCACCATCCTCCCTCCAATATATCTGATATCGGTGCAATGTGTTTAAAACTGCAAAAGTGAAGGTTTTATTGTTTTGTTTTGTTTTGTTTTTGTCTTTTAAGACACTTTGATCAGGGCTTTTATGCCATAGCCTTAAAGAAAATCACTTTAGGATTTCAGTGACTTGTTTAAAATGTATATTAACATTGTAAAAACTGTTTTATATATATATGTATATATGTATGTATGTATGTATGTATGTATGTATGTATGTATGTATGTATATAATATTTGTGAAGGGCATGAGAAAAGTATTTGTAAATTATTATTAAGTGCTGTCTAGATTCTAAAAGGTGAAGAGAAGCAGGCAAAAGGGGGGTGAGTATGATTTTTAATTTGGAAAACTGTATTAATTAGGCAGTCAAGCCTTTTGTAATCTGTTAATGGGGACTGCAAGTAGCTGGAACCCCATTCATGTGTTTCAACAGGAACATAAGCCACTGCATGTCTTGTAAAACATTCTATAATCACCAAAAACATCTAAATGGATTTTTAAAAAAGGATTTGTCCATAAACTTCTTCCTTTATTGGGACTAGGAATAGACAGTGCAGATTTCTATCTCCTTTTGGGAGAATGAGAGATTTGGGGATCTTTGATCTCCTAGAGAACACCTGAGTTTTATGATATGCAGATTAATGAAGAGATTCCCCTGGGTTGAAAGTAACTCCATAGCCAAAGAAAAATAGGATTGTTGTGAAGATCACATTTTTGTAAAGTGCTTGGTGTAGGACAAACATTATTTGAATGTTGACTGCTTTTTATTACATCTTTAATTAAATGTAATTGCTTTGTGCTTGGTAACTTTACATAAGTTTTTAGATGTGATCAGTATACAATGACAATGGTGATGAGATGAATGATTTTCTCTGTAAGGTAATTTGGAAGATACTCCAACTAAATTAAGGTCTCCTTACTGATAACTAATTGGTTTTGTTCCAAGTTTTAAAATATATATATATATATATAGGATATTTTTAGGTACATGGGGCTTGGGTGGCTCCTGCTTTGCTCTTCCCAGGGAAGCTCAGGAAAGACCTTTTGAGTGAGTTGCCAAAATGATGAACACAAAAGGAAAAAGGAGAGGGACACAATAAATGTTTTCTAGTCTCTTTGGAAAACATGGTGTCCCTTTGGCTATGTATATGTGAATATACAAGAGAGGTTTTATTGTATTTAGCAAGGATATGGATACAGTTCAGCAAGGAATGCCTCACAAATGTTACCATGGCAAGACTGTACGGGTCTAAATGTTACTCAACATGCTGCAGGATTGTTGTAAACAAGTAAGTTAAGACTCTAGCCAAGACAATTAAGGTGCATGTTGAGCATCTTAAGTATTCTAAGAGCAGAGATAGTTTCCTGAAGTGGGTAAAGGAAAATGAACAGAAGAAGAAGGAAGCCAAAGTAAAAAGCACTTGGGTTCAACTAAAACACCAGCCTGCTCCACCCAGAGAAGCACACTTTGTGAGAATCAGTGGCAAGGGACCTGAGCTATTGGAATCAATCCCCTATGAATTCATGGCATAAATGACTATAAAAAAATTCTTGGATTAAGAAAAAATATATATTGTTTATGGTATTATTATATTTCTAAATTTTCTTATATTGTATAATTTGGTAAGTGATTATATCACCTATATTATTAGAAAAATTCTTATAATCTAGATTGTTAAATTAAGAATTATACTGATAGAAAAAAAAATGAATGGGTCAGGAAGCTGTTAGGTCATTCTATCTGACCATGTGTTATAATATTCTGAAGAACCGTAATTTAAGAAATCATGAACTTCCAAGTTTTGTCTATATTTAAAAAGAATTTTCAGCTAAAATTGTTTGGCTATCACTTATGAAAATTATGAGATTATTAACTAAGATATTTGGAATTATTGTTTTAATCGAGTATTTACAAAGGTGTTTTTTTTTTAACTTGTAATTAGACAAAGAAAGAATCTTGTAAAATATCCTTTGTAAACCTAAAAGGATTTTGGAACCATCTAGTCATAAATTCTTATCAATCCTGAGCAAGAGTTTTGTGTTATGGAATTTCTGCTGAGTAAATGGGAATCCTTGCACAAAATAGGGGTGTGATGTTCAAGTCTGCTTCATCTAAGGATGTATTTATCATTTTTCTATGTGAGATTCCAGAATGTAATTATTTTCTTAATTTTTAGTGATATATTTAAACTTTATTTACTGGGATAAGGCTAATTTAATTGGTTATGTTCTTGGCTTATAAAAACTGAAACTCCTCCCCATTACAAACACCTTTTTGACTAGAGAATTTAGATAACTAGGAATTATATGGTAATTAGAGATTTGGTTTATTACAGTACTTGGGGGATTTATGTTACTTAATATACATTTTACACCAACTTAGTTTTGATCATTTCAATTTTAGAGGTTTCCAACTAATTTACTTCATGAAAGTTTAGTAACTATTTCTTTTAACATCAAGATAAATTTTAAACTGTTTTTAAAGAAGAAAAGCATTCTGTATGAAGAAATGTTTTGTAAAAATCTTTTGTGTGATTTTTTAGACCTACTAAATTTTCATTTGCAAGCTAATTTTTTGCAGTAATAATATGATAATGATAACAATTATGTCCAAACCTACTGTGAATTTCCAGGTTTCATTCCTAGATTTATTGTGTCCTTGGACCTTAAATGAGTGCTTTTCAGAGAAACACAGAGTCAGCAGCTCAATGGAAGCAGCATCAGACATCTAAGGCTAGTGATTAATACTAAAGCATCTGAATTACTGTAATGAGCTGAAGTGGGAAAGATCTTGCTGTTTTGATCTGAATTCATTCCCTGGCCTAATCAAGAGTTAAAATTAGTGTTTGAACTTATATGCATAACATTCAGTTCCTGAAGTATCTCATTCTTTCAGATTGAGAGAAGAGTAAACAAGCTTGAGAAACAAAGATGGAAATCTATTAAGTTGTGAGGTTAAAGTCAAACTTCTTTGTTTTTTGTTGTAAGGAATAGAATTTCAGTATTGACAGTTATGTTAGTGTTATCTGGATGGAAAATCTGATTTTACTTATGTTTGTGATTTAATCTGAAATTAGAAGAGGTGTAGAAATGTATGCAAACAACTTAAGACTCACCTTAAAGATGTTCCTATTGTTTAAAAGGATCTGAGAGCAGTAGTATTTTTCTGTGATGAATCTCTTATTGTTACCAGTGTGGGATTATAGTCAGATATGTTATCCTTGAGAGCTGAATTCATCTGAAACTCTGATTATTAGAACTTGTTATTCAAGATTTTATGGGACTGTTAACTGATGTTATTCTGAGTCTGACTCCAGGTATGTTCATCAAGGAACGCTATTGAGCCAATGATCCATGATGCCAGCAACCCTATGGGGTTCTACATCTATGAACTACAGAGGGTGTTTTCATGGGAAAGGCTGGGAGAACAACTATTTGCATGAGCTGAGGCAGGATTCTCCTGACTCAATTTCTCCAATATGATGCCTGGCTGACTTTAAGCCTGGCTCAATGCAATTGGCCATCTACATAACTTCTGCCTGGAGTTGGCATGAAGTTAGGGAGGCATTATTCCCTTACTGTATTAGTTATGTACCTATTCTTTTATGGCAAATTTCTATAATCAAAAAGTTTTGCAAGCACAATATCAAATCTATTAAATAATAGATTTATACTGGAATATCTCTGAGTTACTATAATAAGACTAGTTATTGCTGCTGCTGTTTTTCCTTCATTCTCAAAGAAGACCATGACACCAGGGAGGTGATGCCATGACATGTAAGTGAATTGGATTTAAGTGAGGGAGGACTGTGCAAAGTCACCAGCCTCACTGTTTCCTCTGAAGTCATCTGGATCCAGTGGCCAGATATGGATCAGGACAACTGGAGATGGCCCAGGATGCGATGAGGGTCCTTGGCCTTTTCAAACTAAGGTCTTTACCAGGTTTCAGTTTGACTGAGGCAATGCCCACTCAGTGACTAAGGCTTAAAAAATGAGGGAAAGAATGTCCTCCTTAAAAAAAAATAGATCTGTCTCCAATTGATAAATGGTCGAAGGACATGAACAGGCAGTGTTCAGAGGAAGAAATTAAAGTCATATATAGTCATATGAAAAAATGCTCTAAATCACTATAGATTAGAGAAATGCAAATCAAAACTACTCTGAGGTACCACATCACACCTATCAGATTGGCCAACGTGACAAAACAAGAAAGTGATAAATGTTGGAGAAGATACAGGAAAACTGGAACACTAATGCACAGGTGGTGGAGTTGTGAAATGATCCAATCATTTTGGAGAGCAATTTGGAACTGTGCCCAAAGGGCTATAAAAATGTGCATACCCTTTGACCCGGCAATAGCACTTCTAGGGCTGAATCCTAGAGAAATCATACATATAGGAAAAGGACCCACATGTACAAAAATATTTATAGCAGCTCTTTTTGTGGTGGTAATGAATTAGAAATTGAAAGGATGCCCATCAATTGGGGAATGGCTGAGCAAGTTGTGGTATATGAATGTAGTGGAATGCTATCGTACTATAAGAAATGATGAACAAACTGACTTCAGAAAAACCTGTGGAAAAACTTGTATGGACTAATGTTGAGTGAAGTGAGCAGAACCAGGAGAACATTGTACTCAGTAACAGTCATGTTGTTTGATGACTAATATTGATAGACTTAATCCTTCTCAGCAATGCAGGGATCTAAGATATCTCCAAAGACCTCATGATGGAAAATGCTATCCACAAAGAAGAAAGAACTACGGAGTTTGAATGCAGTTCAAAGCATACTATTTGCTATTTTTTTCTTCTGTTGTGTTTTCTTTTCTCTTTCTAGTGGTTCCTCCCATTGGCTCTAATTCTTACTTACAACATCACTAATGTGAAAATATGTTTAATAGGAAGGTATATGTGTAGCCTATATCAGATTGCGCACCATCTTGGGGAAGGAGGTGCAGAGGGAGAGGGAGAAAAATTTGAAGCTCAGAAGGTTATGAAAGTGATTTTTGATAATTCAAAATAAATTAATTTTAAAAAATAAATATTCCAGTGGCCTTCATGAGGGATCTTTGGTTTCCAAGAGAACCACTGACCTCAATTTATTGATTATGTGCTATCCATAACTAATAAATTGATTATTAATTACCCAGAAAAAAAACAGATCTAGGAGAGGAAGAATATCAAGGTTTCTGGCCAAAATAGAAACAACTGTTATTTACATTCATTCTAAGCCAATCAGGACGCAAACAGTAACCAAGTAGGGCTTGATCTGGGATGAGAGTGATTTGGGGTTAAATCAAGTCTTTAAGAGAAAAACAAAAACAAAAACAAAAGTTTCAGAGATTAAAATGTATATTCCCTTTGGGCAGAGCACCAGCAGGGTGTGATAGACTATATGGAGGAAAGAAAGAAAGAAAGAAAGAAAGAAAAAAGACAGGAAGGAAGGAAGGAACAAATGAACAAACTCATGCAGGCAAGGCAATTCACAACTCAGAACAACAGGGCCTGGAGAAGGTTCTTTGGTGTAGGCCATGGTATTATGAATGGATAAGTCACTGTTCCTCAACTAGGATGGCTACTTGCAGGGCATGTCATGCTTCTAGTAGGGGATAGTGTAGAGTCTGGACTGGTTAATCCTCTTCTGAAATTGTCTAGATAGAAACTCATATCCAAAGGGATGAACAGCTCATCCTGCAAAAACCTGCTGGCTTAAACAAATCAATTGGCTTTTGAACTGGCTCTTCCCTGAGCTTGACAGCTTGTTAGACTGGCCAGACAGTGACTCAAGTCATTAGACTGCTTCTTAATTAGGCCTGGCAGTTCTGTTGGCCACTGGATTCTTTTCTGATGAAGTAGATCTGCTGAACAGGTCAATCTGCTGGATTCCCTCAGTTTCCTCTTTGATGGGCAACTGGAGTGATACTATACTCTCATCAGCTGCAGTGTCACAAGGTTTTTCTCAGCTACAGTGTTTTATGGTGCTCCTTCAACCAGGGTGATAACACACAGCCTAGAATTGGCAGAAATCTTTCTTCTGCCTCATGGTCTTGGTTCTTAGGTCTGTCAGCTCCAGGCTAGAGATGGGAGAGATCTAGTCTCACCAGTTTGACCATTCTTGGACCCCAGCCAGTTCTCTCAAGTCTATACTCTCCCTAGGTTTAAGGTGATTAATCCTGATTCAAGCAGTTACACCTCTAGACGCCTTTTGTGGTTTTATGCAGATAAGTTGTTAGGAACAATGGTGAGAATACAGCCTGTGCCCCAGGGAAAGCTCTTTGTCTTTGCAGACCCTTTCATATGCAACTGAGCTATTCAAGCCTCCAAACCTTCAACTGTCTAGAATACTTCTTTTGTACCTGAAAGGTCTTTACATTTCTATGTCTGTCTTTTTAGCTTTCTTAACCTTCTGGTTCTGTGAAACCTCACTGGACACATAAACACTTAGAAATGATGAAAGCAAAATAGAGAGAAAAGCCTTACTAGAGTGTACTTAGATGAGTTGTATGGGTTTATGTGAAGGAAGAGATTAATGGAATGGGAACATTAATGGAATGGGAGAAAAAAGGTTGATTATTTTGTTGAATCTAGACTTAAGAATTTGATAAATTGCTAATAATGCAGTTTAAATTTAAAAGTTTGCTATTTGTACATTTTTTTTCAGAGTCAGTTGTTAAACATTTCTCAGCACACTGTTGGTTATAGTACAAGATAAAGTCAAATAATTTCTTTAACATGGTGCTGCTGAATGAGTACTAGCCTTGAAGTCAAGAAAGGCCTAGGTTTGAAGCCCAACTTTGACACATAATAGTGATATGATTATGGCCAAGTCTCTTGGCTTGTCTGAACTACAGATTCTTCATCTATAAAATGGGGATAATTATAGCATTTATGTCCTAGGGCTATTGGGAAGATCAAATGAGATAATATATGGAAAGATCTTTGCAAGTTTTAAGGGCATCATGTATATATTAGCAATTACCCTTACTTACTTTACAGAGTTATTGTAAAGAAAACCCTTCATAAATCTTAAAACAATTTATAAAATGAACCATGGTCATCAGTAGCAGCACCAAATGCAACATCAGCAGAATTTATTAAGAATTTACTGTGTGTCAGGCATTGTGCTAAGTGATTGAGAGACACATAAGTCAAAAAGACAATTCCTACCCTCAAGGTACTCACATTCTAATATGTGAGACAACATGCAAATCACGGTATACCAATAAGATAAATACAATGTAAATAGGAGGCAACCTCAGAAGCAGGATTCTAGCAGTGGGAGAGGGGAGGACCAAGAAAGGCCTCTCGAGAAGGTGAGTTTTTTTATTTGTTATTAATTTATTTGATTTATCAACAATTATTTCCATATGCTTTTGAGTTTAAAATTTTTCTCCCCCTTCCTTCCCACCAACCTCCCCAAGATGGTGCACAATCTGATATAGGCTATACATATACATTCCTATTAACCATATTTTCATATTAGTGATGTTGTAAGAATTAAAACCCATAGAAGGAACCGTAAGAAAGAGGAAACAAAACAAAAAAGAAGACAAAAATAGCAAATAATATGCTTCGATCTGCATTCAAACTCCATAGTTCTTTCTTTGGATGTGGATAACATTTTCTATCATGAGGTCTTTGGAGATGTCTTAGATCCTTGTATTGCTGGGAAGGGTTAAGTTTATCAATATTAGTCATTGCACAACATGGCTGTCACTGTGTACAACATTCTCTTGGTTCTGCTCACTTCACTCAGCATCAGACCATACAAGTCTTTCCAGGTTTTTCTGAAGTCACCCTTATTAGAGAGACTGTAAAAATTCTTTCCCAGTTTTCTATTTTCTTTCTAATCTTGGTTGCATTGGCTTTGTTTGTACAAAAACTTTTCAATTTAATGTAATCAAAGTTATCCATTTTGCTTTTTGTAATGTTCTCTATCTCCTTTTTGGTCATGAATTCTTCTGTTCTCAATAAATCTGATAGGTAAACTATTCCTTGCTCTCCCAGTTTGCTTACAGGATCAGCCTTTATATCTAAATCACGAACCCATTTTGACTTTATTTTGGTATTTGGTGTGAGATTTTGATCAATGCCTAGTTTCTGCCATTCTCTTTTTCAGTTTTCCCGGCAGTTTTTTTTTCAAAGAGTGGGTTCTTATCCCAGAAGCTGGGGTCTTTGGGTTTATCAAATAATAGATTGCTATAGTCATTGACTACTGTGTATTGCATACTTAACCTATTCCACTGATCCACCATTCACCACTGATCCAGTACCAAGCTGTTTTGATGATTGCTGCTTTATAATACAATTTAAGATCTGGAATGGCTAGGCCACCATCCCCTGCATTTCTTTTCATTAGTTCCCTTGATATTCTGGACCTTTTGTTCTTACAAATGAATCTTGTTATTATTTTTTATAACTCAATAAAATAATTATTTAGTAGTTTGATTGGTATGGCACTGAAAATTAGCTTAGGTAGAATTGTCATTTTTATTATATTAGCTCAGCCTTCCCATGAACAACTGATGTTTTTCCAATTATTTAGATCTGACTTTATTTGTGTGAAAAGTGTTTTGTAATTGTGTTCGTATAGTTCCTGGCTTTGTTTCGGGAGGTAGACTCCTAAATATTTTATAATGTCTACAGTAACTTTAAATGGAATTTCTCTTTCTATCTCTTACTGTTGGGCTTTGTTGGTAATATATAGAAATGCCGGTGATTTATTTGGGTTTATATTATAGCCTACAACTTTGCTAAAGTTGTTTATTATTTCAAGTAGTTTTTTACTTGATTCTCTAGGATTCTCTAAGTATATCATCATGTCATCATGTCATCTGCAAAGAGTGATAGCTTTGTTTCTTCTTTGCTTAATCTAATACCGAGAAGGTGAGTTTTGAACTGAGTCTGAAAGGAAATCTGGAGGGGAAGGTGAGGATCAGAGTTTTCTAGGCATTGAGGACAACCAGGGAAAAGCCACTAAGAACCTTGCAGCTTAATTAGTGCATGGAACTGGGTGTTATTAGAAGGATTGGTTCCTTGGTCAGTTGGACATAGCAGGGGCAGGGGAAGGACATAAAGACACTCAATTTAGAGTTTATAAATAATGGTTCTCCACGCTATCTTCTACACTTGATATTTCTGCATAGTAAGCTAACATTAGGTGGGAGTTAGGAAAGTAGGGGAAAAGTTGGGGGAAGTGAGAGAAGATAATCTGTTCTTGAGATAATGTAAAGCACTAAAGGTTATTGTGCTTTCTGAAATTTTTATGTAGCTTTAAAATTTTTCATCTTCACTATTGCAAGAAATAATTTTTAGGGGACAATTCTCTGGTTTCCCTTTTTACTAATTTCTATAAATTCCAGAGCAGTGGCTTAGAACAGAATTTGTGAAATAGAACCTGAAACATAAGTCCCATCCTTGACAAAGTAGTCCTGCACCACATAGAATTTTAGAAAGGGACAATGAGTTAAGCACATAGAAGAGCTGTGGGAGTAGAGAGATGGTGTAAAGTGTGTAAAATAAAATATTTAAATATAGGTTGCCCAATAGAGGGGAAATTTTATCCTCAGATACAGAAAACACAAAGTCAGTAAATATGACAGTATGGGTGTATCCTGAGAAAG
This sequence comes from Vombatus ursinus, assembly GCF_900497805.2. NCBI lineage: Eukaryota > Metazoa > Chordata > Mammalia > Diprotodontia > Vombatidae > Vombatus > Vombatus ursinus. The sequence continues at coordinate 34,826,362 of NW_020954610.1, forward strand.
TATAGGTTTTCACTGGATTAGTATGTAACCAGAGGAAGCATATTATTTAAAACACACAAATCTTCTGATTTCAAGGATGATAACTGGCATTATTTCATTTTGAAAATTTAGTACTAGATCTGTGACACAGCCTGACAGGTACTGTTGGCAAGTATCCAGGTTTTTATGCTATTTGCATTATCAGATACTAAAGAATTGGCATATCATCTCTTTAAAAAGCTATTTCTGTTTGTCATTGGAAATGTTCCTTGATTTAAATGCACTGGAAAAGAAAAAATTTTTTAAAAATATGTTTTGTAATTAATATTCCAGTATCCTCTTCAAGATGACACAAGCAAGTAACAACTAGAGAGTTCATCTCCCTGTTTATGTCATGGGAAGAAAGTACAGTTGTTCTTCCAAAATAAGTTCTACTTTAACAAAAAGGACCAAAGAAAATTTCTTTCTTGAGCCTAAGGATAAAATGCAAAGGGAGCTTATTACCCCTTCCACCTATCCCTGTTATTACTGGAAAAGCACACTAATTTAACTCAGGGGGGAGGGGTATATAAATTAAGTAACAAAGTTGTTCCAAATGGAGTATTGGATAGGATCATATTCTTACAGAATCTCCAGCAAGTATTTATATTTCTCTCAATACTAATTTTTTTCTTTTCTGATAGAGTGGATTCAGATGTTTTGGTAGTCCCCTTTACTTTGAAGTAGATCTTTATGTTTTCCAAAAATAAGACTGATAAGCTATAGAGATTTTTATGCATCTTTGAAGGACATATATAAGTCAAATGAAAAGCATGTGTGCTTACCTTTCTTAAGTTTGAACTTAATCTGAAGTTTTTGCTCACTCGAATATTTTGTTTGTCATTGGTGTGGTAGTGGTTTTGTTTTTAGCAACATTGATGAAGGTATTTGTTGTAGAATTTAACCTTTCTTCGTTTCATCTTCTTAAAAAAAAATTGAGATTTTAAAATGGATAAGATTATGAAAGTATATGAAGTCATACAGACCATTCTTAATGGGTTGGGAATAGGTTTTTAATATAAGCTAGGTGATGTACTCTTTCTATTTTCTGAGGACCAGCCTAAATAACTAAGCAGAGCCTCATCAGAAGATTGCCTGCAGGGTGATGAAAGTTTACCACCAAAAGTTAATTTTTTTAGCTGATATTTTTTGTTTTTATATAATGTTTATTTTTCAATAGATCTCACTTGTAGTCCCTGAGGGTCATCCCTTATGAAAAAGAATATAAAATGAAAAGAAAAAAAATTCATTAAAAGTAATCAGCACTTAGCTAAGCCTGATATTACAGGCAATGTTTCACACCCATAGTCTCACTGCAAAGTTAGAGGGAAATACATTCTTGTATCTCCAATTTGGGACCAAACTTAGTCATTATAATTACAAAGTATTCAGTTTTAACTTTTAAAAATTGTTTATGTTGTTGTAGTTATTGTGCATTAATTCATTGTCTTCCTATGCTTTTCTGTATTTTATATTCTATGTCTCTTATAGGACAGTAATATTTATTTGTGCTAATGAGCCACAATTAGTTTAGCAATTCTTCAAATGAAAAAGCACCAACTTTTTTTTCCAGTTCTTTGTTAATGCAAAAGGTATTATTGTAAACATTTTAGTATATATATGACCTTCATATTTGTTGTTGTTATTGATTTTTTTTAGCTCCTTGGGAAATAGGCCTAATAGTGGGGGAGACCAGCAAAATTACTAAAGTAAAAAGAAGCAGTATAACCTACCTCTCCCCTATAATTACTCCAACAAAGATGTAGAAAGAACACCAGATTGTGTTATGATTAGGAAATAAAGAGGGAGAAAGTAAAGGAGGGACTTATCTCACTTATTCAAGGTGTGCAAACTGAAGACTATGCAAACAAGGAGGAAGAGGTACAGGGAAATGTTGGAATTTGACCCTTACTTTCATCTGACTTGACCAAATCAGGTTAGAACATACACACAGTTGGATGCAGAAGTATATTTAATTCAATAGAGAATCAATAGGAGATTGAAAAAGGGAAAATAAGGAAATAAGGAGGGTAGATTCAGGGAAAAATTAGACATAATGAATTAATCAATCAATAAATATGTATTGAGTACCTAGTATGTGTCAGCCACTGTACTAAGTGTTAAGGAACAAAAAGAGGCAAAAGACAGTCCCTTCTCTCAAGAAGCTTACAATCTATTCATTTATTTATTTTCCCTTTTTGGTGAGGCAATTGGGGTTAAGTGACTTGCCCAGAGTCACACAGTTATTAAGTGTCATGTGTCTGAGGCCAAATTTGAACTCAGGTCCTCTTGACTCCAAGGCTGGAGTTCTATCTACTGTGCCACCTAGCTGCCCCAAGAAGCTTACAATCTAATAAGGGAGACAACATTCAAAAACGTATGTACAAAGTAAGCTTTATACAGAATAAAGAGAACATAATTAAAAGAGGGAAAGCACTGAAATTAAGATGGGTTATGGAAGGCTTCCTGTAGAATTATAAAATTGAAAATTGATTTTCATTCTATTTTATTAAGACTTAATCAAAGCTTCACACATAACCCACAAGAGAAACTTGCCTAAAGGTCAAGCTTTTGTCTAATAATTACCCCACCCGTCAAGTTTCCAGAGAAACTTGATTAACCTAAAAGATAGAATATCATCAATTTAAACTATTATAGTAACTTGCATTACTGGGAGTCTTTGTCTTGTGACTAAATTATATCTTGGCTGTGGTTAAGGGAGTTTCAGAAAGGGAAGTAATCTCAATTCTGATTATGTCATCAGATCCTGTTATGTCAATCAGAAGAAGACACATCCATGTTGCTTAAGATTTTGCTCTATCATCTTCTTAATTGTTATAAAAGACCCTGTCAGCACTCACTCAATGTCTTTAGTCATAAAGAGGGGCCATTGAATCAATTTATTGGTTACTTCTAGCCTAATTAATAAATTGATCATACTTAGAACATTGTCTCTCAGTTTAATTTCAATGGTAACAAAAAATGATACTTTTGATGGGACTCAAAGGAAGCAAGGGAGGTCAGTAGTGACAGTGGACTAGGAAAAGTGTTCCAGGCATAGGGCCAGAGAAAATACCCAAAGTCAAGAGATGGAGTGTCTTGGTTGTGACACAGTCAGGAGGCCAGTGTCACTAGAATGAAGTGTATGTTGGGGAATAAGATGTTAGAAGACTGGAAAGGTAGAAGGGGGCTCCCAGATTATTGCAATGGCCCCTAATGGATTTCCTTGCCTCAAGTCACTACATAGTTGGGTCTTTCTTATTGCCAAAATGATTTTTCATAATTGCCCATCTGACTATGTCATTCCCCTACTTGCTAAACTCTAGCAGTTTTCTACCCTCTCTGGAATAAAATATCAACTCTTTTTTTTTTTTTTTTTAGTGAGGCAATTGGAGTTAAGTGACTTGCCCAAAGTCACACAGCTAGTGAGTTTTTAATGTGTCTGAGGCCAAATTTGAACTCAGGTCCTCCTAACTCCAGGCCTGGTGCTCTATCCACTGGGCCACCTAGCTGCCCCCAAAATATCAATTCTTTATTTAGATTTTAAAGTTCCCCACAATTTTCTCCGATCTTTCTTTTAAGCCATTACTCTCCCTCCTGGAATATTTGATCCAACAGATGGCCTTCTCTGATCCTCATATATAACACTCCATCTTCCATCTCTATGGCTTTGCACTAGTTGTCCCCCATTCTTGTCATTCTCTTCTTAAAATCACCTTAAAGAATCATTCTTTTCTTTCAGGTCTTGAAGGATCACATTCTCTGTGAAGCCTTTCTTTATCCCCTTAATTGTCAGCATTCTGCTTCACAAACTAGCTTGTATTTAACTACTTTGTATTTATTTACATTTATTCACTTTATGTTTATTCAACCCATATGTCAATATTCCCTCTAGTATTATAATGTAATCTGCTTTCCAGTAGTTATTTAATTTATTGTACTTATATTCCCAGTATCAGTCATAGCAGGTTTGTCACTTAATAAGTGCTTGTTGCAGGGTAGCTAGGTGACATAGTGGATAGAGCACTGGCCCTGGAGTTAGGAGGACCTGTGTTCAAATCCAGCCTCAGATACATTATACTTATTAGCTGTGTGGCTCTGGGCAAGTCACTTAACCTCAATTGCCTCACCAAAAAAAAAAATAATAATAATAAGTGCTTGTTGGTAAAATCATTTACAAATATCAAAGGGAAAAATGAATATACAAAGAATCCATCAACCAATTCCCAAAAGAAACTTCAAATTGAAAACACTCAGGACTGTCATAGCTAAATTTTAGTTTCCAAGTTCAATAACAACAACAATAAGCGGCCAAAAAGAAAGGATTCAAGTACCAAGGAACCAAAGTCAGAATCATCTGAGACTTGGTAGAGGTTATTAAAAAGGATAGAAAATCTTAGAATATTATAGTCCAAAAGACAAAAGATAAAGCCTTACAACCAAGAATACCTTACTTTATAAGAATGCATGTAATACTACAAGGGAAACAATAGATTGTTAATAGAAAACTTTTAAGCATTTCTGATAAAAAAGACCAGAGGTGAGCAGATACTTTGAAAGGCAGAAGGCAAGCACAGAATGCAAGACAAACCTAAAATGCATATTCGAGCAAATGGAAAGGGTTGAACAGTGATGAAGTGCTTACATTACAAAAGCAAAAGAAGGGAAAATGCCCTTCAGAGCCATAATGTCTTCAAGGATCACAGCAGTTAGATAAAAGAAAGTATTCATTTTCTTCTGTTTTAATGTATTGAAAGAGGAAAGCAAAGTATGTGGGGGGCAGTAGTACTGGGGTGGGGGAATATGAGGAAAAAGAAAGTAACCTACTATTTCACAAAAATGAATTAAGAAGACTATACTACATAAACATAGAAAGGATGTGAGGGGAATGGGCATCTCATGACTTCAAGTACTGTTCATGGCTGAAGAGGATAAGAGTGGGTTATAATGCGTATACAGGTAGGCGGGAGAGAGAGAGACACACACAGGCAGACAGAGACAGAGACAGAGAGACAGAGAGAGAGAGTTTGATAAAGAAATACAGTGAACTCAACAGGAATACTTGCAGAGACAGGGAAAGAGGAGGTAGTAGCTTCAGGGAGGAAATAGTCATAAGTGTAGTCTTTGTTTTAAAAGTCATTTTTACAGAGGCTATAGAAAGTTTTACTGTCTCTTTAAAGATGGAGAAAAGCTAAAAAACTTGAAACTGGAATCCTATGAGGTGTTTCTCCCTGTGAAGATAGAGAGAGTGTGTATAAACTGAACTTTGAACTATGTGTCAAAGATAGAAGAAAAGATGATAAGAAGCTTCTTTCTTGTTAGAATTTTATTATTATTTTACACAGAATTTTGTGAAGAATAAACCTGGAGAGAGACTATTGATAAATAATGTGAAAGGTTTCAATTCTGCTAATTATTGAGAAATTATACAAACATATCCACGGATTACAATGGAATTATAAGTAAGATTGAGTATGAGAAAGAATCAAGTTGCTATCTGAGGGGTGACCTTAATGTGAGATTGTCAGGCCCACTGCATGTGAGCACAAATTCTTTTATCTTGATACAAAAGTAAAACAAATTTAAGTTTCAGAGGGTTAATCATAGTTTGTGATTAAAAGGAGAGAAATAAAGTATAAGAGACACATTAGGGTTTGGGCTTGGTGAAGAAAGAATAAACATAAGAACATAAGATTTCAATAGTAGATGACTACTATTGACCATATTCCTTCTCTTATTCTATCTTTTTTCTTTTTTGCAAAGAAGGGAATACAAGGAAAATGTGGGGAAAGTGCAAGAGGTTATTATAGAAAGAAATATAAAATTTAAAGTATTAGCCATGAACCATAATCATTACTGATGAATTCACTCACAAAATGGAAAAGGGTACCAGGTAGAAAGCAAAATCCAACAATATGTTGTTTCCTAGAGATGAACTTGGAGAAAAAAAAAAGATTCATGTAGCATCAAAATGAGTGTGTAGAGCACAGTTGATGGTCAAAGGGCATGAATAGGCAGCTTGCAAGGGAAAAAATTCAAGTTATCCACAAATAAGATAAGTACTTAACAACTCAAAAAAGGCACTAAACTGCAAATAATTAGAGAAATGCAAATAAAACAACTTTTAGGTTTTACCTTTTTACCTATAAGATTGGCAAAGATGGCAAAAATGGAAAATGACAATTGCTGGAGGTAACTGTTTAAGGATAGACATACTAATCCATTGTTCTTAGAGCTCTGAATTTATCCAACCATTCTGAACAGTAACTTGGAACTATAGTCAAGAATTCACTAAGCTGTAAACAGTGATAGTACTACTAGACTTTGTACCCCCAAGAGGTTAAAGATGGAGGGAAACAAAACATTTATAGCAGGACTTGTTACCGTCACAAAGATTTGGAAACAAAAGGAGTGCCTAACAATTGAGAAGTGGTTAAACAAACTACGGAATATGGTGGAATATCATTTTATGGAAAGAAATGGTATAAGGTATGGTTACAGAGAAACTTGGGAGCTTTATAAATTGAGGGAGAATGTAATGGTGAACACTTTATACAATGTCTAACATTGTAAAGAAAAATAACTTAAGAATATAGTGTTACCAGTGAGCTCAATAGAGAATCACAATTCAGGGCAATTGCTTTCACTGGTTTATTTTTGTCCATTTCCCGCTGCTTGCTGTTTAAGGAGTTACTTCTCCCAAATATTCATGGAATTCAGTAAGCTTGGCACCCTTAGAGCAGGAAGAATTTTTTTTCTTCCATAGTCACATAGGAAAGATTGTACACTCTGAAAACCCTTTGCTAGCTACTTTTTCCCTTTCACTCTTCTGTTGCAATAACTTGTCCCGAACACAATGAAAGTAAACATAATTATCTGGAGAAAGGACCCATAATAAAGGTCTAAACAGTAAATACAGTGTTTTAAAAGAGCAGAACATTCCAGAAAGTAAGCAATCAATGCTAGTTTGGCAAAATGAGGCAGGTGGGGGGAGGGATTAAAAATGAGGGAGCAGGTGAGAAAATGGAAAATAAATAAATTTGCCAGGTCTCAACAATGCCATAAGGCTAGAACATTCAGGCAAAATAGCAAGTTCACTTTAGGCAGATCGCTCCTGAAGTGAGTCAGTTATCTAGACAAGGTTCCAACTGCTAATGCTTATAGTGGATCCCATATCAGTCTGATGCAGCACTACTTTTCACTTGCAATCAGCTCCCCTCTCTGGCAAATGCCTGCACTCACAGAATTCCCAGGCTCACTTCTTTTCAGTCTCTCTAGGCCACTTTTGCTGATATGGAGCTATATACAATAAACACTCCCCCCCCCCCAAAAAGAGATGGCAGCTAGGTGGTACTGTGGATAGAGTACTAGCCCTAGAGTCAAGAGGATCTGAATTAAAATCTGAGCTCAGACACCTACTAGCTGTGTGACCCTGGGCAAATCATTTAACCCCAATTACCTCAAAAAAATTAATGCTAAAAGAAGACAAATAATAAAATTCTCTCTTTGTGTAAGTGGACCATTTGGTAGACCTCTACATAAAGTGATTGTAACATGAATTTGGCCCTGGAAATGGAGAAGAGGGGAAGAGAAGCAAGAAGGAGGCCCTGCATCCCTGGAAGGAGGGGAAATGACACATGGTCCAAGGACATGTGGCCAGAAAGGACACACACACAATACCTAAGCACAGAGGTTCAATCCAGGGGTGGCAGAGGCTGTGGTGGAAGTCTCTCTGTGCATCCATTCTTCTGTTTTAACTTGGAGGATTTTTTTTGGAGGGGGTTGTTTGTTTGTTTGTTTGTTTGTTTAGTGGTTGGGTTCTTTTGTTTGTTTGTTTGTTTGTTGATTGGTGGTAGTAGTGGTGGTGGCAGGAGGGAGGCACCAGAATGCTGAGCAGTGGGGCACAGTCAGAAAGAAGGAGTGCAGTACGTTAAAGGTGTTAACATGGGTGTTGTTTTGAAATATGTATTTCTTTCAGAATTCTTTACATAAAGTAGAATTTGCCTAATGGGAATTTACCTAAAGCAAGAACTGTCTGTGTTCTTTCCCAGGATTTATGAATTTGTAATTACTTGCAAAATCTTCTGCAGTACACGATATCTGCAATTACACAGCATAAATAAAATGTCAGCAATCTACAGAATGAAGTTGAGTAACCTAGCATCCCATGTAACCTCCATGAGGTGTTATTCACAGCAAATACATAGCAGTAATACAAGGAATAGACATAGGACAAAACAAAGCACATGGTGGGCTGCTTCAGTGAATACATATCTAAGCTAATGCCACATATAACATGTATGTCACATCAGTACATACATAGCACAAGCCATGTATAACTGCAAAATAATGTAGAGTTAACAGAAAAGGTAAGTTTTATATAGGTATAATATTAATGTAAAGCAAATAAGCATGATGAGAAAATGATAATAAATAGAAGTATATTAAAAATGTAATAATTAATATGCACATGAAAGGATAGATGTAATTTAAAATAAGGTACACATTGAATGGGTCCATTGATATGACTACAAGTGCAACTGTTGTTTCTGGGACAAGGTAAAATGATTGCTAAATTAAACTCATTAAAAGTAAATTGATTATTTTTTATTAAAAGATTAAACCGGTAACTTTTGGCTCACTTGTGACCTGCTAACACGTATGTCCATATACTTATGTTATTTGGTAGAATGGGCTATTCATAATCCTAAACCAGAATTTGTCATGTGCCCAGGTTGGCAACAACTGTTTTTGTTTTTGTTAGTGTTGTTGTTTAAATTTTGAATTTAACAGACAGCACCCAAAAAGTAACATTTTCATATAAAAAATAAAATGGAAAAAGAGGATTATAGGTGAGCCTGAATCTGCATTATGTATTATTTGCCTTATAAATCAGAATACAAGCTATTTGATATGTTTACTTTCAAAGCTACTCTGCTTTTTATGTTCTTTCTAAACTTTCTTTTATTCTCTTCTTTTCAATTAAAAAAAGTTTCATTGACTCTTTTGTATTTCTTTTTTTTTATGGCTAACACTATTATTAGCTGTCTTCTTTCCCTTTTCCTCCCAAATAAAAAAAAGAAAAACATTATCTTTTCGGAAAGTTAAGCATAGTCACGCAAAGTGTATCCACACATTTACAGTGTCGTGGGTGTGTATATGTATGTATATGTATATATTTTATATGTGTGTATGTACCACTCTGAGTTAAAATAAAACTTTACTATTATTTATACCTTCAGCTCCTGAAAAAATTACGTGACATATTTTCTATCTTTGAAGACCTACAAGCTGACCTGGTACATTTCCACAAGTTATATTGTCCATCTTTGTCTGTCTTTGTCCTTCTTAATTAAGGAGAGTCTTATCTCCCTCCTGGGAGCCAAGGAGTCTGCTATCCCTGGTCCACTATCAATAGCCTCAGGTCCCACAAATCAATCAAGCATTCCTCTAGGACAGAAGGGGTCCATTGCTATCCCCATGTGAATGTTAGCTCACTCTTCTTTATGTAACCAGTTAGGATATCCTTGCCTCAATGATGCTATCAGCCCTGTCACCAATTGCATTGTTTCCTCCACCTACCCAATTCTCTCTTTTGTTCTTTTGTACTTCCCAAAACTATTTGAAGGCTAGTAAGCCCTACCTGATGCCTTTGGTCATTGTGAGAGGTCATTGATCCAATTTACTGGTTATTGCTAGCCTAACTAATAAATCAATCATGCTCAGACCATTGTCTCTTAGTATACTTAATTTTCAAATGGAGCAAAACCTTATCAATTTTAATCAAAGAGCCCATTTCTTTGACCCTGGCTTCTCTGATCACAAATGCTTCCCTGGTCTATAGTTACAAAAGGTGTTTTCTTCCCTATTTCTCTAATTTGTTTATGATGTGTAACCATTTGAAGCTTATGGTTGGATATAGTATGAGATATTTGTCTATACTAATTATCGCTAGACCACATTCTGATTTTTCTGAGTAGTATTAGTAAAACCTTACTCTAGTAATTGTGGACTATCTTACCAGTTATGTAGGTAGTATGTATGTATTTCTATAAATAGTGTTAAGTTGATCTCATTCCTTTGTTTATGTCTTGGTAGATGGACTTCAAATATTTTATTTATTCTTTTGTTATTTTTGATAGAATTTCTCTTTCTTTTCCTGATTGATTTTATTGATAATATGTGGAAAGGCTGGTGATTTTTAATTTCATACTAATAGCTAGCATTTGTAAAATACTATCTATCCCCTGTGCCATTCATCTGCTTACTTTACTGAATTTTTAAAATTTTTAGATTAATTTTAGTTGACTCTTCAGTTCTTTATAAAAATAATCATAAAATTTGAAAGATTTTGTTTTCTCTTTGCTTATGCTTATTCTCTTGATTTATTTTTCACTTTCACTTGTGGTCATAATAAATACCTTTGCTTTCCCTTTGATCTATTGAAATGCCTCTATTCTAACTCCGCAATTTATAATGATTGTGCTGGGTTTTAGAAAGATACTATTTACTGTGTTAAGAAAATATCAATTTATTAATATCCTTCTTAATGTTTAAAATAAATAGATGTATTTTATCAAAAGCTTTTATGTGTCTATTGATATAATGTGGTATTGTTTTTGTTATTAACATAGTCTATTATGTTTATACTTTCCCTAATATTGAACCAATCTTGCATTTCTGATGTACCTAGTCAAAATGTACAATAATTTCAATATCTTGTTGTAGCCTTTTCACTAGTATTTTATTTAAACATTTTGTGTTGATATTAAGGAGGGATTTCTTCTATAGTTTTCTTTTTCTACTTTGTCTCTCTAAGGTTTAGCTATCAAAACTAATTTATATCATAGAAGGGATTTATTAGGATCCTATATTTTCCTATTTTGGGAAACAGTTTATGTAATATTATTATTAATTATTCTTTAAGTAGTTGATTGAATTAATTTGTAAAACATCTGATCCTGTGTTCCACTTTCCAAATCCCTGGTAGGTTATTGATGGCTTCTTCAATGAGTAAATGTACCAGAAATGAATGAGGTTGCTTGTCTCTGGTAATGACTCTTTTCTTAAACCTTTTCCATTAGCTTATGTTTTTGTATGTTGTTTCAATTTGTTGCATGATTAGTATCACTGACTTGCTATATCACAACTTAATTCAGCCTTCAAGTCATTCCTTTGCCTACTTGGCTCAGATTTTTTTTTCAGGAGAAATTATTCCTAATTCCCATTCCCCTGCCTTATCTAACCAAGTCTGATGCTTATTAGCTCTTGAACATCTCTGTTGCCCACCCAGGCGCCATCTCTATGGAATCTTTCTGAGGAAATGCAAAAAATGTCCTTAGGTTGGGTCTTTTTATTTTCCCCTGCATGCACTGCAATATCTTGACCTTGGCTAATTTATAGGTAATGGGTCTCCTACCCTCTCATGGGACCTAATCTCACTTTGAAATTCAGATGAACTTTCTCCTAGTAAACCGTGCAGAAATTTGGGATTTATTCTCTCCAACACACACACACAGACACATACACACACACTCAAACTCATAATCATGCCATTTGACTAAATGGAGGTTGCCCCTGTTTTTTGATTGTGTGTAGGTAGAACTTTCACCAATGCCAAAAAATGCAGACTCAACCCCATTTGTATGGAACAATTTGAATCTGATGCCTTAGCTTTCTGAATGGAAGGCAATCCAAGCATAGTTCAGATTTGGACTTCACATGCTATGTCACTATCTTCATTCATTAGTGTCAAAAGTTTATTGTGTAACTCCTCCTCCATTGATGGAACATCACAAAACAATACCCAGACACTATCCCCTGTCTACTGAGTTTGACAGTACACACAGACACTCAGTGTATAATGCTGCTAATCTACCTACATGAACCAATCTAATGACTTGTAATTCTTTTGCATGAAATATTTCTTAAAAATCATGACATCTTCATTTTCATATTCAGCATTTACTCCCAGTAACAGAAATTCCTTACAAATACTAACCTTTGTTTGGCAACAGTATGTTCTATACACCATTTTCAAGGACTCATGATATTCATCCATAATGCCAATGTGGCACTTTGCTTTGAATATACCCTCCCAACTGTCATTTGCATTGGCAGACCAGGTATCTAGGACAAGGTTATAGTATATCCTCTCAGGACTCTAAGGACAAACCTGAGGGGTTTGGATGCCTTTTCCTCCTGCTTGTGAGTTTTAACCTGATTGGGGATGGAGTGAAGTAGAATGCAAGCTGCCACATGTCTGTCCTTCCTTATTTTGCAGTTGGGGATCCAGGACAAAATCAAGTGGATATTGCCTCTGTGGCAGCTGGTCAAGCCTCAGAATACTCATAAAGAGGAACTGGCAAACTCTCTGGCATTTCTGGAGCTTGATTTCATACCCGGGTTCCTATTACCACCCAAATTTCTGGCGTGCCCCTCAAAGGCCTTCTCAGAGACTCTGAAGGTACTGCTGAGAGTTAAGGGCAAAAGTTTTGGCAACACTGGGGTGGCAGAGCCAATTCTAGTCACTACATCATTATATCATTTGTCTAATTATGATTGTGAAATCCCAAACAAACAGCTTCACAAGATCATTGTAAATATCCACAGTCACTAGGAAACAAACAAAATTAGAGAAAAAAGTATTTAAGGAAGATTATTAGTTGATATCATTTAGCCAACTAGATCTAATTCACTTTGAAAAGGGGTTGTATAATAAGAACAGTTCAAGCCACCCCTTCAAAAGACTTTAATGAACTTTCCCATCAGTGTATAGAGGCTATGGAATAAGGGAGAACTTTTATTTATGGAAGAAAACTAGGGTGTAGGGAAATTGACACTAAGGAAAGAAAAAAAAAAGCAGGAAAGGAAAAACAAGGAAAAGAAAAAAAAATCAGTGAATCATTAAAATGACAACAGAAGGGAGGACAAGAAAATTCAAAAGGAAACAGACAAGCTGAGCAGTGTTGGAATTTCCATGTTAACTTTTAAAAATAATATTTATTATTTATTTATTTTAACTTTATCTTTTTGAATTTTGAGTTCCAGATTCTCTCCCTGACCCCAAAACTCCCCCACCAAGAGAACAGGCAAATGATGTGATCAATCAATTATACACATGAAATCATGTGAAATATATTTCTATATTAGCCATATTGCAAAAAAAGAAAAAAAGCAAAAATTTTCTATTTCAATTTACACTCAGAGTTTATCAGTTCTCTCTCTGCAAGAAAATAGTGTTTTATCGTCACGAGTCTTTTGGAATTGTCTTGGCTCACTCTATTGATCAGAGAAGCCAAGTTTTCCACATTTAATTACCATTTTTGTTGTTGTTCAGTTGTTTCAATCATGTCCAACTCTTTGTGACCTCATTCGAGGTTTTCTTAGCAAAGATATGAAAGTGGTTTTCCATTTACTTCTCCAGTTCATTTTACAGATGAGAAAAGTGAGGCAAACAGGGTTAAGTGACTTTACTAAAGTCACATAGCTAGTAAGTATCAGGGACTGGATTTGAACTCAGGTCTTCCTGCCTCCAGGCCCGGTTATCTATCCATTGTTGTTACTGGGCACAATGATTTTCAGTTCTTCTCACTTTATTTTGCATTAGTTCATACAGGCCTTGCCATGATTTTTTCTGAAACCACCCCACTTTAGCACAATGATACTTCATCAAAATCATATGCCATAACTTGTTCAGCCAAATGATGAGCATCCTCTCTATTTCCAACTCTTTGCCTCCACAAAAAAAGAACTGCTATAAATATTTTTGTATATATAGATTTTTTCCCATTTTTCTTAGATATCTTTTGGGTACAGAACTACTAGTGATATTGATGGATCAAAGGATATGGATGATTTTATAGTCTTTTGGCCATAGATCCAGATTGTTCTCCAGAACGGTTGGACCAGTTCACTATTCCACCACATGTTCATTAATGTACTTATTTTCTCTCACTCCTCCAGAATTTGTCATTTCTGATAGGTATGAGGTTTTACCTCAGAGTTGTTTTAATTTGTCTTTCTCTAATGAACAGTGATTTAGAGCATTTTTTTAATATGATTATAGAAAGCTTTGAATTTTTTTCTTCTGAAAACTTCCTATACATAGCCTTTGACCATTTAGTAGGTGGGGAATGGCTTTTATTTTTTACAAATTTGACTCAGTTCCCTATATATTTGAGAAATGATACCTTTATCAAAGAAACTTGTAAATTATTTTGATATTACTTAATTGTCTATGAGACCTGTTGGCAAAATGTAATTTCCCTAATTATCTCTTTTAATTAGATCTAATTTTGTTTTTGATTTGTCGAAGATCATGATTGCCACCCCTGCCCTTCACTTCAGCTAAAGACTCTATTCCAGCCCTTCATTTCAGCTCTTTGCATGTCTTTTTGTTCCAAATATGTCCCTTGTACACAACATATTGTTGGATTCTGGTTTCCAATCCATTCTGCTATACACTTATGTTCTACGGATTAGCTGCCTCATTCCCATTCAAAGTTAAAATTATTGTGTGTTTCCTTCCATGACATTTTCCTCTATTTATATTTCTCTATTTCTTTTCATCCTGTCCCTCCTCAGAAGTCTGTCTTGTTTCCAACTACTGCTTACCTCAATTTGCCTTCCCCTTTATTATGCGCCACCCTCCCTTGCCCAATATCTCTTGTCCACTTTCCCTCCTTTCTCCATATTGGATAAGATAAATTTCTACATCCAATTGAATCTGTGCATATTTCCCTCTTTGAACCATTTCGAATGAGACTGAGGTGCAAGTATAGTGCCCTACTCCCATCACCACCACTTTCCACTTCACTATAAAACTTCTTCCTTGTGTGTCTCCTTTTTGTGAGAAAATTTACCCCATTGTACCTGTCCTTCTCCCCTTCTTCCAGTACATAGCTATTTTTTTTAAGAGATCATCCCAACACAATCAACTCATATCCATGTCTTCTGTCTATACAGACTCCTTCTAACTAATAATGATAAAGTTCTTAGGAATTATGTATATCATCTTCCCATAAAGGAATGTAAACAGTTTAACTCCATTGAATCTTTTATGGTTACTTTCATATTTACCTTTTTATGTTTCTCTTGAATCTTTTGTTTAAATGTCAAATTTTCTATTCCACTCTGATCTTTTCATCAGGAATGCTTGAAAGTCCTCTACTTCATTAAATATCCATTTAATTTTTTGTGCTTTCTTTCTTTTATTAAAGAACACATAAGAACATCATAGAAATTTCTCTCATTACCCACAAATATTCATACTCTGATCAAATTGAAATTATACCAGGGATTCAAGGGTGGTTCAACATTAGGAAAAATAATTCACCCCTTCTTTGCTGGAAAGGATATTCATGACTTGCAATTCTAGCTCCTATACCCCTTTTAATATCTTATTACAAGCAATCCACTCTTCTAACATGTAAGCTGCTAAATCTTGTGTGATACTAAATGTGACTCCATATTTGAATTGTTTCTTTCGGGCAGCTTGCAATATTGTCTCCTTGACCTGGGAGCTCTGGAATTTGGCTATAATATTCCTGGCAGTTTTCATTTGAGAACCCTTTCAGTAGGTGATTGGTGGATTATTTTTATTTCTATTTTATTCAATGGTTCTAGGATATCAGGATAATTTTCCTTGATAATTTATTGAAAGATAATATCTAGGTTTTTTTGATCATGGCTTTCAATAATTCCAGTAATTCTTAATTTATCTCTCCTAGGTCTCTTTCCCAAGTCAGTTGTTTTTCCAATGATATATTTTACATTTTCTTCATTTTTATTCCTTTGACTTTGTTTTATTATTTCTTGACATCTTAATAAGTCATTAGCTTCTCCTTGACCAATTCTAATTTTTAAGGAATGATTTTCTTCAGTGAGCTCTTGTGCATCTTTTTTCTATTTGTCTAATTATGCTTTTAAAGGAGGTCTTTTCTTCAATGAATTTTTGTGCCACTTTCACCATTAGGCAAATTGTTTTCTAAGGTGTTTTTTTTTCAATTTTTTGTGCTTCTTTCACCAAGTTGTTAATTCTCCTTTCATAATTTTCTTGCATCCCTCTTACTTCTTTTCCCAATTTTTCCTCTCCCACTCTTAATCTCTTTCATTAACTCTTCCAGGAATTCTTGCTGCTCTTTGGTTCAATGAGCATTTTTCCTTGCTTGTAGCTATTTTCACATGGTTGTCTTCTAAGTTTATGTCTTGGTCTTCCATGCCACTATAGCAGCTTTTTATAGTCAAGTTCTTTTTTTGTCATTTGCTCATTTTCCCAGCTTCTTTCTTTTTTTATGATCTTTATGTTAAAATTGGGTTCTGTTAGTGGTTAGTGGTGAGCCACTGTGCCATGCTTTAGGTTTTTTCATGCTGCTATTGTCAGTGCTAGTTCTGGGAGTCTGCAAGTTTTCAATGCTGTCCAAGATGATGATGTCCTAGGAGAAGTGTATGGTGGAATAGTATTGTGCTGTGTGATTATGATGGAATACTACTGTATTATAAGAAATGATGAGCAGGATGCTCTCAGAAAAACCTGGAAAATCTTGCATGGGCTGATGCAAAGTGAAATGTACTGTGTACGAAGTAACAGCAATACTGTAAGATGACCAGCTGTGAATGATTTAGCTATTCTCAGCAATACAACTATCCAAGACAACTCTGAAGAACATGATAAAAAATACTATCCATCCCCAGAGAAAGAACTGTTGGTGTCTGAATACAGATTGAAGCATACATTTTTTAAAAATTTTATTTTTCTTGAGGTTTTTTTGGCTATGTTTTTTTTCACAACATGACTATTATGCATGTGTTTTGTATGACTACACATGTATTGCTTGCCTTCTCAATGGAGGTGGGGTGAGGAGGAAGGAAGGAAGAGAGAGAATTTGGAACTCAAAGTTTTAAAAATGAATATTAAAAATTGTTTTTACACGTAACTGGGGAAAATAAAAATACTAAATAAGGAGAAAAAAATAATAGGGAGCAGCTTCAGGCCCTAGGATAAGAGGGTCAACTTCAGAAGTAAACAGTAGGTATGACTCCCACCCAGAACTAAACAGTAGCTATGAACAGAGCATGGTCTCAGCTCTAGCTTCTATCCTAGTCTGAAGCCTGCAGAGGAATAAGTAGGCAGAATTCCAGAACAATAAAGCCTATAGTTGTGTCACTTGGAAACTGAAGGGCTTCCCAGCTGACTAATAGTGGCTTAGTTAAGCAGCAGTCTACTGTTGCTCAGACTCAAACCCAGTCCAAGAACTTGCAGAGTTCAAAGCATGTTATACCACTTTGGTATGACGAATCTGCAGGTCTCCAGGCTGAGCTATCTTTGAGATCCTGGAACAACACAACACTCAATACCCCAAGAAAGCAGTGACAGCACCAGCCCAGCCCAAGGATTCCCTCCACAAGTACAAAAAGTCTAGTCCTTACATCAAGATGAAAGCCAAAAATTAAGCCTGGAACAAAAAGAATCCCACTATTAAAAACTATTAGGGCAACAGGGATGATCCAGACAAAAACCCAGAAGAAGAGGAAAAAGCAAGGCCTCAAAGAAAAACACAGCTAAGACACAATTTTAACTAGAATTTCTAGAAGAGGTGAAATAAGAATTTTTAAGAGAGTTTAAAATATTTTTATCAATGAAAGGAGTGTTAGAGGGAAAAATTGAAAAAGAAATGAAAGCTATGGAAGAATTAGAAAATGAATTTACAGCATAACCCAAGAGGTATAAAACTGCCCAAGCAACAAATGCCCCCCCAAATTAGAATGAATCAAGAAGAAGCAAATGACTCTACTAGACAAAAATAAATATTAAAGCTAAGTCAAAAGTCTGAAAAGAATGGAAGAAAATGAAACATATAACAAAAACAACTGACTTGCTAAACAGATTGAGAAGAAAATATTTAAGAATCATGGAAAGCCAGGACCAAAAAAGGAACCCAAGACATCATATTTCAATAAATCTTAAAACTACTCAAACTAACACCATGCCTGAAGTAAGGAGAACCTTAGCTTAAATCTGGTCACAGATACTGACTATGTCTGGGCAAGTCACTTAATCCTGATTGCCTTAAAAAAAAAAACTACTCAAATCTCTTAGAACTAGAGAGTGAAGATGAAATAGAAAGAAGATATTGGGGGGAAAAAGCCCAGAATGAAAACTTCCAGCAACATTATAGCCAAAAACCAGAGCTTCTAAGTCAAAGAAAAAATAATGATAATACAAGCAGCCAGAAAGAAAGAATTGCAGTACTTAAAAAGCCACAATGAGAAGCATGCATGATTTAGCAGCCACTACTACAAAAGATAGGTGAGCTTAGAACATCATACCCCAAAAGGCAAATGACATGTGCTTGTAGCCAAGAATAACTTATCCCAAAAACTTGACTGCATTCCTTCAGTTGAAAAAAATAGACCTTTAATGAAATAGAAAACTTTCAAGCATTCTTGATTAAAAAACCAGAGGGTATATAAAAACTTTGAAGTTCAAACACAGGAGTTAAGAGAAAGATAAAAAAGGTATTTGTCAGATCTATGGATGAGGGAAAAATTTATGACCAAAGAAAATATAGAGGATTACAAAATGTAAAATAGATGATTTTAATTATATAAAATTAAAACTTTTTTGCACAAAAAAAACCAATGCAACCAAAATTAAAAAGAAAGTCATAAACTGGGGCATTTTTAACAGGTATTTCTAATAAAGGTCTCATTTCTCAAATATATAAAGAACTAAGTCAAATTTATGAAAATACAAGACATTCCCTAATTGATAAATGGTAAAAGGATGTGAACAGGCAGTTTTCAGATGAAGAAATCAAAGTTATCTATAGTCATATAAAATGCTCTAAATTGTTATTGGTTAGAGAAATGCAAATTTAAACAACTTGGAGGTATCATCTCACACCTATCAGATTAGTTAATATGACAAAAAAGGAAAATGAAGAATGTTGAAGGGGATATGTGAAAACTGGGACACTGATGCACTGTTGGTGGAACTCTGAACTGATCCAACCATTACGGAGAACAATCTGGAACAATGCCCAAATAAATATCCTTTGATCCAGCAATACCACCACTAAGTCTATATTACAAAGACATAAAACGGGAAAAAGGAGACTTATTTGCACAAAATATTTATAGCAGTTCTTTTTGTGGTAGCTAAGAATAAGAAATCAAAGGGAGTCCCATCAGTTGAGGAATGGCTAAACAAGTTTTGGTATATGACTGTGATGGAATATTATTGTGCTGTAAGAAATGACTAGCAGGATGATTTCAGAAACAAAACCCTGGAAAGACTTACACAAACTGATGCAAAGTGAAGTGAACAGAAATGAGAGAGTGTTGTAAAAGCAATATGGTACAATGAAAAACTGTGAATGACTTAGCTATTCTCAGCAATAAAGTGATCTGAGACAATCCCAAAGGACTAATGATGAAGCATATCATCCACCTCCAGAGAAAGAATTGACATTTGTATAGTACTTTTAAAAATTTCCAAAGTACTTTTTCATAAATTTTCTCATTGAAATGTCAAAACAACCCTGAAAAGTATTATCTTCATTTTAGACATGAAGAAAATGATACTCAAAGAGATTAAAAAAAAAAAAAAGACTGACATTTCCATAGCTAATAACTTTCAGAAACAGGAGTTGTACCAAGTTTTTCTTGAGTTCAAGTCTAGCTAGATCTGGAGTACTGAAAGCTTAAGCATTCAAGAATGGTTTCATGAGGGAGACAGTGACAGAACTCAGTCTTGAAAGAAAGTTAGGATCTTGATAGGTGGAAGGAAGGGCACTGCAGGTCATGCAAAAACACAAGTGAGGCTAAGGAATGAACATGAAAGATTCTTTGGAAGGTGCAAAAGATAATCTCTGGCTGGAGTCAGAGGCTACACCTTAAATAGTATTAGCTATCAACTTACTACTGGATCACAGTGGTTTGAGAGACTGGAGGTTGAAATATAAGTTACTGTCCCAACAGATAGTTGAAATCTATGTTCCAAAAGACATCAAACAAAACCAAACCATGAAACAGGCATCTCTTCATAAGACAGATAGGTATGTAGTTGTTTGTTTTTTTATATCAATTCAAGCCTCTGGGGGGAGAAGTTATTCGGTCCTGACTTTTGACTCTAAATCAGATGGTGATGATGATGATGATTGTCATTACATTGTGGGGGCTGTCCTTTCCCCATATAGTATGCTGTAGTGGGGGGGTTGAAGCAAGGCAGGAGAGACATCTCTAGCCTCTTCGTCCCCCCAACCCTACTCCAAGAAAGATTATTTCTGCCAGGAGGAAGTTGCAGGTCATAGGCTGTTCTGCTCTTTTTATTTATTTATTTATTTATTTTAAGAAAAATATGCTTCAATCTGTACTCTGAATTTATCAGTTCTCTTTTTTGAAGATGGATAACATTTTTCATTGTGGGTCTTTTGGAACTGTTTTGAATGGTTGTCTTGACCAGAGTAGCTAAGTCTTTCACAGTTGATCATCCTTACAATATTGCTGATACTGTGTACAATGTTCTCTAGGTTCTGTTTACTTCATTTTGAATGAGTTCATTTAAGTCCCCAAGTTTTTCTTCTTTTTTATATTATGGTAATTTTTACTTTTTTTGTTTTCAACATTTACTTCCATAAGATTTTGAGTTCCAAATTTTCACCCCATCTCGTCCCTCCCCCCACCCCAAGATGGCATGCACTCTGAATACTCCTCCCCTAATCTGCCTTCCCTTCTATCTCTACCCCCCTTCTCTTATCCCCTTCCCCTTCTACTTTCCTGTAGGGCAGGATGGATTTCTGTACCCCATTTCCTATATTTCTTATTTCCCAGTTGCATGTGAAAACATTTTTTTAAACATGTGTTTTTAAAACTTTGGGTTCCAAATTTTCTTCCTTCCTCCCTCCCCACCCACCCTCATTGATAAGGCAAGCAACTAAATATAGGTTATATATGTGCAGTTATGCAAAACACTTCCATACTAGACATGCTGTGAAAAACTAACTCTGTTTCTCTTAATCCTATCCTACCTCCCCCAATTTATTCTATTCTTTCTTTTGACCCTGACCCTCCTCAGAAGTACTTGCTTCTGATTACCCCCTTTCCCAATATGCCCTCCTCTCTATCATCCCCCTACTCTCTTGCCCCCTTCCCCTCACACCTATTTTCCTGTAGGGTAAGACAGATTTCCATACCCAATTAAGTGTGTATGTTATTCCCTCCTTAAGTCAAATTCTGTGAGAATAAGATTCACGAGTATTCCCTCTCACCTTCCCCCATTTCCCTTCCACTGTAAGAGCCTTTTCTTTTCTGTTTTTTTGTGAGATAATTTATCCCCTTCTACCTCTCACTTTCTCCTTCTCCTAGTATAATCCTCTCTCACCCCTTAATTTTATTCTCTAGATATGACCCCTTCATTTTCAACTCACCCTGTGCCCTCTATCTATCTATCTATCTATCTATCTATCTATCTATCTATCTATCTATGTATATCTATATATATGTACACATAATTTTTTCTCCTCCAACTACCCTAATACTGACAAAGGTCTCATGAGTTACAAATACCATCTTTCCATGCAGGAATGTAAACAGTTCAACCATAGTAAGTCTCTTATGATTTTTTCTTTCCTGTTTACCTCTTCATGTTCCACTTGAGTCTTGTATTTGAAAATCAAATTTTCTATTCAGCTCTGGTCTTTTCATCAAGAATGCTTGAAAGTCCTCTATTTCACGGAATGACCATTTTTTCCCCTGAAGGATTATACTCAGTTTTGCTGGGCAGGTGATTCTTGGTTGTAATCCTATCTCCTTTGCTCTCCAGAATATTATATTCCATGACCTGCTGTCCCTTAATGTAGAAGCTGCTAAATCTTGTGTTATCCTAATTGTGTTTCCACAATATCTGAATTCTTTCTGGATGCTTGTAATATTTTCTCCTTGACCTGGGAACTCTGGAATTTGGCTACAATATTCCTAGGAGTTTTCCTTTGGGGATCTCTTTCAGGAGATCAGTGGATTCTTTCAATTTCTATTTTGCCCTCTGGTTCTAAAATATCAGAGCAGTTTTCCTGGATAATTTCTTGAAAGATGATGTCTAGGCTCTTTTTTTGATCATGGCTTTCAGATAGTCCAATAATTTTTAAATTCTCTCTCCTGGATCTATTTTCCAGGTCAGATGTTTTTCCAATGAGATATTTCACATTGTTTTCTATGTTTTCATTCTTTTGGATTTGTTTTACAGTGTCTTGATTTCTCACAAAATCACTAGCTTCCAATTGCTCCATTCTAATTTTTAAGGAAGTATTTTCTTCAGTAAGTTTTTGGACTTCCTTTTCCATTTGGCCAATTTTACTTTTTAGTGCATTCTTCTCCTCATTAGCTTTTTGGACCTCTTTTGCCATTTGGGTTAGGCTATTTTTTAAGGTGTTGTTTTCTTCAGTATTTTTTTGGGTCTCCTTTAGCAAGCTGTTGAGTTGTTTTTCATGATTTTCTTGCAAAACTCTCAGTTTTTCCTCTACTTCTCTTACTTGCTTCTCAAAATCCCTTTTGAGTTCTTCCAAGGCCTGGGACTGATTCATATTTTTCTTGGAGGCTTTGGATGTAGGAGCTTTGGCTTCATTGTCTTCTTCTGGTTGTATGTTTTGATCTTCTTCATCACCAAAGTAAGATAATATAGTCTGACTCTTTTTGCACTGCTTACTCATGATCCTGGCCAGTTACTTGAGTTTTAAACTCTTTGTTAAGGTAAAAGTCTGTTTCCAATGTGGAGAATGTACTGTCCCAAGCTTTGGGGGTTTGTACAGCTGTTTTCAGAGATACTTCTAGGGACCTGAAAATTTTCAGTTCTTCCAAGGTGTTTCCTCTCCACCACCACAACAAGCTCCACCATGACAGCACTACTCCTTGCCCTAGGACCACCCCTCAGAACTGTGACCCAGATCCAAGCACCAGTAAAGCAAGAGACTACTGCCTCAGCACTGGCAAAGAATTCCCTGCAATCCCCCTCTGATCAGCCACTCAATTCCCCCTCAGTCTGTGGGCCAGAAGCTCAGGAAACAGCCATGGCTCCAGGGGCGGCTGAGACCTAGTTCCTTCTCTCACTGCAGTCACAGACTTTTCCCACTGACCTTCTAAGTTGCTTTTGGTGTTCATGGGTTGAGAAGTCTAGAAACCACCACAGCTGCCTGTGATTCAGCCCTCTGAGGCCTGCTCCAGGCCTGCATGCCCATGCTGAACTGCGGTCCTCTCCCCACCTGGCATGATAAACCTTTCTGATCAACCATCCAGGCTGTCTTTGGCTAGAAATTTGTTTCACTCTGTCTTTTTGTGGGTTCTGCTGCTTTAGAATTTATTTAGAGTAATTTTTTATAGGTATTTGGAGAGGTTTGGGGGAAGAGCTCAAGCAAATCACAGCTTTCCCTCTGCCATCTTGGCTCCGCCCCTGTTCTGCTCTTTTTAGAGAAAGGGGATACCAGCCTATCTCCTCCACTAAATCTTGTTAATCTGGGAGATGTGATTTTCAGGCTTAAACTAATTTCTAATTGTTGTTTCATTAGTTGAGAAAAAACAGAATCCCAAGTTGTAGTTCCACATGGCAATTTTCAAGGAAACCCATTTATCTAATTTGATAGCAAAAATGGAATTCAGAGAAAGTATACATGGGAGAATATGTACCAGATAATGTAATGTGAAAGAGCTCTCCCATTGGGATGGAGGTAACAGCTCAACCATCTAGGATCTAGAATCCTGGATCTCATCTAAAGAGAAGGTTCCCCAAAATCTCTAGCTTAGCAAACTGGGAGTAGAGACATGATGGAGAATGCCATTTCCTTTCATATTGGCTTCTTTCCAGAGTCTTTCTCTTTAGCAACTTGAAATAGAGTTGCCATTTCCATTGCCTCTCTAGACGCTGGAAGCCAAAAGTGCCTGAACTGACTGCAGAACCTAAGGAGACTGGAAAACTTGAGGAAGACTCGAAGAAAGCTCAAAGACTTAAGAGACTCTCCTCTCTTCTGCATTCACCAACTCTGCCCTGCTTCTAATGAAGGTGCAAGGCATTGATCTTCGCCAATAAGAAAAGAGTCTCATACTAATGGGTTTTGGGACTGCAGTTACAGTTATTATTAAATTGTATACAGTTATTATTAAATTGTATATGATCATTTTAAAATTACAAATTCCTTGAGGTCGGGATCTGTGGCTTATTATATTCTGAACCTAGTATGATGCCTTGTGTGTTTAAATCATGTTTGTTGAATTCAATTGAAGATCACTTTAGAATCAGATTTTACACCCTCCATTGAGAATTAAAATCTTCTAGTTTTAGTCTCAATTTAATTTTATAGTTAAATGGTTTTTGTACCTTTTCACTTCCAAACAAACATATCCAGCATAAAGAATTATTTCAGAAAGGAAAAAAAAATCAAAAGCCCAAATACTCAACATTTCTTATGTAAGCCACTTGACCAACCACAGTCATGAGTTATGTTGGTTACCATCAATACAGCAACACCATAGCAACAACATATATTCTCAGATATTAAATAATGGAATTTGTTATGGTAACACGATAATTACTGTCAGCATTAAAATGCTTAAGAAATAATGGATTCCCTGGTTTTTCCAGATTATTTTGTTTCTGGAGGACAAAGGCTGTAATACTTTGATTATGAAATGTGTCCCAGTCATCTCACCTATCATTTCACCTTGCCTCCTATTCTCTAGGTTGCTTGTTCTTTAATGTCTCTCACTCTTCCAAACATACACTCCACTTAACCTGATCATTCCAGAAAAAAAATTTGTAAAAAAAAATGATAAATGATTGATATTTTCTTCATCTTGTAACTCTGAAACACATTGATGTAATTAGCAAACATTAGTGAGCTGGACCCTAGAGTAGAAATGTCAAACCTGAGGCCCAATCCTGTACTAATCTGATTAAAATGTAATTGAGAAATGTTTAAAAAAAATAAAAATACAAAACAACACATAATGTTCAATGTGCCCGTTCATTTCTATTTGATTATGACAGCACTGAAATAGAAATGGAGGGACTAAACCAAATATAAGGATCTTTGCAGACCATATATTGACTTAAAAATCCCACATATTAACATTGTTTATGTCTTATTGTATTTTTAAAATTTGTTTTGTTATTCCAGTATGTTGTGTCCACCTGTTGGACGTCTCTGTTCTAGAGAGCACCATGACTCTCCAACACATTATTTTCAAAAGAACTTCAGGAAGATTATAACTTTTCACAACTAGAAGGTCCAGGACCTTGGCTCCTGAAGAACCTTTAAGACCCTAGGGTCTAGTCCAGGCTGACTACATCTCCTCTATAATGGCTCTATTTAGAAAATGGTAGATAATAGTTTGGAGACCATACGACTGGGGCATGTTGGTTCCCTGATATCAGTGGATTCTACTCCACTGCAACATGGAGAGACACCAAGTTAAATTTGGATCTTTGTAAAAATTCCATTCCAAAGGATCTTTCAAATTCTGTGTGAGCTAAATCCTGAACCATAATTCTTGGATGGTTATGTTTCTACCTACTCAACAATGCAACCCTTATAATACTTAATGTTTTAAGATTCAGAGGTGTGGACCAGGCGTGCCTAATGACCTAAGAATTAGAAAATACACATCTGGCTGGAGACTCAAGCATGTTTGAATACTGGGCGTTATCTCCACCCAATACACTGTTTTCTGTATGCTTAATTCAAGGCAATGCCTCAACCATATTATGCCACTTGATGTATAAGAGGTAGAACAGTTCTCTTTAGCTTACTCTTTTGCTGCATTTTCTATATTAAAACAAAAAACAGAAAATTTTGTATTTTGGCCCAACTAGAGTCTAGACCAATGTATCTTGCTACTGATTAGCAGGTCTAAAATTGAGATCCTAGAATTAGGAAATATTGATTATGGTTCAAATAATTATGCTGATAAGCACAAAGGGGGAATTTTTGGAAGCATGTTAATAACCTCCTTTCCAGGTACTAGTGATAAGATTTTGGAAAGTCATCCTCCAGGATGGAGAAGGGTGGATATGATGAGGGCAAAGTAGGGAGGCACCTGAAGAAGTTATTAGAGACAACTGCAAAACTGGTAGTATGAGTCAGGAAAGGCATAATCAGTCACTGGCCTCAGAACTTGTCAGTCTTGAAGACAGCACAGTATAATGGAAAGAGCAGTGGCTTTGAAGTCTAGAATACCCAGGTTCAAATCCTGCTTCTTATGTTTGCTACCTGTGCAACCAAGTCACTTACTCTCCCTAAGCCTCAGTATACTTATCTATAAAATGATGGGATTGTACCAGATGGCATATATGGTCCTCTCCACCTTTAGATCTAAGATCCTATAATCTCTGTTTTGCATATAAGCTAAAATCTGAGGCCATGTCTTCAATGTTGAATAAGAAAATAAGTCTTATGTAAGCTATTAGAAGGGTTTAAAGATGTGCTTCTATTTTTTTTTCCCACATAGGTCCATAAAGGGAATGGGAGTTTGGCCCCATTCCTATGGTCTCCCAAACTATTATCTACCATTTTCTAAATAGAGCCATTATAGAGGAGATGTAATCAGCCTGGACTAGACCCTAGGGTCTTAAAGGCTCTTCAGGAGCCAAGGTCCTGGACCTTCTAGTTGTGAAAAGTTATAATCTTCCTGAAGTTCTTTTGAAAATAATGTGTTGGAGAGTCATGGTGCTCTCTAGAACAGAGACGTCCAACAGGTGGACACAACATACTGGAATAACAAAACAAATTTTAAAAATACAATAAGACATAAATAATGTTAATATGTAGTGCAGAGTAAAATCTGACCATTGCCAGAAAAGAATCACAGTTAATTCCTAACCCTGAAGAGGATTGAAGGGGAAGGCAGGTCTGAGATAGGCACAACAAAGGGATGTGATGCTGGGGAAATGACAGGGCTAAGTGGTGGCATAGGCTTAGATGGAAATCATCATGGGGAGCAAGATGGTACACTACCCTACCCCCCAATATCAGTATTCTGGAGCAAAGGTATTTTCCTGTGCCTTTCACCCCCTAGTTATGACTCTGTTATGATCCTATGCGGATGCTTATCATAAAAACCACACAAACACTAATGAGATACTAGATTACAGACATAGGCTGTAAAGTTAAGCCAACCCAAGAGAGAACCAGTCTTATTAACTAACTGTTTAGTATGCTTCAGAAATCCTTAATGATGTATAAGAAGAGATGGATTAGGGAAAGAATAGATGTTACATTATTTTACTTGAGTTACACATTTCCTTTATCTCCACTACCACTTTGGCCCTTGCTCTAGGAATAGGATCTGGAAGCAAATTCAGGTGGGACAGAAAGGGAAATGGGAAATAGCAGAAGAAATGCTAAATTTGAAGCCAAGACACTCCTAGGCTCCTGAGCTTAGAACTTAGACACTCCTGAACTTAAAAATCATGGTATAGTTAAAAAAAAAAAAGAATGCTAGATTTGGAATGAAAGGACCTGAGCTCACATCTGAGCTCTCTCATTGACTAGTTGTGTGACTTTGGACAAATCACTTTATCTCTCTGACCCTCAGTTTCTTCATGTGTAAAATTAGAGTGTTGTACTATATAATCTCTAAGATTCTTTCCTCCTCTAAATGTAGGAGCCTTAATTTCCTCAATTTTAACATAAGGATAATACTTGTGTATCATGGTTGATTCTGGCCTCACTCTCCTAGGATCAGGCCTGCTACATTATCCCTTGGGATTTGAGGGTGTACCCTAAAGAGTTTGTGGTGTTTTTTTCTGCCATTGTCTTGAACCTCATCAACCCTATTTGAAGGCTCCCAGAGACTAATTTTCTAGTTTCATTTAACCACTTAACACAGGATAGCTTTGCTTCACAGATATAGCAAGAAAAAAGTATGCAAACATTTCTTCAATGCATTGGTGATGTAATCTTCAAACATCATCTGAGTCTCTGTGAAGTGGAGAGAATTAAGTTTGGAATTCATCTGAGTCCCTACATAGCATTGGTACCACCAAATACCCATCCAAAGTTGGAACCACTGCCAACTCCTGCTGGGATGGAGTCCTAGGCACTTCCTCCTCAGGCCATTGACCCAGGATCAATATAACTATAACAGCTTGAATTCATGGGTTCCTATGGCTCATTCATGACCCACATTCCTGACTCCATTACCTCTTTCTGGAATCAAAAAGAAAAAAAACAAACAAACAAGTGCCAGGCTAGTGTCTTGGAGGCTGGGGGAAAGCCCCATGGCTCTTCTTCTTACATCACGGTGCTATCACAAGATCCCATTATAGAAGGAGTCACCTCATTCCAGAGGTATGCTATAACTGGCTCACACCAGCTCTCAAGAGGCAATTATTAAATTTTCAGTGGGAGTGTTTATACCTCAAAATAGGGCAAGGACCAGAAATTGGGTAATCCTTTATTGTTTTATTGATTATCTAAACTTAAAAAAGTAATGCAGAGAATATTAATAATGCAAGTTAAATGTGTGTTTGTGTCATATATACTTTTTTTTGGAGAGCTAATTGTTAAACATTTACCAGCATATCATTGCCTCATTCTGTCAGATGTGAATGCAGTAAAGCCACAGCTGGTGCTGACTCAGGCCCTTTTGAAGACACCAACAATTTCAGGAGGAACACAGCCAGTGGAAAATGGAAACTCTCATCCATGTGGTAGGCCAACTGAAATCAGCTACAGAATGTCTATGAATACTCCAGTTCTCCCGATTGCCTTGAGAGCAATTCCTTAACATCTTCCATGTGGATGATGTCATCTTGGTGAACTGAAGAGATTTGTACATACATCAGATCCCCATTATATACGAATTACCTATGTCACAGGGATTTTAAAGTCAGGAATGCTAGTTCTGATACTGACTGTGATATAGGGCTGCATACATTACAACTCAGAGCCCTAGTCTCTGAATCCACAAAATGAGGATAATACCAGTAATGTCTACCCTTCATGGTTCCTTTGAGGATCAAATGTATCATTTCAGAATTTCATGAAGCATTTTGAACATATTGCCAATATGGTGGTGAATCCCATGTGTAGCATAGATTCAAGAGTCAGAGGAACCCATTGTAGCACAGTCTCTCTCCTCTATTTACTCTTCATCCCTGCCTTTTAGGCTCAGTAAAATATTATATGACTTGTGTGAACTGATGCAGAGTGAAGTGAGCAGATCCAGAAGAACAAATTATAAACTACAACTATGTTGTAAGAACAAACAAGTTTCAAAGTTCTGGGGTGGAGCCAAGATGGTAAAGGCAGGGAACCTGACCTTTCCCCCAAACCCCTCCAAATACCTTTAAAAATGATTCTAAAAAATAATTTCTAGAACAGCAGAACCCACAAAAACAAAATGAAACAGAATTCCAGCCCAAGACAACTTGAAAGGTCCATAGGAAAAGCCTGTTGCACCAGAGAGGAGCAAAGTCCAGGGCAGGCCACCACAGCACAGACTGGGCCCCAGCAAACCCAGAGCAGGCCTCAGGCTGACTGAATCACTGGTAGCAGTGGTAGTTTCCAGACCTTTCAGCATACAGACACCAAATGACCATTCTTTTATTAATAACTTGCTGGCCTTTAGAATAAAATGATTGAATTACCCAGAAACTATGTCTCTTGAACCTTTTTAATCATCACATGATAACTCTATGGCCCGAGTTGTGACCAAACCTCCCAGTGTATCTGCACCTGCTGCTTCATCACTTGTTTGTTACCACATGACTTTGAGATAGGTAAAAACAGTTAAATGGCATAGTGATGTCTTTCGAGTCTTGCATAAATTGAATGTGAGTGAGGCTGAAGTGATTAAGAAGTCATTGGCTCACTGTCTTCCAGAGTCATCAAAGTCCAGTAGCAAGACAAAGTCAAGATGCTGGGGATACAGTGGATGACTTTGGCACCTTCAATGTCTAACCAAGCTCTAAGCATTCCACAGTGCTTGCTTCAGCTGCCTTCATGGCCACTGGAACAAATTGCTCTCATCCACTCGTTCTGCCTAGGGAAGTAGGGGTGGACATGCTTTGGGTAGACACCTCTTTAAATCACTGAAGGGTCTGAGATCCCTCAGTTGCTCTCAATCTAGTTTAGCCCATCTGCTGAAATGGTTTACCAGGGTGTGGCTGCTGCACATGCTACAGGTGCATGTAGGAGCCACAGGTAAGAGTTGGGTGAATCAGGTGGACATCAAAGGTGGAAAGCAGCCCTGAAAAGGACTCAGCAGCTCTCACATCAAAGGTACTAGTCTTCCCTGAACACACCCTACTCCCTAGTGATAGGTACAGGACAAGAAGAAAGGCAAAAATGTTCCTTTTCTTCAAGGAGCTTAAATTCATTGTGGAATGACAGATATTATATTAGATAGTTTAAAAAAACTAAAGCTCAGTGTTGGGAAAAAATGGCAAATGTCTCTTGTCTTCTTGGCCACCATGACTTTAATTATCCAGAGGAGGCTTTTCAGTAATGCACACGGTTCTATGATTAGGCACTATGGAAAAGACACTTGTTTTATGGTATTTCTTCCACTACCAAACAAATTGGATAAATATATAATAAAATGTAAGATTATTAAGTATATAATCAAAGATCGCATGGGCACATGGCACATTGTGGCCATAAGCATCACAAAAATTATAATTCTGTGCTTCCTTCAGTGTAATAAAAGTTGAACAAACCTAGTTAAGCAGAATCATGATCTCATACATCCCCTAAGAAGACAAACTTCATTTATCAGACTCTATCCTTTTTGTAAGGATAAATTGTGTTTGACTACTCTTCTTTGATTATTGATGGATCTGTGAACTCAATAATATAGGTATCCCTCCAGATTTCAAACCATCCCTGCCATTGCATCCTGTGTCATTCTTGTCCATACCCTTCACAAGAGGCACAACCAATGTTCTGGGGGCCTTCCTCTAGATATTTTGTCTGTAAATTAACCCCTGATAATAGCTTCTTAACTAGTCTATGTAATTTTCTGGTCATCTATCTCTTTGATGATGTCACTTCTGACCAATTTCTTCAAAGATAACATCCATCACATCTCTCTCCATTATCCTTTTGGTAACCTAAATTTTTAATTTTGGGGTGTTCATTGCAAGAATGAAGTCTAAAACCTGAAATAGTTTTAGAAATAATTTTATTAGATAAGATAACTATTATAAAGGAGAGAGCCAATATAAGATGTGTCTTCCTTGATTGGCCTCACTGCAGACTGTAGGTAGTTTCCACAGAAATAGTTTGAGATGTATATCAACAGGTAAGTATAATCTATAAATTCAGTCTAATTTGGGGGATACAAAACATAAGCTTTAGGTGGATCCAAAGCAAGATCTGAATGGACCAAAAACAAACAGTGGGATCTAAACGTTCTATGCAACCATCTGGCTCTCCTGGAAAATCTCTGAGGTCAGCCTAACCTCTACAGTAAGATTTTGGGTTAGACGATTCCTGACTACATAAAGCTAGCTTTAAAAATACTAAGTATTTCCCCCACAATTCCCATCTTTTAGAGCTTTTGAAAGCCCAACATTCTCATAAGCAAAGAATATAATTACAATAGTAGAAAGTTCCATTAAAATTTTTTAAAAAAAAGTTCATTAAAATTACCTGACTCAATGGTATCCTCATCACTACCTATCTCAACTAGAATTTGATAGAATTTCCTAAGGGGACAGATTAGGGACAAACTTTGCCAATGCCTCATAGTCAAACAGATCAATTTTAGTAAGTCTTATGAAATGTAAGTCAGGGAATTTAAACTTACACCAGGAAACAAGTACATTGTGGCCATGAGCATCACAAAAAAATTATAATTCTGTGCTTCCTTCAGTGTCATAAAAGTTGAACAAACCTGGTTAAGCAGAATCACAATCTCATACATCCCCTAAGAAGACAAACCTCTTTCATCAGACTCTATAGGTAAACTAAATCAGGTTACAGATTAAAATGCATTCAGAGAATTCACAGCATAATAACTGAGAGGGGGAGATTTATATATCACCAAAAAACCCTGAAAATTCAACATTGAGGAAATCCTTTCTTATGCAGTAAGCTAGGGGAGCTGACAAATAACTAAATCACTTTGAGAAGCTCAAACTTCCCTTTGGCTTCCACCTAGGGCAGGTGGGTGGTGCAATGGATAGAGCACTGGGTCTGGAGTCAGGAAGACTCATTTTCCTGAATTTAAATCTGGCCTTAGACATTTACTAACTGTGTGGCTCTGGGCAGGTCACTTAACCCTGTTTGCTTCAGTTCCACATCTGTAAAATGAGCTGGAGAAGGAAATAGCAAATCACTCAAGTGTCTTTGCCAAGAAAACCTCAAACGGGGTTATGAAGAGCTGGACACAGCTAAACAACAGCAACAACAATGTACCTGAGGAATGTTAAACAGTTAACATTATAGTTCCATAAGTCAGGTTTGATCAGGTAAGTCAACTTAAAAAAGAAAGAAAGAAAGAAAGAAGACTTTCAGTTGACCAAAAAGTTCAGGAAGAATGACTCTGATCCCCAAATAATAAAAGGAATTTGGGCACCCCTCTCTTGCATACAGACATAAACATCATAAAAAATGGAAGCCAAATCAATATATATTAAACAATATAAAGTCCTCGATCCTAGTAACCCACTTCCAATGTCCATTTAATCAGCATATTTCATCTTTGATCCTTAGTTGTCCTAACTAGCTGTCTGATGCCTGGTAATATTTTCCCTTGGGAATTCAGGAAAAAGCTTCTTGTGCTTCTCTAAGTAGATCTGCTTTTCTGGTTCTACAATGCTTGCATAAGTTCACTATTTAATGTTGCTAAAATCTACCAGAAACAAAGACTTAATACCATTTAGTACAACCTTCTAAATTAGGTTTTCCAGTAAATAGTTCATGTAGAACCTTGTTGAGTTAATCCTATTAAAAATAGAGCTATAAGAACATCAAATTAGGAAACCATCATTCACCTGAAACCTCAAAGAATTTCAGTTTATGCATGTCATTTGTTCTATATTTACTAAAATCCTGTACCTAATATGGACAATGCCATCTACAGGCTGAAGGAAAAATCTTTAAAACAATCCATGAAGGTCTGACTTATAAAATGAGCCCTTCTGTGTCTTAATATTATCAAACAGAAACATCAAAACAGGAAAAAAAATTAAAATTTTCTTTACAAAATTATTAATGCACTTTTATTGCATTAAATCTTAATCAAATTTTGAGAACTTATTATTAAAACACACTCAAAACCTGTATCTTACTAGCAACATCTGAAAGACAATTTTACATATATATTATATTATACACGTATATGGGCACATACATATACATATATATCTTAGTTCTTAGAAAAAAAAATCTAATATTATTACAAATGAAGTTTACTACTCCATTACAATGAAAACTTTTACATCTTTATGCTATCCCTTCCTTTTTGAGGATATATATTATCCTCAAATTTTCTGAAAAATGAGATAATTTAGCTTTATTCATGAATATATAACTATTTGCAAAGTAGTGGCAAGCCTAAGAATTTGTTTACCTAGTAGATTACAATAAAAAGTTGACCACAAGTTCATATTAGAAACAGCAAGATCCTTCATATTTGCATTCTATTATAATAACTCAGAAATATTTTAATATTACAACAACATTAGAAATTTCCTACAGTTCATCTGCCCTGATTATGGAAGTATATAAATACAGAATTTTAAAGAAAAAGGAGTGACATGGTTATAACAATATCAAGGCTGTCTCTTGAAGGGTATAGACTGACCAGAACAGGATAAAACTTTTTTTAACTCTAGGTAAAAGTCATAATTAACAGACGATAATGTTGCAAAGTTACAGAGGTAACATGATACACAGGGTATCATGACCAGCCTCAGAATTAACCAGATGGAAAAATTTCCTGTTTAGAAATGAAATAGCACAATTGGCAAACTGAGTCAATAGGATCCTACTTTTGTCTTAGCAAGTTCATCCCTTTAACTTTCCCAGGCACAGACATCCACTTGTAGTGGTTCTCAGTCCATACTCTTTTTTGGTAGCACATAGTATTTCCCTTGAATAATAGATGAATGATGATTCAGACAATCATATCTGAAATCAAAATTCAGAAAATGTCAAAATACAGTCTCAAGAGATTTCACCTCAAATAGCAAAATTTTACTAATAATGGTTTAGGTCTAGGTTATTATTTTTCACAAGTTGTTGCAATTACAATTAATAATAAGCACATAGGCAGCCTTATATTATTTATCTTTTCTAGTTTAAATCCATCCTGAAGCAGAAATCAATCATTTAGAAGTTAAGAATCCACATTTAGGAGTTTTATACATATAATGAATACATGATATTTCACTCAAAAACCATAAATTCTGGCGACTTGCTGTAAGTCTCCAGACTAACAGATATCCATATTGCCTATTAATTTCTAAAGCTAAAATAAAATCTTTAAATCTAACATTTGTTAATAATCAGTTGGCTTAGAGATGTAACGTCAATACATAGTATTCCAGGTACATGTTCATAATTTTCATAACTGATGGACAAACAACCTACCATATAAAACTATTTAATATAAGCATTTTGCTGTAGTCATTTTGCTTCAGCTATGAGAGATCCTAATTTCTCATCAAAACAATTCATAACTTTAAAACTTCACAACAACTTTGAGGTATCACCTCACACCAATGAGATATATGACAGAAAAATGAAAACGACAAATATTGGAGGGGATGTAAAAATTGTAATGCTAATGCATTGTTGGTGGAGTTGTGAACAGATTCAACCACTTTGGAAAGCAATTTAGAACTGTGCCCTAAGGGCTATAAAATTGTGCTCATCTTTTGACCCAGCAATACCACTACTAAGTCTGTATCCCAAAGAGATTTAAAAAAAAAAAGGAAAAGGATTCATGTGTACAAAAATAATAATAGCAGCTCTTTTTGTGTGGAAAAGAATTGGAAACTAAAGGATGCTCATCATTTGGAGAATGGCCAGAGAAGTTACGGTCTATGATTGTGATGGAATACTGTTGTACTATAAGAAATGACAAGCAAGATGCTTTCAGGAAAACAATGGAAAGACTTACATAAACTATTGCAAAATGAAGTGAGCAGAACCAGAAGAACATTTTACACAGTAACAGCAGTATTTCTGATGATCAACTGTGAATGACTAAGCTATTCTCAGCAATACAAAGATCTAAAACAATTCCAAAAGACTTTTGATGAAAAAATGCTTTCCACCTCAAAAGAAAGAAGTGATGGAGTCTGAATGCAGATTGAAGCATGCAATTTTTTACTTTATTTTTTTCATGGTTTTATTTTGCCTGTGTTTTCTTTCACAATATGACTAATATGGAAATGTTTTGCATGACTGCACATGTATAACCTATGTCAAATTGCCGTCTCAGGGAGGAAGGAGCAGAAGGAGGTAAGGTGAGAATTTGGGATTCAAAAATTAAAAATGCAAATGTTTATAATTGTTTTTACATGTAATTGAAAAAAACGGTTTAAAAAACTTAACAACATACTATGAATAGTTTTTCTCACAGAGCTAATAAGATCTTATGACCTTGCTCAAATAGAAAATACCAAGGAACTTCATAGATAAGGACAATTTACCAAGTCTGTAGTACTTCTTTCCCAAACAGCAATTATTATCCATTTTAAAGCCAAACATGCACAATTAAAACTTAACAGTTTTAAACTTTGTGATCATATTTTTAACCACTCAATTCTAACAGCAACCAGATTAAAAGAGAAGTTACTTTTCTAATGATACAGTTGTAACATCTTCTGGTTACCTTTTTTCAAATTAATATAATTTTCATACAATAATTTCTCAAAAATCAAATATAAAAATATTAGAAACTTAACAATATCAGAAATAATATTATGAATTTTAAAATTATAATTTTTGCCAGTCAAATAACCTCAATTCAGTTGAATGCATTTCTGAATTATTTATATAGAAAATCACCTCATCTATCTATCAACTTAACATTCTGTATCACATTTAAAAAATCAGGAGAAAGAGAGAGGATAATAGGATAGATAGATAGATAGATAGATAGATAGATAGATAGATAGATAGATGATAGATAGATAGATAGATATACTCTAATTTGAACTCTGGTCCTCCTGACTCCAGGTCCAGTGCTCTATCCATTGTGCCACCTA
Source organism: Vombatus ursinus (assembly GCF_900497805.2). NCBI lineage: Eukaryota > Metazoa > Chordata > Mammalia > Diprotodontia > Vombatidae > Vombatus > Vombatus ursinus. The sequence continues at coordinate 34,862,594 of NW_020954610.1, forward strand.
GCCACCCTTTAGATTATCTCCTAATAAAAAAATAATAATAGCTAATTTTTATATAGTGTTTACTTACTATGTATCAGGCACGTTACAATTATTTTATCATTTGACCCTCACAACCACCTTGGAAGGTAAGTGCTATTTTATTATCCTTGTTTCACAGATGAAGAAACTGAGGCAAACAGAAATAAAAGGATGTACTTGGGGTCACACAGCTAATAGTTGTCCGAGGCTGAATTTGAACTCAGGTTTTCCCAATCCCTGTAGTTCCAAGCCTTTTAATTCCAAATATCAACTATGTTTGGTATTAAATGCTGATTTTATCACAATTATGCTAATAGAAGAGCACATCATTTTAAATGATACTACATCATAATTTAGTTTTGGGACAAACTACAACCAAATCAACTATTCATTTATAATCACAAAATCAAACAGTCAAAATCCCAATTTTCCCAATGACCATTGGCTGTTAGCAACTCAAATTTTATTGTTCACTGTGTTTGGTTAGTTCCCTTTCAAAGATACATAGTGGCAGTCTCAATCTTAATCTGGAGCCTTAACTGTTTTTGACCTGAACCCTAGGGAACTCACCAGGTTCTCACCTTGTCCAATTTGATCCCATATTGGTCAGATCTTGCCTGTGCTCAGTACTAGGTCACAGAGTTTCACTCAGCTTCAACAGTCTTGGATAGCCTTCAAGTTTACTTGGGACAACCACAAGGGAATCCCATCACTACCATCATAATTGTTAATCATGACAATAAATTCCTAAACCTGAAATAGTTTTAAAAAGAATTTTATTAGGCCACTTGGCAAAGGAGAGAGCTGGAAAAAAGTTGTGGCTCCCTACCAAGTCTTTGTGAGGTTACATTATATAGAGTTCATATGAGGGAATATGGACCTGATTGGTCTTACTATAGGCAGTAGGTAGTTTCCAGAGAAAGGCAGTTTGAGATATATGTCAGCAAGTAAGTATAAATGTTTATTTTAATTTAAAGAACTCAAAACACAAACTTTGAATGTTCTCAAAACAAGACCTGAGTGGGCCCAAAACAAGCATGGGGTGAAATTTAAGCATTCCTAATAGCCTTCTGTCTTCCCTGGAGTATCTCTGAGGTTATCTCTACAGTAATGTTTTGTGTTAGGCAATTTCAATGTCACATAAAGCTAGGTTCAAACAATATTAATAAAAGATAAATAATGTTATTTTTGTTCCACAGAGCACTGTAGACTCCTATATAGCATCATCAATGGATAAATGGTGAATTTGAAGGTAGGAAGACTTGAGTATAAATCCTAACTCAGACACCTATTAGCAGTATGACCTTGGCAGTCACAGAAAAAATAGTTTATTGTATTGTTCAGAAAACCTTGTTCATTATTAACATTGTTTGAACCTAGTGTTATGTGACTAGAAATTGTCTAACCCAAAACATTACTGTAGAGGTCAGGGTTCATTAAAAGTTTGTGTTTGGCATTCCCCAAATTTGAATGTTTATATTTACCTGCTAATATACAGTTCAAAATGCCTACTCCCTACATGAGGCCAGTCAAGACTTGACCAACATGGGATCAAATTGGAAACAGTAAGAATGTAGTGAGTCCCCTAGGGTTCATGTTGAACACAGTCATGGCCTGCCAGGAAAGGACCAGGATCACTTTATCAGTTATCGGTGTGTCTCATCTTGTCTAGTGCGACTTTGATGAGCCATCTTTATACTCATTCACTTGAGTATAGATTAGTGAGGAAAGAGCCCCAGATTAGTGAGGAAAATTTGTATTTGGCAGGCAATGAGGTGAACTTTGATAGTCACATACTTTAGAAGTTCTCTAGCACACACAAGGTTAATTACCTTGGAGAATTCTGAAGGGGAGACGTCTATTAAAAAAATACAGAAAGGGAACTTAAGAGGGTGGAGAATACTATACTGGTGATTAGCTCCTTCTAATAGCTCTCCTAGCCATTTGTAATAAAATAATCAAGGACTTACACTGACATTTTGATTAAAGTTTCAATGAAAAAAACAGGAGAAAAGAAACGGGGAGATTCCTTCTTTTTCTGTTTTAACAGCCCTGGCCAAGCTGAAGATTGTGGAGATAAAGACGGAGGAGAAAAGAAAGGAAATCTTTTTCCTGGTTTGTAGAAATTTATGGTATCACAAGCTAATTAGAGCCTACATTTGTAACTGAAATGTAATATCTTCATTATAAATTTCTAAATTATGGTTTAAAGGTTTCTGTAACTGATAAAACATCTTAGTGGATTTTAAAGGTTTGCAGCTAGGACTGAAGTTATGAGCCATTAGCACATGTCTCTATTACTCTCTCCTCTCCCTGGAGGATGTAAAATTTGCTGTTTTAGTGTAAAGGAAGAAGGTAATTCCATTGATCAGAGAATAAACAGACTTGAAGCTAGGTTCAAATGATTCAATAGAATTTAATTGTTTAAATAAACAATTTTAGTAGCTAAAACACCTAAATTGAGAAAGACTATGCAATTTGAGAAGTAAAACATTAGCAGTTAATTCATATTATATAAGGAAATTTGTAGAGGAGAGATTCAATGGAATGTTAGCCTGGAATATGATTGGGAAACAAGATGAAATGGGCTTCAGGTAAATTTTTGTTGTTTAGTCATTTCTCAGTTGTGACCAACTCTTTGTTACTCCCTTTTTTGGGGAGGGGTTCTTGGTAAGGATAATGGAGTGGTTTGCCATTTCCTTCTCCAGCTCATCTTACAGATGAGAGAACTGAGGCAAGCAGGGTTAATTGACTTGGCCAGAGTCACAGAGCTAAAAAGTGTCTGGGGTCAAATTTGAACTCAGGTCTTCCTGACTCCAGGCACCTTAAGAACAGCAGTGAGAGCAAAATGAAGTGTTGAATCAGAGTGTAAAAAGAAAGACACAGTTTTGAAATTTGTAGGGTTTTAATCAAAGTCCACTTGGAGTGGGGGAAAGGGGCTTGCAAGAGAGATTGAAGCTGTGGCAGCTAGGTGACATGGTGGATAGAGCACCAGCCCTGGAGACAGGAAGACCTGAGTTCAAATCCAGCCTCAGACACATAACACTCATTAGCTGCATGACTGGGCAAGTCATTTAACCACAATTGCCTCAGAGAGAGAGGGAGAGAGAGAGAGAGAGAGAGAGAGAGATTGAAGCAAGTAGAGATAAGAAGAGAACGGATGGAGCTTTATAAAAAGATGGAGTCCCTTTACACTGATTGTGTGAGTGGAGAATAATGTGAATATAATGTGGAACTTTGGAAAAAGAAGTTTGAGGAAGGTTTTTTTGTCTCATTGAAGGATGAGAGAAACTTTTTGGAGAACTGTCTGTTAGCAATTTCAGATAGATATTTTATCAAGTTCTAACTTTTACCAAATAGAAACTATAGAAAGAAATTTGCAGCATGGAATTGTTGAGTATAGCATACTAAAATTCTGTCCTTGAAGGATGACTAGGAGGGGTGTCTCTATCTTTAGAGCCTCATGGTCTCCAAAAGAAGGGGACGAGAATGTGAGATTGCCACCAGAGTTGTTCTGAGGGTTAAATAAGATAATAAGTGTCAAGTACTTTACAAGTCTTAAAATTCTATGTAAATTTTAGTTATTATTATCAGAAAAAAGTATATACACATATTGATGCTTGGTTTGAGAGACAAGTTTAGGGTCACTAAAAGAACAGTAAGACAGAGTGCCACCAGAGAGGGAAGGTGAGTTGTCTTGACTTCTTATGACCTCAGGTGTGAGTCTTTTGTGATCTTCTGCATAGTTTATCAAATCAATGTTAAATGTTTTCTTAACCTGAGTATTTGCATGGAAGCTAAACATCCTTAAAGAGACATGAGTCAAATACTGATATTCCCAGGGAAACCTTAGATAAGGAAAATGAACCAAAAAGAAACTTATCAGAGACCCTCAAAGTCTATCTTGGTCCATTTGAGCCTAGAATTATAGTAATGGACTACAAGGTTATAGTAAAAACTCCTAGCATTCATTTAAGTGACATATTTTAGCATCCCATGGATCTGTGTCTTTTACAGTAACCCTACCTAGCTCCATTCATCTCTGATTTCTTTCATCATCTCCAGCACTTATTTATATGTGTATTTCTGCAACTGGAATTCTGTATCTACATATTTCTGTGTTTAGGTTGACGTATTTCTATATATTCCTATTTCTGTTTTCACTGTCTTCCAGTGGATTGGCTACTTCTAAAGAAACCTTCTCCTTCACAGAATTATGAAATCTGAGAGCAGGAAGGAACCTCTTCAGTCATCTAGTCCAAACCATACCTTGAAGGAATTCCCAATAAAACATATTTGAAAAATTGTTTGACAAGCCTCTGCTTGAAGACCTTTAAGGAGAGGGAATCTATCACATCTTTAGGCAGCCCATTCCACTTTTGTACAGTTTTAATTTCCAGGAAAAAAAATTTTTTACTGACACCAGATCCTAATTTGCTTCTTTACAAATTCTACTCATCCCTGGTGCAGCCCTCTGGAGCTAAACCAAACAAATCTACTTCATCCTTCATGTGACAGCCCTTCAAATACTTAAAGACCAGAATTTATTTTTCCAGGTTAAGCTCACCCAGTTCCTTCAAGCAATCCTTATGTGACATGGACTCAAGTCCCTTCACCATGCTGATTACTCTCCTTCGGATACTCTCCACTTTCTCAGTGTCCTCCTTAAATAATGGGGCACAGAACCAAACACAACCTTCCAGTTTGCAGACCCCTAATTATCTCTCCATCTTTATGAGAATAGTATGAAATGCTTTATCAAAACTTTCACTGAAATCCAGATAAATGATATTAAAATTACTCAACTCATCTACAAGTTTAGAACTCTTGTCCAAAAAGAAAATGACATTAATCTGGCATGACTTCTTGATGAAGGCATTGCTGGTTCTTTATAATCAATTACCTTTTAGACATGTTCGTTCACCAACCACCTCTTTCATGATTGGTTGTAGATTGATTTAGTGATTGGTTCTTTTTCCAGGGTTTGAAGTCAAGTCTGCTGACTTCTAGTTTACAGACTCTTTCCTTACTTTTTTTTTAATTAGAATATTTTCCCTTCTTCCATATTGTGGAACAACTCCCATTTTCTATAATCTTTCAAGTCACTGATCACAGATAAATAATCATATCTACCAGTTCTTTCAGTACCCAAGGATGTAGGTATTCTGGGGCAGGTGACTAATTCATTAAAGTGCTCTATTACTTATCTTGAGTATCAACTCTAGTCATTTTTGTTTTGTCATTTTCAGGATAAAGGTCAATCCTCTCCAAAAACAAAATAATAAATAAATAGCTCTGCCTTCTCTCTGTTGTCAGTTATAATTATGCATCATTACACTTCATTTTTACAGCTCCTCCAACCACTGTTTTGTACAAAACAAGTGTTCAATAAATGTTGTCCCAACTGGTTAAATGATTGATTGACTACGATCTTTCTGAGAGCTTATTAAGTTGAATCCAGTCTACATAAATCTCCTCACTTTATGTACAATAACTATTGTGCACAAACATTCACCTATATCTGATATAGCAACAAACCTTTCTTTAGCAAATACCTATGGAGTGGCTACATGTTGACAATAAACTTGCTGCAGTCTATGATGAAAGGATTCAGTGATGCATAAAATATGTCATTTTCTATTTCATTTGTACGTGATTTCAATTAGCAAAGAACTAAGACTTTACACATCTTTGGATATTCTGGGAAGAAGTTAAGGATCTTCTCTTTGTGAAATGGAAATGATGACCTAATACTGCTACTGCTTTGTCTTCTTCCTTACTTCATTTGTTCCTTCCTTCCTTCCTTCCTTTCTCCTTTTTTTCCTTCATGGCCACAAGTCTTAAAAACTTTTAAAGTTTCAGATGGCAGAAATTAATAATTATAACAACAATAGCTGTGCATATTATATGCCACTTTATAGATAATAAAATACTTTCCTCACAATAACTCCCATTTTATATATCAGTAAACAGTTTCCAAGATTTCCAAAACATCTATAACAAAAAAGAAATGGATAAAAGTCCATCCTTTCCAAAATTATAAGGTTTAATGGAAAGAGCAATTGATTGACAACGAGAAGACTTTGGTTAGTTAATTTGAGCTTTGTTATTTGTTCTATATGTGACCCTGAATAAATCACTGCATCTCCTTGGGCTTTAGTTCTTAATATTTTCCTCATTCACCCTACTTTCCTAAATCCACCCCAGTGAGATAATACTTTTTCATGCTGATTGTAACTCCATCCTGACAGCCTCCTTCCCCATTGGTGAGTTTCTTCCCTAGCAGCTCTTACATTAGCTGGGTTCACTTCTAACCCCACTCAATCTATGATTCTCCACACTACCATCCTCTCACCTTTTCAGTTCCCTTTTATATCTTCTCACATTAGCATATAATCTCCTTGATGGCAGGGCAGTATTCTTTGAGGGTATTTGTTTGTAGTTGTATTCCCAGGGCTTAGTACATAGTAAGTGTATAATAAATGCTTTACCTTTATCTTTTAAAATAAGGGAGTTTATAAGATTTAAAGCTGGAAGAAATCTTTGAGGACATCTACTTGTATCTCCTCATTTTATGGATGAAGAAACAGAAACTTATGGAGATGAAGTTTTTGGCCTGTCATTACAAAAATAGTGAGTAGTAGAGCTCCATCACACAAATAATATTAATATGTAGTATAGTTGGGATTCCAGCTCAGGTAGTGCGACTCCACATCTGCTGATCATTTCTGCTAAGGAATCTTTGGGCTCTCCCATTCTTTAATTCTATAAAAAATTATCTTCCTATTGGTGCCCTGATTTTAGATTAGAAAATATTTGATCCCTTGTCCTATTATTCAAAGATTTAATTCCAATCATTTAGCATATGCTGTATTCTGAGTAGAAATCAAGTTGATATAATTTGAGTATGAGAGGTTTACAATAGTGAATCCTTTTGGTTTATTATGGCCTTTTCAACAGTATGCTTGCCCTAAATAAGCTGACAAGGAATACATTTCAGTTTTCTATTCACATGTGATAGAGTGAATCAAGCATGGCTAAATTACTCAAGTGTTGGCCTGCCACCTAGTGTTTATTTTTAATAGCAATTCTAGAAATAGGTGCTTGTGGAGACCCTGCAATCTAGGGTGCAAGGAAAATGATTAATGAATTCAGGGTCTAATTAGAAGGTGCACCTGTATCCCCTCCTCCCCAGATTCCTCAGGTTCCCATGCAGTATCTTCTTTCCTGTCACAGTTAAAACTCATATCAACTCATTTGAAATACGGTATTAAAATGGTGAGATGGAATACCTTTATTTTAAAAGTGGGAAATTACAGGGAAATTTCAATGATTAATACAGTGGAATGGATCACTACTGAGGGGATTTGGGGCATCTGTGGAAGATATTTGAGAAAGGAGGGTCCTTACTTTATGCAATGTAGATGAGCATCTATATGGCCTCTCTACATATAATTCTAGAGGGTATAGTAGCTTCTAATAAGCTCCTTGATGGCAAGTATTGCCTTATACAACTCTTTTTGTATTCCTAGTGGTGTACTTGGTACATAGTGAATGCCTAATAAATGTTTATTGATTAATCAATTGATTGATAACACCTTTGAGATTCACAATCTAGAACTCTTTCTCGTTAAGGAACTTTACCTATTCCTGGCTACCAGGTTGCCCTCCCACTCACTATTTCAGACAACAATTAGGTGGTTATAATACAGGCTCAGAGATTTGAAGCTGGAAGAGGGTTTGGAACTCTCCCAACATCTTCATTTTATTGTTGGGACACTGAAGTCTAGAGAGGGTAAGTGACTTGCCTATGGAAAGGTTACTAACTTATAGGTCTGATATCAGTGTCAGTTGTGAGGTCTCCATGCTTTTAAGTGTGGATTTTCAAGATAATCCTTTGTTTAGTGTTGTAGAGGGCACAATGGATTAAGTAGAAAGCCTGGAGTCAAAAGACCTGAGTTCAAAAATGATCTCAGACATTTACTAGTTGTGTGACTTTGGGCACCTATTTCTAGTGTTTCACTTAATTGATATCTGTCTCAATTTTTTCAGCTCTAAAATTAGGGATAACAATAGCACCTAACTCCCAGGGTTATTATGAGGATCAAATGAAATAATATGTATAGACACTTAACAATGCTTGTTCCCTTCCCCTTTTCCTTTGAGTTGTGGAGTAATGATGACTAAGAGTTTTCTTCTAGTCAGAGAAAGCTTTGATTTAATCATTTAACAAACATTTATTAAGCCCCTACTATGGGCTAGAAACTGTTCTATGGCCTGGGTATTAAAAAAAGAAAAAAGAAAAAAACAGTCCCCACCCTCAAAGAACTTATGTTTATCAGGGGGGAAAACATATGTAATATCAGTATATATGTATTACTATATAAAATCTATACACAAAATAAGTATAAAGGTAATGAGTAGGGGAGGGAGCACTAGCAGCTGGGAGAAATCAGGACAGGCCTCTTAAAGAAGTTTGCATTCAATGTGCACTTTGAAGGAAATAAAGAAATCTAGCAGTTGGTCTACTTACTTTTCAGTCTCCTTTGCTTGATCTTTATCAATATTATACTCACTAACCATAGTTATTGCCTCCCCACCCACCTCAAGGTTCTCTCCCAGACCTACTGCTCTTCTCCTTCTGTGTCAGGAGTTTATGACATTTTTGTGTGTCATGGACACTTTGGCAGTCTGATGAAATATATCCCCTCTCACAATGACGTCTATGCTCCCTCCCTGAAATGACAACCACCCTGTTGCAAACCCTCATTACTTCATGCTTGGACTATTGCAATAGCCCATTCAATACTTCCTCAAGTATTTCGCCACTCCTGTCCATTCTCCAATCAGCTATCAAATTGATCTTCCTAAAGCACAGATCTGAACATATTATCTCATTATTCAATAAACTCCAGTGCCTCTTTATCACCTCCAGCATCAAATATAAATTCCACTGGTTGGCATTCAAAGCCTGGAATTCTCTACCTCCTCATGCTTCATATCTTTCCTGGTTTTCTTTAAATCTCAGCTAAAATCCCATGTTCTACAACAAGCCTTTCTTGATCCCTCTATTGAGGATCTCAAATTTATCCTGTATATAGCTTGTTTGTACATAGTTGCTTGCATATTGTCTCCCTCATTACACTGTGAGTTCCTTGAGAGCAGGGTCTGTCTTTTGCCTTTCTTTGCATCCTCAGCACTTAGCATAATGGCTGGTGCATAGTGGTCACTTAATAAATTCTTATCAATTAACTGACTGACTTGTTTTCATCAATCATAAGTGAAAGAAAATATGAGTTAGTGAAAATAAAGATGTAATTTTCTTTTAACCATCCAAGTTCATGAGCCCTGAAATCCATATATAGACTCTATGGAGGTCCATGTTGTTGTTGTTATTGTTGTTCAACTGTTCTAGTTGTGTCCAACTCTTTGTGACCCTATTTGGGGTCTGGATACTGGAGTGATTTTCCATTTCCTTCTCCAGCTCATTTTACAGTTTACATTGAAGCAAACAGGGTTAAATGACTTGCCCAGAGTCACACAGCTTGTAAGAGTCTGAGGCAGGACTTGCACTGAGGTCCTCCTGATTCCAAGCCTGGCATTCCATAGTCCCCAGGTTAAGAATCTTTTATCTATACTATTTTGCTTAGTGATGTCATCAATTCACATGGGGTCAATTATGATTTTTATATTTAGAATTCTCAAATCTACGTATCCATCAGTAATCTCTCTCCCATACTACAGTCCTGTCACAAATTGTTTTTTTGCTAGCTACAATAACTGAGCCATAGACATCTCAAACTCAATTTGATAGGAATAGCAGTTTCCTGATGAAGCTTCCTTGACTTCCTGACACAGCTTCCTTCCTTTACATATCCAGTTGGCCACAGCTTCTCTGATGCAGCTTCTGGGTCTAATAAATCCCAGCTTTGTTTAGGTGAGGTCTTGGTGGGTGCCTGACACCATGAGTGTCATCATACCCTTATGACTTACTGACCAGACACATTTTAAGAAGGAGACAAAGGGAGTCTCATTCAGAGATTCTATTTGTTTGTTATTCTTTTGTTGTACATCCTTGCTCCATATCCTTGTTGTGTAAGGTTAAAGTAAACCTCTCCTTTGTTCAAAAACTTGGGAGTGCTTCATTTGGTCTCAACATCAAATCTGAACTAAGAGAGTGCTGGTGTTATAGCCACACATATAAAACTCAATGTATCTCCTACAGGTCCTCTTGTCTTTATTCAATCAGCCACACTGATGCTGACCCTCATCACATCTCATTGGACTACTGAAATAATATTCAAATCTCTCCCCATTTCAAACTCTTCTGCACACAGCAGCCAAAGTGTTTTTTCCTAAAGCACATGCCTGTGCTATTATCCTGTATGTTGCTTGCTGTGTACTTATGTGTGTGTGTGTGTGTGTGTGTGTGTATTTGTGGGGGGGGTTGGAGGGGTGGATTTACTTTCAGTATTATTAATCTCACCTTTGATTTTCCGGATTTCCAATTTGGTGCTCAATTGGGGATTTTTAATTTCTTCTTTTTCTATTTTTTTAGTTGCATGCCCAGTTAATTATCTGTTCTTTTTCCATTTTGTCGATGTAAGAATTTAGAGAAGTAGATTTTCCCCTAAGTATTGTTTTGGCTGCATCCCATAAATGTTGGTACATTGTCTCCTTGTTGTCATTCTCTTTAATGAAATTAGTTATTGTTTCTAGTTGTTCTTTGACCTACTGATTCTTTTATATTAGATTATACAGTTTCCAATTAATTTTTAATCTATCTTCCCATTGCCCTTTGTCGGATATAATTTTATTGCATTATGATCTGAAAAGAATTACATTAAATATTTCTGTCTTTTTATATTTGATTTTGAGGTTTTTATGAGCCATTATATGGTCAATTTTTGTGTAGGTGCCATGTGCTGCTGAGGTATATTCCCTTCTGTCCCCATTCAGTTTTCTCCAAAGGTCTGTCATATTTGGCTTTTCTAATATTCTATTTACCTGCTTAGTTTCTTTCTTATTGATTTTTGGTGGGATTTATTGAGTTCTGAGAGGGGACAAATGAGGTCCCCCACTAGTATAGCTTTGCTGTCTATTTCATCCTTTAACTCACTTAACTTCTTTGAGAGTTTAGATGCTATACTACTTGGTGCAAATATGTTTAGTAGTGATATTGCTTCATTTTCTATGGTACCTTTCAGCAGATGTAATTTCCTTCCTTATCTCATTTAATTAGGTCTGTTTTAGCTTGTACTTTGTCTAAGATCAAGATTACTACCCTGCTTTTATTTTTACTTCAACTAAAGCATAATACATTCTGGTCCAGCCTCATACCTTTACTGTGTGGGTGTCTCTCTGCTTCAAGTATGTTTCTTGTAGATAACATATTGTAGGATTCTGATTGTTAATCTACTCTGAAATCCACTTCTGTTTTATTGGAGAGTTCGTGCCAGTCACATTCACAGTTATGATTACTAACTATATTTCCCTCCAACCTATTCTTTCTCCTGTTTGTCCTTTTTCTCCTTTCACTCTGCCTCCTCACCAGTGTTTTGCTTCTGTCTACCACCTGCCCTCATCTGCCCTCCCTTTTGACAATCCCCATCACCCCCTTTACTTTATCTCCTCCCCTCCTACTTCCCTGTCAGGTAAGGTAGATTTCTATATTCACCTGATTGTATATCTTATTCCCCCTTTGAGACAATACTGATGAAAGTAAGGTTCAAGCAATGCTCATCACCCACTTTCCCATCTTCTTCTCCACCTTAATAGGTCTTTCTTGCCTCTTCATGTGAAATAATTTACCTCATTCTACTTCTCCCTTCCTTCTGCACCCATTGTACTCCTTTTTCTCATCCCTTCTTTTTCATGTCATTCCCTCAAATTCACCTTATATCCATACTCTCTATGTATATTCCTTCTAGCTGTACTATTAGTGATGCAATTTTTAAGAATAAGAAAAGGTCCAGAATATCAAGGGAACTAATGAAAAGAAATGCAGGGGAAGGTGGCCTAGCAGTTCCAGATCTTAAATTGTATTATAAAGCAGCAATCATCAAAACTGCTTGGTACTGGCTAAGAAATAGAGAGGTGGATTCTTGATAATTTCTTGAAAGATGCTGTCCAGGTCCTCCTTTTGATTATGGCTTTTAGCTAGTCCAATGATTCTGACATTGTCTCTCCTGCATCTATTTTCCAGGTCACTTGTTTTTCCCATGAGGTATTTCACATTTTCTTCCATTTTTTTCGTTCTTTTGAATTTGTTTGGTTGATTCTTGATGTCTCATAGAGTCATTAGCTTCCACTTGTCCAATTCTAACTTTAAATGTGTTGTTTTCCTCAATTAACTTTTGTACTATTTTTTTTCCATTTAGCCAATTGTACTCTTTAAGGAGTGGTTTTCTTCAGTGGATTTTTGTATCTCCTTTCCCATTTAGCCAATCCTACTTTTTAAACAGTTTCTAAGCTGTTGACTCTGGGTTAAAATAAATCCATGAGGTAAACCCAGAAATATAAATCACTGGGTAAAATGGCTTAGCCACAGTGACCTCAAAAGTGGCTAAAAGACACTAATTACAAAGGACTCAATAAGGACAGACTGGTCACCTTTTATGTATGTAATATGTAAAACATATGTCTAAGATTGTTATTAGCAACTGGGTAGTTCATAAGAAAGATTGGGGTAGACCTGAGTATGATATGACTTTAAAAAGTAAAACTGTTTAAGAATAGCTAGAAAGAGTAATTATTTTATACAAATGAGGTGTGAGAGGAAAAACCAACACAGAAGAATTAGATTTGGGAAGAAGGCTGTCAGTTCTGGAAACCTACTTTGTTTGGGAATAAGTTCAAGAGGGAAAAATACATACATACATACATATATACATATATGAATAAAAGTCTTCTAAATTCAGAAAGAAATAAAATGCTAAAGGGACAGGTAAGGTGGAAAGGATGAAGGAGGGATCTCTAGAGGAAGGGTGAGGGAAAAGGTTAAAGAGAGTGTATAGAAGGGTGTTTAGATTAATGGTAATGGGAGGAAAAGGGAAAATCCTTGGAGGAGAGGTAGGTTAAGTAACAAGAGAACAAGGTAGAGGGTAGAAGTAAAGTAGAGGAATTTGGAGTGATAGAAAATAAGAGATATGCACAAACATAAAATTAGAGATCTGAAGTAGAATTTGTTAAGGAAAGTATCTATATGTGTATGCATATACATTTATATGTACATATGTATATGTATATCTATATCTATATCTATTTCTAAATATTGCATACTTTATTAAGGCCTTCTGGGGGAGGGGAAGAAGTGAGAAAAAAGAACAAAGTAAAAAATGCATAGCAGAGAACAAAAGAAAACTAACAAGGAAGCAAAGAAGAGATAGACAATTCTCAACACAATGTGTGGTATTTTTTGTATAGACTTTCTTGATATTGAAATTTATTGCTAGATATTTTGAATCCTCTCTTACATTCTACTGTGCACATGACATGCTTCTTTTTTTCTTTTCTGATTTCGTATTTCAGTTTCAATATTTAAGTTTAAAATAGGTTTTGTGTTCTCATTGTATATTTAAGTTTCAGTAATAAAAAAGAAAAAAAGTGGTTAGAAGGAATAAAGATAAAAAGCAAAATATAAGTGAAATTAGAATTGGTGGTGGTGGTGGAGGTGGTGGTGGTGGTGATGGTGGTGGTGGTGGTGGGTGTGTGTGTGTGTGTGTGTGTGTGTGTGTGTGTGTGTGTGCAAGGAAAATAAATAGCTTAGAACAGAAGGTAGGAAAAGAGAGACCATCTTTTCTTCTTTTATCTTCCTGGTTGGCTCATCTGCGTGTACTTACAATTTTAAACTGAGTTTTCTTTCTTGTGAGGTCTTGGTAATCCCCACCCCCCATCCTTTACTTTTGAGCAGTTTTGATCATTTTCTGTCTCTTTCCTCTTTGGTGGTAGATTTCTTTAGGGCTGGACCTTAAAGCTGCTTTGGCCTTCTCCTATGCTGGCAGATTCACTTTTCACTGGCCTCAGTCTCTGCTCCAAATGATTTTCAGTAGATGAAACTCACTTAAGTTGGATGCTAATCTTCATTTCTTCATCTCCTCTCATTCTATGTTAACATCCTGCTCTAGTTTCCTGTGTTCCTTAGTTCTCTGACTAAGCAGAGCTGCAGCTGTGGGTTGGTGCCCCAGGAAAAGCATGGATGTGCTTTCCTATGTCTCCCCCTACACAGAACTGGGAGGTGAATTTTATTGCCCCAAGAGAGAGGGCTTAGGGTTGTGCTGACAAAGGGAGCATCAGGAGAAATGTGCAACAATTGTGGACTTCCCATTTCTGGGAAGAGGGGGATGGGGTGGTTTGGGAGAATTTTCTCATATTTCTTCTTGCAAAATATAATGATTTTGCAACATTCACTTTTCATTTCTGTATGTATATTTGTGTGTGGTTGCTCTTTCCAACTATATTGTTGCAGTTACTGTGTTCATCATTTTCTCAGCTCTGCTTACTTCACTCTGCATCAGTTCATGTAGGTCTATGCATATCTTTCTATATTCATCCCATTTATCATTCCTTACAGAACATCAACATTCCATTACATTCATATGCCACATTTTTTAGCCATTCCCCAGTTGGTGGTCACCTTTCTTTCCAATTCTTTGCTATAGCAGAAAGTATTGCTATAAATATTTTGGTATATATAAGTACTTTCTTCTTACCAATTGCTTCCTTGGGATATAAACCTAGTAGTGGAATCTCTGGCTCAAAATATGGGTGTGTTAATCACTTTATTTGCATAATTCCAAATTGCTTTACAAAATAGTTGCACCAATTCATAGCTCCACCAACAATACATCAATATGCCAATCTTCCCACAACTCCTCCAAAATTGACTATTGCTATTTTGTATCATCTTTGCCAATTTACAAGATGAGTTGAAACTTCAAAGTTCTTTTGTTTTGCAATTGCATTAGTAGTGATTTAAAGCTCTATTTATCTATTTACCTGTCTATCATCTGAAGGTTTAAACTTGCGCTCTTTATATGAACTTTTTGGGACGAGAACTTACGTTTAGCAGATGGGGATTTGGTTGACTAGGCATCTTACAGTGTGTGCTTCTTAAAATTTTATTTTTGAGGAAAGAAAGAAAGGATGGGTGTTTGGCAAGGGGTGAGAGTGGTTTCTTTTTTGTGGCTTGATGAACTTCAGATAGTGCTGAGTAGTCTTGCTTATGAAGATTCTTACTTGGGTTGACAAAGCACCTACTATATTTACTGGAAATCCTTTTCCTACTGTACACAGTTGCTAAGGAAAGCCTGGTTCTGGGACTCCTGCTTTGTTTAGTATTTTACTATTTTTCCCCCTTTGACAAAAAAAATCATTGTTATTGCTATTATTTTATAATCTTTTGCAGCTGGGTGACATAGTAAGCAGAGCTCTGGTCCTGGAGTAAGGAACACCTGAGTTTAAATCCAGCTTTACTTAAATCCATTCACTTGCTAGCTGCATGACCCCGGGCAAGTTACTAAACCTCCATTTACTTCAGTTTCTTCATCTGCAAAATGAGGATAACAACACATATCTCCCAGGATTTGTATGAGGACCATATGAGATAATAATTGCAAAGTGCTTAGTATATTGCCTGGCACATAGTAAGCACTAGATAAACATGTTAGGTATTACTAATTAGAAAAAGGAAGAAATCTCACTGTGTGACTAATTATATAGTACACTCTTCCTCCATCATTACTATTCTTATCTTTTCGACTTAGCAGAGATCAGTGGTAAGAACCTTATTTTATGAAGTTGATTACTTGATAAATGATGGCACCTCCATTTCCTTTCCTGCTGACTAATCTTTGAAATATCTGGCTGCACAATTATCTCCTTCCTTTATGTGGCAGAGAAATCAAGCCAATTTCTCTCAACTGAAATTGCTTGAATTGATTTTTGCTTCCTATAAAGACTCTGAGGTTATTTATACTTATATATTTAGCATTGTTATTCTGTCTGAGACGTAAAGAATAAACAGTTAGAAAACTGGCTTTTTATTTTTAGAGAAGCAACAACCATCTTTTTGATGAAAAAAAGAACTTTTGAATTATCTTGAGGAATGTAATGCTTGTAAATCATGACTTTAATTAAATAACCAGGAAACTTGTGCTTAACACTTAGAAAAATAACTCTTTGGAATCTAGAGCAATAGACAAGATTGTGTATGATTACTTGGATTATTAATGCAAATCAAATGGGCAACATAGATGACAGGTGATATGGATGGGATGAGTTGTGTTAGGATGACTTTTAACCTCAATGTTCATGAATAATCTGGTAAGAGGCAAAGATAGGATTTATATCAAGTCTTCCTGCCTTCAAATAAACTATTTTAATAGATACACCATTCTTCCTCTAAAAATATTTTATTATATCTCAGAAAACGCTTCTGGCACCATAGATTTAGAACTTGAAGCAATCTTAGAGGTCATCTAGTGGAATCCCTCATTTACAGATGAAGGAATTGAGGCCTACAGATATTAAGTGACTTGCCCAAGATTCCTGGCAAAGCCAAGAGTTGCAGATTGTTCCTTTGATCCCCAATCTATTGTTACTTCTACTGTATCACAAGGGCCTCTCATAACCCGGAATAAATTTTTACAAAACAAGTTTTGTCTTGCTTTATTTGGTGGTGGGGTCCAGAAAAAAGTAGTGAATAACAAGTTTACAATGATGAAACATCAGGTTGATGCTGTTTGGGTCACCTTGTCATACCAAAATTGATTGTTTTCTTAAGAATATGTCCCATCATATGTGTGCTTAGACATGTATGTTGGCACTGTTGTAGATCTTATGGAAGGAACCTTAGCTATCTAGTCCAAACTCCTCATTTTACAGTTGAAAAATCTGAGGTCCAAGATGGTGAAGTCACTTCCTCACAATACAAAATGTGAGGGGAAAGGAAATTGTTGCAAGACAAGGGCTAGTTTCATGCATGCACACGGTATTATAACCTTTCCCTCCCTCTCCCCACTGATGCCTGCAATACCACTATTTGAGTTCATTTCTTTGTAGACTTCTGGCTCCCTCCAGAGTCACTCTTTTATAATACATACTTTTGGTAGGGGCAGCATGTAGAATCCTACTGAATGGAATCATAAAACATGCTTTCTTCTAGGTGACTTGTGATGGCTAATACAACACTAAGTCTAAGAGTTAAGTAAAAGAAAAAGAGAGCCCAAGAGATTTGAAACTTTCATCTATCAATTTTGCCTCTGTTTGGTCCATTACTCAAGAGGTTGCTTTCATACAAATTATTCAAAGATGTTTTGTTTTTTTTTTTCCTGAGGCAAGGCTATTTACCCTCAATAAGCAAGGCAAACAGATTTTTGTGCTACCAGGCCATAAATTTTTCACTAGGAAAGGCCACTACTTGGTTTTTGTTGAGTTGTTTCAATTGTGTCTGACTCTCCATGACCTTATTTGCTGCTTCCTCGGCAAAGATACTGGAGTGGTCACTTCCTTTTCCATTTCATTTTACAGATGAGGAACTGAGACAAACAGGGTTAAATGATTTGCCCAGGCTCACAAAGCTAGTACAAAAAATATAATGCCCATTTTACAGAAGAGAACCTTTTTTTTCCCAATAGGACACATAGATGATATCAAAGTATATCAAGTACCCTCTTTAGTAATAGAGTCATAAACCACAGGATTTGGCATATCATTAAAATTATGGGTACATTGAAGTATATAATAAGAACATTTTCTGATGTTTTGTGATCAATACTGTCCTACTCATTTTTTCCCCTAATGTTCTTAACCTGGGGTCTATAAACTTTAAAAAAAATGATAATAATTTCAACGTAATTTGTTTCTTTTGTAACTTTATATGTTTTGCGAATTTAAAAACATTATTTAGAGAAGGGGGACCATAGGCTTTCCTGGACTGACAAAAGGGTCCATGATACAAAGAAAGTCAGGAACCCTTTCTCTATGGCTAACAATGAATGTTCTGAGGACAAGGTTGCTATTATTCTAAAAGCTAATAAACTTCATCATCTGCTGGTCTGTTGAAATTCTTCAACATTGTATACCATAATAGCAACATTGTGAGATGATAACTATAACTGACTTAGCTTTTCTCAGCAATACAATGATCCAAAAGACTCATGATGGAAAATGTTATCCACATTCAGAGAAAGAACTATGAAGTCTGAATGCAGATTAAAGCATATTATTTTCATTTTTGTTTGTTTTGTTTTTCATGGATTCCTCCTTTTGTTCTGTTTCTTCTTTCACATGACTAATGTGGAAATATGATTAACATGATTGTACATGTATAACCTATATCAGATTGCTTGCCATCTTGGAGAGGAGGAAAAGGAGAGAGGGAGGGAGAAAAATTTGAAACTCAAAATCTCATATAAAATGACTTGAAAACTATCTTTACATATAATTGGAAAAAATAAAATAGTATTTACTTAAAAAAAAAAGAAAAGAAATTCTTGGATTCCTAAATAAGAAATAATAACGAAAACACGTTCTGTCAGGTTTCTAAATACTATAGAGGAGCTTATATTTGATCCTAGAAGATGTCTGAAGGGACAAGTTCAATCCTCACCTGGGAAAAATCTTATTAGTTCCCAACTGTTGCAAGTTAGATTCTTTCAGCCTCTGATAACAAAGACAGGTGAATATATACAGTGAAAGATATAGTAATCTGAGCCATCTAAATGATAAACTAAAGGTGTTATTTTCACTCCTAAAAGATGAATTGTGAATATTTGGTTTTAGTTTAATGCCATTTATCTAAAAGAAAATTCCTGCTCTTTAGGCTGACAGGTAGCCCTATTAATAATTTATCTGAAAATAACCACAAAGCTCAGTTGCAATTTTTATTAAGAAAAGAGTTTCTGTAAAATGTCTTTTGAAAAACCATTGGTTTATCTGAATATGCAGATAACGCAAACTACTGCTTGTTCAGCTTTTTATTAGAGGGGCCAGCAGATCTTTCTGAATCAAATTTTAATTTTTACAGTTCAAAAATACAGTTCTGGAATTATGGTTAATTGTGGCCTTATATAAACACAAATTCACAATCTAACAACAACAGTAACAAAGAATAAATGTGAAAGAAAAGCATGATTAAATTAAAAAAGCATACATTAAACTGAATACTATATTAGCAAAATAA
Source organism: Vombatus ursinus (assembly GCF_900497805.2). Classification (NCBI taxonomy): domain Eukaryota; kingdom Metazoa; phylum Chordata; class Mammalia; order Diprotodontia; family Vombatidae; genus Vombatus; species Vombatus ursinus. The sequence goes on from NW_020954610.1 coordinate 34,881,795, forward strand.
AACAAAACACATCAATACAACTTTCAAAAAATTATCACATAAGTCACATAACTGGGATAATACAACTTCTGAAACCCCCTTAAGTGACTACTTAAGATGTTTGTTCAGGTTAGTCTGTTTTTTCAGCCCTTGTAGTCTCTTCAGCAAAGTTTAGAAAGCATTTAAGTGAGTCTATAAAAAAATAATTCTTATAAAGGTATCTTGTCATCCTCAGGAAAGGAAAGCACAGGTTATCTTTTAGGACCTTACAGTTTTCTCCCTAAACTTCTTAACTCAAAACCCCTTTTGTTTTAATGATTCTTATTTATTTTGGTCTTTATTTTTCAGCCTACCTCCATGCTTAGAGGGAATAGGTCACCTTGGCTCCTTCCCTTACCCCATACTTCAGTCCTAGTAGTTTTTTGTTTTGTTTTGTTTTGTTTTTCCTGCATAGAGGCAAAGTTTCTACTGTAGAACTGCAAAGTGATTATCATTTAAGCATCTCATATTTAGAGACCATTGTTAATTTGAATACTCTCAGGCCCCAACATGCATATTGGGAGGGCAGGTAGGAAATGATGGGTGAAGGAGAAGAGAAACAGGCAGTCGAGTCAAGGAATTCAGGTCTAGATGCTCTGTTCTGGTTGAGAGGTTAACGACAAAAGCTTTTAACACATTTATGACAACTGAAAGAAGGTAGATCAAGTAGACATGGAATAGTCTTCTGCCAACCAAAAGAGCAGGAAAATGCTTTATTACTTTCAAACGGTCATAGGCTATGTCTACTGTGCCTTTCCTAAGGTATCCACCCTATAAAATGCGCTTAATCTTCCCTCTGCAAATATGTATTTCATAGTGGCCTATAACAGAAAGATTAGCTAGGAATAAGGTAACAAAAGCTATTCATTTATTAAAAACAAAACACAATTTTCATATTTTTTCTCATTGCTCTTTCTCTTATCTCATCTAACAAAGCAAAAGTAAATATAAAATAATTCATTTCCATTCAAGTCAACATATTAATACAACCTTCACTGGTTGTTTGATTTCGCAAACGCACTTTTGCTCTCAGGAAATATTTTACCATAGAAAATTTGAGATCCATCAAGATAAAGCAATTTAACCTATTGCCTAACTACCTCTCTCTTCTTTCTCCTTCCATCCTATTGCATTCCATTCCTTTCTATCCCTTTCCATCCTTTTTCACATTGTCTAATTCTGAATAATTCTTCTATGATAGCCTACATAGTGAAAATATTTGTTACAATGCCTCTAGGCCTATTCAGTATTCAAATGCATGAACAAGAGGCAGAGAACTGTTAAAATGTAAAAGAAATTTCGTTAAAATATATTTTAAAGACTGTCATGAAAGCTATATAAAAGAGGAAATCAAATTAATCTAGCAGACTTCTTTGATTCTACTGTCCTCTTCTGTATTCTACTATCTTTTGTGTCCTGCCACACCTCTCTCTCTCTTTCTCAATATTCTTGTGTATCCATGTTTGCTTTGTAAAGTAAATATCTTTGGACAAAGCTTGTGTTGAATGTAAGTAAAGGAAATTATAACAACAGTTGTGTCACAGACAGTTTTGTTCTTCAACCTGGTAACACTGAATGGTGGGCTTAGCATGATCAATAAGATGTAAGTTAAATTCATTTAAGAATATGAATTTTCTTTTATAGATTTTCTGATGAAGGCTTTCTATGATTCCTCCTAAAGGAAACAAGAGTTGAGGTTTTGGACCTGTTAATGAACAACATCATAGTAGTAATTACGTAGTCGCAATTCAACAGCTGCAAATGCAGGTCTGTTTTCAACCCTGAAATGAAAAGAGAAGCATTATTTTTTTTAGGAACATACATATGAGAAAAGATACTTTTATATTGCCTGATACTGCTATACCCTGCCACTTTTTAAAAAAACTATTGGTATATCCTAATTTTAGGTTGCCTTTAATTATTTTATTTTATTTTTAAAACACACTAAATATACCTTGCTAAAAAGCAACAAAATATTAATGGATAGATGAACTACCAAACTAAAGTGAAATAGAATAACAAAAATAACCAACATCAGCCCCCCTACCAAAAAAACCTATAAACTTTCAAGGCCAAAAGTTAAGTCTGGGTGTTAAATTGGGGAGGGACACAAAGGGAAGGCAGACAAAGGGTATTTATGTGTAGTTCTAGTGCCAGCTTTAAAAAAATAAAATAAAAGAGAAGTGCTTAATCATGGAATGACTAGCAAACAAAAGGTTTAATTTGGAGAGGAGATAGAATGTGACCCCTTCATACCATTAGAAGTAATATGTATCCATTGCCAGCAATGAACAGAAAAAGGTGGGGCCAGAATCTAAATCCCATTGCAAAAAAAGGACTGACAGGAAGGACCATCTCTGGTATCAAAAGAAAACATGGAAGGTTCATCATAAAGGCTATGCTTTGTCCAAATGTTAGGACTCGTATCAGAAACTTCACAGGATGATATAAAGGACTGAATAAAATGAAGACCATAGCTAGCACCAATCAGGTGCTAAATTGTCCACTTCAATTCCCAGGCATCACTTTATTTTGAGTGTCAATACTGTGCCACTAATGAGAACAATTCAACTCAATGCAATGCCAAAAAAAAAAAAAAGCATTAAGTTCCTGTTATATTCAGAGTACTCTGCTGGGGGTGGTCAAGACACAAATGTGAAAGGGGCAGCTAGGTGGTGCAGTGGATAAAGCTCCAGCCTTGCAGTCTGGAGGACCGGAGCCTCAAACACTTGACCCTCATTAGCTGTGTAACCATGAGCAAGTCACTTAACCCTGATTGCCTCAGCAAAAAAAAAAAAAAAAAAAAAGATACAAATGTGAAAACAAAGCTGCCACTACCTTTAAGGTGTTTATAATCTACTGGGGTGGGAGATACCATGTCATACAAATATATAATTATACGAAGTAACAGGCTTGGTATACATTTGAAGCATTGTGTTCAGCTGTGAGCTGAACACATATTAGGAAGGACATTGAGAAGTCAGAAAACAAAACATATTAAAAAAACTGGTCTCTATTTAGAAATCATTATACTAAATTAAAAAATTTATAAGCATGAGAAAGAGGGGGAAGTTGTTTAATCCAGGCAAAGTTTTGTTTTCATTTTAACATAAAATTAAGTACTAATAATTTAGAAAATAAGATTAATTTACCATAAAGTTTCATGTAACAAAAGTTGTATTAATGATTCTTCAGGTTGTGTGTTTTGGTTTGTTGTATTCTTTCTTTTTTATTTTTTTTACATCTCTTTATTCTTCAACTTTTTATTTTAGGGTATGGGTGCTTTGGGAAAACCATTGTGGGGGTATGGAGGTAGTGACACCAAAGACTAGGTGGGTCTCCAACAGCTCTCTGGATAGTATAGTGGACTTTAGGCTCAGATAAGATGGGGGGGGGAGGGCAGGGAATCCCTGATGTCTCAAGGGAGGTCAAGCAGAAATGATTGTGTGGCAACATACAAGATGGGGTTCCAAAATGAAATATGACATTCCTGTACTAAGTATTTCCCACCACATAAAAATTTTAATATAGGAAATGTCCTATCTCCAATACATGTTAGGGAGGTTTTAATTGTCTACTTCTCAAGGATTCAAGGGGAATGACTAGACACATTGGATGACAAGTGAAGAACTAAATTGCTTTCATGATACTGAAATTTTTATCTACAATTCCATGATCTAAGTACTATAAAAATTACTTTATTTTAGCTGAGGTGAGTATTGTAATTTTTTGGAAATGGAGAGATATTAGCAGCTTAGGAGTATAAAGAGAAATTCCTAGCAGGCAGGAAATTGCATAATCATCTATGCAGGAGAATAAACCATTAGCATGAACTAACAGAGTGCACCATAGTATAGACTTTTATCTTTAATTACCTTGACAACTGGCAAAAACAATAGTCATGAGACATGTTCTTTGGTAAATGGACAATTGAGCCTTTGCTTTAGAGAGTTATCAATTACCCTTAAGTTTCCACATAGGAATGTTAGCTTTGATTCTAGGAGAGAAAAACTACATGATCCTAATAGTTATATGTTACTGTGTGTCTGTATGGATATTTTTGCTTGTTTATTTTTAGCAACTAATATCAATTTACTCATTTATAGGTTTAAAATTCCAAACATATCTTTAAGTGTCCCATATATTGCAGCAAAGTATACTTGGTTCTAACATTATACCTCAATTGCTTCACTCATAATATTTTTTTCTTTTTTTGAATATTTTGTATTTTTCAATTACATGTAAAGATAATTTAAAACATTCATTTTAATAAGATTTTGAGTTCCAAATTATTCTCCCTCCTTTCCTTCCCCCCTCCCCAAGGCAGCAAGCAATCTGATATAGATTATACATGTACAATCATGTTAAACATATTTCCTCATTAGTCAGTTGTTAAGGAAGAAACAGAACAAAGGGGGGAAAAACATGAGAAAGAAAAAAAAAACAAAAAAAGTGAAAATAGTGTGCTTCAATCTGTATTCAGAGACCATAGTTCTTTCTCTGGAGATGATAGCATTTTTCATCATGAGTCTTTTGAAATTGTGAGGGATCATTGCATTGCTGAGAACTAAGTCAATTATAGTTGATGACAGCACAATGTTGTTGTTTATGTAGAATGTTCTGGCTATGTTCACTTCACTAAGCATCAGTTCATACATGTCTTTCCAAGGTTTTCTGAAATCTACCTGCTTATCCTTTCTAATAGCACAATAGTATTCCATTACATTTATATACCACAACTGGTTCATCCATTCCCCAATTAATGGGCATTCCCTCAATTTCTAATGTTTTGCCACCACAGAAAGAGCTGCTACAAATATTTTTGTACATGTGTCTCCTTTTCCCTTTTTTATGATCTCTTTGGGATATAGACCTAGTAATCATATTGTTGGATCAAAGGGCATGCACAGTTTTTATAGCCCTTTGGGCATAGTTCCAAATTGCGCTCCTGAATGGTTGGATCAGTTCACAACTCTACCAACAATGCACTAGTGTCCCACTTTACCCACATCTCCAACATTTATCATTTTCCTTTTCTGTCATATTTGCCAATCTGATAGGTGTAAGGTGGTACTTCAGAGTTGTTTTAACTTGCATTTCTCTAATCAATATCTTCTCTTATATTGTCTGCTTATAATCACACACTTAAAGTATGAGCTGAGCTACTGCTGAGTGTTATAAAAGGGAGGCTTTAAGGGTCTCCCAAGTTTGTTCATTGACTAAAGCTCACCATTATTTTCTTTGCTTATACTTCATATCATATCATGACACAAAGAATCACTCAGGGATCTAAACATATTGCAATTTGGGGCTGAGGCCTCAGGAAAGAGATTCATCTTAAAACATTGTGTCTTTGATGTAATAATGTGTGTGGATACTATAATCCTGTTACTTTTGTCATTCAAATCTGCTTATATAGCTACAGACATAACCACTGAAAACAAATACATCAGTAAGCAATTTTAATGGTCCTGGGTTTTTTTCCCCCTTCTTTTAATCATATTTATAGAATCAAAGTGTTCGAAGGATTCTAAGATCCAATCATTTTAATAATGAGGAAATAGGAGTTCAAGAGAGTTAAGATAACTTGCTTAAGATCATACAGATAAGAAATGATAGAGCCAGTACCAAAGCCTTGATTTTCTGATTCTAAATCCAGCGTTATTTCTACTATACCGCAGACCACTATTGTCTACCTTAATAAATACTGATGCTAAAATTTTATATAAAATATTAGCAAGGAAAGTATAGCAATTAATCAAAAGATTATGCCCAGGTTGTATTTTTAATAGGAATGCAAGACTGGTTCAATATTAGGAAAACTATTAACATAAATGACTGTTTTAATAGCAAGCTCCACAAAAATCTTATGATTATCTCAACAGATACAGAAAAAATCTTATTTTTAAAAAAATACACCTATTCTTATTAAAACCCCTAAAAAGTCTAGTAATAAAGGGATTTTTCCTTAACATAAGTAGTATCTATCTAAAACTAAGAATGAGCATTATTTGTAATGGGAATAAAGTAGGACTTTTCCAATAACATCAGGGATAAAGTAAGGGTGCTGATTACCACATAACTATTCATTGTGATGCTACAAATCCTAGCTATATTGATAAGACAAGAAAAAGAATTGAAGCAATAAGCACAGGAAAAGGTGGAGCAAAATAATACCTTTTTTTTTTTGGCCAATGACATTATGGTTTACTGAGAGGTTTCTGAACAAATAACAAATTAAATGAAATTATGTTACAGCTTCAACAAAGTTATACAATATTTTGTTGGTATTATAAAAATGCTGGAGTTTTTATAATATGTTTTTATTTTATATCATTTAACTTTCCAACCAGTAATGAGATACTGAAACATGGCAAAACAACTATGGTTGTCCTTGTTTTCCAAGACACTCTTCTCTCACCTTCTTCCTGAAAGATGTATGCATTCCAAAGAGCATCTCTTTCTTTGAAGTCTTTTTGGCATTTCTAGGAACTTAGGCTCTAAAAGCTAGCACTAAGCTAAAGTTATGGTTAAAGCAATTCACTAACGGTCTATATATATTCTATTTAAGAGCAGTTGACAGGGAAGCAATGGTCACAATAAGAAAGAGACAGAGTCAGAGACAGACAATGAGTGTTCAAGAGACAGGCTGAATGAGAAAGAGACTAACAAGAGAAAGAGAGGGAGACGTGAAGAGATTCTCTTTGTCATTTGTTGGGGTTTTTCTCTAATTAGGGGATCAAGATGAACAAAAAAATTAATAATGTTTACTTTTAAAGCTCTTAAAGCCAGTGAAAAAGTTAAATGGATCTCAATCTGTGACACAAATGAGTCTATAGTATTTCTGAGTCCAGCACTAAGGAGAAGAGAGGTTTCTAATATAAGACAACTTTCCCTTCCCACCCTGTAAAGTTTACAGAAATCTTTTCCCCAAGTGATAGAATGAGAGCAATAACTAAGGCAAAAGTGAAGCCCAGAAGTAAGTCTGACGGGAGAAGCTGGGAAGGCGAAGCTCTACCCACACAAAGGTAGGGGGCCAGACAGGGGCACTAGTTACTTCTACTATTCAACTACACAGCTACTAGCCCAGTTATTTACATGTCATTTCAGGATAAGTCTTTTTTCAATTTTTGTTTTAACTTTTTCTCTCTGGTTGGGGGTTTAAAATGTGTTTACTTGGTTCTTCTTGTTTCTTTTGAACAGGATTTTATAGTATTACCACCAGTACTGAAATAATTGTATTGTGAAAATTTCATTTTGGATTTTCTAAATGTTCATTTTTATGCCCTTATTATGTTATTTCATTTTTCCTTTGATGCACTGAAATTAATGTTGAATTTATCTCAACAATGTTGCTATTATAAGAAAGATTTATTGTCAGTTGAATTTTATTATTTTACCTTTTTCCTTGTTGAATTTTATAATTTTGGCTTAGCTCCCATCAGGAAGAGATAGAAAGAAAAGTTCCATTTAAAATAATTACAAAAAATATAAAATACTTGGGAGTCTAGTTGCAAAGCTACACATAGGAACTATATGAATACAACTAAAACACTTTACATAAGTAAAGACAGATCTTAATTATTGGAGAAATATTAATTGCTCATGGAAATGCTGAGGCTACAAGATAAAAATAATAACACTACCTAAATTAATTTAGTTATTCAGAGCCATGCCAATCAAACTAACAAATGATAACTTTATAGAGCTAGAAAAAATAATAACAAAGTTTATCAGGAAAGAAGATCAAGAATTTCAAGAGAAATAATTTTTAGAAGTGAGAAAGAAGTAGCATTAGAAATACTAGATTTCAAACTATATTGTTGTTGTTCAGTTGTGTCCACCTCTCCGTGACCTCATTTAGGTTTTCTTGGCAAAGATACTATGGTGGTTTACCATTTCCTTCTCAAGCTCATTTTACAGAGAAGGAAACTGAGACAAATAAGGTAAAGTGACTTGCCCAAGTTCACTAAGTTAGTAAGCATCTGAGGCTGGATTTGAACTCAAGTCTTCCTAACTCTAGGCCTGGCATTCTATCCACTGCACCACCTAGCTACCAAGCAAAAACTATATCATAAATTGTTAATCAACAAAACAATTTGTTTTGTTTTGTTTTTAGGCAATTGGGGTTAAATGACTTGCCCTGGGTCACACAGCTAGTAAGTGTCAAGTGTTTGGTCTGAGATCGGATTTGAACTCAGGTCCTGCTGACTTCAGGGCCAGTACTCTATCCACTGCACCACCTAGCTGCCCCTCAACAAAACACTTTGGTTCTGCTTAACAAATACAAAGGTTGATCAGTGGACTAGATTAGGTACACAACATATGAACACAAATGATTACAATAACCCGGTGTTTGATAAAACAGAAGTTCTCAGCTACTGGTGGTAAGTAGTGACTATTTTTAAAAATGCTTGGAAAACTGGAAAACAGTCTGGCAGAAATTAGATATACACATACATACATACATACATACACACATACATACACACATATATACATTTTCTTCAACATGTCCATGATTTGCACCTAGAGACTTCAGAGTGAGAATTGCCATTGGGTGAGATCAGAGGTTCCCTCTTGATTGAAAAGAAATTTTACCTCACTTTCATCTGAAGAGTTCATTTAGCCTTATGTGCTTTCTGGTATATTCTAATCTATAGAATATCTCCAATTTCTATTTCATTTATTGACTATTTGCTATCTGTGATAGTCTTGATGGAAAAAGGCTAAACTGATGAATTTAAGCTAAAAGTTAGTGATAAAGGGAAGCTGCTTTTTTCTCAGACTTGTATTCTTAAACCAGCATTAGTTGAGGGGGGCAGGTATTCTAGTCTGGTGATTGTCTTGCAAATAGACAAGGAGATGAACAAATGCTCAGCTATGATCCTGCTTCTTCTCCCCTCAAAGCAGTTTCTCTTGGAGAGTGGTTGGCCAGTTCCTAAGTTATCTATCCATGCCACCTACTGTCGAGCAGCATTTAGACTACCCCTGTGGACATACATACCTTACATAGGCCCACATATATATCTTATATCTGAAAACCAGGGATTTGCCTAGTAACAAAAGCAATCTGATAAATCAGTAGGGAAATATGTTGTACTTACTCGTACGTCCAACATAGTTTCATTAGATCATAAATTTCACTTGGACAACCTGGAGGACACTCCATCCTCTCTCCTTTTTCTAGCATTGCTGAAACTTCACTTCCTTTCATTCCCTAAAAAAGGTGAAAGGCATTTGAGGTGATAAAATAGATGTATAGTAACTATTTCTACTGCAACTCACCTTAAAAATTCTCAAGTCGGTTTAAATCAATTTCTTTGATCCAAGAATCTCAAAGTACCATAATCTACATATTTATTTGATGGCAATGGCCATAATCATGAGGGAAAGTTAGTTGTGCATATTATCTTCAGAATCCATCACAGCAGTAATGTATTAAATAAATTCTCTCCTGAATCAATCTATTGCTCAGTTTATAAACATTTATTAATCACCGATCATAGTCAGATAATGAGCTAAGCAACAGTGATATAAAGGCAAGTGATAAACAGTCCCTCACCTTTAATTAAGAGAAAGCGTATTATTTAAATGAAACATAAAAAATAAACTAAAGGTAGTTTGGGGGAGGGGATGCACTAGTATTGGTGCCAGGGTTTGGCAGAAAAGGTTTTCTGTAGAAGGTTGTACATGAGGTGAATCTTGAAAGAAATCTGGTATTCTGAGAGATAGAAATAAGGAGGGAGTGCATTCCAGAGATGTAGTACATCTAGAGCAAAGTCATGCAGATAAGAGGTAATGTATGCAGAATGAGTTGGTAGGTATATTGGGTTACATAATGGTTGAAGAGGCATAATGTGAAAGAAGATTGAAAGGTTAAGAAGGGGACTGGTTTTAGAGAGATTTAAATGTCAAACACAGGAGTTTATATGTTGTCCTAGAGGCAATGGGGATTTTGTTAAGTAGAGAGGGTAATGTGACTGGCATTTTAGGGAAACGACTTTGACTGCTCTGTGGAGGATGGATAGAGGATAGAGATGAGAATACCAAATGAGAGACAGGAGTGCAGACAAGAGGTGATAAAGGCTTAAACCATTGTGGTGATTGTATGAGAGGAGAGGAGAGGACACATGTGAAAGATGTGGAGATAAGAACAAGATTAGTGATTGGATATTTGGGATGAGGAGTTAAGGATAACAATAATTTTGGTAACTGAAGTCACTAGAAAGATGGTGGTGCACTCAACAGTGAAAAGAAATTTTGGAAAAGGGATGGGTTTTGACTTAGAGAAAATAAGTTCTGTTTTGGATATGTTGAGTTTAAGATATGTGAGACATCCAATTAAATGTTTAATAGGCACTTTGTGATATGGGACTGAAACTTAAAGACAATAGGGTTATACAGGCATAGTAATTGAACTTATGTGTGCTAATGAGATGCCCAAGTGGGACGTAGAAAAGAGTGAATTAAGTCCAGGACAGAGCCTTGAAGAAAAGCCAGAGTTAATGGGCATGACATGGATGGAGGATTAGTCGGGGAGACTGAGATGGGGCAGTCAAACAGTTATAGGGATAACCACATGAGCACAGTGACATGGAAAGACAGAGAAAAAAGAAGGCAAGTGTGGCCAACATTTGTCAAAGGCTTCAGAAAGGTTCAGAAGGATGATTGAGAAAAGACTAATAGATTTGTCAATCAAGAGAGCAGTTTCAGTTAAATGAGGAAGTTGTTAAATGCCAAACTGAAGTAGGCTAAAGAGAGAGTAAGTTGAGAATAAAAGGAGACACAGAATGCAGAAGGCTTTTTTAAGGGGTTTGGCTGAGAGAAAGAGAATAGATACAGAAGGATGATTACCAGGGATAGTAGGATCTAGTGATGATTTCTTAAAGATGGGGTGACATGAATGGATTGGAGGCAGTAGCAAAGAAACTTGTATTCCCTGTAGACAGCAGGAAAGGAACCTGTAGTAGAGTGAGATAGAAAATTATGGAGTAGACATGATTGGAGGTGGGGGGAGATAATGTTGTCAAAGAAGGGAAGGGCTTAGATCAAGGGTACATGTAAAGAGGTTGGCTTTGTGGAAGAAAATAATTTTGTTCTGTTTTATTTTGCTTTTAGAAACTGTAGCAAAGAAGGAAAAGGTGTGTGTGATGTCAAACAGTAGTGATATAAAGAGGAAGAGAGAAAACTCTTGGTGAATGGTCTTTATTTCTTCAGTAAAGTAAGTTATGTGAGGGTCACAGCTGCAGGGGCACTATAAAAAGCTTAAGGAAATATGAGAATTTTTGAAACAGTCCACGGTGAGCAGTGGGTTAGAGAATTAATTAGGGAAGAGTAAAAGAGTTGAACTTTCAAAATGAAAGCCCTGTTGAGATTAGTTAATATAAATTTGGTGAACACTGTAATCATGCTTGTATGACCTCCTCCAAGTCTAATCAGCAGTATTTGAGTAGGAATGAAGGCAGAAAGTCGGAGAGCAATCTAGGGTTAAAACTTGTACATGTGTGAGTTTTCTCAGGGTGTAACAAGACAGAAGAGTAAAGGGTTTTGAGAGTAAAGACTAGTGTATATTTAAACTGGCTTACTAAAGGGTCAAGATTGGGAAGAAATAAGTATAGCCAGAGGAGGGGTGATGATCTGATGAGATATTGAGGGATAGAGAGATTGCATGGTGAGAACAATGAATAAGTTTGAGAGGAAGCATAGAGAGATAGAGTGATAACAGTAATGAAAGAGTTTCAGGGTTCTTTATTGGGAATTGGAGGGTATGACAATTTCTATATGTTTCTTAGGCAGAATGGAGGAATAAGTCATGATAGTAGAGTGGATTAAGGAATGAAGTAGGTAGGGTATTTAAGGGAGTACTGGAATGTTGAAGTCTATTGGTAAATAATCTGAATCTGGCTAAGGTGATATATCAGGATAGAGCAAATATCAAAGAAAGAAAGGGTGAATTTTTTTTCCTAACTGTCTAACTTATACTTTGGAAATTACTCGTGCATTAGAGTGAAAAAAATACAATAAATCATAGTAACTCACTGATAGTCCTCATGCATTGTCATATTATTGTTAAGTATTATTTCCATTTCTAAGACCAAGATAAAATCATGTTTCTAGTATCACCTGAATGAGTTACAGATCAAGGAAGAAATCCCAGATTAAATAATAAAACTCAAGCTATTGTAGAGAATTAATTCAAATTAAAACAAGTCTTTCAATACTTCAAAAGATTCATAATTTCACTCCATCTCCCAATGTTACAAACTGAAAGCATCCCATGCCTGTATAGACATCTCCTTAAGCTACCATAGCCAAAAACTGAATCATTTAATCACCATCTTTCTGGTAATAAGACTCTATATTTACCTCGGCTTGTTCTTGACAACAGCCAACAGAGTTCACAAGCTGACAGCATAATCTTTAAGACTAACTCAAGATTATCTCCATGCCATGATGAGGCATCAAAAATAAACCAAAACACCTTAGTGGAGAATTTCCTATAATAGTAGGTATAATTGTAAAGGAGCGAACAATTTGCAAGAAATTTGACTTTAATGTGCTACAAAAACAACTCCTCAAATTAGTTATTTAGGAATTATATGTAAAAAATAAAGCAAGTCAATGATTCAGTTTTACTAGCCATCACTTAAGGTCCCATACTCAAACACACAGGAAAAAAAAAAATTCATGATGGTATTCTAGTCTCGTACTATGCAAAGATTCACATTTCAGAATGCCAAGAGGAAAATTTCAATAAATTTGGTCCTAATAAAAAAAGAAGGGCTGAAGATGATTCTCTCATGTAAAGCTAAAGTAGAACTCAAACTGTACCTTTTTTTTAATATAGTGGGGTGGAACTATGAGCCTTATTTCTCACTTGATTTATTTTTTGCTGCTTACAATGGGCACATAATTACAGTTATACAAACCAACTAACAAAAACTCACTTTATAAGGTTTCTGTCCATAGGAAAATGCTTCCCACATTAGCACTCCAAAGCTCCAAACATCACTCTTGCTAGAGAATTTGTAGTAATTGATGCATTCTGGAGCATACCACTTGACTGGCCACTTCCCATGAGTTTGTGCCTAAAAACAAATGATTTTACATATTACATGAAAAGACCAATGAGTATCAAGAGAACCCCAGAAAAATTCATTTTAAGTAAAGGGGAGAAACCCAGTGTATTTTGGTGGCCATGGAAAATCAGAGAATCTATAACAACTCCATTGTGTGATAGGTTCACTGAGCAATTTGATTCCTCCTCGGCAGGAAAAGTCTTTTCAGTTTAATGCTCCAATCTCCACATCCCTGTAAACCTCATTAGAAACTCCTAATTTGTAACGTGGGAAGTCTGAGGAAGTATGCACACATACAATAACATTATTGTATTTGAAGTCAGAGAGCCTTGGTTTAAATTGCTACTTACTGTTTGTATTACTTTGAGCAAACCATTTTACCTCTCTGGACTTGTTTTCTCCTGTAAAATGAATCTTAGATCAGATTCCTTCTAACATCCTTTCCATATTTAAATTTCTTGATCCCATATTCCTATGAGTAGAAACTGTCTCTAAGCTTTGATGGTCCATCTTGGCCATTCCTTTAGTGTTTGAGTAGTTAATATGCCTTCTTCAAGAAAATGAAACTAAAAATCATGTAGATCATTGTAACAGTCACTGATGCTAAAAGCTCAGCCATTTTAAACTTTTACTCAAATGAAGATGTAGATGTGACTTGTAAATGTTCAAATGAAAGATTTCAAAGCATCCAAATGTTTAGAATTTTAAAATTTTAACTAATTTAGATCTGTGAGGTCATGAAAGGTTACCACCTTTCATAATAATTTATCACAAACCAATCAGAAAAATATCTTTAAGATATTGGAATAGAAGAGTCTGTAACCAAATAAGGGATGGAGTAGATAACAGAAAGTAAAGAAGACTCTGGATTATATAAAAGTAAAAAAAATATATTTTGCATAAACAAAATGTATGTAGATGAAATTAGAAGGGAAATTGTAACTTGGAAAAAAAATCTTTACAGCATGTTTCTCTAATGCTGTCACTTCCAAGACATATAAGAAACTGATATGTTGAATGTGATATGAATGGTTAGTTTTCAAGGGAATATATCAAAATTATCAATAACCATATAAAAATGCTCAAAATCACTAATAATTACACAAGCAGGTTTCAAACAATTTTTTAAATATCAGGACCCCTTTAAAGTCTTAAATAGTATCAAGAATTCAAAAGAGCTAGATTATATCTATTGACATTTATTGCATTAGAAATTAAAATTGATAAATTTTTAAAATATTTGTTTACTAATTCATTTAAAATAGTAATAAGCCCATCACATGTTAACACATATGTAGATAACATTTCTTATGAAAAATAACAAAATAGCATGAAAAGTGGTATTGTTTTATGTAATTTTGCTAAATTCTTTAATATTTGCCTTAATAGGAGACACCTGGATCCTCATGTCTGCTTCTTTAATCTTTTGTGATGATATGTTGTTTTTGATGGGCAAATAATGTTTTAGTATTATAATGAAAACAATTTTGACCTCATGGACCCCCCTAAAAGTATTTTGAGGATCATCAGGGACATTTTCAGAACTTCTGAATTAGAGAAATGTAAATTAAAGCAACTCTGAGATTCTTCCTCATACAAAGTGAAAATGACAACTGTTGGAGGGACTGTGGAGGGAATATAGTGCTATAAGAAATTACAAAAGCGACAGTTTCAGAGACCTTGGGAAGAATTCTATGAATTGACCCAGAGTGAATTAACAATAAGGACTACAATTTATATGATAACAGTAATATTATAAATAAAAACAACTTTGAAAGATTAAGAGCCTGATAAATGCAATGACCAACCACAATTCCATAGGTCCATCTTCATCTAAAGATGAAGATAAAGCATAAGACATACATTTTCACATATGGTCAATGTGGGAATTTGTTTTGCTTGACTATACGTATCTGGTTAAAGGGATTTTTTTTCTTTTCCTTTTTCCGGTTTGGGGATGAGGAGATGGAGGAAGGGTAAGGATAGGGAAACGAAAGAAAGAAAGAAAGAAAAGAAGATCATTGAAGCATCTTTTTTAAAATGCATGGAAGTAAGTAGAAGAAAGGTTAAAAAGAATAAAAAACAAGTAACAGCTTTCAGATTTACATGTTAATTTTTAAGCATATTTTAAAATATAAACAAGCATTACATAAGAGTTCTATAGTTTCATATACAATTTACCATATTCTGCTCTATGTACATAAAAATGATAATTTTACTTAAGTTCAAAATTTTAAAATAAATTATAAAAATTTTCCTCTATGTACATACAAGACTTGTTTTCTTTCCATTTAAACTATGAAATCATAAAGTTATTTAAAAATCCTATACATAAAACAACTGTTTAATAAACACACTAGCCATCCTTTCCACCAAATGAGATCTATATAAATAGTTTCTCATTTTAAAATAATTTATAATTTCCTAATTACACACATTTTGAAAGAATTACCACTATAAGGTCTTATCCACATGACTAGCAATGGATGGGGCATCCATAAAGAAAAGAAAAAGTTTTGCTTTTTCTCTTTTATGGAGCTGGCATTATATTAGGGGCAGCTAGGTGGCACAGTGGATAGAGCACAGGCCCTGGATTCAGGAAGCCCGGAGTTCAAATGTGACCTCAGACACATAACACTTACTAGATGTGTGACCCTGGGCTAGTCACTTAACCCCATTCCTTAGCCCCCCCCCCCAAAAAGAGACAGCATTATATTAAAGGGCAGAGAAAAATGTGAATGATAGGTCTAATTCTCATGGTTTGACAATTTGTAAAAGGTCTTGCATGATTGAAGAAGACAAAAATAATGAAAATATGAGAATGGACAACTTCTTTTGCACATAATTGGTTTTAAATAGTTTTTTTTAATTCAACTGTTAGTAAAAAACATTGCAGAAATAGGTAGATCCAAATTCCAATTTTTTTTAACCACTAGTTACTACTGACATGGAGTGAATATACTTACCTTGTAATAGTTTTCATCAGCATTAAGTGCTTTTGAAAGTCCAAAATCACTGATTTTGGCATAATGTTGGGTAACTAGTAACACATTTCTTGCAGCTAGATCTCTGTGCACAAAATTGTTGTCCTCCAAATATTTCATCCCCATAGAAACCTGATGAACCAGTTCTATGATATTCTTATCCTTGACATGTCTGAAAATCATAAACAGGTCCTTAGTAGGTCAATAGAAATATTTTAATGACAACAAAAAAACAAATATTGAAACAAAAACTTCCTCCATATAAATAACTTTAAAACTTCTCCTTATTTTTGTTTTAAAATAATTTTATTTCATTAAATATTTCCCAATTACATGAAAAAGGTTTAACAAAAATCATTTTAAAAAAATTTGTGTTCCAAATTTTCTCTCTTTATCACCTATCCCCCTCCTTGAGAAAGAAAACAATTTGATATTGATGATATATATGAAGTCATGCAAGACATATTTCAATATTAGCCACGTTGCAAATGAAAACAAAACTAAAAATAAAAATAAAGTTAAAAAAGCATGTTTCAATTTGCATTCTCTCTCTGGAGATGGGCATTTTTTTATGATGGATCCTTTGAATCCTTGAATCATTGCCTTGATGAAAATAGCTAAATCTTTCACTATTATTCATCCTTACAGTATTGCTCTTACTATCTATAATGTTCTTCTGGTCCTGCTCACTTCACTTTGAAGGGGTAAAGTGTGCATCATTTCTTAAAGCATAATAGTATTTCATAATAATCATATACCACAACTTGTTCAGCCATTCCCCAAATGATGGGCATCCCTCAATTTCCAGTTCTTTGCCACCACAATCTGACAAGTATGAGGTGACAGTAGTGACAGCTTTTTTTTATGTGACTAGAGATAGCCTTGATTTCTTCTTCTGAAAACTGTCTGTTCATATAGTTCGACCATTTATCTACTGGGGAATGGCTTATTTTTTAAAAATTTGGCTCAGTTCCCTATATATTTGAGAAATGAGGACTTTATCAGAGAAATTTGTTGTAAAAATTGTCCCCAGTTTCCTGTTTTCTTTCTAATGTTGGCTCCATTAACTTTGTTTGTACAAAAGCCATTTAACTTCTCATAATCAAAGTTATATATTTTATTTCCTCTTTATTTCTTGTTTGGCCATAAACTTCCCTTATCTATAAGGCTAGCAGGTACATTTTCCTATGGTTCCTTAATTTACTTATGATGTCAGCCTTGATGTCTAAATAATTTCCATTTTGATCTTAGCTTGGTATACTGTATATGATGTTAGTCTATGCCTAGTTTCTGCCAAATTACTTTAGAGTTTTCTCAGAAATTGTCAAATGTCGAGTTCTTCCCCTAAAAGCTTGGATCTTTGGGTTTATCAAACACTAAATTACTATGGCCATTTACTATTGTGTATTGTATACATAGTCTGTTCCACTAATCCACCACTCTATTTCTTCACCAGTAATAAATTATTCTGATGATTACCACTTTATAATATAGTTTGAAATCTGGAACTGCTAAGCTTCCTTCTTTCACATTTTTTTTTCAATGATTCCCTTGATGTTCTTGACCTTTTGTTCTTCCAAAAGAATTTGGTTGCTATTTTTTTCTAGCTCTATAAAATAATTCTTTGGTAGTTTCATTGATATGACACAGAATAAGTAAATTAAATTAGGTGAAATTACCATGTTATTATGTTGATTCAGTCTCCTCATGAAGAAGTAATATTTCTCCATGTTTAGATCTGCCTTTATTTGTGTGAAAAGATGTTTTATAATTGTGTTCATGTAATTCCTGAGTTTGTCTTGGCAGGTAGACTTCAAAGTATTTTATTTTGTCTGCTGTTATTTTGAATGGAATTTCTCTATTTCTTTGCTGATAATATGTAAAAATGATGATTATTTATATGGGTTTAATTTATATCCAATGAATTTGCTGAAGTTGTGAATTTTTTCAACTAGTTTTTTTAATTGATTCTCTAGGGTTTTCTACCATCATATCATTTGCAAAGAGTGATAGTTTTTTTTTTGTCCTCATTGAATATTTTTATTCCTTCAATTTCCTTTTCTTCTCTTATTGCTATAGCTAACAATTCTAGCACAATATTGAATAATAGTGGTGATAATGAACATCCTTGACTCACTTCTGATCATATTAAGGAGGCTTCATATTTATCCCCATTACAGATAATATTTGCTCTTGGTTTTAGATAGATAATACTTATTATTTTAAGAAAAGCTCCATTGATTCCTATGCTTTTTAGTGTTGTGAATAGGAAGGTGTATTGTATCTTGTTAAAGGCTTTTTTCTAAATGTATTGATATATTCATTCGATTTTTGTGATTTCTGTTATTGATATGATCAATTATTCAGAAAGTTTTCCTAATATTGAAGTAGCCCTGAATTCCTTGTATAAATCATACCAGGTATAATCTTTGGTATATATTGCTGTAATCTCTTTGCTAGTATTTTATTGTGTTTTGCATCAATATTCATTAACAAAATTGGTTTATAGTTTTCTTTCTGTTCTTATTCTCTCTGGTTTAGGCATCATAACCATATCTGTGTCATAAAAGGAATTTGGAAGGATATTTTCTTTACCTATTTTTTCAAATACCATATGTAGTATTGGGATTAATCATTCCTTAAATGTTTCATGAATCTATCTGGTCCTGGGGAGATTTTTTTAGGGAGCTCATTTATGACTTATTCAATTTCTCTTTCAAAGATATTATTATCTAAGTATTTTATTTCCTCTTCTGCTAATATGGGCAGTTTATATTTTTGTAAATATTCATTCTTTTCATTTAGACTACCAGTTTTACTGACAAACAATTTAATTTCATCCTCCTTGGTATTGTATTCATGATTTTCTTTATTGATACTAGTAATGTAGTTTTCTTCTTTTTTACAAAAAAAACCAATGGCTTATTTTACTATTGTTTTTCATAAAACCAGCTCCTAGTTTTGTTAGATTCATCTTTTTTGTAAATGCTTTTCAATTTTATTAATCTTTCCTTTGTTTTCAGGATTTCCATTTTGGTGTATAATTGGGAATTTTAAATCTGTTCTTTTCTTTAGCTTTTATAGTTGCATGCTTAATTCATTGATTGGTTCTTTCTCTCTTTTGCTGATGTACTTCATTTACTGATGTACACATTCAGAGATATAAACTTTTTCCTCAGTACTGATTTCCCTTCCTTTCACAAATTTTGGAATGTTGTCTTATTATTATAATTTTCTTGAATGAAGTTACTGTTTCTATATTTCTTCTATACCCACTTATCATTTAGGTTTAAGTTATTTAATTTCCAAATAAATTTTAATCTATGCTTCCACTGTTCTTTATTAAATATAATTTTTACCGCATTGTGATTTGAAGAGTGTATTTAATATTTCCGCTTTTCTGCATTTTGTATGTAGGTTTTAATGTCCTAATACATGGTCAGTTTTTGTGAAGGTGCCATGTACAGCTAAGGTAATGGTATTCTCCTTTTCATTTCCATTCAGTTTTCTCCAGAGGTTTATCACATCTAACTTTT
Organism: Vombatus ursinus; assembly: GCF_900497805.2. NCBI lineage: Eukaryota > Metazoa > Chordata > Mammalia > Diprotodontia > Vombatidae > Vombatus > Vombatus ursinus. Next base: position 34,901,415 of record NW_020954610.1, read on the forward strand.
CTAAGATTCTATTTACATCCTTAACTTCATTTTTATTTATTTTATGGTAAGACACCAAGTCCTCAGAGGGGAAAGTTAAGGTGCCCAACTAGTATAGCTTTGTTATTTCCTCCAGTAATTCAAGTCTTCTTGACTGAAGGTCCAGTATTCTACCCATTGAGCTATATAGCTACCTCTAAACTGCAATTCCTTCTATCCCATTTTCTTCTATTTATCTTTCTCAATCTCTTTTTTTATCTTATTCCTCCTCTGAAGTCTGTTTTGCTTCTGTATACTGCCTTCTTTTATCTACCCTTGTTATCCCCTCTTTCTTTTATACCCTTCATCTCCTAGTTCCCTGTTGTGTAGATTTCTATTAACAGTTGAGCATGTGTGTGTGTGTGTGTATGTGTGTTTACATGTATTTTCCCTCTTTCAGCCTTTTTAGATGTCAGTTCAAGCATAACTCACACTCATCACCATTTTCCCATCTACTGTAAAATCTCTTCCTTCCATGTCTCTGTTACATAAGATAATTTCCCCCATTCATCTTATTCCTTGCCCCTTATCCCAGGGCATCTCTCTTTCTCAGCTACTCTTTTTAAAACATCACCCCAACATAACTGACTCACTTCCACACTCTCTTTCTATGTAGAATTGTTCTAACAATCCTAATAATGAAAGTTCTTTGAATATACAGGTACCATCTTCCCATATAAAAAGATGAAGTGTTTAATGTGGCAGTTACATGACAGAGTGGAGAGAATGCCAGACCTGGAATCAGGAAGACCTAAGTTCAAATCCTGTCTCAGACACTTATTAGCTTTGTGATCCTGGGCAAGTCACTTAGCCCTGTTTGCTTCAGTTCCCTCATTTATAAAATGAACTGGAGGAGGAAATGGCAAACTACTCCAGTATCTTTACCGAGAAAATCCCAAAATGGCATCACAAAGAATTTGACATGAATGAAAATGATTAAACAACAACAACAACAAAAACCCAGTTTAACCTTAGTGAGTCCCTGATGATTTCTCTTTCCTGTTTTCCTTTTTATGTTTCTCTTGAATCTTGTGTTTTTTTTCCCAATTACATGTCAAAACAATTTTAGCATTCATTTTTACAAGATTTCAAGTTCCAAATTTTTCTCCCTCTCACCCAGATTATACATGAGTTGTCATATAAAACATATCTCCATATTAGTCACAATTGTTAAAGAAGAAATAGATCAAAATGGAAAAAACACAAAAAAGAATAAAGTAAGTGAAAAAAAGTATTTTCTGATCTGCATTCAGAGTCCATTAGTTCTTTATCTTAGATGTGGATAGCATTTTCCTTCCTGAGTCCTTTGTACTTATGTTGGATCATTGCGTTGTTGAGAAGAGTTGAGTCATTCGTAGTTGATAATTTACTGTGTACAGTGCTTTCCTGGTTCTACTCATTTCACTTTGCAACAGTTTGTTCAAGTCTTTCCAAGGCTTTCTGAAATCTGCTTGTTTATCATTTCTTACTGCACAATAGTATTCCATTACATTCATATACCATAGCTTGTTCAGCCATCCTCCAATTGATGGGCATCCCCTCAATTTCCAATATTTTGTTACCACAAAAAGGGCTGCTATAAATATTTTTTGCACATGGAAGTCCTTTTCCCTTCTTTATGATCTCTTTGGGATACAGACTTAGTATTAGTATTGCTAGATCAAAAGGTATGCACAGTTCGGTTGCCCTTTGGGCATTGTTCCAAATTCCTCTCCAGAATGATTAGATCAGTTCACAACTCCACCAACAATGCATCAGTGCCCCAATTTTACCACGTCCTCTCTAATATTTATCATTTTTCTTTTCTGTCATTTTAGCCAATCTGATAGGTATGAGATGGTACATCAGAGTTGTTTTAATTTGCATTTCTCTAATCAAAAGTTATTTAGAGCACTTTTTCATATGCCTATAGATAGCTTTGATTTCTTTATTTGAAAACTGCCTGTTCATATCCTTTGATCATTTATCAATTAAGGAATGGCTTTTATTCTTATAGATTCAGTTCTCTTTATATTTGAGAAATGAAGCTTTTATCAGAGACACTTGCCATAAAGATTGTTTCCTAGATTTCTGCTTTCCTTCTAATCTTGGTTGCATTAGTTTTGTTTGTGCCAAAGATTTTAATTTAATATAATCAAAATCATCTATTTTATATTTTGTAATGCTCTTTAACTCTTGTTTGGTCATGAACCTGTAACTCACTTAACTTTTTCTTTAAGATTTTGGATTCTAGGGGCAGCTAGGTGGCACAATGGATAGAGCACTGGCCCTGGACTCAGGAGGACCTGAGTTCAAATCCAGCCTCAGATACACAACACTCACTAGCTGTGTGACTCTGGGCAAGTCACTTAACCCTCCCCCCCAAAAAAGAATGTGGATTCTATACCACTTGGTGCATATATCTTTAGCATTGATATTACTTCACTGTCTATGGTAGCTTTTAGAAAGATGTAGTTTCCTTCCTTATCTCTCTTTATACATATGTGTATATATATATATATATATATATATATATATATTCCTTCTAGCTGTACTATTAGTGGTACAATTTTTTAAGAATTACAAGTATCATCTTCCCATGTAGGGATGTAAGAAGTTCAGTTCTATTGAATCCCTTGTTTTCTTTTCTCTTTTTACCTTTTTAGGGTTCTCTTGGGTCTTGATATCGGAGATCAAACTTTTTGTTCAATTCTAGTCTTCTTATGAAAGCTTGAAATCCTTCTATTTCATTGAATGATCATTTTCCCCTTGAAGGATTATGCTTAATTTCACCAGGTAAGTCATTCTTGGTTGTAGTCTTTTGCCTTCCAGAATATCATGTTCCATGACCCCTAATCATTTAATGTTACAGCACTTAGTCTTGTGTAATCCTAATATTTGAATTGTTTCTTTCTGGCCACTTGTGGTATTTTTCCTTGACTAGATAGTTCTATAATTTGGATATAATGATCCTTGGAGTTTTTATTTTGAGATCCCTTTCCTGAGGTGATTAGTGGATTATTTCAATGCCTATTTTGCCCACTGGTTCCAAGATATCAGGGTAGTTATCCTGGACAATTTCTTGAAAGATGCTATCCAAGTCCTCCTGAATATGGCTTTCAGGTAGTACAATGATTCTGACATTGTCTCTCCTGAATCTATTTTCAAGGACAGCTATTTTCTCAATGAGGTCTTTTACATTTTCTTCTATTTTTTTAATTTTTTGGAACTTGTTTGATTTATTCTTGATGTCCCATAGAGTCATTGGCTTCCACTTGCCCAATTCTGACTTTTGAGGAGTTATTTTCCTCAGTTAGCTTTTGTGCATTTTTCTTTCCATTTGTCCAACTGTACTTTTTAGAAAATTATTTTCTTCAGTGGATTTTTATATCTCCTTTCCCATTTGGCCAATTCTACTTTTTAAGCAGTTATTTTCTTTTTCTAAGCTGTTGACCATTTTTTTAATAATTCTCTTGTATCACTCTCATTTATTTTCCCAATTTTTCTTCTACTTCTCTTCTATGGTCACTGGAGGCTGCCTGTTTGCCCTGGACTGTGCTGAAGCATGTGGAGGTCTCGCTGTTGGAGGCTGTCTATTTGCCTGGTGCTATGCTGAAGCACTGTGGTGGTTCTTGGAGCTGGAGTATGTCCCTTCCCCTGGCTATGCGGAGGCACATGGGGGATCCTGATGTTAGGGTTTGCCTGCTCCACCACAGTGGGGCTCAGAATCTCCCACTGATTTGTTGAGCTGGGGCTTGCTGCTGGCTTACTGGTATGCTTCCTGTCCTGGAATACATTCCCCTTTTTCCTGAGTGAGACAGTCCCTTCTTGGTGATCTAAGTTTCTTGGGCTAAAAGATTGTTTCACTCCATTGCTGGTTCCACTGTTCCAGGATTTGTTTTGGGGAGTTATTTTATGATTGTTTGGAGATGAATATGGGAGAGTTATGGCGATTTGCTGCTTTTTCACACAGATGATATTTAAACAATTTTTTCTTTTAATCCTGAAGGTAATTGAGAATAAGACTAAAAAAGCAAAAGAAAAAGTACTTAATATTCTTTAGGTTTGATTAAGTATACAAATGAAATCCTCCCTCCCATAAACAGGCTTTGATTATGTAGTAGTAATAAGTTCTCAAAACTGGATTAAGGATTATGCATAAAAAATTCCATTAATATTGTAAGTAAAATTTTAAAATTATATTCGTTTATTTTTTTCCTGTCTTGAAGTTTCTGTCAGTAATAGTAAGAGACAGAAGGACCCATTTTACAAGTCGGGCCCTCATGGATCCTTTTTAAGTTTCCTCCTTCAGCCTGTAGATGGTTGTCCATAATCATATACAAAGTTCAAGTGAAGATAGAAAGAACAAGTGAATTGCAAAAACTGAAATTCTCTGCACTTTCAGATGAACTATGGGTGGTCTGAATACCTGAATTTTTAAATGATCTCTCTTTTATCTATTTTCTAGGTCAGTTGTTTTTTCTATGGGATATTTCACATTTTCTTCTTTCATTCCTTTGAATTTGTTTTATTTTTTCTTGACATCTTATGGAGTCATTAGCTTCCAATTGCCTAATTCTAATTTTTAAGGAATTCCTTTCTTCAGTGAGCTTTTGTACCTTTTTTCCCCCATTTTGCCAATTCTCCTTTCTAAGGAGTTATTTTCATCATTGCGTCTTTGTATCACTTTTCCCCTTTGCTCTATTCTATTTTTTAAGGAGTTATTTTCTTCAATATTTTTGTACCTCTTTCACCAAGCTGTTAATTATCATTTTTTCCCTAACTCACCAATCGGTTTGAAGCCTTTTGGTTACCCTCAACCATGCTTAGCCCATATGCCAAGATGGTTTTACTGGGGTGTGGCTGCTGCACATGCTACAGCTTCTTGGAGAAGTTTCTTGAGAGCTGTGTGATAGGTGGACAACAAAGGTGGATGAGCAGCACTGAAATGGGCTTAGCAATCCTTCACACTAGAGGTGCTAGTCTTCTATGAACACCCCATATAATAGCTACCCCAAGCATGTGAAGACTTTCCCCAGGAGGAATTGGCAGATGAGAACAATTTATTCTAGTGGCCATGAAGGTGGCTAAAGCAGGTGTTGTGGGACACTTAGGGCTTGGTCAGACATTGAAGATTCCAAAGTCATCCATTGCATCTTGGACCATCACCAGTTATCTTGACTTTTGTCTTACCACTGGACTTGAATAACTCTGGAAGAGAAAGTGAGGCTGACAACTTTGTGCAATTCTGCCTCACTTAAATCCAATTCATGCAGAAGTCAAGACATCATCCTACGATATTATTGGTCCTCTTTGAAAATGAAAAATGAAAAATAATTGTCTTTTAATAATTTCCTTCCTTTGCTTTCATTTCTTTACTTAATTTTTCCTCTACCACTCCTATTTGATTTTGAAAATCGTTTTTTAAGCTCTCCAAGTATTCTTGTTGGGCTTGTATCCAAATCACATTTTCCTTTGAGGCTGTGCTTGTAGCTACTTTGACTTCATCGTCCTATTAGTTTGTATCTTGCTCTTTTCTGTCAACAGAATAGCTTTTTATGGTCAGGCTCTTTTTCGGTCATTTGTTCATTTTTCCAACCTATTTCTTGATTGGAACTTTATGTTAATGTTGCAGTCTGTTCTCTGTGTGTGTATGTGTAGGGGCAGGAGAGGGAAAGGGGAGCAGCAGTGTCTCAAGCTTCAGGATTTTTCGCATTGCTGTTTTTAGAGCCATTTCCGAGGGTTTTGAAATTTCTGTTGCTTCCAAAATGGTGTGATCTCGAGGGAGATGTGGTCACTGCTCTTTTGGTCTGTACTCTTGTCCTTACCCAGCAAACGCCCCTGACCTCTTGGGACTGCAATCAATACTGCTCCTCAGAGTCCCTGATCCCCTGAGACCTGAAGTGATACTGCCCCTCAGGGCTTCCATTCTCTCTTGACAGAAAGTGCTCTTCTCTACCTTGAACCCAGAAGTGGGTATAGGCAATGGAGTTGCCAAACAGTATCTGGTCCTGTGTCCAGTGCTAGCATAGGGGTACCCTGTAATCTCTTTCTGACCAGTTGCTAAGTTTTACTATCTCTGCCTTGAGAGCTCCTGAAGTTGCTGATGCTTCTCTCACCACTACCTAGTCCTACCATTAGTGTTTTATCGATGTGAGCTCCAGGCCATCCTCCTTCCTTATGTTGCAAATCTCTCTAATTTCCTATGTTGTCTTGGACTGGAAGAATGTCTCACTCTGTTCTTTTGTTGAATCTGTCACTTCAGAATTCGATTTGAGCATTATTTTAAAGTTGTTTGAAGGGGAGTGTTGGGAGAGCTCAGCTGAGTGTTTTCTCTACTCTACCATCTTGGCTCTGTCCCCAGAAATTTTCCAAGCCTTAACCTTCTTGGAATTCAAGGGTAAGAGTGGCAATGGAAAACCTTAGTTTTAATCACATCTGATCTTCCAAAAATATCATTTTAGGAAATCTTGAAAAAAAAAAGGTTTTAACAAATTCAAAGGAAACGAGTCCAGCTCTTGATTTAACATAGCTGCCAAATTTATGTTATGGGAAAACAGAAAGGTAGCAAAGACATATTCTTTGGATGGTGATATGAACATAATGGAAAGTTGTGGGGTTTTTTTAATTTTCCCTCTTTGTTACCTTTGAGTATTCAAGAAAGTGGAGGACTACATAATGCCAATTGGGTTTATGCTTTAGGAAATACAACTCTGGTAAGATACAGATACATGAAGTCCTGGGGAGGGAGCACAAAACATATTATTCCTTTATTTTTCAAATTTGATAAGATAATCAAAACTATCCTTGGGGTTGGAGAGACTTTCTTATTCTCAATTTTCCAGTATTTTCTTTTACTGGTCTTTATGATTTTTGTTACAAAAATAAGTTAAATCATGTTCTTATGTTTGCTCTGATTATTCTTTTACACTTTGCCAATGGCATTGGCTTCATATAGGTCTTCATCACTCCATGTTATCATTCTTCCTTCAAACTGTTTACAATTATGTAGTGGTGTATTGGGATAAGGGAAAGAGATATTCATAGTAAATTTTCCATCTTACGAGAACTAGTCGATATCAACACTAGCCTGGGAATTGGTTGTTTTTAGAATTAAGATCAGTTAACCATAAGTACAATATACAAAACTTTAAGAGGGATTTAATGGTACAAAATTGCAGGCACGGGGTGCTAGTTAAATGTCAAAATCAAAACATTTTGTAATGCCTTTCAAAATGTTTCTCTGAAATATTTGTCTCAAAGGGATTTAATCCAATAAGTAAGCATACCTTGTCAAAACATCTTGTAACTGATTGGTTTCACTTGGCTAGGGCAAGTTAAATAAAATGAAAGACTGAAGACAAAAATCATTAAAACAAGTCCTCATTCTTTGACACTTCCAAGATGGCATAGAATTGGAGCTTTGTTGAGTGTAACATGACAGAATGTGACCCTTCAGAGACAATTACTGAAACTACCCCCTTATACTTTCCTTTAACATTTTTTTCTTTTTTTTTTCCTTTAACATTTTTGTAGGTCCCCATATGAAGGGGAAAGGGGCACTGGTAAATATTTTAGAAATGTCTGCAATATGCTTGGTTTTTTTGTTTGTTTGTTTGTTTGTCGGCAATTGGGGTTAAGCGACTTGCCCAGGGTCACACAGCTAGTAAGTGTCAAGTGTTTGGTCTGAGGCTGGATTTGAACTCAGGTCTTCCTGACTTCAGGGCTTGTGCTCTATCCACTGAGCCATCTAGCTGCCCCCTGCAACATACTTGTTTATGAATCTTTTAGAGCAGAGGTGCAAAACTCATAGAAATGAGGCCATTAAACCACACATAAGGATCCCTGTGGGTCACATATTGTTTTAGAACCTTATTAACATTATCCATGTGCTGATGTGTTTTTATTTATTTTGTTAAATATTTCTCAATCACATTTTAACCTGGTTAGGATAGCAGTTGAGAGTTTTGTGAGCTTCAGTGAGGTCTGTGTATTTGACACCTATGCTCTAGAGGAAACACAGCGCTGGTATTGTTACTAGAGGATTATCCAGAATACTGAGTAATTAGGGAAAACATACCTGTTTTTCTGCAGATATTTATTGAGTGGACCAAGTTCAGCCATCTCCATGACTAACATCCATGATTCAGCTTCACATATCCCAATCATTCGAACAATGTAAGGATTGTCTAGCTGTTGCATGACATTTGCTTCTCTTAATAACTCATCTTTAATTGCAGGGTCATTGGTCTCATTTTTGAGTATCTTTACAGCCACTAACTTTTCACCTCTACAAAACGAATTCAAACATACATAATACATACATACATATATACTTTTAGACATTATCCTATGAGACATATTTCCTAATTGCAAATAATCATATAAAACTATCTATCTCTCTGTTATTGAAGGAAAGTAAGTTATCCTTTGAAATAACGATTAATTGGTTTCTTTCTCAAATTTTTTCCTGCTGTTTCTCTTTTCACTTCAACCCTCCACCAAAACAGAAAAAGTTTACTGCTTTAAACTGGGGAAAGCAAGGAAGAGGTTAAATCTCCAGAGAAAAGTTGGAATTAGATAATACTTCTTAAAGAAATATGAAATTATTTTAACTTTCAGATGCATTATATGTATTATGACATAATCAGAAAATCTTAATGCTAGGAAGAACCAGAGTAGTTCTCCAACTTGTGAAATGTTTACATTTTAATGGTTCAAATTTAAATAGGCTTTTTGCAACTTGGAACACATTTTTCCCTAATTTGTAGCAATCTGTGAATATTGATTTAGCTTATAACACATCTGGAATAATATGTATCTACAGTGAAAAATAGCAAAACAAATATAATACTATAAAGTAACGTTTTTCTTTTAAACATGATAAAATAAAATTACTCATAAGAAAACACTTTAAAAGCATACACAGCCTACAATGTACTTGGTATAACTAATCTGGCTCTTAGCTCTGACACATGCAGAAAAGAAAGGTGTGTTCCTTGGGCAATTATCATTTCCTAATTGAACATATTGCAGACCTTGGCTCAAAAGTACAATGATTCTGGAAAGCTGGTGAACAAGTTTTTACTATTGCATTATATTTTACTGTACTGTATCATATCAGCTTTTTGGCTCTTTTAGATCTTGCCTTTGGAAAAACCCAAAAGTTAAGTAAGATGATCATGGCCTAAGGATAGGATCTTTCGTTTTAGATTCAGGAATACACAAAGGAAAGGAGACAGCTTCAAATCAGTTTTGAACCACTAGACCAAAAAAGAGGATCATTGTGCATATGTGCATGTGGAGTGAACTCATGCTATATTTGCCTATTTATATCTTTGAGTCTTAAAGTTACATACTCCTACTGAACTCAGTTTTACTTGAATAAAAATTATGTAATATAAATCTAAAATGCTTTCAACTTTCTTCCATGTGTTTCAGTTAACATAGAGGTTTAATCACTGCAAAGTGATAAGGACTTCTGGGACTTCTATACCTAGTTCTAGGACAGTTTATGTTCAACTAAGTCTAAGTCTGGTCAACCAAGTCAAATTCGATGCATATTAACCCAACCAATTTCTGAAGATTTCCCACTGCCTACAGAGATCCATGTCACAAAGTCTGCTATAATAAAAACACTGTAAAGTATATATAGCATGATATACTAATGGTACCAGAAATTCATGCCAAAATAAAACATCAAATGGGGATTTAACCATATAGCACTACCTTTTGCATTTACAGGTTTTACACTCACATTTACACATACACACACACACACATACACACATATATATTTACACGTATTTAATTAATAAATACTAAAAAGACAGAAAATGTATTTGAGAACACAGCTGAAAACAGCAACTTACTTTTTCATCCTATAGCGACCCCTTTTAACAGTCCCAAAGTTACCAGAGCCAAGTTCTCCTTCTTCCAAAGTCAATAATGTTCTGTCCAGACGCACCTCTTTGGGTCTGATTTCTTCTGGATCTGCATATGGACTTTCATAGACTGCAGTATCCATTGGTAAGGCTTCCCTCTGCATATCTGCAAATCAATTAAACACATTTTCATCAGCCCCACCCAGGAGATGAGTTTCCCTTTACAAATGCAACTGAGTAGACATACATTTTGCTCTTTTTTATTTTTTCAATGTGGAGCAAGTACCATTCTATACCAATATTAATGTTACTTTTTATTTAGACTAGTCTTTATGGGAAATTATGATAAACTTTTAGGCAATTAGGGCAGTATTTCAGATTTTGCTTCTATAGACTAAGTGGGTAGGACAAAAGATTTCATAGATCATCTAGTCTATTAACTCCTGTGTACCTCACTAGCATTAATGGGATAAGCAGTCCAGCTTTCAATTAATTTTCAATTAACCAATGAGAAATGAGAGAGGTAAATTGTAAATTCATGCTGCAATGTCCATTTCATCATTGATGAACTGGACAATGCCATAATACAAATATCAAAACAAAAGAACAGTCTGTCACCAGACCATATATACATATATATATACGTAGTTATGTATATATATATAGTTATATATATATAGTTATATATATATAGTTATATAGTGAGGCAATTGGGGTTAAGTGACTTGCCCAGAGTTACACAGGTAGGAAGTATTATGTGAGATCGGATTTGAACTCAGGTCCTCCTGATGCCAGGGCCGGTGCTCTATCCACTGTACCACCTAGCTGCCTTGACCATTTATATTTTTAAAAGAACACTAGGAGATCAAACAGTAACTTATTGAATGGCCTGTCATTGATGTAGCTTCTTAAAAGTGCCTTTGCATCCTAAACTATTATCAAAGAAAATTGTCTGCTGCTGACTCTCAGTCTTCAATATCTTTAAATTGTGGTGTCCAGAACTTCATACAATACATGAGATATGTTCTGACCATGATGAAGAAGGGTTATCATTTCTTTATTCCTTGTAACTATGACTCAATGTAGTTGGAGATTGCATTACAATGCCACCTCATACTGTTATTTTTTGTGATATTGTAGTCAACTAAAATCCTTCAGACATTTTTAGACAAACTGCTGTCCTACCATGCCTTTCCCACCCTGTTCTAGTGGAACTGCTTCTTAAAAATCTAAGTTTAATAGTTTACATTATCCCTATTGATTTTATCTTCTATTGAATTTATTCTTGAATTTAGATTCAGCCTATGCTTTAGCATGTCAAGATCTATTTTTTTTTTCATTCTGACACTGTCAACCATTATGTTAGCTATTCCTCCCATCTAGAAGGTCTCTGAAAAGAGTTGACCACTGACATAAGCCTTAATGAAAGCAAAAGATTCTAGGAACTTAAGGCATGGAGCATACCTGTAGAAATGTGTGTAGATAGGAGATGGAATGTCAACTTTGGAAAAAGCTAATAGGCATGTGTGGTTGAACTCTAGAGTGAATGAAGGGGAATAATATGAAATATTATGAACCATATTGTGAAAGACTTTAATGTTAGTCTGAAAATTTTTATATTTGATCTGCGAATCAATAGGGTTTAGGTGCAGATAAGAAATATCTGATTAATTAAGATTTTCACCTTTTAAAGATTATTTTGGCAGCAAAGTGAAAGCTAGATTGAAAAGCAGAGTAACTAGAAGCAAGGATTTCACTTAAGATGATATTACAATATTCCAGGCTAGAAGTTATGAGGCTGACCTAGGGAACAATTTTGTGGGTGGAATATGACATGTGAATGTGAGATATGCTGTGAAGATGGGATAAACAAGGTGTGGCAACTGGTGGATAGGAGTGTGGAAAGAAGAAAAGTCAAGAATAACTGGGATACAAACCTGAGGGCCTGGAAGAATGATAGTATACTCAATAGGAACTAAAGTTTGAAGAAGGGATAGGTTTGGAGGGTGAAGGTGATTCCATTTTTGACATGTTGGGTTTAGGATACAATTGTGACATCCAGATGGAATTGGAGACAGGCAGTCAGTGACATGGGACTGATTTGAGACACCCAAATGGATAAGAATGCCAAGAGAGTATAGAGAGAATGAAGAAGTGACAATGAAGGTACAGAAACTACAGAAAAGAGTGGGTTAAATGAGCATGGTTTAAACATGTGATTTTACCCACCTAGTGCAGCTCCCAAAGTGGTACCATCTGTCCTCGGTAGCACATAAGGATTAAATTCCACTGAACTTTCTGGCCGGCTAACATTGGAAGGATATGACTGAAGCACAAAATGAAACATTTTAATATAGCTCATGAATATACATTTGATCTGTTGCTTCTTTGCTTATTATAGCTTAATTTATGTAAGAAAGACATAGACAAGAATTACAGACAGACAGACAGAAATTAACTAAAATTTTATCTTCTTCAGGTTATTGCTTGGGCACATTTTGATTAAATAAAACATATGGTATAGAAACATAAAATCAATGTAAATATTTTAAAGCCTTTCTTCTAACATAACTAATTTCAAGAATTCCTACAGAACTCTCTTCTTGTGGACACTGAACTTATAAAATTGAGTGGCATTTTAGATATTATTTCAGATACTGAAAATTCCTAAGGACTTTTTTTTCTCCTTTGGACCTAAGTTAAACATCAACACTAGGAAAAATAAACAAATAAACAAAAACTACCTTCCATTTTTGATCTACTTGTCTTTTTCCTAGGAGACATTAGGATCAAAGATTTAGAATTGGAAAGGATGTTGAAGCCCGCTTAGTACAATTCTTTCCTTTTAAAGATGAAGGAGGGGCAGCTAGGTGGCGCAGTGGATAGAGCACTGGTCCTGAAGTCAGGAGGACCTGAGTTCAAATCCAGCCTCAGACCAAACACTTGACACGTACTAGCTGTGTGACCTTGGGCAAGTCACTTAACCCTGATTGCCTCACTAAGAAAAAAAAAAGATGAAGGAAACTGAAACCCAGAAGGGTAAAGTGTCTTGCATATGGTAACACAAGTTGTTGTTGTTGTTTGTCCTTCATTTTGAAAGAGGATCATAACACTGGGAAGATGATATCAAGTGAATAGGATTTAAGTGAGGTAGGGCTGTGTAGTGCAGTCACAAGCCTCACTCTCTCCTCCTGAGCCATCTGAATCCAGTGGCAAGATTTAGATCAGGATGACTGCAGATGGCCCCAAATGTAGTGGAGACCTTGGTCTTTTAAAGCTAAGGTCTTTTGCAGCTCTCAGTTTGTCTAAGGCAATGTCCATTCAGTGATTAAGGCTAGGTAAGAAATGAGGCAAAAATAGCTCATTGTAGGTGATTAACAAATGCTAATTGACTGACTGACTAATTCACTGACTAATGGGAGATAATCACAGAGAAAAGCATTCATTGGTATTAAGAAGGACCAGTAAAGGTTTGTTCTGAAAGGTGAGATTTTAAGCACAGGTGTGTTCTTAAAGGAGCAGCTAGGTAGCATAGTGGATAGAGCACTGGGCCTGGAGTTAGGAAGCCTTGAGTTCAAATCTGGCCTTAGATACTAGCTGTGTGACCCTGGGCAAACCACTTAACCCCTTTTGCCTCAGTTTCCTCTTCTGTAAAATGAGCTGGAGAAGGAAATGGCAAACCACTCCAGTATCTTTGCCAAGAAAATCCCAAATGTGGTCAGGAAGAGTCAGACATGACTGATACACCTAAACAACAACAAAAGTGGTAGTAATTATCTCCTTTCCTTAATTTACAACCAGGGTGTGAATGCAAATTATGAAGAACAGCAAGAAGGCCACAGCTGCTAGTTTGTAGGGTGTATGGAGAGTTAGAAAGAGGCCAAAGTGGGACTGCTTGAAAAGCTGACTGTCAGAGCAGAAAGGGTTCTTAAAGATCATCCACAAAATCCTCATTTTACTGAGAAAGGAGCCCTAGAGGGGAAGGTCCTTGATCAAGGCAACACAAGGGTCAGTGCCAGGGCCAGGATAGTGCCCAGCTTTCATCTCTCCTAACCACCAGATACCTTCTCCTGTGGGCACCCAGGCCCAGCATGGAAAACAGCCAGGCATTTCATTTGGAGTTTGGCAACAGAACTCAAACTGGCTTCCAGGAGAAACCAGAGGAGCCTAAAGCTAGAGTCAGGAGTCTGGCCTCATTGTGGCAGAAGACATTAGCACCACCTGTAACTCAGTCCCAAATGGTTGATGCCCAGGACCTCAGTGGTCCAAAAGAAACTACTCTTTTCCTTCCTAACTGCAGTCAGAGTCTGCTGGTCCCCATAGATTCTAGCATCCCAGAGCTGTTAGGGACATCAGGGGAATCCTGGTCCTCCCTCCCACAGTTAAGAATCCCCTTTTCAGCCTCCCCACAGGGACTTATTTCCCTTGACTCATCCACCTCCCGTGAAGGCTAGATCTGTGTGTGTG
>NW_020954610.1:34915862-34981059 GCF_900497805.2 Vombatus ursinus
GGGGGGTGTGTGTGTGTGTGTGTGTGTGTGTGTGTGTGTGTCTTTCTATTTCTGTCTCTGTCTCTCTGTTACAGAATGGGGAATTGAAGTCAGGTCCTCTGACTCCATATCCAGTGTTGTCTTCACAAACATAATGTAGACTGGCAAGACATGGAGTTATGTGAGTTGAGAGGAATGGAAAGGATGAGATGAAATCATGCTATGGTTGCACAGTGGATAGAATGCTGGGTCTATGGTCAGGAAGACCCAAGTTCAAATCTGCCTGTGGACACTTACCAGCTGTATAACTCTGGATAGATCATTCAACCTCTGTCTGCCTCAGTTTCCTCAACTCTAAAATAGGGATAACAATGTCACCTACCTCCCAGGATTGTTGTGAGGTTCAAGTTAGATAATATTTGTAAAGTGCTTAGCATAGTGCCTAGCACATAGTAAACATTAATAAATCCATCCATCCATCCATCCATCCATCCTTCATTCCCTCCTTCCTTACTTCCTTTCTTCTATCTTTCCTTCCTTCTTTCCTTTCTCCCAACAACAATGGTGACATGAAAATGAAGGTCCCAAACCTGTATGACTGGGAACTTCTTTCCTACCTTAATTCTACCATGTCTGAAAGATTATTTATTTATTTATTTTTTATTATGCCCATCTAAAAATTAAAGCAAGTAAAGAAGCTCCTCTGAAGGTTTTTGGCTTCTCATTATAGGTAACATATTAAAGGTAGAAAGGACAAGTTAATTCTAAGGGCTGTAAAGACTGTAGGTGATTCTTAACACTGAGGGAAAATCATTTTAAGCCACCTCAAGCATCAATGCTGGCCAAAATCACCAGTCCCATTCCTTCCTATGTAATAATTTAATTAATATAGGCCAGATTAAGCTGTCACAGATGCCATAATGTCACAAACTGTACTATCTAATGAAATTTTTTAGGAATGATTCTGCCAATAGGCAGGGTGTCTTTGGTTATCTCCCAAAATGCTACTGTTATTCTATCTTCTTCTAGTGAGATGTGGGAGAAGTTTTGTGCTGAGGACTTAGATTGTTACAATGAGATTTTCTATTTAACTCCAATGGAAATGGAAAAACCTAATATTTTAAAATTTTCCAAAGACATCAGCAATACTGTAGATAGTAATGAAAAAAGAAATTATAACATTAACAAAAATTGCTCTAAATTTAAAAAAAAAACTTTCTTCCAAATAACTGATCATTTTCTAATCTTGATCTCTCTTTGCCCCACTCTTAACTCTTCAGACTTTTCCACCTCTTCTCCAGCTGCCTCTTTATTCTTTAGATTCCTTTGCCCCTGTAGCTTCTTCCACTGATCAGTGATCCCTACTATGTGTCAGGCAAAAGATAACCTCTGCTCTCAAGGATCTAATAGTCTGGAACTTTTGTTTAAGGGAGTGGCCAGTCTCCCCAAATCACTTGTCTTCCTGGCTACACTCCTAACTTTCTAGACTTTTTCACTTCCTCTCCAGCTGCATTTTAATTCTGAAGGTGCTTCTATCCCTGTGGCCTTCTACTCTAAGTAGTGAGTTTTTAGCTAAACTTCCCCTAAAGGAAGTACGTAGGCCAGCTATGCTAATTTCTTTCCTGTGTTTGCTTCTGACTCTGGATTTTTCCATAATCTTCCATCCCTCTCCCATGGTTTTCAGCTCCATTTTATGTGTTGCCTTCCCCTATTGAAATATAAGCTCCTTGGGGTTGGTTCTGTCTCTTTTTACTTGCATTTGTATTGCTAGTACTAAACACCATGCCTGGCACATAGTGAGTAATTTAAAAAGTTTCTCTCTGTCTCTCTCTCTCTCTCTCTGTCTCTCTCTCTCTCTCTCTCTGTCTCTCTCCCTCCCTCTCTCTCTCTTTCTCTCTCTGCCTTTCTGTCTCCTCTCTCCCTCCCCCCCCACCTTTGTTCCTTTCTTTCCTTCCAACCCTAGGAGGTATTAACATAAAGAAAAGTCCTTTATAATTTTTGAAGTCAAGACTATCCACTTAAAAAAAGAATTCACATCTGTCTAAGGCACAAGTCCCAACCTTCCTGTTGTAAGGACCTACTCTTCTTCTCGATTGACTGAGTCTAAATGACAAGGAATTTCTATTACTGAGAAAGTGGAAAATTTCCCAATAGCCTCTGGCTTTCCAAACATCATTCCCCTTTCTATGATGGAATGCTAGCAGCCCAGGATCCTCTTCTCCAGAGTTCAGTGAATTTTAAAGCTAGCATTTTAGAGGCCTTTGAGACCCCTAATGGGTGGTTTGTTCAAGAGGTAAGGCCTCATGATTGACTAACTGGTTGAGATCAAATGTTTGGGTACTCTTATCTACAATAAAAAAATGCCATTGTGTCAACTGAGTGTTTATTGTATGGGATAACTAAAGGCAAGGGGTGGTAAAGGAAACAAAAGTTATGTTTATATAATAAGCAATTGTAATTATTTCCTTTGAGGAAAGTGCCTACAACAGAATTGAATGCTTTGATAACTATGTTATAGCCTCTTAAAAATGCTGACCAGTATTTCCCTCATGGCTTCTCTAATAAGCATATATGGACCAGGAATCATATGGCAAAAGAGTTATCTTGTGTCTAACACTGGAACTGAAGGTGGGTGGTCTACTCCATGAAGAAAAGTAAGAATAAGGTAGACATATGTGGTAAAAACAGCTTTTCCAGGATGTTAGCATCACACTACCAATAATTATTTTTCAAACAATTATAATACTACTAAGGAGAAAGTTTAACATGGTCTTTTGCCACTTTAAATAGAACCAATGTCAAGTCTAATAAAACAAAGGGAATAAAGGTTCTCATGAAGAGAGTCTTCTTTCGATGTGAGAGGTTATCTTTAATTTAAGTTTATTGATGAGGGTGAACAATTTTTCTGGGACTTTGTCTGGTCTTTATTTTTTGAGACTAGGTCTTCCCGTCTTGCCTATCCTGGAAGTACAACAGCAACTAGAGGATCCAATCTGACTATCAGCATGAAGTTTTGACCTGCTCTGTTTCTGACCTGGCTCCCTCCTTAGCAATCTAGTTGCCCAAGACTTTTGGGGCTTACCAAACTAGTAATGAACTTAATGTGAACATCTTATTGGCCTTATCCCTACTGAAGTTCAAAAATCCCAGGGTCAAGCAGTACACCAGCCTCAGCTTCCTTGGTATTTGGGATGAGAAAAAAAGCCACTATGTGAACCTGGGCCAAATATTGCTATTGAAATGCATTGTGAACAAATACAAAGTATGAGACAAGCAACCTTTTCTCTAATTACACTTAGATAAATCTTTCCTTTTTAATTGTCATTACATGATGAAGGCATATGCACAATACCAAAAATCAATGTATTTGCTATAGTTCTTAATCCATTAACTGTATAATTTATTAACAACTGTTTGTGAGTAGAACAGTCTGAAAGGGGGGCATTGCAACTTCATATGAGTACAATAGAGTGCCATTACAATGAATACAGAAAATTGAGCAATTTTTTTCCTGAAACTAGATGTTATACTTCAAAAAGACAAATGATTAATTTTCCCAACACGTGTTCCATTCTTTTAAGGAAACACAACTAAAACTGATAGGTTACAAATCATAATCATGCTGTCAAGTATTTAATTTCACTTTTGTCAATATCTCTAAGCAGAAAGTTGAGAGAATTTTATCTTACATTCTTAAGATTCTACCACCCCTCCCTCACAATTTCTTGATCTTTAACTCTGTTTTGCACGGTTGATTTTTTTTCAAAAAGCAAACATATAATTAATAATACATTTAAATCACAGAAAACATTTTCTAGTCTGAGTTGAGTACGAATTTTCTGCGTTTATTTTCTCTTGAAAGTGCCCAATCAATAGCTTCGGAAAAAGGAAAAAAGAAGACAAGACACTTAATATTTTACTGTTACTTGCCATTTTAGAGTATATAAATTAAACTCCTATCTGCCTGATTGAGTGGGCTGATCACAGAAACCAGAATTAGAAATAAAGTCACAACAGGCTCCACTGCCATCTTCTGATTTATTTATCCTGATTACTTTTCCCTTTTAGCCAATGAAACTAGAGTAGCTCTGAATGACAAATATGTCTGAGCTTAGGAACAAGAGCAGTCCTGGTTAGTGTCATAAACCATCTCCTATTTTTTGGTAGGATATCTTGGGGTCTACTTTTTATGGAAGAAGTGTAAATGCTTCAGGAAATTATACATACACATAGGCATACATACACATATATGTATATACTAACACATATATATTTGTTCATTTGACTATACATTTGGAAACTTATAGTACTTGTAATATAACTAAACCCATAGTATTTATAGTAGAAATTCTAACATTCTTGAATTGGAAAAAGAACTTTACAGACATCTGAGCTCCTCATTTTATACATGAGGAAACTGAAGCCCATAGAGGTGAAATGATATGCTCAATGCTTTATGTTCAGGGAGTAGATCACTTGCCTTCAATCCCAATACAAGGCAGAAGGTAATAGTAGCACTGTCATATCTTATCTACATGCTCATTAGAGAAACCATAAGGGGAATCTAAGTCTCCCTCACTCTGATGATGACCATGCCATGTCTTATGTACTTAAAATAATACAAAAAATGAAATCATAAATAATTTATTCACCACATGTATTTATGCTTTACAAATACTGCTTGTAGAATATATATAAATGGGAGGGTTTGTGGGCAAAAAAAGATGAATATTTTGAAGTCCGAATTTATTGTAATTTTAAAGGTAATTTTAATTATTTTCTATCTGAGAATTCAGGTTGATGCTATAGTTGAAACCATTTTAATGTTTTATAATATGTATGATTTCTACCCTCTAACGTATTTTAAAAATGCATGTGTGTCATAGTAACAATAATACAAGTATGATATATTGCTAATTCAGTGACTAGTTAATTGAAACTGGTAAATGTGTTGTTGTTCTTTAATTATATTAATTGGCTATCTACTTTGATCAAATTTGATCCATTTTGATCAGTTGTCTGACAAATTTCTACTTCCCGTAGGCAAAATAACCCATACATAATTTGTTGACAAAATTTCATCTATGGATGTGACACATAAATTTTCACATCTGCTTCTTAAAAGAAAGTCATTAACTATCTGCAATCATTCCTAAAAGGCTAGAATGGTCACCCCAATCAAAACTGATTCAGAACAATTTTTGAATGATTTCATTTTTGGAGTTGTCATGGTTCAGTTCTTTTTCAGTTGTGCCTGATTCTTTGTGACCCCATTTGGGGTTTTCTTAACAAAGATATTGGAGTGGTTTGCCATTTCCTTCTACAGATCACTTTACAGACGAGGAAACTGAGAAAAACATTAAGTGATTTGCCCAGGATCACATAGCTAATAAGTTTCTGAATCCAGATTTGAACTCAGGTCTTCTTGACTTCAGATCCAGCAAGTTATCCGTTGAGCCATGTACCTGCCTCACTTCTACCATCATTTTAAAAGCCTATCGTGGATAATTCACATCTTAAAGGATGCTATATATTCAGTGCTTACTGATTAAGCCTGTTTTTCTAAGTATGTAATCAACTAGGGGCAAAAGAGAGTTTTATCACAAAGGGTATTATTTGTGATGCGTGAGTGCATGTACTGAAACATCTTGATTGGTTGGCTACTAAAGATAACCAAATTTCTAAAATAACTACTAACTCTTTACCCTGCATAGCAATACTAGTACTGCATAGCAATAAAAAAACAAAACAGCCATTTGCAATAGGTTATGATAGCATTTTTCTTGATAACTCAACCAAGAGTTGACTGGACTATGCCATAAGAATTCTTTCATTTTTCCTAATGAGTACCAATCAATGCAGATAAATTGGTTGCTTTTTTTTTGTAATCCATATTAACTGGAGAGATAGCCTTAATTAATAGACTGAATGTGTAGAGTATGAATCAGTTTGTGCGCAGGTCATGGTACCAATGCCAGAAAATTCACTGATGTCTTACTTAAAAATATACTATAGTTAAAGTTCATATCTCTTATGTTGTCAGTAGAATGAAGAACAACCTTTTTAAAAAATAACAAATTTCTTTTATATATTGAGAAGAGCATAATTGAGTCTCATATGTTCCTTAGTCTTATGCATCTTCAAGTACATATCTTAATTTCAAGAAACAAACTATGCTTTACAGAGTTAGTTTGAGATTCAAACAGGCAAGGGATTGAAAAATTACTAAGTGTTATAAAAATTGTTATTTAGAAATCACATCAAGAATAAGAGTAGAAACCATAAAGAATGACTCAAATAACTAGTCTCATAAGTAATTGGGAGGGAAAGTTTGTTATAAGAAAAACAATCACAATAACTGGAATTTCTGCATGATTCACCTCAGAAATCAATCATATGACAAAAAAGGAAACAAATCAAATATTAAAATTACTGCTTCTTGAGTGACATTTTTTTCTATCTCACTGTTTCTACCTTCTTCAATATTCATTTTTAAAAGCTTCATAGATATGTTAAAAAAATTATAAGATCTGCAGGGTAACCAGCTTTAATTATTTAGTATATTCTGTCACAAAGTATAGTGTTTCTTTTTAGTAAAAAAGAAAATCTACATATCTATTATCATTATAATACTAAATTTGACTTTATCCATTAATACTGCAACTTTACCCCAAAGGCATCATCTGGTTTCTGACAGGAATAATAATTTCCAATGTAACTACATGCATTTGAGTAATTACAACACTAAAAAATGATTAATTAAAGACATGAAATAAATCAAAGATGACATGAAAAGCACATCATATGCCTAAGATAAAGACAGCCAAGGAATTTGCTGCAAAAAACAAAGACTACATGTGAATCACTGATGATAAAGATGATATCAGTGATGACAAAGAAGAACGAAAATTGAAAAGCAGACTGCATTAGTATCTCTACGTTCAGAATGTTAGTAAACAATTACACATTTAACAGATGCAGACCAAACAGGAAAAAGCATAGAGTTGAGTGTGGGTACAGCCTACCACTTATTCAGAAACCAGCAAACATGGTATGCATTAGGCACCTTTTTGTTGCCGGCCTTTGGAAAGGAGTATGATTTGATTCTTGAGATAAATCCACCCGTTGACCAACTCTAGAAACCATAATGTCAAAGAGGAACATTAAATTTTTCAAAAAAAAAACAATGGATACCTTCTATGATAGATGCACTTTTTAACTTGTTTTTTAGAAAAAAATTTTTTACCAATACATCCCCTAACATTTTGCTAATAAAGTTCACTATGCAACATTTAATGAACATACTATTTTAAAATTTGTTCATCAAAAAGAACTTAAAACCTGCTGTCTTGAAAATGTTTCCTTAGAGGCTATTTAAGATCTGTTGCATTAAAAACAGTCTTTGTGTTACACAGAATTATTAATTTGTATAATTTAAACAAACATCAATAAAATGGGTGAAAAATAAATTTAGCTAGTTGTGAAGATTAATGGAGTTTTCAGTAGTAGTAATGAATAAGGTGGGAAAACCCACTCCCCATCCTCTTCCTACATCCTTTTTAAAAAACTTACTGACATCTATGATCTCTAGCAAAATAGGGTTTTCCCTCACAATTCTAGAGGCAGAGTCAGAAAAGTCACATAACAATGGGGATCAGCAGAAATGTCTTTGTCCTGGAATCCCCATATTCTCTATTATACAACTCTTTCAAAGCAATGCTCTGAATCCTTCAGACTTAGAATTCTCTGCTACTATATTATCAATATGACTTTTTTTTTAAATATGTTGTTCATTGGATGTTTCAAAGATTTTGTCAACAATAAGTCTGGAGAACTTTCTACCTGAATCTTTGGGGCAAACAATCAAGTCAAAAAGGTCCAGAGACACTGACCATTCTAATTCTACTTCTATATAGGTAGACTATGCAGACTGAATTCCTCCATAGAAACTTTATCAATGTTGTCAATGCTATCAATAATGTCATTAAATATGCTACTTAATATTAGTTGATCTTATACATACAAAAGAAACAGTTAATTTAAATTTGCTGAGTCCTAAGTTAAGAATTTTCAAATTAAATATAAGAAATGTTTTAAATTTAGCTTTGATCTTTACCAACTTTAAAGAATTTTTAAACATATATTAACTAACAAACTCAGTCACTAATACCAAGGCTGAAAAAACATGCAATATTTAAGTCTTGTTCAAAATAATGAAGAAGTTGATTTTAAGAGTGAAAACAATCTGCTGTTTAATATAATACTCCTTGGGAATCCCTATTAATAAAGTAATTTATTCTGAAATTTCAACATGATCATCTCTAATGTTATACAAGATCATACTTTTCATTTGCTTATATGTATAAATGCTTAATGTTCACTGATCCTAATAACAACACTTACTTTGGGATGAGAGGATGGAAGAGGTGGTCGTGACATCCCAAAGTCAATATTACCTATGAAAATATGGAAGACAATTACTGTTACAAAAAAATGATTCCTGAATCCCAAATAATGATTGTGAAATACACATTATCGGCAAAACACATGCCCCATCTGTTAAAAATATTTTCCTCCAGATGGTATATCTTCTTACAGTCAGCTATTTTTTTCATCTCTCTACCAAGAATCAGTTTTAAAATGTAAGGTTCAGGAAGTCATAGTTTCTTTTGTTTTTATGTATTATATATGCATATATACATATAATACTTATTATTATATAATATATTACATAATTAAGATTTAATGTTTTCTTAAAGTAATTAAGATGAGTATGATCCCATCAGATTTGTTTTTCAGAGACTATATTTTTGTTTGCTAATATATCCAAAGAATTGAGAAAACCCATTATATTAATGTTACCATTTTCTGAGCCAACTTTCCGGCATGGAACAGTAAGAACCCTTAAGAGTCCATCTGGTTTATAGGAATAATGCTCAACCAGCTGTAAATGAAGAAAAAAGAGGATGGGTGAGTAAAGAAGAGGAACAGAATAAAGACTCCAATGGAGACATAACTAGTGTATATATGTGTAGTATATAAATCCCACTTTCTCACAATGTATAATCTTTGTGGTATATTGTTGTAATCTCCTAGTGAGTAATTTATTTAAGATTTTTGCATCAATATTCATTAATAAAATTTGTGTATAATTTTCTTTCTCTATTTTTGTTATTCTTGGTTTATGTACCAGCACCATATTTGTTTCATAAAAGGAATTTGTAGGACTCCTTTGCATATTATAACAAATAATTTATTTAATATTAGAATTAGCTTTTAAATGTGTCACAGAATTCACTTGTAAATCCATCTGTCCTGGATGTTTTTTTTTCTTACAAAGCTTATTCATGGTCTGTTTAATTTATTTTTCTAAAATAAGTTTATTTAGACATTCTATTTCCTCTTCTGTTAATCTAGGCTGTTAATATTTTTCTAAGTATATTTCCATTTCACTTGAATTATTTAATTTATTGGCATATAATTGGGTAAAACGACACCTAATAATTGTTTTGTTTTCATCTCCATTAGTAGTAGATTCACCCTTTTCATTGTTGATATTAATAATATAGTTTTTTTCTCTCTCTCTTTTAAATCTTATTAACCAAAGGTTTATATATTTTGGTTTTTTTTTTTCATAAAACCAACTTCCAGTTTTATTTATTAATTCAATTATTTTCTTACACTCAATTTTATTAATCTCACCTTTAATTTTTAGAATTTTCAATTTGGTGTTTTATTGGAAATTT
Source organism: Vombatus ursinus (assembly GCF_900497805.2). NCBI lineage: Eukaryota > Metazoa > Chordata > Mammalia > Diprotodontia > Vombatidae > Vombatus > Vombatus ursinus. Next base: position 34,925,588 of record NW_020954610.1, read on the forward strand.
AAATTTGTTTTATTCTAGGGTTTTTTTTAAATCACATATCCAAATCGTTGGTCTGTTCTTTCTCTATTTTATTAATATAAGCATTTAGAGATACAAATTTTCCTCTGATTACTGCTTTTGCTACATCCCCTAGATTTTGTATATTATCTCATTATTGTCATTCTCTTTTATAAAGTTATTTATTGTTTCTATGACTTGTACTTTAACCCAGTCTTTAAGATTAGGTTATTTAGTTTCAATTAATTTCTAATCTGTTTCCATGGTTCCTTATTAAATAGTTTTTATTGCACTGTAATCTAAAAAAAAGATGCATTTACTATTTCTCCTTTTCTGCACTTAACTATACAGTTGTTCTGTCCTAATATATGGCCAACTTTTGTAAAGGTACCATGAGCCACTGAAAAAAGATGTATCCTTTTCTATTCCCATTCAGTTGTCTCCAGATATCTATCACATCTAGCTTACATAAAATTCTATTCATCTCCTTGACTTCTTTAATTTTTTTAAGTTAAATTTATCTAGTTTTGAGAGGAGAAGGCTGAAGTCTCTCATTATTGCAGTTTTGCTATCTTCTTCCATTCATGATTCATTTAGCTTTTCCTTTAAAAAAAAAATGGATACTATAGCATTAGTGCATATAGGTTTAGTAATGATATTACTTCAATAAGTATGGTAACTTTTGTCATAATGTAGTTTTCCTTTTTACCTCTTTTAATTAAATCTATTTTAACTTTAACTTTGTCTGAGATCATGACTGCTACCCCTCCTTTTTTTGCATAAGCTAAAGCTTAACAAATTCTATTCTAGCCCTTTATTTTTATACTACGTGTATTTCTCCTTTTTAAATGTATTTCTTGTAAACAACATATTGTCAGAATCTGATTTTTAATCCATTCTGATATTTCCATTTTATAGGCAAGTTCATCCCATTCACATTCAAAATTATAATGACTAGTTTTGCATTTACCCCCTTCCTATTTTTTGTTCAAAACTTTCAGGTAGTCCAACAATTCTTATGTTGTCTCTCCTTGATCTGTTATCCAAGGCAGTTGTTTTTCTAATGAGTTGTTTCACATTCTCTTCTAGTTTTCATTCTTTTGATTATATTATTTATTGGTGTCTTGTGATATCATTAGCTCCCCTTGCTCAGTTCTAAGTTTGGGGGTTTTTTTAAGGCAATTGGGGATAAGTGACCTGCCCAAGGTCACACAACTAGTAAGTATCAAGTGTTTGGTCTGAGGCCAGATTTGAACTCAGGTCCTCCTGGCTTCAGGGCTGGTGCTTTATCCATTGTACCACCTAGCTGCCCCTCAATTCTTAGTTTTAAGGAGTTATTTCTTCCATAAGTTTTTGGATCTCTTTTTCTAATTCATTGACTTTCTTTTCATAATTTTCATGATTTTTCTGAATTACTCTTATTTTCTTTCCTAATTTTTCCTCAACCACTCTTAGTTGATTTTTAAAGTCATCCAATTTTAAAGCCCCTCCAAGAACTCTTTTGGGACTTGTAACTCTTTGACATTTTTCTTTGAAGTAGAAGTAGTTGTTTTAACTTCTCTATCTTCTCTGAGTCTGAACCCAGATCTTCTCTATCACCATAGTAGCTATCTATGGTGGGTTCTTTTGCTTTCACTTACTCAATTTTTTTAGTGGTTTATTTCTTGGCTATTAATTTTTTCTTAAAGTCAGGCCATAGTCCTGATATGTGGGGGATGTCTCAAGCTTCAGGTTTTTTATGCTGTTGTTTTCTGAACTCTATCTGCGGGTCTGACTTCAACTACTCCTCTCCACTCCTGCCCCCAGAAATGCTGTCACCACAAATGCTCTTAGTCTCTGTGATTCCTCCCATGGCTACAAGCTTCAACTCACCCTATGCCCTGGAACCAAAACCGGGAACTCTGCTCTCCTGTCAGAGCCCACAGCCAGCATGGCCTCACCCTCTGCTATTGCATTCACTGGTATGTACACACTCCTCCTTGTCCACAGCCACATACCAGACTGTGTCTGGTCAATGCATATGGGTCCCATGTACAGCCCCAGTGGAGGGCCCTGAAGTCTCCCCCAACCAGCTGCCTGACAGCTGGTAAAAGTTCCTGAAGCTGAGGCTGCCTCCTAACATAGTCACCAGGGCTTGTTGTTTGTTGATTCATCGTATCTGCCCAGAGGTATCTGTACTTCAATCAGGCTGCCACCCCAGGAGGTCATGTCTTTCCTAGCATCCTCCCAAGTTGTCTTAGTCTGGACTACTGCTTTGCCCCAACTTTTAGTTATTTTTGCTGCTCAGAGTTCACTTTGGGGCATTATTTTAAATTATCTGTGGGGGAATTTGGGAGAACTAGGAAATTTTCTGCCTTATTCTATCAACTTCCCAGAACCCTCTCCCTTCTTTTTTTAAAGGAACACTTCATTCTCCCTGATAACCTAGAGAGTGGATTATTCCTTTCTTCTAAGAAAAAGACCAGCCCTGAACTTTGAGCAGAGAAAATTTAACTCCGGTAGTTATACATATACCACAGACTCTATGTACATTGCTGAAAAATGTTCCTGTTGAATCCTTGCTGAAAATAAGATCCTCATCCCCTTTTATTTCTTCCTAGTAAACCTCTTAGAGAATGGATATGGCAAAAATTGCTTTTTTTACCCTTAAAAATAATTTGTAATCTGCTCAACAGTCCATCAACACACATCAGATTGAGCATCTTTTCAAATGTCACTGTTAAAATGCAGTCTGTCATTTATGTCATGGAAATGTAGAGGGCTCACAGTGTTAAATCTCTAACTATAACTCATTTACGTATCAGAAAACTTATAAACAATATTTTTAAATAAAGGCATCAGTGATAATTTTTATCCTAAAGCAGTTCAATGATAAATTAAGAGTCAGTATGGTTAATTCTGCTCATTGAGAGTCAAAATGAGTACAGTCTGAGTGTCATCTATCTAAAGATTGTGTGATGAAATATTAGGCTGATTATGACTGACACATTATCATTAAAATGCTAGTTACTACTGTTTCATCAGATAGAAAACATCCTTTTGGGATAACAATAAATGTATAACTAGTAGTTCATTAAAGTTCTACAGCAATGACTCATAATGCTGTGCAGTTATATTTGTTTTAAAGGTGATGCCAGTCAAATGCAAGCTCTAGCAGGTTCTGTTAAATTAGAAAATTTGAGTATTGGTTTGGTAAAATACTATGTCTGTCACCTGGGAACAGCATAGCTTAAATTCATGAAGAGTGTCAATGAAATGTGTATGTGTGTATGTGTGTGTGTGTGTATATACACACACATATATGTATATGTGTATATACATATATGTACATATATGTGTGTGTTTGGCTAAAACAAGTCATTAAATGATCTATTAAGGTAAACTGCATGTGTGAAGTACCCACACAAATGAAACCACAGATTTTTTTAAAATATTGAAGTATAAGTTCTCACCAATGCATTAACCCTATTTTGGGTTAGACTACTAAAAGGAGACTACTAAAAAGACAGAATCCTATACAAAAAAAATCAGTTTTCCCAAGTGCAGATATTTTTGTATTCTAAGAGTTTATTTTTACTATCTGTCATGTGACTAGTGTGAGAAAAGCACTTTGTTAACCTTAAAGCATTATATAAATGTATTATTACTGACAGCAGCAAAATAATAATTAATGATGATTATAGTAAGAATACCTTACAGTAAGATTGCCTGGAACTTATTTTGGAAATGATTTCCTGGAGATGTTTCCCCCAAATTTAGAAACATGGATAGACATGACATGAAGAATATTATGTGTTTTTATCTTGGTTGCAGAATAAAATTCAAAAGTTGGGTGTGAACAAACCCCAATGAAACTTTTTTTTTGAATAAAAACTTTCACTCCAAAGAACTATAAAGTTACTCACAATTTATTTTCATCGTTCTTTGAAAAAGACTTTGGAAAAGGACCACAATCAAGAGTGGAATTTCAGATGCGTCAAACATTTGTTGTCTCTCTGTGTAAATTAAGTATACTTTCAAGCTATAGATGGCAGCAGATTCCACAAATATGCATCTACTACAACAATTCAGAGTTTTTATCCACTACTTCCCAGAATGGTTTATTTTAATTATAAATGTCATGATACTATTTTAGTACTATCCTGCTCTATATTTAACAAGATAATAATATTTAATTAATTTATATATTTATATATAATTTAATAATATTATTTGGTTATTAAAATATTTGTAAAGCACTTAAAACAGTGGTGAGTGCTTAATCAGTGTTTCTATTGCCTTTCTCCTTCTCCTTTCTTCTAGATTTAAGTATATGAACCACCCCCCCCTCCTCATCTAACTCCAACATACACACATACACACTCTTCTCCATACTAAATACCCCTCCTTCCTAGGAACAGTTGCCAGAACTTAGGTTATCAATAAGGCCTGTTTAACCCTCCTCAGAGATCATCCAGATTAACCTCTTAACTTTACAGACAAGGAAACTCAGATTCAGAAGGTAATAAAATAAGGTCATAAAATTAGTTCCAAGTATCCTGGGGTAAATCTGAAGAGGCACCATGTAAAGAATATTTAGATCTGGAGATGGAGGACTGGGTATTGAATCCTAGCACTAACCAGATATTTGTTATTTGTTGTTGTTGTTATTGTTGTTGTTGTAGTTGTCGTCAATCAGTTGTTTCAGTTAAATTTCATTCTTCATGACTCCATTTCCTTCTCCAGGTCATTTTATAAATAACGAACTGAGGCAAACAGGGTTAAGTGACTTGTCCAGGGTCACATGTCTAGGAGAGGCCAGATTTGAACTTAGGAAGATGAGTCTTCCTGACTTCAGACCCAGCACTCTATCCACACACCTAGATATTGGTGTGCTGATGCTAGAATAGCCTGTTGGTGGGTCTGCTTACTTTCAGTCTCTTCCCCCTCCAATCCATTCTCCATTCAGTCACTAAAGTGACTCAATGCATATGTAGTAATTTCACCACCCCCTCTATTCAATAAACTCCAGTGGCTTCTGATTGCCTCCAGGAACAAATATAAAATGCTCTGGAATTCAAAGCCTTTCATAACCTACCTCCTACATATTCTACCTTATGCCATATTGGGGAGTAAGTTTGTACGTTTGTGATTATATCTTTGACAATAGAATAAACTACAAGGTTTAACCATCACTCTTATTTTCTATTTCCTTGTAAAAATGAATCCAACTGTCTGTAGCTAAATGGAAATGGGGGGCAAGGGATCACTCCCTACAACTGAGTGAATACCATGGGTGGGCATGTACCCATTTGTATAAATCCTAGAAATCCCCAGTTCCCTTAAGGGAACTGTAGAATCCTGGGAGAAGAGTGAAATCTAAATAACCTAGCCTGTTAGGCAGTGAAGACTATGGTAATTTGTGATATGTAGATGTACACACACACACACACACACACACATATTTCTCTTTTTGTCTAAAAACCTGTCAGAATCAATTTTTAAAAGTGATACCCTTTACTTTATAAGAGCTTATAATCTATTATCTCTTCCTTATGAATGAAGAAACTGAAATAGAAGGCTTATAAATTTAAGTCTCATGACATATAAGTAGCACATCAGACAATAGAACAAACTACAGGGTTTAATCATCACTCTTATTTTCTGTCAAAGAGATTAAATGAGGACTGATTTTAGCCAATGGGATAACCATGTTATTTCATACCTGCCAAAGGGTGTCAAACTTTTTTCCATCAGGGATAGAGAGTTTTCCTGTTTTATCTTTATCAATGCGATAATGGAGAACTTTTCCTTCATGGAGTAAACAGAGAGCATATGATCCATTGTTGTCTCTTGCCCGTATTCTAAGAAAAACAAACAAACAAAAAGTTTGACACTCACTGTCACTATAATTGTCTTTGTTCAGGTTCTGGGAATGAATGAATAAACAAGTGAATGATGAATATTCAGAATTTACATTTCTCAAACTCCAAGTCAGGTCCAGTGTTCCAATGTTCTTACAGGATCATAGATATACAGAGCTGGAACAGATCTCAGAGGTTACCCAATCTACCCCCATTATTTTACAGAGGGGAAAACTGAGGTCCAAAGAGGTTAAGTGGCTTGTCCAGAGACACACAAGTAGAAAGTGGCAGCAGTGGGAGTCAAGTAAGGTCTTCTGACTCCAAAGTCTCTACTCATTCCCTATAACTACCCTAACTTTTTTCCATCTATACAAACCCCTAAATTTCACAAAATACAAAAACCATAGAACCAAAGAAAATTAGACATGAAAAGGACTTTGAGATAATCTAGTTCTATTCTCTCATTCTACACAGAAGAAAAGAGATTTGTAAAGGGAAAAAAAATTCCGTCACTGTGTATAATTCAAGAACTTTCCAAAATATTTTAATTAGCAATGGGATTTCAATACTGTAAATTAATTATTTTATGTGTTTCAGGCAACTCAAAGATTTAATCTTCTTAATGATGGTTAATTTAAGATAGAAGGAGGGGCAGCTAGGTGGCACAGTGGATAGAGCACCAGCCCTGAAGTCAGGAGGACCTGAGTTCAAATCCAGCCTCAGACCAAACACTTGACACTTACTAGCTGTGTGGCCCTGGGCAAGTCACTTAATCCCAATGGCCTAAAAGTAAAAAAAACAAACAAACAAACAAACAAAAACTATGTAGTCTAAATGCAGACTCAAAGCATGCTATTTTGGGGCAGCTAAGTGGCACAGTGGATAGAGCACCAGCCCTGAAGTCAGGAAGATCTTGGTTTAAATCTGACCTCAGACCAAACACTTGACACTTACTAGCTGTGTGACCCTGGGCAAGTCACTTAATCCCAATGGCCTAAAAAAAAAAAATAAGATAGAAGGAGTAGGATACAAATAGCTAAATGTCTTCAAGTATCTTGTCACTCTACTGAAGCATGAAGAATGGTCACAAAGAACAGCATTCATGTCAGAAAGCAGTTAAGTGTCAGGCTGATAGTTTGTTAAAAAATAAAAAAGAAGACTAAAACAGGCTGGTTTAATATGCAAAGATGAAATGATCACCTTCATCCTCTTTTTAATTTTTAGCTGACTTACCACAAGATATTAATATCACTAATAACCACAATGGTGTAGTGATTGATTTAGAGCCAGGCAACCTGGAGAATTCAGTCAAGTGAGCCTTAGGAAGTATTACTAGTAATAAGGATACTGGTAGTGTTGGAATTCTAGCTGAGCTATTTAAAATCCTAAAAGATTATGTAGTCAAAGTGCTTCACTCAATACGCCAGCAAATTTGGAAAACTCAACAGTGGCTACTGGATTGGAAAAGATCAGTTTATATTCCAGTCCTAAGGAAGGGCAATGCCAAAGAGTGTTCAAATTGCCAAACAATTATGCTCATTTCACATGCTAACACTCATTTCACATGCTAGCAAGGTTATGCTTAAGATTATGCAAGGTAGGCTGTAGCAATATATGAACCAAGAATTACCAGAGAAGCAGACTGGTTTTCAAAGAGGCAGAGGAACCAGAGATAAAATTGCCAAACATTAGCTGGGTTATGTAGAAAGCAAAGAAGTTCCAGGAAAAAAATCTACTTCTGCTTCATTCACTACACTAAAGCCTTTGACTTTCTGTGCATTACAACAAAATATGGCAAATTCTCAAAGAGATGGGAGTACCATATTATCTTATTTGCCTTCTGAGGAACCTGTATGTGGACCAAGAAATAACAATTAGAACCAAACACAGAACAATTAATTGGTTTAAGATTGGAAAAGGAGTACATCAAGGTTGTATACTGCCACCTTATTTATTTAACTTATATGCAGAGTATAGCATGTGAAATGCCAGGCTGTGTGAATAAAAAACCAAAATTAAGTTTGTTAAGAGAACTATCCATTTCAGACATGCAGACAATACCACTCTGATAACAGAAAGTGAAGATTAATTAAGAATCTAGCTATGCTAGATTTGCTTCCTAGTACCGATTCCATCTTTGATACAGGTGAAGTCTGTATGTCTTGGTAATCTTATTTTCACTACTAAAAATCTGACATTCCAATTAAACAACTCTAATCTCTGCCTAACTAGCTATAACCATAATAGTTCAAATGTATGTATAACTTTAAAGGTTATGAAGCACTTTGATTACAATAACCATGCTGACATGTGAGAAGATACAAAGGAAAAATAAAAATCAGCCTATTTCCTGAAGCAGTTTTTATTCTATCAGAATTGCAATATTATTATGCAAACTTTGGAGATCAATAAACTGAGGTTCCAGAGGTTGTTACTTGTTGATGGTCCTACAGCTAGTGTGTACCATAAGATTCTTACCTGGATCTCCTGGGATCAAGACCAATACTCCTTTGTATGTCTTGGGCAAATCATAGTACTTCTCTGAACTTCATAAAATAAGATGGAGATAACAAAATCTTGCTTCATTCTATCAGAAAAACCAGTGATTTGAAGTTCTCTGAATAACGATAAGGAATGCCACACTAAATGAAGTGTGAAAGAGGACATTTCCTTCCCCTCCTCAGCTGATATAATCATAGAACATAATCATACATGATGAAGTTTTATCATGTAAATAAGATGTCTCTATCATGGTGACTCTCGTATGAAGTGTTCAAGTCTTTGATTCAGTCAAGAAGGAACTTCTCAAATGACTGAGCAAATGATCCATCCTTCTAGGGGCTTTAAATGGTTGAATGAATTTCATAGTTTGAAGTCTATTTTGTGGAAGCAGACTCTTTGCCGAGACCACAGCGTAACCATAAAGAAAGAAGGGCACTTTGTATCTGTTGCCCCATGTGGGTTCAACTCCATTGGAACAAGATGCCCTGCCCAGGATATACTCATCACTTCTAAACTCACCATCATGTTGCTCACATAAACCTCGATTGACTCTACCGCTCTCGGCCTCTTCTCCCTTCTAATTGGGGGACTGGAGGTCAAAGTATCAAATTCCTTCCCATTCCTTCTTTTATGAAGGGCAAAAACGGGATGGAGCTCTCTCCACTTTCCATCTACTGCCCTACCTGTTTTCAACTTGACAGAATGAGATGCACCTGCACCCAGTATCCCTTAATAGCACATTCCCATCTGTTTCCTTTCTCCTTTTGTGTATTATTTTCCCCCTTAGATTCTAGACTCATTGACAGTGAGAACTATCTTTCTTTTTATTAATTGTATGCCCAGTACTTCGTACAGTGCCTGGCATGTCATAGGTGCTTAATTAATATTTATTGGATTGAGTTGGGCTTTTGTCTCCCCCTCCACATCAGCAGAATTAATGGACCAGAAAAAGATAATGCATCTAGTACATACACACACACACACACACACACACACACACACACACACACACTCACTAGGACAGACACAGATGCTGTTACTGCATATAATATTCTCATTCTGCTCACTTTTTACTTTGCCTCAGTCTAGGTTCTTTCCTTTTTTCTTTGATCACCTAGGTATATAGACTTGGTCGTGGTGTTACTTGATCAAAGGGCATGCACAGTTTTATAGCTTTGGAGGCATAGTTCCTAATGTTTTCCAGTATGGTTAGACCAGGTGACAACTCCACCAACAGTGGATTAGTGTACCAGCAATATTATAATGATGTTTACAATTATGTGAAAGACTTAGCTACTCTGATCAATACAAATGATCCAAGACAATTCCAAAAGACCCAGGATGAAAAATACTATCAACCTCCAGAGAGAGAACTGATGAACTCTGTAGATCAAAGCAACCTTTTTTCACTTTCTTAATTTTCTTGCTTTATGTGTGTAACATGGCTATTATGAAAATACATTTTTCATGATTTCACATGTAATTGATATCATATTGCATGCCTTCTAAATGGATGAGAGAGGTGCTGGAAGGAGGGAGAAAATTTGGAACTCAAAATGTAAAAAAAAAAGGAATGATAAAAAGAAATAAATGAAAAGTAAGAGGAAAATTACACTCCACCTCTACATTTGTGCCTTTGTGCTGGTTGGCCCCATCCTTAGAATGCTCTTCCTTTTCGCCTCAGCCTCATAGAACCCCTGCTCAAATATTTCTTGGGCAACAGTAAACCACTTGGACTATATCTACATGATATCTTTTTTTTTTCAGTAGATGGTTGGCCTGCTTTCTGGGTAATACATATTTTCCTCACTTATTACATATAAGTCATTATTTATATATGCTCCTGTCTACTTCTCCCATTTGTTTCAACCTCAATTTTCATTTTTGATCTCAAGGAACAGGTTGAGACTACTGAAAGCATTGTGTAATTTCCCAAAGGCAATCTGGCATACTATTCAATTTTGCATCTAGCTTGTTGTCCATCTGAGTATCTTACTAAGATGTATGTATTGATTTACTAACATTCAATTGTATATCATAATAAATGCAGTAAATCTTATTTACCCATTTACTTTTTCCCCATGTGGACTGTTGTTATCTTTTAGTGATAATGTATCTGTTGCGGGAAGCCCTATAATATTCTTGATTTGGGATATTTTGTCTCTGAATGTATGGCTGGGGAAAGAAGCAGTGGTACATTCACCTTTTTTCATTTTTGATACTGTTAATTTGATTTTCTTCTTTCTTTTTTTAAAACCAAATTTATCAATGGTTTATTTTATTGGGCTTTTTCATAAAACTGGCTATTATTTTTATTAGTTCAATTTTTTTAATTTTAATTTTATTAATCTTTCCTTTGATTTTCAGAGTTTCCATTTTAGTGTTTAATTGGGGATTTTTAATTTGGTTTTTTTTAGCTTTTGTTTTAGTTTCATTTCCAATTCACTGATTTACTCTTTTCTCTTATTTGCATACATGTTTAAAGATGTGAATTCCCACCCCCAAGTACTTTTAAGTTTCATGCCCAATTTACTGGTTCACTCTTTCTCTTTTATTGATGCACACATTTAGAGATGCAAAATTTCCCCTAAGTATTGCTTTGGCTGCATCTCACAAATTTTGGTATGTTGTCTCATTATGATCATTATCCTTTAATGAAATTACTAATTGTTTCTATGATTTATTCTGACACACTCATTCTTTAGGAATAGATTATTTAGTTTCCAAATTATTTTTAATCTATGCTTCCACAGCTTTATAATGAATGTATTTTAACAGCATTGTGGTACATAAAGGGAACATTTAATATTTCTGCTTTTCTGCATTTGTTTATAAGATTTGTATATCCTAATAAATATTGTTGGTTTTTTTGTGAAAATGCTATGTATGATTGAGAAAAGGGCAGATTCTTTTTCTATTCCTATTCAATTTTCTTCACAGGTCTATCATATCTACCTTTACTAAAATTCTGTTAATCTCCCTAATATCTTTCATGATTAGATTTATCTAGTTCTGTGAATGGTAATTGAGTTCCTGCACTCTTATAATTATACTATTCCCTCCTATAATTTATTTAACTTTTCCTTTAAGAATTTGGATGCTATGTCATTTGGTGCATATGTGTTTGGTATTGATATTATTTCATTGCATATATTTTTTTAGCAAAATATAGTTTCCCTGAGATCCTTTAATTAGGTTTACCTTTGTTTTCTATTTGTCTGAGGTGATGATTGCTACTCCTACCTTTTTTTTTTACTTCATCTGAAGCATAACAGAGTCTCTTCCAGCCTGTTATTTTGACATTGTTTGTATCTTTCTGTTGCAAGTATGTCTCTTGTAAATAACATATCATTGGGTTCTGGTTTATAATCTATTCTGCTATCCCATTCTTTTTTGAGGATGAGTTTGTCCCATCCACATTTATAGTTATGATTACTCACTGTGTATTTCTTTCCATCCTATGTTTCTTCTCTTTATCTTCTCTCTCTTTTTAGCCTTTTCCTCAAAAGTCTTTTTTTTTTTGCTTCTCATCACTGACTCCTTTAATCTGTCCTCCTTCCTCTCTCCTCCCACCCCTTGCTCTTATCCCCTTCATATCTTACTTCTCTATAGGGTAAGATTATTATTCTACACATCTGAATAAGTATTCTTCCCTATTTGAATCAGTTCATATGACAGTGAGGTTCAAGCATTGCCCACACCACCCCTGATTTACCCTTATACTGTAAAAAGCTCTTCCTTTTATATGAGATAATTTTCCCATCCTTATTCTCTCTTCCCATTTCTCCTAATGCTTCCCTCTTACTCTTTCCTCCATTTTTTTAGATCATCCCAACATAATTGACATACACTCATTCCCTCTTTCTATGCAGACTCTTTCTAACTGCCTTAATAATAACAAACTTTTTAGGAGTTACCTGTATCATCTTCACATAGAAATATTTAAACAGTTTCACCTTGAATCCCTTATGATCCCTCTTTCATATATACCTTTTTATACTTCTCTTGAGCCTTGTGTTTGAAAGTCAGATTTTCTATTCAGGTCTTATTTTTTCATCAAGAATGCTTAAAGTCATCTATTTCATTAAATCTTTTCCCCAAAAAGATTATACATTGTCTTGCTTGGTAGCATATTCTTAGTGATAATCCTAGCTCCTTGGCATTCCAGATTATCAGATTCCAAGCCCTCTATTCCTTTAACATGGAAGCTGCTAAACCTTATTTGATCCTGACTGGGGCTTAATGATATTTGAATGCTTATTGTTTGCAATTTTTTGTTCTTGACCTGGGAGTTCTCAATTTGAGTGTATTATTCCTTGGAATTTTCATTTTGGGATCTCTTTCATGAAATGATTTGTGGATTCTTGCAATTTTTATTTTATCCTCTTATTCTAAGACATATGGACAGTTTTTTTCTTGATAATTTCTTGAAATATAATGTTTAGGCTCTTTTTTCAACAAGGCTTTCAGGTAGTCCAATATTTCATAAATTAGATCTCTTTGATCTACTTTCCATGTCAGTTATTTTCCCAATGAGATATTTCACATTTTCTTCTAATTTTTTATTCTTTTGACTTTTTTATTGTTTCTTGTGTCTCATGGAGTCATTAGCTTCCACTTGCCCAATTCTATTTTTTAAAGTATTATTTTTTTTTTTAGGCAATTGGGGTTAAGTGACTTACCCAAGGTCACACAGCTAGTAAGTGTCAAGTGTTTGGTCTGAGGCTGGATTTGAACTCAGGTCCTCCTGACTTCAGAGCCAGTGCTCCACCCACTGCACCACCTAGCTGCCCCTTAAAGTATTATTTTCTTCAGCAAGCTTTTGTACCTCTTTTTCCATTTGGCCAATTCTGCTTTTTTTTGGTTTGTTTGTTTGTTTAGGAGCTCTTTTCTTCAGTATTTTTTGTGCCTCTTTTACAGAACAATTAATTGTTTTTTCTTGTGTTGCTGTCATTTCTTTTCCCAATTTTTCTTCTACCACTGTTATTTGATGTTCAAAATCACCTTCTAGCTTTTCTAGGAATCTTTGTTGGGCTTGTGTGCAATTTGCATTTTTCCTGTGGGGCTTTGCTTATACCTGTTTTCACATCCTTGTCAATTTTGAAGATTTTTTTTTTTTTTTGCTTCCCTGTCACTATAGTAGCTTTTCATGTTCAGGTTCTTTTTGTTGTTGTTTGCTCATTTTTCCAGTCTATTTCTTGGCTTTGAACTTTGTGTTAAAGCTGGGCTCTGCTCATTTGAATGGAGAGAGGGTGGCATTCCTCCAAGTTTTAGGCTTTTTCATGCTATTGTTTTCAGAACTGTTTTTGAGGTTTTGAAATTTTTCAGTGCTTCCAAGGTATGGTGATTCCAGGAGAGGGTTGGTCTCTGCTTTCCTCTTCTGTGCTTTATTTCTTATCTGGAAAAAGCCTCTGATCCCTTACAGGGAAGAGCACTATTGCTCCTCATGGCCCCAATCCCTTGTGATCAAAAGTACTTGCTTCTCTCCACTGGAACTGAGAGCTAGAAGTGGGTATGGGCAATAGAATTGCCAACATAGTGCCCTGTCCTGTGCCCAGCACTAGCACAGAGGTTGTTTTGTTTCCTAACCAGTTGCCCAGTCCTCTTAACATCTCTGGGCTGAGAGTTCCTGAAGCTGCTGCTGCTGCTATCACTAGCACCAAATCCCATAGCTCATGTTACCACCATATGTGCTGCAAGTCAGCCCTCACCCCAGTATCACAGATGTCTCTTTCAAACCTCCTAAGTTGTCTTGGGCTGGGAAAAATGTCTCAGCCCAACACTTTGTTGTTTTTGCCACTCCAGAATTTGATTTGAGGCATTATTTTAAAGTTGTTTGGAGGGGAATATTGGAAGAGCTTAGCTGCAGTGCTTCCTCCACTCTGCCATCTTTGTTTCATCCAACTTCTAAATGTAGTATCATTTTCAAGGAACAACAAATAGTCCAGTGAAGCTGGATCAACGGATGTATGAAAGGGAATAAAGTGTAACACAACCAAAAAGGGAGTAAGGGGTCAGATTGTGAAGAATTTTAAATGACAAAATGATAACATTTTTATTTAGTCCATTTGTAACAAAACTGCTCAATCTGTTCATGTTTCCTTATTACAGTTACATTAAAAATGATTTATTGATGTTCTGTTCCTCACATATTCTCCAATCATGAATCTCTTTTGTAACATATATGTAGATTCAAGTAATACAATACATTGGCCATGTCTGAGAATATACATCTCACTCTATCTCTAGTCAACTGTTCTTCTGCCCAAACATGGGAGATATGCTTTACCATCAGTCTTTTGAAGTCATGTTTGATTACTACTTTGGACAGTCTGAGGTCTTTCAAAGCAGTCTTCCCTCATATTATTATTGTGATCATGACATAAATTTGCATCTTGGTCCTACTCATTTCACCCTGGATCATTTCATATAGTCTCTCCATACTTCTCTGAAAATATAATATTGATTATCAGCATAGTCATATAATAAAATTCACTCAGCCAATTGATGGACACATCTGCTTTCATCTCTTTGCTACAACAAAGAGTACTGTTTTACATATATATATATATATATATACTTACACCTATAGGTCTTTTCCTATGTTCTATACCTCCTCTGGTAGTAATTCTGGGTCCAAAGGTACAAACATTTTAGTGATTTTTTGGCTATAGTTCTCTCTAACCAATATATAAATTGGTTATATTAATTAATATTTCACCAACAGTGCATTAGTGAGCCATCCTCTCCCAAACCTGACAAAAATTAGTACTTTCTTCTCTTGTCACTTTTGCCAACTTGATAAATGTGAGGTAGAACCCTGTAGTACCTCATTTATTCCTCACAAGTCTACTGTAATAGTTTACTGACTAGAATTCCTGCTTCTAGTCTATTTTATCTCCAGTCCATTTTTTTACTATATTTCTAATATGCTGCTCTGATGTCATCCTGTTCATCTGGTGCAATGGATCACTGGGAACCCCAGGGTTCAAATAAACAGTCCTTTTACTAAAAAAAAACAAATTCCAATACCTCCAGGTAAAAACATTTCCCCAGAGGCCAAAAAGAAGTTCAGGAAGATAAAAACCACTAATAAAGAGGTTAAAAACAGCCATTAAAAAGTTCTCAGGGGTCTCAGGAATCTCCATCAACATCTGAAACAATTTTCAATACTTTTCTTGCCCAAAGGGCACACAGCTAGGTCTCAGATAAATCCATAGCACAGAGAGAAGAGAGGATAAAAATGGCACAAAATAGGAAAATGGCACATATTAGTATTATTTGGCTAGAGCATGCAATATATATGATTTTAAAAACAGTATAAAATAAAAGTAGAAAGGTAAATCAGAGTAATATAGCAAAGGACTTGGGATACCATTATTTTGATGAAGATAAAGATGATTATGGAGGAGTAATGTAGTATAATAAGAAGACCTCTGAACTTTGAATTCAGTTGAGACTTGGGTTTGAATCTTACATCCTATATTTGCTAATTGTATGACAATGTTAAAAAGTCATTTAATTCTCCAAACCTGTTTTCTCACCTTTGAAAGTGGGAATAATAATAATAATAACAACAACAACAATAACACTAATAATAATAATATGTAAAATGCTTTGCAATATTCAGCAATTAGGGAATCCCTCAAGGTTTTTGAATCAAAAAAATGCTATCTTTTCTGGACCAGGACACTGGTAGCACTGGGGAAGTATGAGTTAAATCTTTTACAATTCCTCTATATCAAGAAATTTCAAAGCACTTTTACTGACCCCAAGCTTCCCATAACAATGAAGGCCTATATTTAGAAGACAAACATTTTATGAGGGTTATCAAATTACAGCAAGTTGGAATATCATTGCTTCAAAAGAACTAAAGATGGGTGTCACACCAAGGGTAATGGAAGGATCCACAGTGGGTAAGAGCAGACTGCTACGTATAACCAATAAGGAATTCTGAAGAAAAACAGGAGCAAAAGTTGGGCTGCTCACATGGGAAGAGGAAAGGATAACACAGGCAAACATGAAGAGTACTATACTAGTGCCCTCTTGATGTAGAAGAAAGTGAAGAGGACCTCTAACATGTTGGAATGACCCCTGTGAACTTCTGAAAAGAAATGTATATCAAACAGGATAGGGTGGCATGGATGGGTTGCAATTTATACCTCTGAAAGGAAATTCTAAATCAATGGGATCATAGATTTATTTGGTTATTTTAACAAAGAAAAGAAGATAGGCAAGATATTCCTAGATATTAAAGGAAAAGTTCATAGAACCAAAGAACCTAGAGTTAGAAAGGACCTAAAAGGTCATCAAGTTAAATCCCCTCATTTTTTATGTTTGAGGAAACTGGGGCTGTTCAGTGACTTACTCAAAGTCACACATATTACACTGTCATTTTTTAATGTTTGAGTACAGGTCTTACTCAATTTTAATGAATGCTATTTTAACTATAGTGTTCTGTGTACTATAGTAGTTTCTATGTGGAGAAATTGTGCTTATGTAAAAAACTCTTCTTTACACCTGAATGGTGTGGGTAAGTCTTGCTCAGTCCTGAATTTAGTGACTAAGACTAGGCTCTGTCTTCTGCAGGAATTATCTGGCTTCTACCTGTTGCTTTGGTTGAAGCCCAACCTTCCTAGATTCTGAACAGGGCACAGGCTGTCTGATGGGTTAAGTGTAGGCTACCAGAACTCTGGTATTTTCCTGAAGATGAGGATGAGATCACTGGCCATATCTGTTTTTCTGGGCATTGATCTGACCACAACCTCTGCTGTGGGATTGGGTTGCTTGTTACTTTGCCTTCCACCTCCTATAGCTGATCTCTGCCTGAAGTACAGGATTGTCATCTTTTTGTGTAGTCCTGGACTGAATGGAAAAGTTTATAGTCTCTTTAGTTTTCTTTATCATGGTTCCGTCTGAGGCATTTCTAGAGCTTATCTAGTCTTATGTAGGTTCTGACATACAGATTTTCCTCACAGCCCTCAAAATGTTGACATTTGAAAAAGACTTTCAGAATTGTATTTGAGGTGTTGAATATAGTATTGAGTTCATTTTTTTCATAATAATTCAACGAAAATGGTAAAATCTTGTTTCAATGTATTTAAATTGCTTTTTTCCAGTGCAAAAGCAAGATGAAAGAGTGATAAATGTTGTAAAAGAGTAATAAATGTAGAGGTGAATTACCAATGAGCATATACATAACACACAACACACACACACACACACAGTATGTGAATCCTTTAACGCCAAATCTAGTAATGTTATCAAAGGCACACACATGCCTGCCACTCACTCTAAAACAGAACTTACAACCACAAAGTAAAAATAAATGCCTCAGTGCACAATGAGGAACAGGAAAAAGAAAAACACATGATAAGGAAGTACAGTAGTAGTCTTTTAGATTATAGTAGAAGCAGTGTAATTAACACTAATGAGAGCCTTTTCATTTGGGGGTGGGGGCAATGAACAATTAAAAATTAGATTCAAATGTATTTTATTCATGTATATCAAACATCTTTAAAAATACTGAAGGAATACAATGTGGTTGTCTTTCAGTGAATCCAATGGATAGAACAGCTGAGACATGCTGCATGAAGCTGTTTTTCCCTCTAATTTTAGAGAAACTCTGATCCACTTCTCCTTTGTGACAAATGCAAAATAGTATGATCTCAGCTGTTGAGGAGACTGTCAAAAATAGAATCTCAAAGGAAATATAGAAAAATGAGATTTAAGGTCATCCATTTCCTTGCCTCCTATTGAGCCCTTATGCTTGTAAAATAATGACAAAGGAAGAGGAAAACAAGAGGTAATACCCATTAAATGTGGCCTCATTTAAAGTCAAGGAAGGTGCCCCCTTCTTGTGGACACAAGGACACAACTGAAGGAAGGACTAATGAGAACTCAATCAACAAACATTTATTAAGCATCTACTATGTGCCAGGCACTGTGCTAAGGGCTAAGAATATGAAATAGGCAGAAGACACTCCTTGCTCTCCAGGAGCTTGCAATCTAATGGGGGAGACAACATGCAAACAAATATGTACAAACAAGCTATATACAGGATAAATAGAAAATAATTAACAGAGAGATAGCATTAAAATTAAGAGTGATTGGGAAAGACTTTGCATAAGTTGGGATTTTAATTGGGACTTAAAGAAGCCAGGGAAGTCAATAAGCAGAGTTTAGGAGGGAAAATGTTTTAGGCAGGGATAGCCAGGACACCAGTGTCACTGGATCAGAGAATAAGTTATGGGTCAAAGATATAAGATGGAAAGGGGCTAGGTTATGAAAGGCTTTGAATACCAAACAGAGGATTTTGTATTTGATCCTGGAGGTGACAGGGAACCACTTGAGTTTGAGAAGGGGGTGGGTAAAGGAAAAGAAATAGTTAGACCTGAACTTTGGGGAAAAAATCATTTTGGTGTGCCAGGAACTTTTCTAGATGCTGGGAATATAAGTACAAAAAATGAAACAATCTCTACTTACAAGAAGCATACAATTCTAATACTGGAAATAACAAGCATATATAGAAATATATACAGCATTAATTGTTCAAATATGTGCAAAGTAGTTAAATACAATTCAGTTTCAAGGGAAGACACCAGCATTTAAGGGCTGGGAGATTCAAAGAAGGCTTCATTCAGATGATGTTTAAGATACATCTTAAAGGACTGTATTACATAGAAGTGAGAAATGAGAATGAATTCTAAACATGTGAGGAGGTGGGGTGACCAATGCAAAGGAATGGAAATGATAGATAGAATGTCCTGTATGAAGAACAGAGGGAAAACTAGTTAAGCTAGATCAGAATAGGGAAATAACTGCCCAATGGGGAAGATAAGTTGGGGTCAAGTTGTGTAGGACTTTAATAGCTAAATAAAGGAATTTATATTTTATCCTATAGACAATAGGAGTCCATAGGGTTGGTTGAGTATAGAAGTCTCATGGTTAGATGATGCACTTAAGGAAAATTTCTTTGTCAATTAAAGATGTACTGAAGTCAGTGATGAAGCAGGAAGATGAGTTAGGAGGCTACTGTAATAATCTAGGCAAGAAGTTGTGAGGGCTTTAACTAAGGTGATACCTTGGTGAGTGGAGACAGTCAGAAGTGAGAGATACTGTGAAGTTACAGATGATAAGATTTGACAACTGATTGCACATATGAGCTGATGATAAGAACCAGGATAAAACCATGGTTATAAACCTGGGAGACTAGAATGACCATGGTGCTATTGACAGAAATAGAGACTTTGAAAGAGGGATGGGTCTTGGGGGAAAAGACAATCATTTTAGTTTGATGAGTTTAACAAGTCTCTAGGACATCCAGTTTGAAATGTCCAGCAGATGATGTAGTGCTGAAGCTAAGCAGAGAGACTGGAGCAGAATATATAGATTTGAGAGTTATCTGTGTAAAGATAATAACTAAACCCTTGGGAGCTGATGAGGTTACCAAAAGAGAGTATAAAATAGTATAAATTAATATAGGGTAATCTAGAAGAGAAGAGGGCCTAGGCTAGAACCTTAGGGAATATAGACAACTCGGGGTATGCTATCATGATATCTGAGATGATGACCCAGGAAATGATCAGTTAGACAAATAAGAGGAGAGATTAATAACACAAAAACCCAAGCAGGAGAGAATAACCAGTAAGAGAAAGTAGTCCATAGTATCAAATGCATCAGAATAGTCAAGATGGTTGAAAACTGAGAAAATGCCATCAGATTTGGGAATCAAGAGATCACTTGGTAACTCTAGAAAGAGAAGTTTCACTTGAGTGATGAAGTCAGAAGCCAAACCGCAAAGGGTTGGGTGAGAAGAGTAGAAATGGAGGCAGAAAGTAAAGAGAATTTTAAATAGGAGATTAGCTAAGAAAGGGAAGAAAGAGAGAGTAATAATTTGATGGCATGGTATGGTTTACTGAAGGTTTTTTTTATTTTGTTTTTAAGGATAGGGGAGACTTGGACAAGTTTGAAGGAAGTAGGGAAAACACCATTTGATAGAAAGATATTGAAGATTAGAGAGAAGTTTTTCAGAAGATAGAGAGTGGTTCTGATTGCATTTAGGAACTGAGCAGCTATTCTAATGATCCACGTTTCTCACTCAAAAAAAAAGTCCATCTTTTTAACATCCATATTCTAACACTGATGCTATATGGCTGAAAATAATGCAAGACTAAAAACTCAAAAGAAACAAAATTTCAGGTCACCCAATGGTGGGTGTTAATAGGCCACAGCCTATTTTTTAACTAAGTGTGAACAAGCATCAATGTCAAAGGTACTATCAAAAAAAGATGTATGGCCTAAAAAGGAGCTAGTTTGGTCTTTCAATAAAGTGATGAATAATAGACAAATCATGTGCTCTATTGTTATTTATATAATACCAAGAGACCTAAAGGGAGGTTTCTAGTGGGGGGGGGGATACTCTAAAGAATTTATAAGGTTACTGATAAGAGTTGCACAGGACGAGATGACATGAGTGTAATCTGTACTATAAGGAGTACCTACCTTGATGAGATCACTGACCAACAAAGTATTGAAGGATAAGTATATTTTTTAAAGAAAAAATATAATTAATTTTAGGGATATGGAAACTGTGATTTCATAAATTCAAGGAAATTCTGGTGTGGAAATGATTTCACCTCATGAAGAACATCAACTGTGTAAATTATAATCTGAGGGAATTGTCTAGTGCTTTGAGAAGGTAAGTAACTTTCCCAAAGTCCTAAAGGTAAAATGTACCAGAATCAGTACCTGAATTCCATCTCTTAATAACTTAATAACTCTAAAGCTGTCCTTCTGTTGATTCTATCATGGCTATGTCTCATTTGAAATATATTTTTCAATTATTTCAATAAATTATTGTTTTAAAAAGTTTAATAAAGTGGATTGATACTTGCAAGTGTCAATAGTATAATGCATACTTATGTATTAATATATATGTAGAAATTTTAGATGAATTTTTTTTGTAAACACAAATTTTTATGAGGTCAAATCAATCATTTTCTGTGAATTAGCTACTTTGAATGGAAATGCCATTGAAATAAAACATTCCTCTAGAGAAATGCTACTCTAGTGAGAGTAGTTTAGGCAATTCACAAATATTTCCATAAGCAATGAGCTGTTTTATTGTAGGGCAATGTTGGCTATAGAGAACTTTGTAATAAAAGAATTCATATACACAGATTTTATGGGGTCAAAAATCAAATCCTTCAAAGGATATGAACTGGCACTTCTCAGATGAAGAAATTAAAGCCATCTATAGTCATATGAAAAAATGCTCTAAATCACTATTGATTAGAGAAATGCAAATCAAAACAACTCTGAGGTATCACATCACACCTATTAGATTGGCCAACATAACAAAACAGCAAAATGATCAATGTTGGAGTAGATGTGGGAAAACTGGAACACTAATGCATGGTTGGTGGAGTTGTGAAATGATCCAACCATTTTGGAGAGCAATTTGGACCCAAAGGGCTATAAAAATGTGCATACCCTTTGACCTTGCAATAGCATTTCTAGGGCTGTATCCCAAAGAGATCATACAAATGGGAAAAGAACCCACATGAACAAAAATATTTATAGCAGCTCTTTTCGTGGTGGCAAAGAATTGAAAATTGAGAGGATGCCCGTTAATTGGAGAATGGCTAAACAAGATGTGGTATATGAATGTAATGGAATACTATTGTGCTATAAGAAATGATGAGCAGGCAGACTTCAGAAAAATTTGGAAAGACTTGTATAGTCTGATGCTGAGTGAAGAGAGCAGAACCAGGAGAATGTTGTACACAGTAACAGCCATGTTGTGTGATAATTAATACTGATAGACTTAACCCTTCTCAGCAATGCAATGATCTAAGACATCTACAAAGGCCTCATGATGGAAAATGCTATCCACAAAGAAGAAAGAACTATGGAGTTTGAATGCAGATCGAAGCATACTATTTGCTATTTTTTTTCTTCTGTTGTGTTTTGTTTCCTCTTTCTGGTGGTTCCTCCTATTGGTTCTAATTACAACATCACTACTGTGAAAATATGTTTAATAGGAATGTATATGTATAGCCTATATCAGATTGTGTGTTGTCTTGGGGAAGGAGATGGGGAGGGAGGGGGAGAAAAATTTAAAACTCAAAAGCTTATGGAAGTGATTGTTGATAAATCAAAATAAATTAATAAAGTTTAAAAAATCAAATCCTTATCTTAAAACGAATTAGAGACTTCAACCCACTCACTCAATTCTCACTTGGCCTAATCTGAAAAAGGATAAAAGATTTGACTAATTCCACTCTACTTACTATGTATATTCTCTTTTTTAGTCATGAGCCTTATATCTTGCATTGATTCTGATTAATGAGATATGAGTGCTTTTCATAAAATGTAAAAAAAAAAGTCAACCTTTTTTTTGTTCTTCACTTCTTATTGTTTCATGCTACCATGTGTTAACAATCCTAAAATCATTTAGAATCACGAAAATATGTTATATATGTATATCATGTACAGAATGTTAAAACCAACCTATATTTGACATCAAAAGCACGTAATAGGACTGAATAATATTTTCTTTAACTATCACCAAAGAAAGTTCATTTTAATGCCCCTCTGAGAAAAACATAAACTTGAGTTTTTCATATATCCTCAACAAAATTTCATATATCAGAAGAATAAATGTCAAGAGCCCTTTAAGCTTATAACTTATCATATGGTGTTATCCAATTGATCTCATCCTAGCCTCAGTATCCTATTCATAGAGACAGAAAAAAATGGACTGCTACTTGTCATCAATGTTTCTGAATACTCACAAAAATTTTCCATTTGTTTTTGATCCTATTAAGACAATCTGTTCAGACTCAAGCCGAGAGATCTTCCCATGGAACCATGGCATCTTCTCATGAGCAGTGGTAGCAATCAACTTCTCCAGTTGTGGTTTTTGACTAATAATAGCTTGTTCAAGAGCTTGACCCTGTAGGGAGAGAGGAGTATGATAAGATAGATTGCCTTTCATTATCCTAAGATATTCATTTTTTCATCATCGAAAGGAAATATAAAGAGAATTATTCATATTACTACATTTTAAGAATTCCTTATTTCAGCCAAAATGCACTCCTACCTACTCTCCAAACTGAGTAATCTCTTAATAGTCCCTTGCCTCTGTGCTTTCATGCAAGTAATTCCTCCTTCATTGCAATCTCTCAAAATCATTGTCTTTTTTTCCAGATTCAACTCAGGTAATCCATTAAGCCATCCTTCATCCCACCATCTCCCATTCCCCTCCATTTGTTAGTATTCTATCTCTGCTCAATTTTCTTTGTACTATAGTTGTTTGTATACATGTTCCTTCCTTCAATAGAATGTCAGCTCTGAAAAGGGACTATTTCATTTTTACTTTTGTTTATTCAGCACCAAGAATATAGCAGGTGTTTAATTAAAGGTTTGTTGAACTGAACTGAACATTATAAATCAGGAAATTTTTTTCTAGTTTTCTAGAATTAGTGTTCAGACCTAAACAGGTCTATGATTCAGTGAATAAGATCAGCACAACAGAGTGAATAAAATCCTGGTGCATTCTAGTGCATTCCCTCTATTGACTATTTCCTATTTATCCTGTATATACCTTGCTTTTTACATATTTGTTTGCGTATTGTCTTCCCCATTAGATCATAAATTCCTTGAGGGCAAGGATTATTTTTGCCTCTTTTTGTACTCCCAGGTCTTAGTACAATATCTGTCCCATATTCTTGGAATGTATTCCCTACTCATTTCCACCTCATAAATTCTCTCTTACTTTAGATGCAGCTCAAGTGACATCTTCTGAATGAAACCTTTTCTGATCTCACCAACTGCTAGTGCCTTCCTTCACAAGTTTTTTTAATTTAACTACTGTATATGTTTGTATCATTGATTCACTTTATATCTCCTCTGTATATTTGCAAATATCCTTGCTGGCTCCCCCATTGGAATATAAGCTTCTTGTCAGGAGGGAGGCACATTGCTTATGCTTGTATTACTAAAACTTAGTACAGTGCCTAGCACTTCATAAATGCTTATCAACTAATTGAAGAATGGGGTGATACAGTCAGATTTGTGATTTAGGAAGTTCAATTTGACAACTGAATGGAAGATGGATTGGATTAGGGAGAGACATGAGGTGATGAGGGTCTACACCAGGATGGTCTCAGTGTCAGAGGAGAGAAGGGGATATATATGAGAGATAAGTCAAAGGTAGAATCCATAGAATTTGGCAAATGATTGTATATGGGAGGAAGTGACAAGATTGAAGAGTTGAAGATGACAACTAAGTTGTGAATCTAAATGATTGAAATTTGGTAGTACCCTTGACAGAAATAGGAAAGTTAGAAATATAAGAGGGTTTGGGAGAAAAAAAGATAAGGAGTTCAGTTTTGGATATAGTGAGTTTAAGACATCTATGAGACGTTCAATTTGATACGTCTAATATGTAGGTGGAGATGCTGTAGAGATATTGGGAGAGAGGTCAAAGCTATATAGAGATGATAACTGACAACAGAGGAGCAGAAGAGATCACCATGTGAAACAGTATAGAGGGAAAAGAAAATAGGGCTAAGGACAAAGCCATGGAAAACATTCACAGTTATCTTGTGTGACATAGTTAAAGCTCCAGAGAAGTCAAACAAGAATAGTAGACTCAGGAGAGAGCAGCATCACAAAAAACACTGAAGGGGAGAAAGTATTCAGAAGAAGGTGATCAATATTGTCAAAAGCTGCAGAAAGCTTCAGACTACAAGAATTAAGAAAAGGCCATTAGATTTGGTAATTAAGAGATCATTGGTAAATTTGGAAAGAGCAGTTTTTGTTGAATGATGAGATTAAAGAAGTCAAAAGTCAGATGGTAGAGAGTTAAAAAGAGAGTGAGAGGAAAAGAAGAGCAGGCATTGATTATAGATGGCCTGCTCAAGGAGTTAAGTTACAAAAGAGAGAAGAGATTTGGAATGACAGATAAAGTGAGGGTTTTTTGAAAATTAAGGGACTTGGACATGCTTGTAGTCAGTAAGAAAGTAAACAGTAGACAGGAAGTGATTGAAGGTTGATGAAAAAAATAGAGATTGTGGGGGGAAATCTGATAGAGAAAATGGAATGGGATCACCTCTTCATGTAAAAAGGCTTACCTTAGATAGAATAAGATCATTTCTTCATGTGAAATGGGGGTGCTGGAGGTGACAGTATTAGAATGCATCTGGCTGGTACAAGATGAAGAACAGAAAAATTCCCCAAGAACAGCTCAATTTTTTTTCAGTGATATATGAGGCAAGGTTCTCAGCTAGATTAGGGGGTTTGAATGAAGTTGAATGAAGTTTTCAAAAAACCCCTGTGGGGAGTAGGATAGTGAATAGATTAAGGAGGTATAAAAGGATTGCCTTGCTGCAATAAGGACCCAGGTGAGGTTATATAAAAAAAAATATAGTGGACCCAGTTAGCAGTTTCATGATTTTGTCCAGCTTTGGTCAGCAGTGGGTCAGTAGGATAAAGGTCACAGATGGTAGGAGTAGGGCAAGGCTTGGGTTTGGAAGAGAAATTTTTCAACAGGAAAATGCAAGAGATTAGAGAAAACAGGACAATATGGGCAGGCTGGGCAAAGATGGTGAAATAGCAGGAAGCAGTACAGCCAGCTCTCCACCACATAAACACTCTCTTAAGCAGATTTTTTAAAATCTAACTCTAATCATCACTTCCACTTCATATTTGTAAGAATGCTATTTAGGTCATACCTATATGGTCTGGTGGTTTTAATTTCTTTTTTATTGCTATAACTAGAAATGCTAGCTATAGCAGGAAAAAGAAAAAAGAAATTGAAGGAATAAGCATAGGCGATGAGGAAATAAAACTTTCACTTTTTGGAAATATGATGGTTCACCTAAAGAACCCTAAAGAGTAAACAGAAAAACCATTGGAAACAATTAACAATTTCAGCAAAATGGCAGAATATAAAATAAACCAACACAAATATCAGAATGTCTATACATTACCAACAAAATCCATCAAAAAATAGAAAGAAAAATTCAATTTAAAATAACTGAAGATAGTATAAAATACTGGGGACTCTATCTGCCAAGACACGTAGGAACTTTATGAACACAATGACAAAACATTTCACACAAATAAAGACATTTAAATAATTGGAGAAATATTAATTGCTCATGGGTAGGCTGAACAATGGTAAGATTACCCAAATTAATTTACTTATTCAGTGTCATACTACTCAAATTACCAAAGCATTATTTTACACAACTAGAAAAAATAATAACAAAATTCATCTGGTAGAACAAAAGGTTGAGAATATTTTTTAAAAATTGAAGGAAGGGGGCCTAGCAGTACCAGATCTCAAATTATACTATAAAGTTAATCATCAAAACAAGTTGGTATTGGGTAAGAAATAGAAAGATTGATCAGTAGAAAAGATTAGGAATACAATAATAAATGAGCACAGTAACCTAGTATTTGAAAAACTCACATTTCCAAGCTAATAGGGCAAGAATTCAACATTTAAAAGAAATATAGGGAAAACTGTAATCTGGCAAAAACTAGGCACAGACAAATATCACACAGCATATACCAATCTAAGCTCAAAATGGATGCATGATTTAGCCAGCACTTCTTAAACCCCATATGGGGTCACAACCCACAGTTTAAGAAGCATCAAAAGGGTTGTGAATAGAAAAAGTTTAGGAAGCCCTGATTGAGACATAAAGGGTGATATTATAAACAAATTAATGAAGCAGGGAAGAAGTTACTTGTCAGACTATGATCAAATAAGATATAGGAAGGTTCAAAAAAGGAATAATGAATAATATTGATTATATTAAATTTAAAAGTATTTACACAAATAAAAAAACTAATACAGCTAATATTAGAATAGGAAAATGTGAAAAATATCTTTATAGCAAATTTCTCTGATAAAAGTTTTATTTCTCAAATATAGAGAACTAAGTCAAATTTACAAGAATTAGAGCTATTCCCATCAAAGTATATGAATAGAAAGTTTTCAGAGGAAGAAATCAAAACTTAACAGTTAATAGTTAATAGTCATATGACAAAATGCTCTAAATCACTAATAATTAGAGATAAGTGCATTAAAACATCTCTAAGATACCACTTCACTCTCATCAGACTGGTTAAGATGAGGAGAAGTAACATGACAAATGCTACAAAGGAAGGGGAAAAATAGGTACACTTATTCACTATCAGTGGAGCTATGAACTACTCCAAACATTCTGGAAAGGACTTTAGAACTATTATAAAAGACTTAAACCATGTATGCCTTTTGACCCAGTGGTACAACTACTAGATCTCTTCTCCTAAGAAATCAAAGAAAGAAGGAAAGGACCCATATACACAAAAATTTATTCTTTTTAGTGGCAAAGAATTAGAAATTGAAGCAATATCCATCAATTGGGCATCTAAACAATATGAATATATGAATGTATATAAATATGATGGAACCCAATTGTGCTATAAGAAATGATGAAAATTGTGGTTTCAGAAAAACCTGGGAAGACTTGAATAAAATAGTGCCAATCAAGGTGAGCAGGACTATGAGAACAAGGTATACGATAACATTAATATTGTAAAATTAATCAAGTTTGAAAGACTTAAGAACTCTGATCAACACAATGACCCACTACAAATGTCAAATAACTATTTTTTTGCAAAAAAAAGGATTAATTTAAATAAAAGTGTGTGAAATTAAGCAGTTTTTGAACAATTGGCACGTCATCTTTGGTTTCACTTGCTAATACAGTGGAGTATGAATATTTGCTGTCAACATCAAAAACAATTACGAGATTGAACTAATTTCAATATAAAATAGATAATTCAAGTAGTGGCACTTTCTCCACTACTTATAATCATGCAATATCCATGCCATCCCACCATATGGTAAAATTCTTATGGCAAAAAACTCAATTAATGGAAAACATTAAATACCAAAACTTTTTATCAAATACTGGTATAATACCTTTAAAAGAAAAAGAAAACCTTTCTTTATGTATTCCACTAAATGAGATGGACATAATCTTTTACAATCTGTCATTAAAATCACTTATCCCTAAGATAACTGATACAGACACTTAAGCTATGAAACTACTTCACAGATATAGACTAAAGGAATATGTATTTATCAAGTTCTTTCAATCTCTGAAATGATCTGAGAGTGCTGAGATGTTAAACAATGCCATTTACAGAATTTCAAGAAATCTTGGATATATAAATATTAGAAGCCTCTATATCTGGCAAAATTTAGTTACTTGGATATTTGTTTTAAATACACTTGTGTAAATGTAGAATTCAATTAAGCAATATCAATTTGGTTTTACAGATGGAACTCATGTCATTGATAGAAGCAATTCTATACAAATTTCTTTAGTTCTCTACTAAAAAAAGATTTTGGCACTGGTTTTGTAACTTCTGTACAGTAATTTTCAATAAAAACAAGTATGTAGCAATTTTTATATCCACATATAGGTACTATATTCAAATCATTAAATTCCATGACCAAAAAAGAGCCTCAACATCTGATTTCAGGAAATCTTAAAAATAAAACTGTTCAGATCTTTTAGAACCAAAGGGCAAAGTAGAAATAGAAAAAAAAATTCATCAGTCACCTCCTATAAAAAAACCCAAAACAAAAACTTCCAGAAACATTACACACAAATTGTAGAGTGTTCAAGTTAAAGAAAAAAATACTTCATGGGACCAAAAAGAAAGATTTCAAGTACTAAGGAGCTTTAACCAGGATTACACATGATTGAGCAGCCACCATTAAAAGGAGCAGATAACTTGGAATACAGTATACCAGAAGGCAAAAAGAAAAAAAATAGACTTCCAATTAAGAATAAATTATCCAGCAACTGAATTAAATTCTACAGGGGACTTCCAGGAGCCAAGATGGCAGAATAAGGAGTAAATCACTGTAGCTCTCCATATTCACTACAAAAAAAAACCAAAAAAACATAAAATAGTACCCCAAGACAAATCCTGGAACAGCAGAGCCAGTGGAGAGAAGGGGTGGAGCAATCTTTTAGCCCAGGAGACTTGGATGATCAGCAAGAGAGGTCCTTCTCACTTGGGGAAAAGGGGAGCACATCCTCAGACAGGAAACATCTCAGCAAGCCAGTAGCAAGCCCTATCTCAGCAAACCAGTGGGAGATTCTGAGCCCCAATATGATGGCAGGCATAAACACCAGGACCCCCCACGTGCCTTAACATAGCCACGAGGAACTGGCAGACTCCAGCTCCCAGAACTGCCATGTGCTTTAGAGTAGCCCTGGGCAAACAGGCATCCTCCAGCAGTTGGACTGCTATGTGCTTCAGCATTGCACTGGAAGGGTAGGTGTCTTCCAACAGCCAGACCTCCAGGTGCTTCAGTGTTGGCCCAGGAGAGCAGGCATCCTCCAACAGCCAGACTTCCACATGCTTCAGCAACAGCTCATGGCATACAGTCATCCTTCAGTGGCCAGATCTCCACATGCTTCAACCCATCCCAGGGCAAATAGGCATCATCCAGCAGCCAGACCTCCATGTGCTTCAATGTACACCCAGGAAAATGCATAAAAACATCACTAGCCTCAGCACACTCCAGACACCACCACCAGAACCTTAGCTCAACCCCAGGTAAGCTACTAGATGCCTATAGCCTCCAGCAAGACCAGTCACCTCCACACCATCACCTCAACACAGCACCAGACATGAGGGTCCCCTGTGGGCCTCAGGGCAACATCAGCATAGCACCAGATAAATATCCAGGGCCTACAGCCACTGACACAAGAAGGCTGAGAAAGAGCCTCTTACACCCTGGAAGCAGAGGTCAAATGACAAAGGCTAAAAATAAGATGAGAAAAAAACAAAAAAACAAAAAAAAAAGAATCTGACCATAGAAAGTTGTTATGGTGAAGGAAGACCAAGAAACAAACTAAGAATAGGACAACAATGTCAAAATACCTATGGGAAAAACCCCAAAGAAAAATGGGAAGTGTTCTCATGCCCAGAAAGAGCTTTTGGAAGAGCTGAAAAAGGAACTTAAAAATCATATGAGAGGTAGAAAAAATGGGAAAAGAAATGAGAGTGATGCAAGAGAATTATGAGAAAAAGAGTCAACAACTTGGAAAACTACTTAAAATGTTGAATTGGCCAAATGGAAAAGGAGATGCAAAAAGAAAAAAAGATAACAAAGATAATAATAATAAATAATTAGTAATTAATAAATAATTAATAAAAATAAAGAGCATAATTGGCCAAATGGAAAAGAAAGTACAAAAGCTAATTGAGGAAAACAACACCTTAAAAAAAGAACTGGGCAAGTGGAAGTTAATGAGACATCAAGAATCAATCAAACAAAATTTTTAAAAATGAAGAAATGAAAGAAAATTTAAAATACCACATGAGAAAAACAACTGACCTCGAAAATAGATGCAGGAGAAACAACGCCAGAATCACTTGACTACCTGAAAGCCATAATCAAAAAAAAAAAAGACCTAGACAGCATCTTTCAAGAAATTATTGAGGAAAACTGCCCTGATGTCCAGGAACCAGTGGACAAAATAGGCATTGAAAGAATCTACCAACCACCTCAAAAAAGAGATCCCAAAATAAAAAAAGGAACATTATTGCCAAATTACAGAATTATCAGGTCAAGGAAAAAATACTACAAGTATCCAGAATGAAACAATTCAAATATCAGGGAGTCACAATCAGGATTACACAGGACTCTTACTTAAAGGATCAGAAGTCATGGAACATGATATTCCAGAAGGCAAAGGAACTAGGACTGCAACCAAGAATCACTTACCTGGTAAAATTAAATATAATACATCAAGGGGGAAAATGGTCATTCAACAAAATAGAGGGATTTGAAGCTTTCATAAGAAGGCAAGAACTAAACTAAAAATTTTGCCTCGAATATCAAGACCCAAAAGAAACATAAACAGGGAAAAAGAAAAAAGAAAACATAAGGAATTCAATAGTTACACTATTTACATTGCTACATTGGAAGATGATACTTGTGATTCTTAAAAATCTTATAACTAATAGAAGAGCTAAAAGGAATATACAGAGATAAGGATACAGGTATAAGGTGAATTTGAGGGAAGGACATAAAAAAATTAAGGGATGAAAAAGAGGAGTAAAATGGGTAAAGTAAGAAGGGAGAGGTAGAATGGGGTGAATTACTTCACATGACGAGGCGCTAGAGGGAAAGATGGGGGGAAATGGGTATCTCTGGAACTTTACTCTGATCAGTATTGGATCAAAGGGAATCATATACACAATTAGTTGATTATAGATATCTATCTTACCCAACAGGGAAGTAGGAGAGAAGGAGATCAAGTAAGGGAGGTGGGGTGGCGACTGACAGCAGAGAAGGAAGATCAGGGAAGATGGTAGACAGAAAGAAAACACTTGTTAGGAATGAAAGGGTGAAAGGAGAGAGAGGACAAACAGGAGGAAGAATAGGATGGAGGGAAATAGACAATAATCATAACTCCGAATATGAATGGGATGAACTCTCCCATAAAATGGAAGCACATAACAGAGTGAATCAAAAACCAGAATCCTACCATATGTTGTTTGCAAGAAACACACTTGAAACAGACAGGGACACAGAGAGTAAAGGTAAGGGGCTGGAGTAGAATCTATTACACTTCAGCTGAAGTTAAAAAAAAAAAAAGCAGGAGTAGCAATCCTGATCTCAGACAAAGTACAAGCTAAAATATACCTAATTGAAAGAGATAAGGAAGGAAACTACATCTTGCTAAAAGGTACAAAGCAATAAAAGGTATAAAAGCAATATCACTACTAAACTTATAGGCACCAAGTGGTATAGCATCCAAATTCTTACAGAAGTTAAGTAAGTTATAAGAAGAGATAGATGGCAAAACTATACTAGTAGGGGATCTCAACTGTCCCTTCTCAGAACATAATAAATCCAATCAAAAAATCAACAAGAAAGAAACAAAGAAGGTAAATAGAATATTAGAAAAGTTAGATATGACAGACCATTGGAGAAAGCTGAATGGGAACAGAAAGGAATGTTTTTCTCAGCAGCACATGGCACAAAAAATGACCATATAATAGGGCATAAAAACCTCAAAATCAAATGTAAAAAGGCAGAAATAATAAACATATTCTTTTCAGATCATACTGCAATAAAAATTACACTCAACAAAGGGGAGTGCAAAGATAGAGTAAAAATTAATTGGAAACTAAATCCTAAAGAATAAGTGGGTCAAAGAAAAAATCATAGAAACAATCAATAATTTTATTAAAGAGAATGACCACAATGAGACAACATAACAAAATTTATGGGATGCAGCCAAAGCAGTACTTAGGGGAAAATTTATTTCTCTAAATTCTTACATCAACAAAATGGAGGGGCAGCTAGGTGGTGCAGTGGATAGAGCACCAGCCCTGAAGTCAGGAGGAACTGAGTTCAAATATGACCTCAGACACATAACACTTACTAGCTATGTGACCCTGGGAAAGTCATTTAACCCCATTGCCTAGCCAAAAAACAAAACAAAACAAAACAAAAAAAAAACAAAAATAAAAATAAATGGAAGAAGAACAAATCAATGAATTGGGCCTGCAACTAAGAAAACTAGAAAAAGAACAAATTAAAAATTCCCAGTTGAGCACCAAATTGGAAATCTTGAAACTAAAATGTGAGATTAATAAGATTGAAAGTAAAAAAACAAAAACAAAAACAAAACTGGGGCAGCTAGGTGGCACAGTAGATAGAGCACTGGCCCTGGAGTCAGGAGGACTTAAGTTCAAATCTGGCCTCAGACACATGACACTTACTAGCTGTGTGACCCTGGGCAAGTCACTTAACCCCATCGCCTAACCAAATACAAAAACAAAAAAAAACAAAAACAAAAAGACTCATGAAGCAGCATCATTTTAGGGGCAGCTAGGTGGCAGTGGATAGAGCTCTGGCCTTGGAGTCAGAAGGATGTGAGTTCAAATCCAGTTTCAGACACATGACACTTACTAGCTGCATGACCCTGGGCAAGTCACTTAACCCCGATTGCCTCACCAACATTTCACACTGTATACCAAAATCAGGTCAAAATGGTTGCATGATTTAGACATAAAGGGTGACATCATAAGCAAATTAGAAGAGCAAAGAATAGTCTATCTGTCACATTTCTGAGGAGAGGAAGAATTCATGATCAAACAAGAGATAGAGAGCATTACAAAATATAAAACAGATAATTTTGATTATATTAAATTAAAAAGCTTTGTACCAACAAAACCAATGCAATCAAGATTAGAAGGAAAGCAGAAAACTGGGAAACAATCTTTACAGCAAGTGTCTCAAAGACCTTATTTCTCAAATATATAGAGAACTAAGTCAAATTTATAAGAATACAAGCCACTCTTCAATTGATAAATGGTAAAAGGATATGAACAGGCAGTTTTTAGATGAAGCAATTGAAGTTATCTATAGGCATATGAAGAAGTGCTCTAAATCACTTTTGATTAGAGAATGAAAATTTAAACAACACTGAGATACCACCTCATACCTATTAGGCTAATGTGACAAAAAAGGAAAATGATAAATGTTAGAGAGTATGTGGGAAAATTGGGACACTGATGCACTGCTGGTGGAGGTGTGAACTGATCCAACCATTCTGGAGAGTAGTTTGGAACTTGCCCAAAGGGCAACCAAACTGTGCATACTCTTTGATCCACCAATACCACTACTAGGTCTGTATCCCAAAGAGATCATTAAAAATGGAAAAGGACCTAGAAGTGCAAAAAATATTTATAGCAGACCTTTTTGTGGTGGCAAAATATTGGAAATTGAGGGGATGATCATCAATTGGGGAATGGCTGAACAAGATGTGGTATGTGAATGTCATGGAATACTATTGTGCAATAAGAAATGATGAACAGGCATTTTTCAGAAAAGCCTGGAAAGACTTGTATGAACTGATGCAAAGTGAAATGAGCAGAACCAGAAAAACATTGCACACAATATCAGCAACACTGTGTGATAATCAACTATGAATGACTCAGCTCTTCTCAGCAACACAATCATCTAAGACAAGTATAAAAAACTCATGAAAGAAAATGCTATCCACATCCAAATAAAGAACTCATGGACTCTGAATGCAGATCAAAGCATACTTTTTCACTTACTTTATGCTTTCTTGTATTTTTTATTTGTTTCTTCTTTTACAACGGTGACTAATATGGAAATGTTTTTTTTACATGATAGCACAAGTATAAAAATATCAAACTGCCTACCATTTTCAGAAGACAGGGAAGGAAGAGAGGGAGAAAAATTTGGAACTCAAAATCTTGTAAAAATGAATGCTAAAAATTTTCTTGACATGTAACTGGTGAAAAAATAAAATACTATAAAAATTTTTAAAAAATAAATAAATCCTACAGGGTGAGAAATGGATATTTAATGAAATAGAGCACTTCCAAGCATTCCTGATAAAAGAGTAGAATTGTGTAGAACATCTGAAGTTCAAACACAAGAGTCAAGAGAATATAAAAATGTAAATAGGAACAGTGATAAAGGATTAAATGAGGATAAATTGCTTACATTCTAATGTTGGGACACAATATGTGTCAATAAATTTGCTGATTGATTAATCAGCAAACATTTTTAAGCATCTACTACCTGTCAGGCACTGTGGTAAGCATTGGTGCTAAGCACTTTTACTAAGCATCTGAACCCTAACATCAAAACATCACAGAAGAAGTCTAATTAAACAGGTCTGAGAGTTCTGTTACATAATGATGGTCTTAAGAGAAGAATCAGAAGAGATGGGAAAAGGAACATGTGGGCTCAGGGAGGAATGGAAAGGAAGTTTAAAGAAAATTTTCTCTAGTAATGAGGATATGCAAGTAGACACCTATAAGAAGAATATGTACAAGATTGGCTGAGACTTGAATCTTACTCTCTTCTGAAGTGGTAAAAGGAGGGAAGAGCATACATACATACATACATATACATACACACATTCATTTCACTCAATAGGGAAATAGGAAGGAAAAGACAGAAGAGAGAAGGGGGATTGGAGGAAAGATTGATTATGAGATCAATTAATCCTCAGGAAAAAAAACTCTAATTAAAAATGTACAAAAAGTACAGTTATTTTTGAGGTGGCAAAGAATAGAAATCTGAGGAAGTGCCCATCAACTGAAAAAATGGCTAAATTCTGTTATATGAATATAATGGAATACTATTGTTCTATAAGAGATGATTAAAGAAAACTGAGAAGACCTGTATAAACTGATACAGAGTGAAGTGAAAAAAGCCAGGAAAAGAATTATAGAATGACAATAAACAACTTTTAAGGTATTAGGAAATCTAATCAGTGTAATGACCACCACCATTTCAAACAATGAACATACTGCTCACTTTCTGATAGAGAAGTGAAGTATGTAGAGTGCAGAATGATATCTACCTATTCACATATGTATATATAACTAAGTGAATATAAATGTATGTGTGGGTGTGGGTGTGGGTGTGGGTGACTCAAGACCCTAAGCCCATCAAAATGAAATGCTTCCTTTATTGTTGAAAATCAATGCCTTATGTTAGCATGAGAAGCAGAATAGAGTTGGAGAACTCTGGCCTCTTAGGACTTTCTCTGAAACTCTTCAGTGTCTTTGGGCTTTGGATGCTGTTGGCTTCCAGCTTTGACTATCCCAGCTAGCTGTATTAGAGACTTTAGGGAACTTCCCCTTAAGTGAGATCTAGGACTCTTTCTCTCTTATGGTTAGCTGAGTTACCTCACTCTCAATGGAAAAACTCTTTCATTCTGTATTATCTGGTATATATTTGCCTATGTGTACATTCTCTGTTTTCTGTTAAGCTACTGATTGGGATAAAGGAGTTTCTTTGCTTCCTGATATGTGTATTCATTGTGGAACTGGCAGGACCTCCCTTCTCCATTAATAAACAGTAATCAGAAGTTTGGCCTGAACCTGAAAATACATCCCTGGATTAACAATATTTCAGGGAGTAGATAGATATAATTCTATCCCAGTATACTCTCTGTATGAGGAAAACAGTGGCTAAGTTTCAGCCCCAATCTCTTATTTCTCCTCCTGGCAAGAATTAAAATCTTCCTTGGAGAAGGATGGGGAGAAAAGAGGCTAGATCTGTCTTTTCTGCTTCCCTTTGAGCCCTCATGCTATATGCGGGGAGGCATCACTCATTATATATGTGTATGTGTGTGTGTGTATAAAATATGTGTGTATGCATATATGTATATGCATATACACATCTATACATGTATCAGTATGTATACACACACATAAATGTATTTCCACATCCAGTTATGTATACATGTATTTTTCCTCCTTTGACCAGTCCAGATGAGAATGAGATTCAAATGCCAATGTGTATGTATGTGTGGGTGTGGATGTGTGTGTAATATATACACATTTCTAAATTTATGGCTTTTTTTGTTCTCAATTGTAGTAAAAGATAGGGATAAA
The DNA here is from genome assembly GCF_900497805.2 of Vombatus ursinus. Classification (NCBI taxonomy): domain Eukaryota; kingdom Metazoa; phylum Chordata; class Mammalia; order Diprotodontia; family Vombatidae; genus Vombatus; species Vombatus ursinus. Next base: position 34,962,421 of record NW_020954610.1, read on the forward strand.
AGGGAGAGAAAGCAGATTTTTGATGATTAAAAAATTTAAGATAAATCAATTAACTTTAAAAAGAAGAAGAGGAGAGTGCAGAGTTGAATAGATTCACCAGGGGATCATGATGGGGAAGGGAAAAAAAGGATATGGATAGTGCAAGGGTGCTGACTTGGAAAGAACTGAGGGGGATAGAAATAGAAGGTGGTTGTGAGGATCAGTTAGGAATTGAAAAGCAGAAGAAGAAATAGAGTGATAACAGATTATGATCTGATAAAGAAAACTCTGAATTCATGGATATGAATGTGGAACACTTGTGGATGATGGCAAGATCAAGAATAAAACTATCTCAGTGTTTATCTTTGGTGGGGGAAGTACTCCTGGGAAATTAGTAAATTGAGGAATTAGAAGGTTAGGGTGTTTGAGGGAGTATCAGTTAAGATGAAATTCCCTAGTATGAGAGCAGGAGTAGGAGAAGAGAGAAAGACTTTGAGCCAGGAACTGAATTCATTGAGAGAGGAAGACAAGTACTTTGGAGGTCTATAGAAAATAGCTACCAGAATCTTGACTGAATGAATATGGATTGAATGAACTTCAAAGGAGAAGAGTTTATTGAATAACAGTAGCAGAGGGTGAGCATGGAAGTGGCAATTGGGAGGAACATGACCAGTGAGTCAGGGGTATGAGTGAAAGTGCAACCTGCACTGGAAGAAAGCTAAGGAGTCAGGAGAGCTAGTGTCATCAAGAGAGAGCCAGGTCTCAGTGAATGCAAAAAGATGGCGGGAACAAGAAAGGAAAATGAAATTTAACAACAAATTCTTATGATCATGTCAAGAGACAAAAAATATTTTATAATTAATTTTAAATGTCAACTGTCACCATTCATCCCTGGTTCCCCAGTGATAGGCATGCAAGGCATCATATGACATAGATTTCTAAAAGTTTCCATTTGCAAGTGCCTCTATGCTATTTTTAGGATCCCACTATCCCATCTCAGGAATTATTTGTTCAAGGAAGTGACCCCATAATCCACCCACACTATAAACAAATGGATCTAGGAAGAGTAATGATTCTTGAATGCCAGCCTCCTAAATAAAGAAAGGAAGATATCAGAGAAAGAAATGTACATAGATGTACTTTTTGAGGCAAGGGCTTAAGTGACTTGCCCAGGGTCACACAGCTAGTAAGTGTCAAGTGTCTGAGGCTGGATTTGAACTCAGGTCTTCCAGACTCTATGGCTGGTGCTTTATCCATTGTGCCACCTAGCTGCCCCCACAGATGTAATTTTAATAAATTAAAAAGCCTCCTTTTTTCACTTCAAAATCTGCAAAATTGGAAGCTATGGGACTAGACTTTGCAGCCCATAATCATTTACTGTTGTTCAGTTGATTCAGTCATGTCATCTCTTCAAGACTGAATTGAGGTTTTTATTGGCAAAGACATTGAAGTGGTTTGCCATTTCCATCTCCAGCTCATTTTACAGATGAGGAAACTGAGGCAAACAGGGATAAGTGACTTGCCCAAGGTCAGACAACTAGTAAGTGTCTGAGGCCAGATTTGAACTCAGGTCTTTCTGACTCCAGGCCCAGTGTTCTTTCCACTGAGCCAGTTACCTGCCTTTCAAAAGTGTTGTTGTTCAGTCATTTAGTCATGTCTGACTCATCACGCCCTCATGGACCATACTGTCCATGAGATTTTCTTGGCAAAGATACTACAGTGGTTTGCCATTTCCTTCTCCAGTGAATTAAGGCAAACAGGTAAGGTGACTTACCCAGGGCCACATAGCTACTAAGTATCTGAGGCTGCATTTTAATTTAGGTCTTCCTGACTCCAGGCCCAGCACTCTACTAAGCCATCTAGCTGCCTAAACATTTATTAAGCACCTACTATTTGTTAGACATTGTGCTAACCTCTGAGGATACAAAGAAAAGCAAAAGACAGTCCCTGCTCCCAAAGAGTTAAATTTAATGGAAAAGAAAACAAACAAACAACAACATACAAATAAGATACACGAAGAATAAATTGGGGAAATAACACCCTGAACTACCCATATCACTCAATTTCAAAATTTCTTTTTGATCTACATGGTTTGGTTGGATCAAGTCAAGATTATTTAACTATGCAGGGGTAATTGTGGAAGGAAGTAAAATAGACAACAACTACATTGCAGAGAAAAAGTCATTGCATAACTGAAGAGAAATTAACTTCATATGGGAATCTCATTAATCCCAACTGATTATATTGCCCAGCGTTAAAAGCCTTGGCCTGAGAGGAGCTGGAAACCAAGGTTTGGGGAAATAAAGGATTTTAGACCATGGAAATGAAGATTGTGTTTCATTACCCCAAAGAGAGGGTGCCCTCAGTGAAGAAATGTCATCATCATGTCATCATCAAAGGAGTCAAGAAGTATCATTTCTAATATCCAGAATGAAGGGGAAACGATCTCTGCCCTTGGCTAATAAAATAATGTGGAACCTTGGGTAAATAGATTCTCCTGGGATTAAATATATCAAAAAGGTAACAAGTTTTTAAGGCTGCTTGATGAGATATGCTGAGCATGTTGTACCAAGCAGCTAACAATACAAAATAGCTTGAACTAGAATAAGTCATGATGGTCCCAATCAAAGAATGTAACGAGGTGGGTTAGGGTTCTAAGTGCTAGGGCTGCAAAGACAGGTAAAAACTATCTCTGCCCTTGAGAAACTCAATTCTTATGGGGAAACAATATGGAAATAAGTAGGTGTTTACTAGGTATATACTCAGTAGATGGGGAAAGTACTTATAGTTATTTCTTGTAAATAACAGCTTATAAGGTTTTGTCTTCCATTTTGTCATTCTGTTTGGTTGCATTGAAATTTTTAATTCATTCACAATTAAAGTTATGATTGTTTGGCTTGTGGCTTTTCTCTATTTTTTTGTTTAGTAATGCTTTCTCCATTTGTTCCCTTTTTTACATCCCATGATAACCATCCCTTGCTCTTCACAATGTGTATCCTTCATGCTAATCTTGCTCTTTAAAAACAAACAAAAGCCTCTAAACACATGGTAATTGAACGCATTATTTATTCTTTGCTTGATAGTTGCACTTCCTTAGCTTTCATGAGTTTCTATCATTTGGATGTTGTTAAACTTAATAATCTGCTCACATTTTGATAAGGAATTACTGAAATGACTTTTTTTGTTAGATGCCCATCTTTTTCATGGATGTTAGGCTTTGTAGGGTTGCAGCATAAGATACTTTGCTTCTAACAACATATTCCATCCCTTTTTTCAACTTCTCACAGAAATGAAGAAATACTATTTTATTTGTATTTCATCTCTCTCTTATTGGATGATCTTTTTTCTGAGCATTAGTGATATTTGTTGTTTGTCACTAGAATTGCTGAGTTTGACTATTATGAGTCAGATTTTGAAGTATAAGGTTTTTTTTTTTCTGAAGTCACATGAGTCTTTAATAAATGCTTTGTCTTTATTCAGAAGAACCAGGCAAATTTGTTGTATTATTTCCTGCATTATGGTATTCAAGTTTTGAGAGGTTTGGGTTACATGTTTCTTGGAATATCTATGATCTCTAAGCTGTCTCCCTGTACACTGTCTTCAAGGTTGTATGATTTGGCTTGTATCGAATTCATTAATTCTTTTTTTCACTTATAATTTCTTTTATACTTTTATTCATACCTTTTGTTTTTGTTGTTTGGTCATTTTTCAGTTATGTCTCATTTTACAGATGAGGAACTGAGGCAAGCAGGATTAAGTGACATGCTTAGGGTCACATGGCTGTAAGTATCTGAGACCACATTTAAACTCACAAGGATGAGTCTTCCTGACTCCAGGCCTTCTGCTCTGTCCACTGTGCCACCTAGCTTTTGTTTTTACATCATATTTATTTATAAATAGGACAGCTAGGTGACAGAGTGAATAGAGCACCAGGCCTGGATTCAAGAGGATCTGAGTTCAAATCAAGCCCTAGACACTTAACTGGCTGTGTGATCTTGGGCGAGTCATTTAACCCCACTTGCCTCAATTTCTTCCTCATCTGTAAAATGAGCTGGAGAAGGAAGTGGCAAACCACTCCAGTATCTTTGCCAAGAAAACCCCAAATGAGGTCACAAAGAGTCAGACATGACTGAAATGACTGGACAACAAAAACAGCATTTCTATATATGACTCCTATACTCAATCCAATGAGTCTTACCTTATAACAAAGAGAAGTAGTTACATAGAACTAATGGACAAAGCAACTATAACTGCATCTACAATATTCAGCACCCAAAATTCCCCACCTCTTCTCTTGAAAGAAAGGAGGTACATTTTTCTTCATTTCTTCTCAGTCAAGACTATTCATTAACATTAGAAAAGGTTCAGCATTATTATAATTATATATATATAAAGTGTTCAAAATTTTTCAAAAATTTTTCTCTAATATAGTGAGTTTTAGAATTCTGAATTGAGAGGTAAAAGTTCTGATCTATATTCAAATCTAATTTTTTTTTATTTTACAAATTTCTTTTCTCTTTAGATACATTCCAGATTTTTTTTACTATTCTATACTATATTGGGAGTCCACAGGGCTCTGTATTTCATCAGACATTGGCTCACTTTTCTTGGCCTTATTATGTTTAGCAGAGTTTTGTTTAAAAAAAAAGTTGTGTATAGTATCAATTCACCATTTCAAATGTAGTTCTCTTTCAGTTCTTTTTTTATATAGGGAAATGTTCACATCTGTTAATGTTTGTCAAGTTCATAATGAAAAAGAAACAGTCTCTTGGAGGATTTACTATTCATCTTTCCTTTTGCTTTTAGTATGCTTTATGTTGATTCATCTACTTAGGTTCTGGGTTTTTTCTCTTGAAATGTCTGATGTTAAAACCTTTTTTGGCTTTGTTTGTTCTCTTTGTATTTTCCTATGGTGGGTTCCAGCATGGTCTACAAAGCTGTCTCAGTTTCCTTATAATAGGGGATACAGGTTTTCCTACCTTGGGTCCCTGCCCTGAGTAGCCTCTGGAGAGAAAGGACTAGCCTCAGCTGATTTAATTCTTTTCCACTCAGGCCAAGAGCAGTTACCCATACTATACTATATATATCTATCTAGCTTTCTCATTCCATTCCATATTTGCTGATTTGAGAGAGCATCTGCTGCTTTTTGCAGGACAAAGGAAGAGTGGTAAGAGGTACATTTCACACAGAAACATGCAGCTTTGGTAGGGGGGGAGCCTATAACCTAGGGCCAAGCTCCAATAAAAAGACACCATATTTTCAGCTTTGAAATATATATACATATATATGTATATATATTTTCAACTTCTCACAGTATTTTCAAACTAAGAAATTAGGCATTATTGAGGTAATTTTTTTCTGTTTATAAATTAATTTGAACTGTTATTTTGAAATCTGTTATAACTGATTACAAGTAAAACAAGCAGTATTTTTCTTCATTCATATATTTAAAAGAAATATTATGTAGCCAAGAGGTATTCAAGGTTTACTTAAGACAGTAACTCTTAGTGGAACCAAGAGGACACTTAGTGAGGGTGGTGCATTAAAGGCAATTCAGCTGAACTCTCCCAACATTGCTATCCAAACAACATTAAAATCATGCCTCAAAACAAATTTAGGGTGACAGAGCCAACAAAAGATCAGAGTGAGACTCTTTTCTAGCCTAAGACAACTTAGGAGGTCAGCAGGAGAGGTCTCTGACACAATGGTGGGTGCAGGCCCAGAGCACAGCAGGAGCACCAGTGGTGGGCCTTGAAGGCATCCCAAAAGCAGCAGCAATAGCAGCAGCTTCAAGAGCTCAAAGCCCAGAGATAATAAGGGGGTGAGGACAACTGGTCAGAAAGAGATTCCAGGGGACCCTTTTCTGGCACTGGGTGTAGCTGGCACTGATTGGCAAGTCTTTTGCTGATAAGCAATTCTAGGTCATAATTCCAGGATGGAGAGGAATGATTCTGTCCAGTCAATAGGAAGCAGGAGCCCTAATCACAGTTTTAGGGCCAAGAGAAGCACTAGCACTTGTAGCTGAAGGGGAGCAAGGGCTGTTCCTTGATAAAGACCAGAGTGCAAACAAGGAGAGTAGTGACCACACCACTCTCAAGATAATGCCATCTTGGAAGCACCAAAAACCTGCAGACCACCAGAACTATCTCTGAACAGACGGAAAAGTCCAAAGCTTAGCACTGTGCCTCCCCACTAATAGGTGAGCAAAGCCCACTTTAATATAAAGTTCAAAGTGAAGAAACAGTCTGGGAAGATGAGCAAACAACAATAAAAGATCCTAACTGAAAAAAAAAACTACTATGGTAACAGGGAAGACCAAGTCATAAACTTAAAGGACAACAATGTGAAAACAGTTATAAGCAAAGCCTCGAAGGAAAATGCTCATTGAACCCAAGACCAGCAAAAATTCCTGGAAGAGTTGAAGAAAGAGATGAATGGTAGAGGAAAAATAGGGAAAAGAATTGAGAATGATGCAGGAAATTTATGAAAAGAGAATCAGTAAATTGGTAAAAAGAGCTTAGGAAAAGCTTGGTAAAAGAGGCAAAAAAATACTGAAGAAAATATTACCTTGAAAAACAAAATTGGTGGGAGTTCTGAAAGTCAAGATGCCTGAGTAAACAGTAAATTACCATAACTCTCCTTTAGTCACCCCCAAATAATCATAAAATTGCTCCCCAAAATAAATCCTGGAACCAGCAAAATGGCAGCATGAAACAATCTTTTAGCCCAAGAAAGTTGGGAGGTCACCGAGAAAGGTCTGTCTCACTTGGGTAAAAGGGGAGCATAGTCCAAGACAGGAAGCATCCCAGCAAGCCAGCAGCAAGCTTCACTTCAGCAAGCCAGTGGGAGATCATAAGCCCCATTGCAGTGAAGCAAGCAAATGCCAACACCAGGACCCAACATGTGCCTCAGCCTAGCCAGGGGAATTGACAGACTCCAGCTCCAAGACCACCATGTGCTTCAGTGTAGCCCCAGAGAAACACAGAAACACTCACTGCCCTCACCACAGCACAGACATTACTACTAGGACTCAGGTTCAGCATCAGATAAGCTGCCAGACACCTACAGCCTCCAGCAGTGCCAGCCATCCCTTTTATATAATTATACATGCATATATACATATATATATATACACACACATATATATATGGAGCTTGAAGATCATATGAGAGAGGTAGAAGAAACATTGGGGGGGGATGTTACAAGAGAATTTTGAAAAAAAAAGAGTCAACAGCCTAGAAAAAGAAAACAACTGTTTAAAAAGTAGAATTGGCCAAATGGAAAAGAAGATACAAAAATGCACTGAAGAAAACAACCCTTTATTATGCCCAAAGGGCTATAAAGCTGCACACCCTTTGATCAAGCAATACCACTACTAGGTCTGTATCCCAAAGAGATAGGAAAGGACTGACAAAAATGTTTATAACAGCTCTTTTTGTGGTGGCAAAGAACTGGAAATTGAAGGGATGCCCATCAGCTGGGGAATGGCCAAACAAGCTGTGGCATATGAATGTCATGGAATACTATTGTACAATGTGAAATGATGAACAGAAAGATTTCAGAAAAACCTGGAAAGACTTATATGAATTGATGCAAAGTGGAGAACACTGTGTGCAGTATCAGCAATATTGTGCAATGATCAACTATGAATGACTCAGTTCTTCTCAGCAACATATTGATCTTTGTGTGTGTGTTTTGATCTGTTTCTTCTTTCACAACTGTGACTAATATGGCAATATGTTTTACATGATAGCACCTGCAGAATTTATATCAAATTGCCTACTGTTTTAGGAAGAGGGGAGAGGAGGGAGGGAGGAAAATTTGGAACTCAAAATCTTGTAAAAATGAATGTTAAAAATTGTCTTACATGTATTTGGGAAAAATACTATTTAAAAAATAAATAAAAACATAATTGGTCTAATAATAGTAAAAGAGGCATAATAATTCACTGAAGAAAAGAACTATTTAAAAGCAAAATTTACCAAATGGAAAAAGAAGTACAAGAACTCACTGAAGAAATTAGAATTGGGCAAGTGGAAGCTAATGACTCCATGAGACATTAAGAAACAATAAAACAAAGTCAAAGTAATGGGGGAAAAAGGAAGCAAATGTGAAGTATCTCACTGGACAAACAACTGACCTAGAAAATAGATAGAAGAGAGATAATTTAACAGTCCTTGGACTACCTAAAAAGCAGTGACCAAAAATAGAACCTAGACATCATCTTTCAAGAAATTATCAATGAAAACTGCTCATGTATTTTATATCCACAAGGCAAAATGGAAATTGAAAGAATTCATTCATTATCTCCTGAAAGAAATCCCAAAACGAAAACTCTCAAGAATATTATAGCCAAATTCCAAAACTCCCAGGTTAAGGAGAAAGTACTTCAAGCATCCAGAGAGAAACAATTCAAATATCATGGAGCCACAGTCAGGATGACACAAGATTTAGCAGCTTCCATGTCAAAGGAGCAGAAGGTACAGATTATGATATGGAGGAGGGTAACCAAGAATTGTAACTAAGAATCACCTACCTAGCAAAACTCCCTGGGGGGAGGAATGGTCATTCAATGAAATAGAGGACTTGCAATATTCCTGATGAAAAGACCAGAGCTACATAGAAAATTTGACATTCAAACAGAAGACTCAAGAGAAACATAAAAAGGTAAACATGAAAGAGTGATCACAAGGGACTCAATAGCATTAAACTGTTTATATTTCTTTATGGAAAAGTAATATGTGTAACTCCAAAGAACTTTATCATTATTAAGATAGGTAGAAGAAGTCCACATAGAACTGTGAGTCGATTATGTTGGGATGATGTCAAAAAAAAAGTAGGCATGAGAAAGTTCATTTGATAAAGACTTCATTTCTCAAATATATACTGAGTATAGAAGTGTGTCAAATGTATAAAAAATAAGAGCCATTCCTCAATTGATAAATGGTCAAAGGATATGAACATGCAATTGTCAGAATAAGAAATCAAAGCTATCTATAGTCATATGAAAAAATTCTCTGTCACTATTGATTGAAAAAAGGCAAATTAAAACAACTTTGACCACATCACACTTATCAGAAATGACAAATGTTAGAGGAGATAAAGGAGAGTAGGTATATTAATAAACTTTTGGTGGAGTGGTATGCTGTAAGTGCTATAAAACTATGCATACCCTTTGGTCTAGCAATATCACTACTAGGACTATACCCCAAAGAGATAAAAGAAAAAGAGAAAGGATCTATATTTACAAAAATATTTTTAACAGCTCTTTTTTTGTGGTGGCAAAGAATGGTAAATTGAGGGGATACTCATCAATTGAAGAATGGCTGAACAAGTTGTGGCATATGATTGTGAAGGAGTGCTATTGTGCAATAAGAAATGACAAGGAAGGTGGCTTCAGAAAAAACAAGGAAGACCTATATACTATTCCTATATACTGTTGCACAGTAAAGTGAGAAGAACTGGGAGATTATTGTGCACTGTAACAGAACTGTTGTAATGATGATCAACTGTGAAAGATTTGGCTACTCTGATCAATACAATGAACCAAGAAAATTCCAGGGAACTCATGATGAAAAAATGCTACCCACCTCCAGAGAGAGAACTGATATACTTAAAGTATAAAGTATAAATTTCTTATTTTTTTGGCTTTTTTTGCAATATGGTTAATATGAAAATTATTTTACATGATTTCACATGTATAATTGATATATTATTTGCTTTCTCAGTGGATGAGGGAGTGGTGAGAGAGACAGAGAGAATCCACAACTCAAAAATTTCTTTTAGTGTTTTGCATGACTACACATGTATAACCTGTATCAAGTTGCTTGCCTTCTCAGTGAGGGTGGGTAGGGAGGGTGGAAGGGAAAAAATTTGGAACCAAAGTCTTAAAAAACAAATGTTAAAAATTGTTTTTACATGCAACTGGGACATAAGATATACAGTCAATGGAGTATAGAAATCTATCCTGCCCTGAAGGAAAATAGAAGGGAAAGGAGATAAGAGAAAGGGGAGTGATAGAAGGGAGGGCAGATCAGGGGAAGGGGTATTCAGAATGCACCCTGTTTTGGGGTCAGGGAGGGGAGATATGGGGAGAAAATTTGGAACTCAATCTTGTGGAAGTGAATGTTGAAAACTAAAAATAAATTAATTATTTTAAAAAAGAAATTATCCAACCCCCAAAAAAATTCCTTTAAAAGAATGTTAAAATAAATAAATTTTTTTTAAAAAATAAAAAAGACAGTAACTGTTCTTATCAGTCAGTACATAAATCAACAAGCATTTACTATGCACCTGGCACTATCTAGGTGCTTGGGACCAAAAAAAAAATGGAACTCAAGGAATTTATATTATACCAGAAGAAACATTTACACATAATACATATAAAGAAATACAAGTTATTTCAGAAAGAGAATTTTCTTTTTTGCATTAGAATATTATTTTGATACTAAAATAATACTTCATTTTAATGGGAATGGAAAGGGTTCAGAGAAGAGCCTGAATAACTCAGGATAAAATCCCACTTCATATATATTAAGACAAACAGCCATAGATTGGAAATTTCAAAAAGGTAGAGCTCATGTACTTTTTAAGTTGTTTTGTACAAAGTACATGCCATTAGATGCTTAATAAATGTGTTTTTATAAAAGAGTGAGAAGAAAAAGAATCTAACCCAAGACTCTGAATTCAGGATTTTTAGAGTAAAATTGAAGCCCTGAGTACTAAAAACACAAAGTCTGAACAAAAGAGTCATGCTCTGAAGTATTCTTTTTAATACAACTTTCCTTTTCATAGTACACCATCCATAGTCCTATCAGGAGTGTCTGGCATCTTTGAGATGGCAAATCTAGTCATTCCACAACCCTTAAATCCACGTATATTGTTCTTTTCCAAATTTTTGCCCCTTGATCCATGACCTATGAAGAGTCTGAGTGTTTAGGGTCAGAATGCCAAAATCTCAACTTTTATATGTAGTGGGAGCATTGAGGATAGGGTTGAACAACATAAAGCTGTATTGTTCAGGAAGTGGGTTCTCTGGCCACATCCTGGCTAAGTTCAATCTGATCAAAGTTGGTGCCTCTTGAAATGCTTGGCCACTTGGTAACTGCTTAGCCTTGTAGCTTCAGAGGACACAAAATAAGAGGTCTCTACTCATGAGACACTAGTACTGGGGGTGGATGAATTGGGATAGGAGTCACCTAAGGGCTTATGTAGGGGATAAAATTTGAATGGAACTTTAAAAGAAGATATTGGTTTTACAAGGCAGAGGTAAAGAGAGAGTGCTTTCCAAAAATGGGCATTTGAATCCAGAGGTGGAATGCTATTACTGAAGATTAGCAAAAAGGCTAGTTTAAATGAACTGTACAGTGTGTGAAAGAGCAGTAATCTGTAATAAACTTTGTAAGCTAGGCTGGAGCCAATCGGAAGGGCTTTAAATGTTCAACAGAGAAGTTTGTATTTTACCTTAGAGCCAATAGTAGGCTTGTTTTTTTTGTTGTTGTTTTGTTTTGTTTAATTTTTTAGTTTTTTGGTCAAGACCTGGGCTTTAAGAATATCACTTGAAAGTTGTGTGAAGGATGGATTGGAGAAGGGAGAGAGTGGAGGCAAAGTGATCAAATAGGATGGTATTGTAACAGTCCAGATGAGAGGTAATGAGGAACTATGTTGATAGTTATGTAAATAGAGAAAAGGGGATGAATTTGAGAGATGTTACAGAGTCAGAATTGGCAAGTATTGATAATTCATAAGATAAAGAGTTTATACTCTGAAGTTGTACAACCTTGATGAATGAAGTAGGGATATTAGGAAGAAAGGAGGATTTGGGGGAGAAAAATAATGAGTCTTGTTTTGCATATATCGAATTTGTGATGCCTCTAAGACTGGAAATGTCTAACAAGCAGTTGGTAACACAAAACCAGAACTCAGGAGAAAAACTTTTTTTTTATCTTACCAGAGTGTTAGCTACTCTATTTCCCTTCTACTCTGCTCCTTCCCTTTTATTCATTGTCTTTTTCCAATAGAATGTAAACTCCTGAGGCACAGCCAAGGTGGCAAAGAGAAGCCAGGAAGTTGCCTGAGCTCTCCCCAGCTTCCCTCACAAACAACATTAAATCAAGCTTCTAAATAGATTCTGGAGGGACAGAATCACAAAAAGACAGAGTGAAACAACTCTCCCGCTTAAGATAACTTAGGACTTCAGGAAAGGTCTGTCTCACTTGGGCAAAATGGGAGTGCAGAAGATGTCCAGGAAAGCCAGAAAGAGGCTCTTAGCCACAGCACAAATCAACATCTGAGGCTCCTCAATCCTGGCTCAGCAGGCTAGTGGCACAGCAGGGAAGCTATGAGACCTCCAGCTCTAGCACAAAAGGCAAATTCCCAGCCACAGAAGCCTGGCACAGCAGGAGTTATTATGCTGGACCACCCCAGTGCACTGGGCAAGCCATGAGATCCTGAGACCCTGGCACAGAAAGTCAGTGACCAGACCCCCAATCCCCAGCATAAGAAGCTTGGGCAATGTCCCCTGTGCCCCAGAAGCAGAGCTCAACTTTTAAAAATGAGCAAAAAGTCAAAAAGAGCCTTGATCATAGAAGATACTATGGCAACAGAGAAGACCAAAACAGAAATTCAGAAGGACAACAATGTCAAAATGCCTACATGAGAAGCCTCAAAGGTGAATATGAATTGGTCTCAAGAACAAGAAGTCCTCTTGGAAAACCACCAAAAGGATTTAAAAAATCAAGTAAGAGAGGTAGAAGGAAAATTGAGAAAACAAATGAGAGTTGTACAGGAGAATTATGGAAAAAAGAGACAACAGCTTGAAAAAGGAAGCACAAAAATTGACTAAAAACAAAACAAAACAAAACAAATCCTTAAAAATAGAATTGGCCAAATGGAAAAAAAAAAATCTGCCAAAGAAAATAATTCCTTTAAAAGTAGAACTGGCCAAATGGACAAAGAGGTACAAAAGCTAACTGTAAAAAAAACTTCTTAAAAATTAGAATTGGACAAGTGGAAGCTAATGACTCCATGAGACATGAAGAATCAGTCAAACAAAACCAAAAGAATGAAAAAATAGAAGAAAATGTAAAATACCACATTGGCAAAGCAACTGACCTGGAAAATAGATCCAGGAGAGATAATTTAAGAATTATTGGACTACCTGAAATCAAGGATCAAAAATGGATCCTGTACAACATCTTTCAAGAAAGGAAAAACTGCTCCAATATCCAAGAACAAGAGGGTAAAGTAGTTGTTGAAAGAATCCCCCTGGGGCAGCTAGGTGGTGCAGTGGATAGAGCTCCAGTCTTAGAGTCAGGAGGATCTGAGTTCAAATCCAAACTCAGACACTTGACACTTACTAGCTGTGTGACCTTGGGCAAGTCACTTAACCCCAATTGTCTCACCAAAAAAGAAAAAAAAAAAAGAAAGAATCCCCCAATCACATCCTGAAAGAGATCCCAAAATGAAAACATCAAGGAATATTATAGCCAAATTCCAGGATTATCAGGTCAAGAAAAAAATACTATAAGCAGCCAGAAACAATTCAAATATCAAGAAGCCACAGTCAGGTTTACACAGGAATTAGCAGCTTTTGCATTAAAGCATTAGAGGGCTTGAAATATGATATTCCAGAAGGCAAAGGAGCTTAGATTACCATCAAGAATGAATTACCAAACAAAACTGAGCATAATCTTTCAGGGGAGGAGATGGACATTCAATGAAATAGGGGACTTTTAAACTTTCCTGATGAAAAGACCAAAGCTGAACAGAAAATTTGATCTTCAAACACAAGACAAAAAAAAACAAACAAGAAAGAAAAAACCACAACTGTTTACATCCCTACAATGGAAGATGGTACTTCTAACTCTTGAGAACTGTATCTCTATTAGGGCATTTAAAAGTATACATAGACAGAGGGGGTGGGTATAAGTTGACTTTGTGATAATCTATAAAAATAATTAAGGGGTGAAAAAAGAATTGTACTGGGAGAAGAGGAAAGAGAGAGGCAGAATAGGATAAATTATATCATGTGAAGAGGCACAAAAGACCAATTACAGTAGAGGGTAAGAAGGGAGGGCATGAGCATTGTTTGAACCTTACACTCATCAGATTTGGCTCAAAGGGGCAATAACACACATTCAGTTGGGTGTAGAAATTTACCTTACCCTATATGGAAGTAGAAGGGGAAAGGGGAGAGAAAAGGGGGGCTGACAGGTGAGGAGGGACAGGATGAAAGGAGAGAGAAAAGTATAAATAGGGGTAAATATAGGATGGAGAGAAACAAATAAGTAATCATAACTGTGGATATGAATGTGATGGACTCTTCCATAAAGTGGAAGTGGATAGCAAAGTGGATCAAAAACCAGAATCCCACAATATGGTTTTTACAAGAAATACACCTGAAGTAGAGAGAAATACACAGAGTAAAGGTAAGGAGTTGAGTAGAATCTATTATGCTTCAACTGAAGTAAAAAAAAAAAAAAGAGCAGGGATAGCAATCCTGATCCCACATAAAACAAAAGCAAATATAGACTTAATTAAAAGAGATAAGGAAGAAAACTGCATCTTCCTAAAAGATGCCATAGAATGTGAAGTAATTATCAATTGTAAATGTATATGCACTAAGTGGTATAGCATCCAAATCCTTAGAGAAGTTAAATAAGTTATAGGAAAAAAATAGACAGCAAAACTATACTAGTCAGGAACCTCAACCCCTCTCAGAACTAGATAAATCTAACCACAAAACAAACAAGAAAGAAGTTAATGAGGTGAATAGAATTTTAGAAAAGTCAGATATGAGAGACCTCTGGAGAAAACTGAATGGAGATACAAAGGAATATACCATTTCCTCAGTAATACATGGCACCTACACAAAAATTGACCATGTATTATGGGATAAAAACCTCACAATCAAATGCAGAAAGGCAGAAATATTAAATGCATCCTTTTTAGATCATGAGGCAATAAAAATTGTATGTAATAAAGTGCCATGGAAAGACTAAAAATTAATTGTAAACTAAATAATCTATAATAAAGAATGAGTGAGTCAAAGAAGAAATCATAGAAACAATAATTTCATCAAAGAGAATGGCAATAATGAGACAATATACCAAAACTAATGGGATGCAGCCAAAACAATTCTTAGGGGAAATTTTATATCTCTAAATGCTTACGTAAATAAAATAGAGAAAGAGGAGATCAATGAATTGGGCAAGCAACTAAAAAAGCTAGAAAAAGAACAAATTAAGACTCCCCAAGTAAATACCAAATTAGACATTCTGAAAATCAAAGGAAAGATTAATAAAATTAAAAGTATGAAAGTTACTGAACTAATAAATGAAACTAAGATCTAGTTTTATAAAAAAAAAACAAAATAGATAAAATTTCAGTTAATTTGATTTAAAAAAAGAAAAAAGAGAACCAAATTCCCAGTATCAAAAATGAAAAGGGAGAACTCACCACTAATGAAGAGGAAATTAAAACAATAATTATGAGCTCTTTTACTCAGCTGTATGCCAATAAACCTGGCAATCTAAGTGAAATGGATGAATATTTACAAAAATATAAATTGCTCAGATTAAAGAAGAGGAAATAAAATACTTAAATAACTCCATTTTAGACAAAGAAATTAAACAAGGCATCAATGAACTCCCTAAGAAAAAATCTCCAAGACTAGATGGATTTACAAGTGAATTCTACCAAACATTTAAAGAACAAGTAATTTCAATACTAATATAAACTCTTTGGGAAAATAGGCAAAGGAGTCTTACCAAATTCTGTTAATGACATAAATGTGGTGCTGATACTTAAACTAGGAAGAGCAAAACCAGAGAAAGAAAATTATGGACCAATTTCCCTAATGAATATACATGCAAAAAATTAAATTAAATATTAGCAAAGGGATTACAGCAACTTATCTCAAGGATAACACACTATGACTGGGTGGGAGTTATACCAGGAATACAGGGCTGGTTCAATATTAGTAAAACTATGAACATAATTGACTATATCAAGAACAAAATTAACAGAAATCATAGAATTATCTCAATAGATACTGAAAAAGGAATCAATGGAATTTTCTTTAAAATGGTAAGTAGCATCTATCTAAAACCATCAGCAAGCATGATATGTAATGGGGATAAGCTAGAAACATTTTCAATAAGATCAGGGGTGAAACAAGGATGTCCATTATCACGACTGTTATTCAATATTGTAGTAGAATTGTTAGCTTTAGCAAAAAGAGAAGAAAAAGAAATTGAAGGAATTAGAATAGGTAATGAGGAAATAAAACTATCACTCTTTGCAGATGATAGGATGGTATACTTGGAGAATCCTAGAGCATCAACTAAAAACTACTTGAAATAATTAACAAGTTAAACAAAGTGCTAGCATATAAAATGTGCCCACACAAATCAATGACATTTGTATACATTACTAACAAAGCCCAGCAGCAAGAGCTGGAAAGAGAAATTCCATTTAAAGTAACTGTAAACAATATAAAATATTTGGGTGTCTAACTGCTAAGACAAACCCAGGAACTATATGAGCACAATTACAAAATGCTTTGTACACAAATAGAGTCATATCTAAATGATAGGAAAAATATCAATTGCTCATGAGTAGGCCGAGCTAATATAATAAAAATGACAATTCTACCTAAATTAATTTATTTATTTAGTGCCTTACCAAGCAAACAACCAAAAAAATCATTTTATAGAACTAAAAAAAAAATAACAAAATTCATGTGGAATAACAAAAGGTCCAAAATATCAAGGGAATTAATAAAAAAAAATTCAAAGGAAGGTGGCCTTGCTGTATCAAATCTAAAACTATATTATAAAGTGGCAATCATTCAAACCATTTGATACTAAGAAATAGAGTTTTGGATCAGTGAAATAGATTAGGTACATAAGACACAGTAGTAAATGACTATAGTAACCTAATGTTTGATAAACTCAAAGACTCTAGCTTCTGGGATAAGAATTCATTGTTTGACAAAAACTGGTGGGAAAAGTGGAAAACAGTATGGCAGCAAGTAGGCATCAACCAACATCTTACCCTGTAGGCCAAAATAAGGTCAAAATGGATACGTGATTTAGACATAAAGGTTGATATCATAAGCAAATTAGGTGAGCAAGGAATAGTTTACTTGTCAGATCTATGAAGAAAAGAAGAATTTATGATCAAACAAGAGATAGAGAATATTATGAAATGCAAAATGGATAATTTTGATTATATCAAATTTAAAAGATTTTGCACAAGCATAACCAATGCAACCAAGATTAGAAGGGAAGCAGAAAGCTGTGAAACAATTTTTATAGTCAGCATTTCTGATTAAAGCCTCAGTTCTCATATATATAGAGAGAACTAAATCAAATTTATAAAAAAAAAAAAGTCATTCCCCAATTGATAAATGGTCAAAGGATACCAAGAGGCAGTTTTCAGACAAAGAAATTAAAGCTATTTATAATCATAGAAAAAAATGCTCTAAATCACTATTGATTAAAGAAATGAAAATTAAAACAACTTTGAGGTACCACTTTACACCTATCAGATTGGCTAATATAAAGAAAAAAATGATAAATGTTGGAGAAGATATGGGAAAAATGGAACACTAATGCATTGTTGGTGGAGTTGTGAACTGATCCAACCAGTCTAGAAAGCAAATGTGGAGTTATGTCCATAAAGCTATAAAATTGTGCATACACTTTGATCCAGCAGTACCACTACTAGGTCTATATCACAAAGAGATCATAAAAAAGGGAAAAGAAACCACATGTATAAAAATATTTATAGCAGTTCTTTTTGTGGTAGCAAAGAATTGGAAAGTGTGGGGATGCCCATCAATTAGGCAATGACTGAACAAGTTGTTGTATGTGAATGTAATGGAATAGTATTATTCTAAAGTAATGATGAGCAGGCAGATTTCAGAAAAACCTGGAAAGACATGTGAACTGATGCTGAGTGAAATGAGCAGAACCAGGAAAACACTATGCACTGTGCAATCATCAGCTATGATAGACTTAGCTCTTCTCAGCAATCCAATGGTCCAAGATAATTCAAAAAGGCTCATGATGGAAAATGACATCCACATCCAAAGAATTGTGGAATCTGAATGCAGATCAAAGCATACTATTTTCACTTTTTTTTTGCTTTTTGTTTTTTCTTTCTCATGGTTTTTCCCTTTTGTTCTGATTCTTTTTTACAACATGACTAATGTGGAGATATTTTTAACATGATCATACATGTGTATGTATATCAGATTGCTTGCTGTCTTGTGAAAGGGGGAGGGAAAGAAGGGAGGGAAAAACATTTGGAACTCAAAATCTTACAAAAATGAATGTTGAAACTAAATTTTGCATCTCTCTCAACATCTAGCACTGTGTCTTATACACAGAAGGTGCTCAAGTAATGCTCTTTGAGTAGAATAAATTGGAGTTACAGTATGAAAATGACATGCCACAGCAAGAAAATAATAAATTCTAAATATCTCTTAAAATTTTGATATCTGATGGCAAAAAAAGGAAAGTTACCTTTTAAAAACATGACTTGTATCTATTGAAGTCAATAGCTATTTAAATTTCTGCCTATTGGAACACTACCATTTAATATAGATAGATAGATAGATAGATAGATAGATAGATAGATAGATAGATAGAT
>NW_020954610.1:34981069-35028451 GCF_900497805.2 Vombatus ursinus
GATAGATAGATAGATAGATAGATAGATAGATAGATAGATAGATAGATGATAAATATAGATAGATATAGATATAGATGTAGATATAGACATAGATACATAGAGAGGGGTTATGGTGAAAGCAAAGACTCTTGAAATTGATTAAAATTTTAAAAGAAACAAAATTCTTTCTACTGGAAACCATAAAAGCTTACCTGCAAGTTCCATGTCTGTTTTACATATTCTCTGATGAGGTTTTCCTTCAAATCTTCAAATGGACCAGTCTTAGGTTCTACTCCAGGTGGCCTATTAAAAGCCTTCTTCAGAAGACAGACCAGACCATCAGACTCTTGAGAATGATAAATGCAGAGTTCAGCAGGGCTTGTGTGGGTCCTCCCTCCAGCAATGGCATATGTCCCATTCAGCTCCCTCTCAATGGTGTAATGATGAGCCTTCCTTCCAAAAGCTACAGATAAAGCAAAGCCACCCAGGTAGTTGCGACTCTGGCGAAGTAGATAGAGTCCATCACTCATTCCTCCCTGAACAAGATAATCTTCTGCTTCTTCACGGGTGATGTTGCCAAAGAAAAAGGGTAAGTGGTTTGCACTATCAACCATGCTGGTTGCCATGGCCACTTACTAAGCCAAAAGCAATGCTCCTGTACCTAGTAGAGAAAAGAGAGCATAAAGAGTTGTCAACTTGTGAGTGCAATGGACGAGACAAATGGGGGGGGGAAGGATAAAACAATGGATGAAAAAATTGCCTCCTAGCAAGTTGTAAGGGGAGCTCTTAAAGTCATAGGATCACAGATTTAGAGCTACATGGGATATTAGAAGTCATCATGTCCAAACTCCTCATTTATAGATGAGGAAAGTAAGGCTCAGAGAATTCGTGATTTGCCCAGGGTCACAAAGTTAATGTGTCAAAGTTTTAGAATTAATTCTCAGAATGGTGTTACTTCCTTCTTGGTTTTGACATCCTCAAGTTTCCTGTTATATGTGATCACAGTCATGCTGGAGAAGTTCTTTTATTTTTGTAAGTAGGTGGTGCAAGTATCACTATTGTTCAGACAAAGAAACAAAAATTATGAGAGCTTAATAGCCTGGTCCAAGACAGCCAGTGGCAGAGATGGGAATGAAACCCAGATGACAGCACTCTAAACTTTGGTGTTTATTCCACTACATTAGTAATTGTGAGATATATCATCTTAGATTGAGAGCCTAACTGTTTGGGTAAATCACGGAATCTTAAACTTAGGGGGAAAAAAACCTTAATGATTATAAAGAACAAATTCCTCAGGGATCAATGTGGTTAAGAGATTTAATAAAACTGAAAGAAAAAAACAAACAAACACAGAGTTGGCCAAACCTCAGACTTTGGAGAAAGATCAAAAGGAAAAAAATAGTTTGATTTTTAAAGAGGCACATAAATAATAAATCACAACATATATATTTTACCTTGCTTTATATTCCCAGAACTTAGCACAGTACCTTCATAGTAAGTGTTTAATGAATATTTGCTTATTCATAAATAAAGAAAAAATAAAGGATTGTTTTCCAAACTTTTTTGCCAAATTAGGTATCAATAAAACTGACTAAATGAAAGTGACAAATTAAATTGATGAATTGATGAATATTGATAAAAATATGAAATGTCAAAATAAACAAGAGAATGTAAATAACCCAATTTCAGAAAAATAAATTGAACAAGCAATAATTGAATTCCCAGAATGAAAAGAAAAAAAAGCCAGGACTAGAAGGATTTACAGAGTGAATTCTATCAAACATTTTCAAAAAACAATTGATTCCAATATTACATATACAATTCAGAAATTTGAGGGAGACAGAAATTAGATTAAAAAACTATAAATCAATATCCCTAATGAATATTGATGCAAAACTTTAATTGAAATATAGCAAACAGGCTATAGCAACACATTAAAACATCTGTACCTTTTGGCCAGTTACGATTTATACCAGGCATGAAAGGTTCACTCACGGGGCAGCTAGGTGGCGCAGTGGTTAGAGCTCTGGCCTTAGAGTCAAGAGGACCTGAGTTCAAATAAGGCTTCAGACACATGACACTTTCTAGCTGTGTGACCTTGGGCAAGTCACTTAACCCCAATTGCCTCAGCAGCAAAAAAAAAAAGAAAGAAAAGTTCATTCAGAATTAGGAAAGCTATTTAAAAAGAGAATACAGTTAATATCTCTGTTCCCCCTTTTTTTTTAAAGTCAGAGAGAAAAATATGGCCTAAGCTTACCATTTGACAGAACAACCAGCAGTATGAAACTGAAAATTTTCCCTGGAGAGTGATTGTATATTCACTCCAAAATAAAGTGAAAGCAGTAGTAGTTGAAGAGTGATATGACAGTTATATGTTTAAAGGAAAAGCGGGCCTCATTAGGTAGTCCCAGTGCTACTCTAGGCTCAGGCTCAGGCTGGCCTTCCCTTGTAATAGTTTTCTCTTCATCTGGATCTCCCAGGTTAACCCTTTTGGGCCCTCCGCCTAGACTTCGTGCTTAAAGACACCTACAAATGAGTGATAATAAGATGTTTCTGTTTTTGTGTTTTTTCTTAACCTTAAACAAATTTCTTATGGGCTAATATTTACACAAATAGTTTGCTTAAGTGAACCTTGGGAGTACAGGCAAAAAGATGACAACCTGTGATTTTTCACAAAACTAGTGATGGAATTAACAACATTTTAGTTTTGTATGTTTTAAATGTAGACCTTTGATTTCATTGATATAGAAAACTCTCATTGCACATAGATAAGAAAATTCTGCCAATGCAAAATGGCAATTGTCCTGCAAGTTAGAGTGTTAGAATATTACTGAGGTACTGAAAAGACAAGTGACTTGACCAGGATCAGGCACCCAGTACGTTAAAAGTGCAACTTGAATCATTGTCTATAACTCACAGGCCCTCTCACCATGTGAAGTGCCAGGATGCATTTAATAAATGCTTCCTCATGATTATCCTTAAGAAATCTTAACTTCACTGGTATGAAGAAAAGCCTCAGGTTCTACTGAAGTCAATATCTTTTTTCTTTCTTTCTTTTTTTTGATATCTTTTTCTTTCAAATTGATTTAGCTCAAATGTACCTTAGGTTGAACTATCTTAGTATTCTTTAAACATCCTCAACAGTTAAGTATGTTATCAACCTTCACTTGGTCTATCAGATTCCCAGTTTTCAAACATTAACATATTGATATTTGTGAATATCACATAAAACATTCTTTGGACTGATCCTTGAAGTAAGAATTTGGACTTAACCTAATAGAGATGAAATTAGACTTTAGTGATCTCTGATCAGTTCTGGTTTTACTTCTGTGAAGGAAGTGTGAATTTTTAGCATATTTAATTTTTTCACATTTTAAAATCTTGCTTCTATAATGCCCTTATCCCTGTGGTTCATTTCAATTTTTCATGTATGATTTGTGAACTTTGAATTAAATTAAATGCTCCTGAGTAAAAAAACAAAAAACAAAGAAAGAAAGGTTCATTCAGAATTAGGAAAGCTATAAAAATAAGAGAACATATTAAGAACAAAAAAATCACAATTATCTTAATGGATGCAGAATTTTCTTTTTTTTTTACAAAACACAATAAATATTTCTACTAAAAAAAATTAAGTAGGCATAGGACTAAATGGACTTTTTCAATATGGTAAAAAAAAAAATCTTTCTAAAAGTGAGAGCCAGCGTTACATGCAATGGAGATAAATTAGAAGCCTTTACAATAAGATTATGGGGAAATCAATGAGTTTAATTTTGACCACTAGCATTTAATATAGTGCTAGAAATTCTAGCTATACCATAAAAATAAGAAAAATTAATTTTGATAGCTAAGGAGAAACAAAACTATTATTTTTGTAGATAATAGGATAGAGTGGATAGAGCACTGGGCCTGGAGTCAAGAAGACCTGAGTTCAATCCATACTCAGACACTTGCTATCTGTGTGGCCCTGGACAAGTCACCTAACCCTGCTTGCCATCAGTTTCCTCACCTGTAAAATGAGCTAGAGAAGGAAATGGCAAACCATCCCAGCATCTTTGCCAAGAAAACCCCAAATGGGGTCATGAAGAGTCAGAAATGACTGAAAACAATTTAACAACAAAAAGATGTCAATTTATAACTATATACCTAAATATACACTCATATGCATATATGTACTACTATACTAATTTATTATGGGCATTATAAGACAAAAATTATTAAAAGCTCAAATATTGATGAACTTATATCTTTACTTTTAGTGAGAGCGATATTATTGAATTCTTGAACATCTTGATTTAACACTGTGATACAGCAATTTAAAGGCCTGGCTCTCAGTTGAACGACTATCACATCTGAAAATGACACTTTTTACTTACTTTAGTGCAGAGCACTAAAGCCTTCCTTTAGAAAAAGCTGACAGACTCTATTACCCATCAGTTGTTCTGCTAGATTTCAACACCACATAATACCACACTTCTTGGTAGACACCCTACCACACCCTTTTCAGCTTCCTTTTATGTGTTGTTTCCCCTCATTAAATTGTAAGCTCTTTGAGGGCAGGGACTGTCTATTTTTCTTATTTGTATCCCCACAGTTTAGCAAAGTGCCAGACATACAGCAAAAAATAAATGTTTACTGAATAGAATTGAATTGAATTTGCTCCTCAAATTAAGTATTTCCTTTATGTTGGAGTAGGGATTCTCAGGTCTAAGCTACAAAGGAAATTTCCAAGTACATTTTTAAAACTGTTTGCTCTAAATTGAGGTGGTTGTGTAGCAACTGGCTGGTTGACTAAAGAATTTCTTCATTCTTAGCCACTCAGTTTATGCTTATGTGAAAGAAAATAGCTACAGATAGTTTTCCTTAAAAGCATTTTTGCTGCTTCCACCACCAACTTAATTTTGTATTGAAAGGGAGGTGATACATGTGTGAGGGGGAAAGCAATCTGAAGCAATTGATGAGAATTGTCAAGCCAGTAAAAAGCTTAATTGAAGTGGGTGGATGAGTCTATGAACACCTGCAGAACTTTATGCTCTAGTGACTCCCAAGGGAGTAGCTTTTGAATTACCCATCTGTAATTCCTATAGACAGCTGTATTGAAGGGTAATCAAACATGATGGCCAGCATTTTCTTATGAAATGGAGCATCATAGAGCACTTCATGTTCAAAGTGTGCTCCAAGGACCACTATGGATCCTTGACATGCTTTCAGGGTGATGGGGTATTGGCCCTGGAAACCCTCCCCCCTCCCAACTTCCCTGAACTCTCCCACATGCCCCTGGCATTCATTGTCTCCCTCCAGATTGCTCCCAGCCACTTCCTATCCTTAATTCCTTCTAGACCCCTTCTCACAATCACCCCAGACTACTTGGCCACTCCTTGATCACATTCAGATTTTCCCACAGATATTTTTCCTATAAAAAGAGTTAGTCTTGTCTACCAAAGGGCTGATTCTTAAAATCTTGACCACCTCAATCTGTGTTTTTAAATTGTGTCTCTGTCTGAAAGAATGCTAGAGTCAAATTCATTCAAAGAAGGACTTTTGTCTTCTGCCCTTGAATTTGGGGGTTCCCAGCACCCCTAGACTGCAACAAGGGGATCAGCAAGGTCAAAACTATTTTCATAACCTATGAAGACATTTTAATTTATAATTTTAATAAA
Source organism: Vombatus ursinus (assembly GCF_900497805.2). Taxonomy (NCBI): domain Eukaryota; kingdom Metazoa; phylum Chordata; class Mammalia; order Diprotodontia; family Vombatidae; genus Vombatus; species Vombatus ursinus. The sequence goes on from NW_020954610.1 coordinate 34,986,706, forward strand.
TATTTATAGATATAACTCACCTAAACAAAAGCTCTTGGGGACAGGGGTTCTCAGTCATTTTTAAGAGTATAAAGGGGTCATAAGACCAAAAAATTTGAGAACCACTACCATAGAGATGCTAGAATTAGAATCATCTTTGTGAGAAATACAGATTTTCGTTATTTTCAGCTGAATAGAGTGATTTAAAAACAGACAAAGGTCTCATTCTTATGGTTATTGTTGAAGACAGATAAGATTTAAAGAACCCACATTTATAGCAGATGGATCAATGGTCAAAGGATGTGAATAAACAGTTTTCAAAAGAACTATTAACAACCATAGGAAAGAATTCTCCAAATTACTAACAAGAAAAATACAAATTAAAACAATGCTGAGTAAATTGGCTCATACCTAGCAAATTGACAAAGATGAAAAAAGCTGACAATAAACTGTGTTAGCAGGGTTGTATAAATACTGGCACACTGATGCACTATTGTTGTTGGAACTATGAATAGATAGGACCATTCCGGAAAGCAATTTGGAATTTCACAAAAATGCAACTAATGTTAAAGTTATGTTGATCCAGTGTTCCCAGCCTTACTCATCAACCACGGTTGGGGGAGACTCTGTTGGGACAGGAGACACCAAGTCTGCAGCTTTTTATATTACCTGTACTTTGTCACATACCCCTACCTGTAAATTGTCACATTCTTGCTACATTGTGGAAGAACTGAAATGCAAGGGTTCAATCTCTTCTGCTGAAGTGGACCTCTCTGAATTGTCTTAAAATTACTTATCCTTGAATCCATTGCAGATCTACAGTGATCAGTCCTTCTATGTGTTGCTACCTTCATATACTTATAATAAACTTTTTAAAATTCTTTTTGTCCTGAGTTTTGCCTCATTAATCAGGAAAAAAAGCTCAAATGAAGAATTATCCTTTTAACACTAAAATACCCATAACCTTCAATCTTCCGTGGAGGTCACCGAAAAAGAGAAAAACCCCATATATAACAGAAGAGCTGCATTTTTTGTGTATGTTTTAGAAAAGAATTAGAAACAAAGTAGATGCTATTCAACTGAGGAATAGCTAGACAAGTTGTGGTGCATGAATGTAATGGAATATCATTGCACTATAAGAAATGGTAAATAGAATAAATGAAAAGAATCATTTAAAGACATTGGAATAACTGGAAGATGAACTGATACAAAATGAATGAACAGAATCAGAAAAAATAATAGGCACAATGAGTACAATAATGTAAACAGAAAGAATAACAACAAAAAATAATCAAAACTCAGTTTTAAAAGTTATAATGATCATGCATGCCCCAATAAAATGATGAGAAGACAATTTTTCTTTATCCTTTGCAGAAGTAGTTACGTCAGACCCTTGTTATTCTGTTTAATTTTGTAGAACATTTTTTTTCTTTCATTTTTTCTTTCAATTTTCTTTTAAGGGACAGATCTCAGAAAGATGGTAGAGAATAAAAGTTGTGGGAAATATAGGTCAAGGAAAAACAGAAGATATCAACAATTTCCCTAATTTTAAATAAAATATCTTCAAAAGGATTACAGCAACTTATCAGGAGGATAATACACTATGACTGGGTGAGATTTATATCAGGAATACCGGGCTGGTTCAATATTAGGAAAACTATCAGCATAATTGACTATATCAATAACAAAATTAAGAGAACTCATAGGATTATCTCAATACATACAGAAAAAGCTTTTAACAAAATACAATACCCATTCCTATTAAAAACACTAGAGAGCACAAGAATAAATGGACTTTTCCTTAAAATGATAAGTAGCATCTATCTAAAACCATCAGCAAGCATGATTTGTAATGGGGATAAGCTAGAGGCATTTCCAATAAGATCAGGGGTAAAACAAGGATGTCCATTATTACCCCTGTTATTCAATATTGTACTAGAAATGTTAGCTTTAGCAATAAGAGAAGAAAAAGAAATTGAAGGAATTGGAATAGGCAATGAGGAAACAAAACTATCACTCTTCGCAGATGATAGGATGGTATACCTAGAGAATCCTAGAGCATCAACTAAAAAACTACTTGAAATAATAAGCAACTTTAGCAAAGTGACAGTGATGAGGATGGGAGCTAGACCCAAAAAAGGAAAAGCCCTGGACTTTCCCACATGGCCAAATCTTTGGCATTTGCCTGTGGTTATAATTCCATCAACTGGCCTTTCATTGTGATTACACCCCATCTCCCAATTCTCTGTTACCCTTAACCTAGCCTAGCCCTCTCTATGGCCTCTGATCATTTCTCACACTTAATCCTAGCTAGACTTTCCTCCCTTGGCCACATGGTCCAGGTCCCAGGAGTTCTGTTCACTCCACTTACTGGCCATTCCCACCCAGATTCTCCTTAAATCCCTCTTCCAGTTACCCCAGACTCCTTGACCACTCCTAGATCCCTCTCACGGTATATAAGATCCATCTTGTCTCCATTAAGATGCTCTGATTTATAATCAAGCCACTGTTCAGATTTTTACAATCTAGCCAATAATTCACAGATGCTCAGATTCCTTAAAAATCTGGTTAATATGGTAGATCTTTAATAAACCTTGTTTTTGGCTAAAAAAAGGCTTGGGTCAAATTCTTTCAGGCAGGACCCACATGTTGTGATTTTAGGGTTCCAGCACCCCTAAACCTCTAGACCTCATCAGCAGGATATAAAATATACCCATACAAATCAATGGCATTTCTATACATTACTAACAAAGCTCAGCAGCAAGAGCTGGAAAGAGAAATTATGTTTAAAGTAACTGCAAACAATATAAAATATTTGGGAGTCTGTCTGCTAAGACAAACCCAGGAATTATATGAACACAATTATAAAATGTTTTTCACACAAATGAAGTTATATCTAAACAATAGGAAAAATATCAATTGCTCATGGGTAGACTGAGCTAATACAGTAAAAATGACAATTCTACCCAAATTAATTTACTTATTCAGTGTCATACCAAGGAAACTACCAAAAATTTATTTTATACAGTTAGGAAAAATAATAACAAAATTCATCTGGAAGAACAAAAGTTCCAGAATATCAAGGGAATTAATGAAAAGAAATTCAAGGGAAGGTGATCTAGCTGTACTGATGGGGTTACAGGAACTGGACCCCTAAAAGTAAAGACTATGTCTCTGGAAGCAAGCCAGTCCCTGAATTTTCCCATACATTTTCAGCTGCCCCTATCACTGGCTTCTAGTATAAGGCATATGGCCCCAGCTTGATTACTTAATTAGCTTACTTGATACTCCTTAATCCCATCTAGATCCTTTCACTGTTGTATCTGCTCCCAGGTTATTTACCCCTCCTTAATCCCATCCAAATATTCTCACAGTCTTTTTTTGTATGAAAGTATCATTCTCATCCCCATCAAGCTGCAGACTCACTAGGAATCTCTGCCTCCTTCTATTGGCATTATAATAAACCTTGCCACCTTGACTGAAAGAAGGCCTGAATGCTTAAATTCTTTCCAGGAAGACTCACCCTGTACCCTTACATTTCAGGGTTCCCAGCACCCCAAACCACAACAGTATCAGATCAAAAATTGTATTATAAAGCAACAATCATCAAAACTAGTTAGTACTGGCTAAGAAATAAGAGTGGTGGATCAGTGGAACAGGTTAGATACACAAGACACAATAAGCAATGACTATAGTAATCTACTGTTTAATAAACCCAAAGGCTCCAGCTTCTGGGAGAACTCATTATTTTACAAAAACTGGTTGGAAAACTGGACAATAGTATAGCAGAAACTAGTCATAGACCAACCATTCTGGAAAGCAATTTGGAACTATGCCCAAAGGGCTATAAAATGGTGCATACCCTTTGATCCAGCAGTACTACTACTAGATCTGGATCCCAAAGAGGTCATAAAAAAGGGAAAATGACCCACATGTACAAAAATATTTATAGTAGCTCTTTTGGTGGTGGAAAAGAATTGGAAACTGAGGGGATACCCATCAACTGGGGAATGGATGAAGAAGTTGTGGTATATGAATGTAATGGAATACTATTGTTCCACAAAAAATGGTAAGCAGGCAGATTTGAGAAAAACCTAGAAAGACTTACGTGAACTGATGCTGAGCAAAGTGAGCAGAACCAGGAGAACATTGTACATGGTAATAGCAACATTGTATAATGATCAACTTTGAGAGACTTAGCTCCTTTCAGCAAACAATTCCAAAAGACTCATGACGGAAAATGCTATCCACATCCAGAGAAGAAACTATGGAGTCTGAATGCAGATCAAAACATACTATTTTCTTTTTATTTCTCTCATGAGTTTTTTCTTTTGTTCAGGTTCTTCTTTCATAACATGACTATTGTGGAAATATGTTTGATGTGATTTTACATTTTTAGCCTATTTTTTTAAAAAATTTTAAATATCAATAAAACATATTTAAATTTTTCAAAAAATTACCAACTGGCTAGGTATAGAAATCAGACAGTTTTTTATACATAAAACATTATGCAGAAGAAAGCAAAGTAGCAGAACTTTTAATAGTATCAGATCCTACAAACTTGTCACAAATTAGTGGCAAGAAAATAAGTAAATATATGTAAAAGGCTGTGATAACCACATTTCTTTTAAGATAATAAGAAAGTTGGCTATTAGCAGCAACACTTCCTTATTCACAAGATCATATGAAAAATAAATACTCTTCACGTTTGGTTCCTAACATCCAATACAGGGACATAACAATTTTGCCATATGTGAGAGCATCAGAAACTATCAAATTCATTGACATATATTGGCTTACACGTTGAGGACAATGATCACTTCTAAATTCACCAGAGCCATAACTAGCAAGTTTTGTGTTCTGGTGAAAAGCACAGAAGTCTCAGGTAAAAGTATGGTGGAGGAAACATTAGGCACTTAGGACCTTAAAACAAGGATCTGTGGATTTTTGGTCACTCCCAGGCCATTCCTTGGGAGGCTGTTGCTAGATAGGAGACTAAAGTAGCGTAAGGAAGAAGTATCAATATCATAGCTTCCAATTTTAATCAATTACTCCTGGTAATCAAGTTCTAGGCTCAAGTGTTTCTATCTGTTAAAGGTAAACAATGCTAGCAAAACCCTCTAACTTCTGTTACTCCAAAACAAAGCCTCAGTAGTCCTACTTTGATAAAGAATAACTTACTTAAGTAGCTTCCAGATGCATAGAACTTTGTTTTCTTAAGACAAATTGGTTTCTCAATTTAAAACTAACTCAGATAGTCTCAACCAAGTTCCAACATAGAAATTCTTCAGAAAGTCATAGGCTAAATCCTGGGATATATAGTATTTTAGGTTAGATGACTTTAACTTCACTGGAAACAGAGAGGAAATATTCTTGTAATAGAATGTATTCAAATCCTTGAAAAGATCATTTTTAGCCCTATGCTTTAATAACTTACTGCTTCTAATAGTATTTCTTCAATTAATAGTGAGTATTGATTTATTTCTGTTTAAAACAGATACTTTTCACAGCTCTTGAGGGAAAAATGTATATGTGATAACTTGCACATGGATGTGTTACCTATATCTATTTATAATAATTAAGAAATGTGTCAACATGAATTTTAGCAAATGACACATCTGACTACTACAAACATCCATACAGACCTCTCTTTTCTCTCCTGCCTTCAATTTTGTTTCTAAATGTTATGCTGCCTTAGGTTTTATTCATTTAACTTAGACCTTCCTTGGGCCTTAAAGGGCTAAGGCATGGCTTTGATGATTTTAAGCACATGCATAGACCTGAGATGAAGATTAACAACAGGGATTGACTAAATCTTTTGGAGGAACTATAAACTGATATCAAAAAGGCAGGATAACTCTTTAGATTTGAAAAACGGTTTATTCCATTATCCATCTGTTTTTAACTACTGACAAATACACAAGGACCCAAATAATCTAACTGAATGTTCGTATATCCTTAGTAAATCTGTGTTAATATTTAGAAAAAAGTAAAGGCTAAATTGTTTGTTTTAAATTATCTTTCTCTCTAGAACATGAATTTGCATTTAGGGCCACTGTGGCCATGTCCTACAATGTATGTCACAGTCCACAGGATTTAGTGAGGTTGATGGTATGATCATGGCTTACTGTGAGAAGGAAGAAAGAATGGAGCATTCCCATTTCTTGGATGCCCTGATATCGGTTCCAAAATTTGGTTCCTTGGGAATTAAGAAGTCTGTGACATGGATTACACCCATGGGATTAAGTTTAGAACCCCTGCTAACTGGATTTGGTAGGAGGAGGAGCAAGTGAGTAAAAGTACTTCTGGCTTCACCTTTGCCAAAGTGAAAAGTTGGCTACTGAATTAATAAAACCAAAATTAAATAAGGTCAATTCAATTGTTCGTTAAAGGAAGAAAGACGTCCATTTTCATGAAGGGGCAAGGGGAAGGAATTGCAAGGTTACCAAATTCCAACCCCAACTTAACTTTGTTGCTGCAAGAGACTCCATTTATTGGAGAAAAAATTCAGGAGGATGGGGATTGGGGTAAAGACTCCCTTGTATTGACTTCTCCCATTTTCTCAGCCCTAGCCTTGCCTTCCCTAAGGACTGATATCTTGAGATTATTTGCAACCACCATGTTCTGATAGGGCATAGTGAAGTAGGAAAGATTAGGGAGGAAAGGAAATAAGACACATACAGACTAATTAGTTCTGGGATGAGGAGATAATAAATGGCTAAATGGTGCGTCTATGGAAAATGAGGACAAACTGATTTATTTACTGAAGTTGAATTTAATAAATAGGGAGAATAAACCAAAGACCTCCTCTTATAACACAGTATTAATGTTGTATTTTAGGATATAAGACCTATTTCTCTGCTCCAGTGTGTTTAGACAAAGCAGATATGGCCCTCTAAGGATGAATCTGACTTGGAGTTAAGCTCTGGAGGACAATGTTATCTGAAAGTGCTAGGAGTTCTTGATTGGCTGTATAATACAGATCAGCTGGGCAAGTTTCAGTCCCCTTTACAAACAGACTGTTTCAGATCTTAGAGCTAAGTTCTTGTAGGGTTTCCTTATTGTTTGGAAACAGCAGCTAATTGTGGACCTTTCTACCTTTGCTACTATTCAGGATTTTCTAAATTTCTAAATATTTCTAAAGTTTGAATGGGCATCCCTAATGATAAGCAAATGAGCTGTACTAACTTTTTGGGTGGTCCAGCCTAGGAGGATGGGGTGACAGAAAACCTTGTCTATGCTTGAGTTGTGGCTCCGGTTATTTAAACATGGAGTGGATAATACAAAAAGAAGGGAAAGAGAGACTGGTTTGGGCCTTCAGCCCCAGCATCTCCTCAGCCTCAACCGATTCCCTTGTATAATAACTTTATGGAATGTATAGATTATCATGTGTGAGATCATGGTCCCCAAATTCATTCACAACTTACCATGAGACCAAAAGGGGTTGTTTCACAGAATTTATGCCCAGGTACAAGGCTCAGATCATTAGGAGTCTGTTGGGCACAGGGATTCAAATAATTATGATCTCATGTGCTGCCACTTGGGAGACTCATGGAAATTTTAGGGAACTAACCACAAGACAAACAAAGCCAAGGTCAATCAAGTCCTAGAAAATCACATTCCATCTCCTACTTGAATGATAAACATATACTATTAGCTGAGTCAGGACCTGGAATGGCAAAGATTACAATCAAGCAGTGTCTACAGAGACTATGTATTAAGCACAGGAGCATCTGACAGAAACTACAAGAGCAGTATCAGTTTGATCGGTGTGATAATATCACTAGGAGATATTAGTAGGCATATAGTAGAGACATGAATTGACCCTTCATATGTATACCTTAGCCACACATGATGCCTACATGTATGCCTCTCCATGTGTATTCTTTATTATGTGTATACTCAACCCACTGATGTGTCTATTTTTGAAAGAGGATACCAAAGGTTAATGTAGGAAATGTTTGATTGCTACTTTTCTTTCTGATCCATTTCATCAAATGTCTTTGCTTTGAACATGTTTCTTCTAGCTGAAGAGAAAGCCATTTGTGGAGGTTTGTAAGACAGAGTTTTAGAGGGTGCAGACCACATATTTCATTTTTCCTGGGTTAGTCATCTGCTGGAGGACCAATCCTAGGAGTTGAGTGTTCTCAGATACTACATTTTTTAATAATAATTGACCATGTAATCAATTCTTTTATGTCTCAAAGATGAATTACTAGATGACTCCAAACTGTTATGGAAAAATATAAAAACAAGATATTGCACAAAGTTAAAAGTAATCTCTTTAGATCTCACAATCCTATCTTCCAAATATTCTGGACATGCATATGTGCAATGCTTGAACTAAGAAATGAAAGGGATGGGTTGTTTTTAGGTTTTTTTGAGAAATAAAAAATAAAGTTTGTCTGATGTACAAGGCAACTACAGAACAGTAAGATGTTTTGAAACCTTTTTAGGAAATTAAATAGTATCCTACTTTATAGGACTCTATTTTAAAACTTGCAAATGTTCAATGTACTACTACTAAAACATAAATATTAGATACACATCTGTAAGCATGCAAGTGAGGAAAAACCACTCTGAATAAATATTTTAACATTTCTTCTGGTGTATATCCTTGTATAAAAGTACACAGTACTCTTAGAGATTTGTCTTTTTTATTTTTAAGAATTCAGATATAATTTTGAAATCAGATTTCCAGGGATGAAAAGGAAAAGAAGAAAAGGGGTAAGGAAGGAGTTTTAAAGAGAAAAAAAAAGCAAAGATAGAAAACAACAACTAGTCCTGGAATCTACCACCAACAAAAAGGGGGTTTGTAATTAGGGAAGTAGGTCTTTCCTTCAGAGTGTAAAATATGCAAAGCAAACTGAAAAATGAGAAGTAGAAAATCTTAAGTCAGAATAAGCCCTGTTTTAAGTGTCTATTTAAAATAGGGCAATTTTTATAACCCACACCTGCAAAAAAATCAATAAAAATTTGGGGATTAATTGATGCATGTATTCAGCTAAAGGCACTTCACTAAAACATTTTTAAAGAAACTATTTATCCTTTTGCTTTACTAGCTGTTTTTTTTTCCCCAAGACATTCATTAACTCTATTTACACAATCAAAATACTGTAGAGCTATTATGCAACCCCACAATTCAGATGAACAGCTTGAAGGTATGTTAACAGCATCCTATAACAGCATCACAAAATCCTTCACCAAAAACACATGATATCAAATGATGGTAACCTAAGGCATTGAAAGAAAGTAATAGCACATAGGAATGTTTTAGACCCACAGAAGAGAACCCCCAAATTCCTGTGACTATCTGTAGTTCAGTCAAATGTGTAGCGGTGATCCCATTTGTAAATTAACTAAGGTAAAATCTTATTTACAAACTAGGCAGCCAATACCCACCTAGTTTTAGTGTATTTTTTATCTATATCATCTAGCCTGTGGAAGTTCAAGAATGTAAAATAATTTTAATATTTTATATATAGCAACATTGAGTAATGGATAAAGTATGGGCCTACAAGTCAGGGAAACCTGGATTTAGGCTTTGAGTTTAAGCCCTATCTCTAACATCTTTTACTGGCTGTATAACTTGGGACAAGTCATTTAATCTCTATGTGCCCTCAAACAACTCTTTAAGACTGTAAGTTATTTAAAAAAAGGTGCTGATCTTCACTGGGAGAGGCAACTTCCATACCACAAGCTCCTGATACTTACAAAATCACACCTCCAATAAAAAAAGTTAAAGTCTGTAAATATTTAAAAAAGAAAAACACTACCATAAAAGGCATTCTAAAACCAAATGTAAATTACCTTTGTATTATCATTTGTTTGTGATTATAGCCTGTTCAATCCACTTATCCCTTTAAGTGACATTCTGTTTCCAACCTCTGTAGACAAAGGTTATATTTAACTAAACAATGACTAAAGAATGAGAAGGATTTGTGATGACAATGCTTAATTTGTGAGGAAAGCTAAAGACTGAATTTAGGAGAAATTTTAGAGGAATTGAGAAAAGACAGGGAAGGACTAGAGCTGAAAGAGGAGAATGGCTCAAGATTAAGGAGGAGAATGAATGGAACAAAAGGACATGAAGGAGAAAAAAAGAACAAGGAACAGATGGAAAATGTTGACAAGCAGGAGAAGGCAAAAGACTTGAACTGCTAGAGAAAGACTTAAAGAGGAGAAGGAGAAAGAATCAAGGAGAAGAATAAGATAGTTGAGAATACAAGGTATGTAATACAAATAAAAAAGGTGATAAAAGCAAAGTTGGGTATGATTTTTAGGTCTCCAATGCAGTTAGGAAAATAACAGTTTCAGAGATGAAGATACCAACAAGCAGTTTGTCTTCAGGCAAACTTTTTTCCTATGGGGAAGTTACTAGAAAAAAAGTAAATAACTGACTTCCAACAAGTATCAATAAAAAGAAAAATAAAAGAAGCATTTTTGCTGCTTCACAGAATGGAAAAGGTAAAAGGATTCTGACAAACAAACCAGTTTTGAAAGTATATATGAAGATAAAATCTTGTTAGGACTAGAAGATCCTAGAATCCACCCCAACCCAAACACTTAAATATAGCTACAAAAGTATACTAGAAAGACTAAAGCTTAAAAAGACAAAATCTAGAACCTCTGATAGATTCATCCATCCGTTCCAGAACTTCACAAAAAAATTTCAGAAGTGTAGAGTGGAGATAAGTTAGGGCAGGAGGAACATTAAGTAACAAACAGCCCAGAAGCATGGCCAGAACAATATCCAACTGTGGTATGTGTTACTGTGGTATCTAGTAATCCCACCCATAGAAGAAAACAGGGCCAGTCCAGCAAAATGCAGGGTGACCCAAGGGCCCCATCCACAGCAAGAGAAAGGACAATACCAGTGCCCAGCATGAGACAACCCACGGCTCTCATCCATGGTAAGACCTGATCAGTTCTCAGGGCAGGGGGATAGTGAGGGGTGGCTAGAAACCAAGCAAAAAAAAGAAAGAAATGTCCTGGCCATGAAGTGGAAAAGAGCAGCTAGATAAAATGAAATGAGATGCAAAATAGAATACCTAAGGATTGGGAAAAGAATTACTAACTAGTGCATTAGATGATATGGTAACAATTAACCAAGAATTGAACACCTTGAAAATCAGGGTGGGCCAAACAGAAAACAATAACTTCATTAGACAATAAAAAATACTAAAATAAAATTTTAAAACTGCAAGAGGAAAGGGAAAAAATATGGTATATATTATCAAAAAACACCTAACATGGAAAATAGGTTAAGGAGAGAATATCTATGAATCACTGAATTACCTGAAAATCAAGAGCAAAAAAATTACTGGGATCCCAAATTTCAAAAACTCTTAGAATAGGAGACCAAAGTAAAAATAGCAAGAATATACCAGTTACCTCTTGAAATTACCAAAATGTAAACTATCAGAAGCACAAAACCAGATCTTCCAGGTAAGAGAAATTATTATTTTTCTCTTATATTAATAACCAGTTATTAAATTAAGATTAAGGTTTTCCCTTTCTATTTCCTCATAGAGAAACCAGAACATATAGATTAGTCAGTCAGTCTCTAAAGGACACTACTGATAGATGAGATTGCCCAAATCCTTGAGGTACACGTTTTTCCATCTTGGGTGGGACTCCACCCAACTAGAAGACCTTACAACAGAATTAAGTCTAGGTGAGATCTTGCCTTTAAGAAATAAGCCCAAGGGGCAGCAAGGTGGCGCAGTGGATAGAGCATTGGCCCTGGATTCAGGAGGACCTGAGTTCAAAATCCGGCCTCAGACCAAACACTTGACACTTACTAGCTGTGTGACCCTGGGCAAGTCACTTAACCCCAATTGCCTTAAAAAAAAAAAGAAAAAAATAAGCCCCCTGTCCTTGGAACCTTCCCTTAGAATTTAGAGTGACACAGCTTATGAAAGGGAAAACCAGCCAGAATAGTCTCGGTAGATATAAATCTTTTATCCAGATTACTGGAGGTGGCTGAGTCTCATGATTAGGTCACATTATCTGCAGGAGGAGCTAAAGACTTTTTACCCACCTCCTCTTTAATAAGCACACTCCTTCAATGTCTGTTCACCAGAGTTAATTTTCACCTTCAGGGACACCCCCTTTTCCAAAGGCTTTTAAGTATTTAATGTTTCTGGAGGTAGGGGTGGTCTTTTGGTTACCAAGAGAAACAATTGACCTCAATTTATTGATTATTCATTAGTCATGCTTAATAAATTAATTATTAATTACCAGAAACGCTGTCTCTTGAAAATTTTCATTCATCACACAGGTAAAAATACTACAAGCAGCCAAAAAGAAAAAAGGTACCATCAGAAACCACCCTCAGGAGTACTAAAGACTTGGCACTATTATAAAGGAGTAGAGCTTAGAATATGATATTCCCAAAACAAAATATAAAGGCTTACAACCAAGAATTATCTCACTAGCAAAACTAAATATAATCCTACAGGGAGAAAAATAAGTTTTTGATGAAGTAGAGGATTTCCAAGCATTTCTGATGAATTAGCTAGAACAGAGTAGATGATATATAGTGGTATATACATTTAATAATTTGAAAGAGAATGTCTGAGGATGAATTGTTTACATACTAATAGAGGGAGAAGAAATAAATGTCCTCTGAGAGCCCTAGAATTCTTTTTTTTTACCTTTTAAAAATAAGTTTTTATTCATGTCTTTTGTTTTTTACATCACCATAGTTTTCTCCAGTATCCCTTCTCTTCCTCCCTCCCAGAAAACTATCCTAAATAGTAAATACAATTTTAAAGCCAAAAAAAAAAAAATGGAGGGGAAAAAATATCCAGCAAAAAAAACCCATGTGAAATGTGCAACATCTTTGGACCTCCCACATCCATAAAAAGGAGTGGTTCAGGGTTGTCCTTTCATATCTCTTCTTTTGAACCTTGTTTGTTCTTTATAATTTCAGCAGTACTTATTGATTTGTTGTTGAGTTGTTTCAGTCATGTCCAACTCTCCATGACCCATTTGGGGTCTTCTTGGCAAAGATGCTACAGTGGTTTACCATTTCCTTCTCCAACTCATTTTCCAGATTAGGAAACTGAGTCAAACAGGGTTAAGTGACCTGTCCAGGGTCACAGAGTCAGGAAGTGTCTGAGGCGAGATTTGAACTCAGGAAGATGAATCTTTCTGACTCCAGGCCCTGTACTCTATCCACCTGTCTAAAAAACTTGTCCTTGGTGGGCAGAGAGTAGGCTCCATTTCTTTATTTCATATCTTTAGTGTCTTTATCACCATTAAGGTAATATTTATGAAGTCTCTCACTGGGAGAAAGGAAAATGCCTTAGGAGCCACGCCGAGAATTTCAGAACAAAGAGATGGCATATTTTGTGCAAATATGTTTTATAATCTGTGTCCTACCTACCCTGTTAGAGACAGCATTTCAGAAGAAAAAGGAAGGAAAGAGGCTAGTCTAGGATATACTTATAGACCTCCAATTCCACAATAATCACATGATTTAACCCTAAAACACTTAAGGACCTATTAAGTCAAATATTTTTTAAATTTCCCATTGTGATGCTGTTTGCATAGTATGTTGGAAAGAACACTGGATTGAAAGTTGGAGGTAGGGTGCTCCAATCCTGGCCTTGCCATTTACTATCTTTGTGATGCTAGGCAAGTCACTTTTGAGTTCTACCTTTCAGAATCATTAATTATTTTGAAAATAAGTGGGTAAGTGTGCTGTAGTTGGCATCACTTGCTCATTATTTCCATTTTAGAGCAGCACACTCATAACCAGGAAGACCTGTGTTCTAGACATTGTAAAACCAAGGTTCTGAGACATTTAGTGATTTGGGTTTTTAACTATTTATTTATTTGTTTGTTTTTAGTTTTCAACATTCACTTTTATAAGATTTTGAGTTCCAAATTTTTCTCCCTCCACAAGATGGCATGCAATTGGATATCGGCTATATACGTAAAATCATGTTAAACATATTTGCACCTTAGTCATGTTGTGAAAGAAGAATCAGAATTAAAGGGGAAAACAATGAGAAAGAAAAACCAAAAAATAAAGAGAGAGACAGACAGAGAGATAGATAGAAAAAGAGAGAGAGAGAGAGAGAGAGAGAGAGAGAGAGAGAGAGAGAGAGAAGAGAGAAGTCTATCATAGTTGTTCATTGCACAATGTCCCTGTTACTGTGTACAATGTTCTCCTGGTTCTGCTCACTTCACTCAGCATCAGTTCATGTAAGTCTTTCCAGGTTTTTCTGAAATCTGCCTGCTCATCATTTCTTATGGAACAATAGTATTCCATTACATTCATATACTACAACTTGTTCAGCCATTCCCCAATTGATGGGCATCCCCTCAATTTCCAATTCTTTGCCACCACAAAGAGTTGCTATAAATATTTTTGTACATGTGGGTCCTTTAACTTTTTTTTATAATCTTTTTGGGGTACAGACCTATCATTGGTATGGCTGGATGAAAGGGTATGCACAGTTTCATAGCACTTTGACTGCTAGAGTTCTTCAGAGTCATAAAGAAAATTAAATCAAAAAAGGAGAGGGCTTTCTAATCCATTGTTTTATCCTTTTCAATTTCATGGGTGAGTTCTTCCCATTCACCTTCATTGTTGTATGTATTAATTGTGTATTTCCTTCTATTCTGTGCTCTAGGATTGCCCTATTCTTTTTTTTTTTCCAGAAAACAAGAATGTGGTAAAAGGGAAGAAATTATCTAATACTTTCTATCTATAAATGAAGCAAACCATTTCTCCTCTTCCTTTACTCTTTTCTTCCCTTTCCCATGCTCCCAATCACTGGTAGTATTCTTTCTTTCTTTCCTTTTAATCCCTCTTGAATGCTCCCCACTCCAGCATCAGAGTTTGTTTCACTTATGATAACTCATCATCACTGCTTCTTAAATCCCCTTTGTCTCCATTTACAAGCCAGGTTCCTTGCTGTGCATGTTCTACCTTCTTTTGTACACTTTAGATGAAAGTGAGGTTCATGGGATTCTTTTCTTTCCACCCTTTCCTTCATTTTCATATTCTCTTAAATAGTAATTGGAGTCTAAATAACTAAATCCTTTTAAATGGTAGGTTAAAGAAAAAAAATCTAAGAAACAATATATAATTGAAGGGGAGCAAAGCCAAGATGATAGAGTAAAGGGAGAATTTTTCTCAAGCTCTCCCAACATTCCCCTCTAAACAACTTTTTTTAATGCATCAAATCAAATTCTAAGTGATACAACCAACAAGAAGTCAAATTCACTCATTTTTTTCCCAGCCTACAACAACTTAAGAAAGATAAGTCTATGGATTCTTGGGGGAGGGCTGGCCAGAGTGCAGCAAGGCAGAAACAACATTAGCTGTGATTCTTGGAGGTAGCAGCAGTAGTATCCAGAAACACTCAGGGCCAAGATGTGTTCAGGAGACCAAACACCTGATCAGAAAAAGAATACAGGTGGCCCATGTTCTAGCTCTGGGGGGAGGACCAAGCATGATTTGTAAACTCTGTTGCTTATTAACTAGTTATAGATTGCAGTTCCAGAGCAGTGAGGAATACTTGCTTTCAAAAGAGAGTAAAGACTTTACCTGGGTATAGTTTTCAGTTCTGTGACAGAGAGAAGTTGTGGTTGCTAGAAATGAGGATTCCTACTTGGGTAAGAACCAGAACATAAAACAGTAGAGCAGGGACCACACTTCTCCCCAGATCACACCAACTTGAAAGTATGACAACTTACAGGCCACCAGAACTAGCTGTGAAAATATCAGGGAGTAAAAGCCTGAAGAATGGGACAGTCACCTCCACCCCAAGAAGTAAGCAAAGCCCAACTCTAACATGAAGTCCAAAGTCAAGAAAAAAAACTGAAAAAAATAAGCAAACAAGAAAAAAAAACTGACCATAAAAACTACTGTGGTAACTGGAAAGCTCAGGACACAAACTCAGAAAACAATGATGTGAAAACCTCTGCAAAGCCTCAAAGAAAAAAAATACAGATTCGACAAAAACCCAACAATAATTCCAAGAGAGATAATACAAGAGCAAAAAAATGATTTTGAAAATTGAAGTGATGGAGAAAAATGCAAGATATTATGAAAAGAGAATTAACAGCTCAGTAAAGGAGATAATAAAAGAAAATAATTCCTCAAAAATTAGAATTGGCCAAATGGTAAAAGATGTACAAAACTTTACTGAAAAAAAAAACACAATTCCTTAAAAATTAGAATTTGTAAAATGCAAGCTCCATGAGACATCAAGAAACAACATCCAATTAGAAAAATAATTGACTTGGAAAACAGATTGAAAGAGATAATTTAAGAGTCATTGAACTCCCTAAAATCCATGATAAAAAAAAGACAACATATTTAAGAAATTAGAAAGGGAAACTTCCCTGATCTCTTAGAACCAGAGAGTAAAATAGAAACTGAAAGAATCCTCTGATCACCTCCTGAAGGAGATCCCAAAATGAAAACTCCCAGGAATATTACAGCCAATGTTCCCACATCAAGGAGAAAATAATTCAAGTAACCAGAAACAAACTATCTAAATATCATAGAGCCATAGTAAGGATCAAACAAGATTTAGCAGCTACCACTGCAAAGGAGTGGAATATGATATTCTGGAAGGCAAATGGGATAGGATTACTTACCAAGAATAACCTACCCAGCAAAACTGAGTATAATCCTGCAGAGGAAAAGGTGGATATTTAAAGAAATTGAGAACTTTCAAGCATTACTGATAGAAAAGATCAGAGATTTAAATACAAGACTCAAGAGCATAAAAACATAAACATAAGAGAAAAATCATAAGAAATTTATTAAGGTTAAACTCTATATATTCCCAAAAAGGAAAAGAATACATGTAATCCCTAAAAATTTTATAATCATGAGGGCAGTGAGACAAGTGTATTAGTGTGAGTCTATATTGTTAGGATTATTTCAAAAGAAAAATGAGAAAGAAGGATGCATTGGGAGAAGGGGGAAGAGAAAAGAAAAAGGGGGGGGACTTCTCACACATAAAAGAGGAGCACAGGCTTAGATTCTTATAATCCAGCCAATAGCTTACTAATGTTCAGACTCCTTAAGAGTCTGCCCAATATGATGAATGTTCTAATAAACCTTGTCTTTGGCTGAAAAAAGGTTTGGGTCAAATTCTTTTGGGCAGCTCCTGCATGTTGTGATTTTGGGGACCCAGCACCCCTGAACCCCTAAACTGCATCATTTTGGTGGCCCTTACAGGGAAACTGCCTAACCCCAAGTTCTTCTCCAGCCAAGACAGGAAGGTATGTAAGCCTCCCCCCTCCCCTCCTTTCTTGCTCTGCAGTTGGGGTTGCTCTCCAAGCACCAAGGCTTGGAGGTGCTTTTCAGGCAGACAGTTACGAGGCTGTCTCGCACTTGGCCTGACACTCTCAGGATCTCAGTCCACTGGGTTGGTTCGAGGCAATGGACCTGGGTACACCTTCCACAGCATAGAGAACAAGGATGGATGCCCTGTCCAGAAGTGTATGAATTCCCTTGGTGTTAGGGAATTGGGGAAAACTGCAGTTGCTTTTTGGTTCCCTGAGGCTTACTTACTCCCTTCCCTCTGCACCTCTGAATCCTCCTTCATGGAGGTTACAGGGAAAGTTAGAATAGCTAAAAATATCTTGGCAGATTCTGGAGGTTTTGTGATTGATCATTAAGGGGTTTAGAACTCCTCCTTACAACCCTGGTCACTCTTTTCTCCCACTCCCTTCACTTGAGTCAGGAGATATATCTGTTAACCCCTCTCATAGGAGAAGAGCATTTCACCCTTTACCCCTCACTTTTGCTTTTGCCCTCCCCCACCTGGGGAAAAGGAAGGAGGGGGGAGGGGCAGCAGCTACAACATGGGTCCCACTGGCAATGGTCTTGGGCTCTGGGGCAACCTTTGCCTGGAAGCATCACCCAGATTCAGCACATCCTGCTCAAGGTAAAGAAGCTGGCCTCTGAACTTGGGTAAGCTTGCTCTTAAATTTGTAGTTTTAACTGTTAACAATGAGATGTTGAATTCTCTGTGTAAAGTAATTTGGAAGTGCATTTAACAAAACTGAAGTCACCTGATTGGCAATAGGTTTGTTTCAAGTTTCAAATTGGTGAACTTTCTGTATCAGTTATGTCAAGCAACTTTTCATAATTTAGTTATTGTTTTAATGTGTAAACTTTCCAAAAAGTTTGTTTGGGTTTTGTCTTGCTGAGAATTTGCAAGTATATAAAAATAATTTATTAATGATTGGCTTTTTACACCAGGACAAAGTTAAGTTGAGATGTAAATCCTGGAAAAGTTTTTCTGTGATTAGTGAAACTTGTTCAGATAAAAGCTGGTGGGATTTATTTCGAGTTGTTTGATGGATCACAATAATCCATCAATAATCAATAATCCACCATCTGAGAGAAATGCCACAAGCTACTCAGAGAATGTGATACTGGTGGGAAGTCAGCATTGGGAAAAGCTGAGAGGACAATTTTAGCCTCAGTCTAAGATGGGATCCTCCTGGCTCAGTTTCCCCATTATGTTCCTTTGAAAGGCAATGTTACCCACCTGGCTATTCCTGAGTCTGACTATGAAGTGGATTTGATACTGCATGGTTGGAAAACTGAATTATCTGAATCCAAACAGAGCTAAGGATGTTTAATCCTCTCAAAGTTGGGCCCTAAATCTAGTCCCTGCTTTATATCTGGGCCCTGCAGTTTTTTATGTCAGATTTATGTCTTCCAGACTGTGGACCATTCACCTACAGTTGGGCAAACAACAAGTACCAGCCAATGTCCCCCCATCATTCCCTGAATGCAGCCTGTGCTCAGTTCCAGTCAACCTCCTCTTTGGGACCACCTTGAGGCAGGGACAGCTCTATGCCCCTTGCCAGCAGGAAGCAGTTTCAGAAGCTGAGACCTTCACCCCTTACTCCAAAACCATTTGGGTCCCATTTGTTTGAGGGGGGAATGATGGGGTTGGGATCTGGGCCCCAGAAAGGAAAAACCCTAGACTTTCCCACATTGCCAAATCTCTGGCTTTCCCCTGAGGCTATAATCCCATCAACTGGCCTTTCATTGTGGACCTCCCTATGGCCCCAGGCCATTTCTCCATTCTCCCTTGGCCATGTGGTCCAAAGAATTCTATTCTCATAGACTACTTGGCCACTCCTAGATTCCTCCCATAGTCTTTCTGTATATAAGGTCCATCTTGTCTCCATTAAGACGCTTAGATTCTTATAATCTAGCCAATAGCTTACTAATGTTCAGACTCCTTAAGAGTCTGCCCAATATGATGGATGTTCTAATAAACCTTGTCTTTGGCTGAAAAAAAAAAGGAGGAGCACAAAGCAGAGTTTTTACAATGGAGGGCAAAATGCTAAAACCTCATACTTATCTGTATTGGTTCAAAGACTGGGTATAGAAATTCATATTATTCATGAGGGAAGAAGGAGAGAAAACAGCTAAAAGAAAGAGAGAAGGGACCATAAAAGAGAGGGCAGATTAAGGGAGATAGGGGTTAGAAGCAAAACAGACTTTTGAGGAGGGGGCTATAAAAAGAAAGAGAGAGAGAGAAGGATAAACAGAAGAGAATAGGATAGAAGGAAATGCACAGCAAACATAACTGTGAACACGAATTGGATGAACTCACTCATAAAACAGAAGAGGATAGCAGAATAGATTAGATACCAGAATTCAACAATTTATTGCTTACAAGAGAGAAACATTTAAAACAAAAAGATACATCAATAAGGGTCTGCAATAGAATCTATATGCTTCAGCTGAGGTAAAAAAGGCAGGGATAGCAATCAGACAAAGCAAAGCAAAAGCAAAAATAGACCTAATTAAAAGAGATACTCAGGAAAACTGCACATTTTTAAAAGGTATCATAGACAATGAATTAATATAAATATTAAGCATATAAACATTGTAGTAATGCATATAAATTCTCAAAGAAATTATGAGAGAATATACAATAAATGGATGATGGGGGAAATAGTAAAATTATACTAATGGGGAGCTCAATTTGCCCCTCTCAAACCCACATAAATCTAACCATAAAATAAATAAGAAAGAAGTTAAGGAGATAAAGAGAATTTTAGAAAACTTAGGTAGAATATACCTCTGAAGAAAATTTAATGGAATAGGAAGGAATATACCTTTTACTCAGTTGTATATGGCACTTTCACAAAAATTGACCATGTGCTAGGACATAAAAACTTTGCAAACAAATCATAAAAGCAAAAATATTAAGTACACCTTTTTGGACAATAATGCAATAAAAATTACATTCACTAAAAGATCTTGGAAGCATAGGATTAAATTTAATTTGAAACTAAATAATCTAATTTTAAACAATAAATGGATTAATGAACAAAACAGAAGCAATCAACAATTTTTAAAAAGATAATGATGCCAATGAGATAATATACCAAAATTTGTAGATGTAGCCAACACAGTACTCAGGGGAAAATTAATAACTCTAAATAGATCAATAAAATAGATAAAGAGCAGATAAATGAATTGGGCATGCAACAAAAAAAACTAGAAAAAGAACAAGTCAAAAATCTCCAAATAAATGTCAAAATATAAATTCCAAAAATCCAAAGAGACATTAATAAAACTCAAAGTTAAAAAAAAACAACCATGAAACTAATAAACAAAATTAGGAGCTTGTTTTGTGAGAAAAAAATTAACTAGACAATTTATTGTTGTTCAGTTGTTTCAGTTGTGTTTGACTCTGTGACCCATTAAGGGTTTTTCTTGGCAAAGATAATGGAGTGGTTTGCCATCTCCTTCTCCAGCTCATTTTACAGATGAGGAAACTTAGGCAAACAGGATTAAATGACTGATCCAGGGTCACACAGCTACCAATCTCCAAGGCTGAATTTGAACTCAGAAAGATGAGTCTTCTTGACTCCAGGCTAGATCAAAGGTATGCACAGTTTTATAACTCTTTGGTCACAGTTCCAAATTGCTCTCCAGAATGGGTGAGCTCTATTATTTTAAAGGACACTATTGGCATTATATTACGGGTGTAAGGGAAAGAGTGAGGGCAAAGAGCATATTTAAACTGCATTTTCATAATAAAAAGCATAAAGCAGCTCGCATGAAGACCAGTGTTTGACAATATCTTACCAATCATTTTTATATGCATCTAGTGTTTAATATAACTAAAAAAATATTCCAGTTTTTGAAAGGAAAATTTATTCAACAAGGGCAAAAAAAAGAACAAAGTAAAAAGTATACAGCAGAGAACAAAAGAAAATTTACAAGGAAGCAAAGAAAAGATGAACAGCTTCAACATAACATGTAGCATTTCTCATACAGGTTTTCTTGAAATGAAAATTTATCATTACACATTTTTAATCCTCTCTTATATTCTGCTATGCACATGACATGCTTTTTTTTCTTTTCTTACTTTCTATTTAAGTTTTAATTACAAATGAATAAAAAATAAAAGAAAAAATAGAATATTATTAAGAATAGGTAATTCTAATACTATATAAACTATTTTGAAAAATAGGCAAAGAAGAGTCCTACCAAATTCTTTCTTTGATACAAATAAGATTTTGATACCTAAACTAGGGAGAGCAAAAAAAAGAGAAATAAAACTAAGAACCAATTTCCCTAATGTATATTGAAGAAATAATTTTAAATAAAATACTAGCAAGGAGTCTACAGCAAAAAAAAAAAAAATCACAA
This sequence comes from Vombatus ursinus, assembly GCF_900497805.2. Taxonomy (NCBI): domain Eukaryota; kingdom Metazoa; phylum Chordata; class Mammalia; order Diprotodontia; family Vombatidae; genus Vombatus; species Vombatus ursinus. The sequence goes on from NW_020954610.1 coordinate 35,008,358, forward strand.
AAAGCATGTTTTATGCACAGGCTGGATTTATAATAGGAATGCAGAACTTATTGAGTATTAGGAAAACCATGAGCATAATTGACCATATTAACAACAAAAACAACAAGCAGGCTTTTTAAATTACTAAAGTCTGGAATTGTTTTGCTTAACTATGCACATTTGTTACAAATTTTTTCCTTTTACCGCCCAATAGGCAAACTGGATTTGTTGGTAAGGTAGAAAGCAGGTGCTGGCAAGAATATTATCACAAAAAAAGAGAGTAACTAATATGACAAAAAGAAAAAAAAGTTAGATGTTGGAGGAGATGTGGGAAAACAGGGACATTAATGCATTGTTGATGGAATAGTGAATTAATCCAACCATTTTGCAGTGCAATATGGAACTGTGACCAAAGGACTATCAAACTGTGCAAACCCTTTGATCCGGTAATAACACTGCTGGTCTAGATCCCAAAGATATCCAAAAAAGGTGGTGGGAGAAGACCTATTTGTACAAAAATATTTATAGTCACTCTTTTTGTGGTGGCTAAGAAGTTAAAATCAAAGGGATGCCCATCAACTGGGGAATGGCTAAGAGAGCTATGCTATATGATTGTAATGGAGTATTATTGTGCTATAAGAAATGACAAGAGGGATGATTTCAGAAAAACCTGGAAAGACTTACAGGAATTGATCCATAGTGAAGTGAAGAGAACCAAGAGAATGTTGTACACAGTAACAGCAATATTGTTTGATGAAGAACTGTGAATGACTTGGTTATTTTCAACAGTACAATGACCCAAGACAATCCCAAAGAACTAATGATGAAGCATACTATTTGCCTACAGGGAAAGAACTGATATTATTTAAATACAGACCAAAGCATGCTATTTTTCATTTTCTTTGTTTCATTTTTTTCCTTTTGTTCAAGACTTCTCATACAAAATGACTAATATTTAAATGTTTTACATAATTGTAAAGAAAAAGGAGAGAAAAATAAAGTCAATGAAGCTTTTGTTAAATGTACAGAAACAAGCAGAAAGAAGTTTACATGTAAACATCTGATCAGGAAGCTTTAAAAATAACCTATTTTATTTATTATATATTCAAAAAGAAAGGTAGCCTGTATGTAATAGAGATTTGTGATTTAAAACATGTTAAATGATCTACTTTATATTAGACTTTTTTATCATCTTGATTCATATTTATTAAATTCAGAATTCTTTAAGTGTGTTAAATTAATACAAGTAAATGGAAGAAAATACAAGCCTATCAGACATAAATGCATTAAATAAACCATGAAGATTTGTTACATCCAAGATACATCTAACACTAAAGATAGATGAAGACTGAAAAAAGGCAGAGAGAACAAAAAGGAAGAAAATGAAATTTATCCCCCAAAATGGCAAGAAACACCACAACAGAGAAAAAGAAGCAGGCATAGAGACAGGAAATATAATAAGCTCTTCCAGCAAAGGAGAGCAAACAGCCATCTAGCTAAACAGCAACAGTTCCTAAGGACAGCGCTCTGCTATTTCTTTTTAGTGTATTTTATTTTTTCCCGAATTACATGTTAAAAACAATTTTTAACATATGTATTTTTTAAAGTTTTGTGTTCCAAATTCTATCCCTCCCTTCATCCCTTCCTCTTTCTTTCTCCTCCACCTTCTGAGATGGTAAGCACCCAGATATAGGTTATAAATGTGCAATCATATAAAACATTTCCATATTAGTCATTTTGTATAGGAAGACTTGAATAAAAGAAAAAGAATGAAAGAAAGTGAAAAATAGCATGCTTCAGTCTGTATTAAAACAATATCAGCTCTTTCTCTAGAAGCAAATAGTATATTTCATCATTAGTCCTTTGGGATTTTCTTGAATCATTGTTTTGCTGAGACTAGCCAAATCATTCATAAGTCTTTATCAAGAAAAACATTGCTGTTGCTGTATATTGCATTTCTCCTGCTTCTATTCACTTCACTATGCATCTGTTCATGTAAGTCTTTCCAGGTTTTTCTGAATCCTCCTGCTCATCATTACTTATAGCACAATAATATTCCATTACAATCATATACCACAGCTGTTTAGCCATTCCCCAAATGATGGGCACCCCTTTGATTTCCAATTCTTAGCCACTATAAAAAGAGCTGCTATAAATATTTTTGTATAAATAGGTCTTTTCCCTCTTTTTATGTCTTTGGAATATAGACCTACCATGTTATTGCTGAATCAAAGGTATACACGGTTTTATAGCCCTTTGGTCATAGTTCCAAATTGCTCTCCAGAAAGAGTGAACTCTATTATTTTAAAGGACACTATTGCATTATATTATGGGTATAGGGAAAGAATAAGGGCAAAGGGCAAATTTAAATTTAAACTGCATTTTTATAATAAAGAGCATAAAACAGCTTGCATGAAGACTGGTGCTTGACAATGTCTTGCCAGCCATTTTTATATGCATCTAGCACTTAATATAACTAAAAAAATTTTTCCAGTTTTTGAAAGGAGGATTTATTCAACAAGTTTCACTTAGCATAATATACCTAAGAGGAAATCACAATACAGTAAAAGATTTAAACAAAAACCTCAGGATTTAATACAAATACCAAGACCAGATCCTAAAATATCTGCATTGCATCTCAAAATTGTCCCCCTTAACCTAGAAAAAAAAAGCTTTAACCATACACGTCCTTCAGGATAGTAAATGAACAAATAAACTACCCAATCACAGACAGAACTCCTATATTTGTTTTCCAAAAAAGCATGTCTCCCAGTATGTATCTCAGTGTTTCATGTAATGTGATATAAGAGCAACATTTAATATAATTGAAACAGTTTTCACCTAATATGCTAACTGCTTAAGTACACTCCTACAATATAACTACCTTGCGAAAAGTTGAAATGGTTTAACAGTTATAACATAACTAAACTTTTTAAATGACTCTGAAATACCAAAAGACATTAAATTATAATTAATGAAGGATTATAAGTTTGTATGAAAGATCAACTTAGAAACACTTTTATCAAAAGTATCTTTTTAAAATTTCATGGGGGCAGCTAGATGGCTCAGTGGATAGAGTGCAGGCCCTGAAGTCAGGAGGACCTGAGTTCAAATCTGGCCTCAGACCAAACACTTGACACTTACTAGCTGAGTGACCCTGGGCAAGTCACTTAACCCCAATCGTCTAAAAAAAAGAGTGAATAAAAATTTCATGGCATTTAACGCACCAAAATTTCAACAATCTAGGAAAAGTGATTTATCCACAATGACCTTACTAGATAATAGCCATATTCCATAATGTTAGACAAAGGGTATTATTATACTTTGATTAATAGGATATATCATATAAAAGAATTTAAGTTTCTGTTATAAAATGCAAGACAAATTCAAACTTGTTTCTTACAATCATTAAAGACTAGGGCTGAAGGAGATGGGAGAGATCATCTAGTCTAATACCCTCACTTTACCAATGAGGTAATAAGCTCAGCAAATTTAAAGTGTTCAAGGTCATACATGTAGAAATGAAAACATCTTCATTTTACAACAAGACTACTTTTTAACATTTGCTTTTTTACATTGTGAGTTCCAAATTCTTTCCCTCCCCTACCCACTGAGAATATCAATTATACATGTGAGGTCATGCAAAACATATTCCCATATTAGCTATGTTGCCAAAAAAAAAGCCAGAAAAATATAATGAGAGAAAAAAGTATGTTTCAATCTGCTCTCAGAGTTCATCAGATGGATAACATTTTTCATTATAGGTCCTTTGGAATTGTCTTGGACTATTATATTGTTTAGAGGAGATAACTTTTTAACAGTTGATCATTACAATATCGCTGTTACTGTGTACAATGTTCTCCTGGTTCTACTCACTTCATTTTACAAGCACACTAATAAATTCAATGAAGGCAATACATCACAATGTTTTTTTCATTTTCCTTTGTTACATTTGATTATTAGTCACAACTCATATACTCCTTGAGCATACAGACTCTTGCAATATTTAGAGGTCTGTTGAGCCCTTCAACATATGTCAACTGCGTGACCACATGCCAAGCAAATCTTGCCTCACTTGGTAACCAGAAAGCTCCCTCAGACTCTTAAGCATGAATCTTGGGGTTGCTTTAGGTTACAAGGCAGTATTGAAATTGTTGAAGGGAGGCTCCTTCAGCCAAGTGACTGCATATGGTCTACTCATAATCCAGTTACTCAGTGATACCCTTCCTACTATTATTCCAGCATAGTTCTAGTCAGCTCTGGAAAGACTTCAATTGAATCTAGAATCCCTTAAGAATCCTTCAATTTGAATGGAACCCCCAATGGTTCCCAGGTCATGTGAGGACTCCATGGAATGTCTACATGCCTAGAACAGTATTATCTTAACATTCTATGTGGTTTTATAGATCCCTAAGCTTTTACAGATCCCTAAGGAAACAATGTAAGTATTAAAGCAATTTTTAAAATACTAAATCTTGCCTATGATAAAATTATTTTTTTTCAATGGACTACATGCATAGAATACCCTTGGGGCTATGAACATAGTATGCCCTTCAATAAGTGAAAACATAGATTTGCTGGACTAAAAAAAGTCAGTAAAAATTATTGGTTTTTTGCTTTGGTGGCTACTAGATGAAATGTGGTTTCACAATCTGATTAGCAAAACTTCTGCTGTTCTCACAAATAATTTGGCTCCTTTATTCAGTCATCCTTGATCTTTTATTTATTTTGTGTGGAAAATCAGCTATGAATTCAGATGTTTCCTCTGAAAGAAATTCTCTCAAAGCAAACATTTTAGCTTTGAAAACAACTCATTTTCTAAGGAAGTTATCATAATTAGCTAAAGGCTTCTTATTTTTGGCTACCAAATCAGTTAACTCTAAAATAAAAAGACATTTAAATTTGTATAGACTATAAGTGGAAGGTGTAAAACATGAATAAGAAAATCAAAATTTTTGTTTTAAATAAGCCAGTTTGCTTAAATAAGCCCATACTATAACTGGATTACCCTACACTAGAGAATCTAATTTAAGAAAAGATGAAAAAAGATGGTTCAAATAATATTTACACAGATGAGCCCCATTTTTATCTTAAAGAACATCTACAAAACACAAAGCAAGAAAGAAATTAACAACATACAAATAACAAAGAGATGAAAAGGTTTTTTTGTAACAACATAAAATTTTTGCCTTATTGAGTAAGAATCAGTGGCTGATGCTAACACTTGTATGCAATGGTTAATTCCTTATCAAAACATTCTTTGTCAATTAATAGACACCATTTGCATATATACCACTCCAAATTGATAATGAATTTAGAGATAATATGGTTCATTGCTGTGGGTTTTAACAAGCAAAATTACCTCCATTAAGTCAAATGGCTATGGTTTCCCAAATAAAACAGAAACACTAGGAAGGAGATAGTCGTGTTAATTGTTTTGGTCACGATAAAGTATATTTAACTGATCTCATTAAAGCATGACCACAATTTAAAAAAATATAGCCAAAATCAACAATAAGTTCTGTGGGGACAAACATCAAACTTGAGAAAACATCATTAGCTATATTTTTCAACTTGATCAATGACCAAATTTGTCCTTGAAGTGGTAATCCCAACAGCAGCTCTCTTTTTTTAAAATTAGCATCTTGAGAGAGGTGTGAAAACCTTTAAAATGACATTAAAGAAAGTTTTATGCTTTATTCAGACAGACCTGGAAAATAAAAATCAACAAGAAGGTCCTGTACATGTCCTTTCTATTGTGAACTCTCAACTCCTACATTTAGGAATTTCAGGCAAAAATTACCTCAACTAAATTCTGGACATCAAAGATATTTTTTAAACTTAAAATCAATATTCATTGTTCAATTTAATAGAATATAACTAGTAAGCATTTACATAACTTTAAGGTTTGCAAAGTACTTTACATATTAATTTATTTGACCCTTACAACAACCCTGTTAGGTAGATGCTATTATATCCCCATCTTACAGAGGAATAAACTCAGGCCAAAAGCTGTTAACTGATTTACCCAGGTTAACTTCTGGAATGGTGTCAACTAGAACTAGAAAAGGAAATAAGTAAAAATTCCCAAAACTTATTCCACATCTAAGCTCAAATGAAATTCATTAAGTTGGACAGTGTTCTCCATGCTGTTTTCACTCCATTTGTTAAGCAGTACTCCAATATATATGTATATTTATTTACTATATAGGTAAAGTAATGAGTATTTATATACTAATGTATTAGAAGATATATACTCATACATGAGTATTCATATCTACTAATATATTAGAAGACTACAAAATACACACAAGAAGAATTTTAAAAGGATGTTATTACAAATCAATTTATTTTAATTATTAATGGTGCAAAACTCTTTTATTATTTTTGCCAACGTATTATTAATATTTTTAGTGAGAGCAATATGATTGGTTGTGCTCCATTATTTTTGAAAATCTTTGCCTCACTTTGTGAGACAGCAATTCCAGGGTCTGAGTCTGGTTCTAAAATCTTTTTCTTTCAAAACTTTATTTTAATGTCAATCAAAGCAGAAAAAGATACCCTGCATGGACCACATATGTAGATTCAAAATGAAGATGCGCACTGTTGTCTATACTTAACTAAATTATGATACTCATCTACCCCATGATGTATGCCAAAGTTGAAGAAAATCGTGAAAAAATTTTCTTCTTTGACCTCAATCAGTTGGTCTTGCAAACCAACTAAGAGGATAAAACCAGGATGGCAGAGTAGAGTGAGCTTTACAGTCAAGTTCTCCCAACATTTCCTTCCAAATAATTTTAAAATAGCACTACAAATCAAATTTTGGAGTGGTATAGCCAACAAAAGATCAAGGTGAGGCATTTTTCTAGCCCAAGACAACTTAAGAAGTCTGAAGTGTCTGTGAAGAGTACCTGTGACACTGGGGTAGGGGATGGCCTGGAATGTATATAACAGGGCCAGCTGTGAACTTTGAAGGCAGCTGGGACAGGAGCAGCAGCAGCTTCAGGTGCTCTCAGCCCAGAGATGGTAAGGGGATTGGATTTACCAACAAATCAAAAAAGAGATTACAAAGGACCCCAGTGCTAGCACAGGATTACCAGACTGGATGCAATTTGGCAACTCCATTTTCCATAGGCAGTTCTGCATTGAGATATAGGGCAGATAGAAACATTTGTAGGCATAAGGGAGCAGGGTCCCTTCTTAAGTAAGGACAATAGTGCAGACCAGGAGAGCAGTGACCAAACCTCTTCCTGTGTCATACCACCTTGGAAGCACTAAAAACTTATAAATCCCCAGAACCAGCAGTGAAAATTACAGCATGAAAAAGCCTAAAAGCTTGGGACCATTCCCCCAACCCTTGGGAGAGCAGAGTCAAACTCTAACAAAAAAAAATCAAAGCCAAGAAAGAGGTGAAGAAAATAAGGAAACAACAAAAGAAGAACCTGGCCATAAAAAGCTACTGTGTTGATAGAGAAGATTAGTGTGGAAAAGGCTATGAGCAAAGAAAAATAAAAATTGGACAAGACCAATAATAGTTTCTGCAAAAGCTAAATAAAGAACTAAAATGATATTTAAAATGAAATAGGAGTGTTAGGGGAAAATTGGAAAAAGAAATGAGAACACTGCAAGAAAATTATGAAAAGGAATTAACAGTTTGATAAAAGAAGCACAAAATAACTGATTAATAACAGCTGTTGAAGAAAACAATAGATTAAAAAACAGAATTGGCTAAATGGTTAAAAGGGTACAAAACCTGAGAGAAGAAAAGAATTCCTACCTGAAAACCATAATAAAAGAGCCTAGACATCATATTTCAATAAATTATAAAGGATAATTGTTCTAATTTTTATTTTAATTTTTAAATTTTAATATTTTATTTTAATTTAACATTCTCTTTTACCAGAGAGTAAAAGAAAAATTGAAAGAGTCCACCAATCACTTCCTGGAAGAGATCCTAAAAAGAAAACTCCCAGGAATACTATAGCCAAATTCTAGAGTGCCCAGATCAAGGAGAAAATAATTCAAGCAGCCAGAAACAAATAACGCAAGTATAATACAGAAACAGTCAGTATCACATAAAATTTAGCAGCTACCAATTGGTTTTACACTTGAACAATAAACATTACTTCAATTATTTGGATCTAACTTTATTTGTATAAGTATTTTATATTTATATTTGTATAGTTCCTGTGTTTTGGCAGGTATATTCTCAGGTATTTTATACTGCCAGGTCATTTTAAATGGTCTAAAACAGTATTGAATAATATGGCTGACACACAGTATAGTTTCCCATATTTTTCTCTTTTGATTAAATCTATTTTAGCTTTAACTTTGTCCGAAATCATGATTATTATCCCTCTTTTTTAATGCAATAAATTCTACTCTTGACCTTTATTTTATGGTTGTGTGTGTCTCTCATTTTTATAGCATTTCCTGAAAGCAACATATTATTGAATTCAAATTTTTAATGTACTATCAGTTACCATTTTATGGGTAAATTCATCCCATTCATATTCTAAACTATAATTACTTATTGTACATTTTCCTCCTTCCCATTTTTCCTCACTATCCTTCTCAACCTATTCCTATCCTTCCTCACTCTCTGCTTTATCTCTACCTGCTACTTTGCCCTCATATTCCTTAACCTACCTATCCCCTCCAAGAATCTCTCCCTCATCCTTTCTCCACACCCCATTCCCTTGCCTTTCTATTTCTTTCTGAATATAAAAGACATTTATGCCCTTCTAGATATAGATAGATAGATAGATAGATAGATAGATAAATAATTAGATAGATAGATAATTAGATAGATAGATAGATAGATGATAGATAGATAGATAGATAGATAGATGTTTTTCCCTCTTTAACCCATTCCTGATGAGATTAAGGTTTCAGCACTACTTGTCCTCCCTTCTACTAGCTTCTTCTGTGTTGATTTTTTCTTTTTTTTGCCTCATTTGTATGAGAAAATTGCTTCTTTTTATCTCTCCCTACAGTTTTTTTAGAATCACCCAATCATACTTAGCTCAACCCAAGACTTGCTTTCAAACTTCCCAAATAATGATGACAGTCATAATAGAACTGATAATATTTTCATATATAAAAAGTAAATGATTTGACCTTATTGAGTCCCTTATAATTGGACCTTAATATTTACCTCATATTTCTCCTGGATGTTATATGTTGAATTTTCCTTTAAATTCTGCTGTTTTTGTCACAAATACCTGAAAGTCTTTCAGTTCACTAAATGTCTTTTTTTTTTTAATTCAGATTTATACTTAACTTTATTGGGTAAGTTACCCTTGATCATAACCCCAGCTTTTCAGCTCTATGAAATATCGTATTCCAGGACCTACAGTCCTTCAATGTAGTAGATGCTAAATCTTGTGTAGTTCTTATTGCACCTACACAATATTTAAATTGTTTATTTCTTGTTGCTTCCAATATTTTCTCCTTAATCGGGGAGCTTTGAAACTTGGCTATGATATTCCTGTAAATTTTTCTCCTGGGATCTCTTTCAGGTAGTGATTGGTGGATTTTTTCTATTTCTGCTTTGCCTTCTTCTTCTAGAACTTCAGGACAATTTTCCTTGATAATTTCTTGTAATATTGTGTTGAGATTCTTTTTTAATCATAATTTTTCAGGGAGTCTGACTATTCTTATATTATTTCTCCTTGATATGTTAGTTGTTTTTCTGATGAGATGATTCAAATTCACTTCTATTTTTTTTCATTCTTTTGATTTTGTTTTATTATTTCTTTGTGTCTTAAAATGTCATTATGGTTGTCACTATAGTAGTTTCTTATATACAAATATCATTCCTGGTGATTTTCTTTATTTCTTTTATGAATTTTCTACTCTGACAAAAAAAATGTGAATATCTTTTTTTTTTTGCAATTTGGCTTTCCAAAAATTATCTTGTAAAAATCAAATTAGGGGTGCGTCAATTTTGTTAGTTATTTTAAAAAAATTATTTTACAGTTCAATAAACTATGGTTTCATCTTATTTCTGCTTTGATTTTATAATTTTTGTACTCATTTTGGAATTATAAATTCATTTTGTAGTTTTTTAAATTAATGATTCTCTTTTTAAAATTTGTCTTTTTATCTCCAACACTTACAACAGTACCTTGCACATTTGTGCATGCTAAATAAAATGTTCATTATATAAAACTGGATACATGTTATCTGATACATACATTTTTCTTTAAGGAATACTTCAGTCATATCTCATTTTAATATATTATATGTTGCTATCATTCTTCTGTTTTCCTCAATTTTCCATTATTTCTATGATTTGTTCTTTGTCCTACTCATTATTTAGGCTACCATTACTTAATCCCCAGTAAAATCTATAAAATTCATTAATTTTCTTTCTTGGTTATTAATTTTATTTTGTTAAAATCTATAAATAATATATTTAACATTTCTGCCTTTTTATATTTACTTGTGAATTGTTATGCCATACAGTAACATATTTAAGGTATTATGTGATGTTGAAAAATAAGTATGCTCTTTATTTAGTATTGCTTTTGAATAATTAACATAGCTCAGTCAAATCTAATTTACCAATATGCTGTTCAAATCTATGATTTTCTACTTGGCCACTTTTCTGTTAGATTTATCAGAATCTGAAAGAGAAATATTAAAGTCACATAAAATTATATCTCATTGTATTTCTCTTGGGTTTTTTTCTCTTTAAGTACTTAGATACTATTGGTATCTGAATGGCAATTCAGGGAATATAGAATTAACGATGATTTTTAAAAATATCTGTGATAGCTTTAAGAATAATGCAGTTTTCCTGTTTCTCTCACTTTACAGTATTTCTTTCTACTCTTGCCTTATTCAAATTCATTTTTTGACTTGTGTCTTCTTTTTTATTTACCAGAAACATTTTATTTAATCCCTTCTTTTAACCTTAATATGGATATTTAATCTTCAATTAGACTAGAAAAAATCTGCTCTTGAAAGAGCACAAAAGAAAAATCTTTAACATTAAAGAATAAATAGGAAACTTGAAAATAAATTCTATTAAAAAGATAAAACTAAGGATTTTTTTGACTGACAAAAAAAATCAACAAATTATTAGCTAACCTGATGAAGAAAAAGAAAGAAAAATTAAATTACAGAATATATCACTAATTACACATATGTGTGTGATTCTACCTTCACCAGCCCAAAATCTGAAACTCAAAAGTCTAAAGATGTCAGATGAAGGAATAGAAAGGAATACATATCTATTACCCTAATGTGGTCTATTTCTAAAAACCATTACAAAGAGCAGAAGCTAGGAGACCAAGGACAATACTACAGTCTAATGATACACTAAATCATATAAATGTAAGGAAACTTGGAGATTATTTCATCTTTAATTATAAAATTGAAGATCTCTTCTGAAGGTAAAAGAACTGAGCTTTAAGATTTAATGAAATTATAATTTAGGATATAACAAACCTTAGATAATGATGTATCTGTATGAAATTATTAAAGCACATCAAAATACTTAGCTACATGTTCATGCTAAATATAATGGTAGAAATGAAAAAAAAATAATATTATATAGAATCTTAGAAGAACCAAATATAGAGAATCAACTTGTATTGGAACTGTCCACAGTTTTTAGCAGGAAACCATACAATTTTCTTTGGGTTATTCTACCCCAAATTCCTGTAATTTTCTAATGGGGGCACCTAGGTGGCACAATGAATAGAGTGCCAGGAAGATAGGGGTTCAAATTTGGCCTTAGACACTTTCTAGTTATGTGACTTAGGGCGAGTCCTTTAAACTCTATTTGCCCCAATTTTTTTATCTGTAAAAAGATGATAATAATAGCACCTACCTTCCAGGATTGTTGTGAGGATCAAAAGAGATAATAATTGTAATGTGCTTAGCACAATGTGTGATACATAGCAAGTGCTATATAAATGTTAACTATTATTATAAACTGATGAGCTGGTTACTTTCTTCCCCTCCCTCCCTCCTCTATCTCAGAAGAAACACTTGACCTCTCCTCTAACTCTGTACTCTCTATCATATACCTATTTATTTACATGTTATCTCTCCCATTAGGAAGTAAACTCTGAAAACAGGATCTGTTTTTGTATTTTTGCCTTTCTTTGGATCCTAGGTGCTCACACAGTGCTTGATTCATAGTGCTTAAGAAATGTTTGTTGACTAATTAATTGAGGATGAATAAAGGTGAAGGGATAATGAACCAAAAGGAGATTATGGTTTTTAAAGTCCTGTGAAAGACACAGAACTTTATTATCCTCTTTATATCAATGATTAAACAGGTTCAAAGGGGTTAAATGCCTTGCCCATACTCAGACTCAGTCCTGAATGTTTTCTTATGCTAAGTTCCCTATGATGACAACTATTGGTACAGCAGAAAGTAAAGCAGAATCTGTTTTGCTGGTATGCAGTTTCTGTAATCCTCTTTACTGTTCGTGAATTTTTTAAAAACTATAGTCTTTAAGTGCAACTTAAACTATAATGTACAATCCTGAAACATACTACAAAGTTGCTGAAAAGTTTTGAAATTTCACTTGTGTTTCTGAAAACCTCTTTCTATTCAGCTTAACCCCACAGATAATGGCTTCTGGCTAATGGTCACAACTAAACCATAATCACACTCATGTGACTTTTGTACTTCATCACTAGTAATTGAGCAGAATGACAATGCAGGGAAATGGCAAGGCTTTGCACTTTCCAGAACACATAACTTCCCCCTCAAAAAAAAAAAAAAACACAAAAATCTGGCCTTTTTTATCTTCTAAAACTTGACATAAGAAAAGATAAGTAACAAAGGGAATGAAAAATAACAGCATTAGGCCCCCTTTAATTAATGTTACAGGACATATTTCCACTACACTCCACTGCTAGATGGCTGGAGAATCCTATATGGGAAAAGGATTAAGAAAGGGTAGAAGAAAAATAATATTTCTTTGAAATTATAAATTAATAACATTGATTTCAGCAATATTAGAAAAATGGAGGTTTAGTTACTATACAAATAAAACAGAGAGCAAAAATAACAGTAAAAGTAACTCTAAGGAGTTTGAGACTGAGAGGAGTAACAGAAAGAAGGAAGAATTAAGGAAATGGAAGAGGGGAGAGGCCAGGTTCAAATGAGCATAAACAAAACATGTGGAACAAACTAATTGCCTCCAGAAAAGAGAAAGTAAGGTTTTGTATTACAATGCATTATATGTCATTATCTATCTATCTATCTATCTATCTATCTATCTATCTATCTATCTGTCTGTCTGTCTTTCTACATATATGTATTTATTAAAAGACACAAGCCACTATTATAACCTGTTATATTAATGGATTAAATTCTCCCAACAAAAAGAAAAATAGAATAGGAGAAACCAACCCCTCAAGTTTTCTGCATATAAAAAACTTTTACACAAAGTAAAAATGAAGAAATAAATCAAAATCTATTTTGTTTCCAGAAACTATAAGCTGCAGACAAGATGGTGGAGAAAGCTGGAAAGTTGCCTGAGCTCCTGCCAGTTTTCTTCAAAACAATATTAAATCAAGCCTCTAAATGAATTCTAGAGGGATAGAACCCACAAAAAGATGGGTTGAAACAATTTTCAAACCCAAGATAACTTGGAAGGACTCAAGGGGAGTGCAACCCAGTGCAGGCAGTGCCTAGTCAAGCCAGCAGGAAGTTCTTATCAGCAGCTGAGATCAAATATATAAAGAATTGAGTCAAACTTATAAGAATATGTCATTCCCCAATGGGTAAATCATCAAAGGATATGAACAGGCAGTTTTAGGTGAAGAAATCAGAGCTATCTTTAGTCATATGAAAAAAATGCTCTCAATCACCATCAATTAGAGAAATCAAATTAAAACAACTATAATGTACCCTTTCACACCTATCAGATTGGCTAATATGACAAAAAAGGAAATGATGAATGTTGGAAAAGATGTGGGAAAATTGGGACATTTTTGGTAGAGTTGTGATCTGATCCAACCATTCTGGAGAACAATTTGGAACTATGCCCAAAGGGCAATCAAACTGTGCATACCTTTTGATCCAGCAATACCACTACTAGGTCTGTATCCCAAAGAGATCACAAAAAAAGAGAAAACCACCTACACATATAAAATTTATTTATAGCAGCTCTGTTTATGGTGGCAAAGAATTGGAATTTGAGGTGATATCCATCAATTGGGAAATGGCTGAACATGCTGTGGGGAGTGTAATGGAATACTATTGTGTTATAAGAAATGATGAGGAAGTAGATTTCAGAAAACCTGGAAAGACTTAAATGAACTAATTTAGCTCAACATTGTGTGATGATCAACTATGATAGACTTAGCTCTTCTCATCAATGCAATGATCTGAGACAATTCCAAAAGACTTATGATGTTAAATGCTATACACATCTGGAGAAAGAACTGATGTAAGTCTGAAGGCAGATTGAAGCATACTATTTTCACTTTCTTTGTTTTTTTATGAGTTTTTTTTTCCTTTTGTTCTGTTTTTTCTTTCACAACATGACTAATGTGGAAATATATTTAACATGATTGCACATGTATAACCTATATTAGATTGCTTTCTCTCTTCTGGAGCAAGAGGGAAGGGAGGAACAGAGAAAAATTTGGAACTGAAAATTTTATAAAAATGAATGCTGAAAACTATCTTTACATGTAATTGGAAAATAAATAAAATACAACTTATATAAAAAAATTATAAACTGCAATTGAGATCTCAGATAAGACTGATAGGACAGCAGTAAAACCTAATTATGTCAAGACACAAACAAGAAAACTAATATTATTTGTTTTTTAAAACTAGTTTTTATATAGTACTTTAAGGTTTTCAAAGACCTTTATCGCCACAAAACTCTATTAGGTAGGTGTTATTATCATCTTCATTTTTACAAATGAAGAATATGAGGCTGAGAGCCTCAGTGAGCTAGATGAGGCAAAATTTTAACTCTAATCTTCCTGACATCTAGTCTAGTACTCTATCTACCACATCATCTAGCTGTCTTAAAGGTACTAGATAAAGAAAATTTAATATTAAGCATATAAAAAACCAAATGGCATTGAACCAATAGGCAACATTTTCAAAAATTTACTGATATTCATATTTCTTGCCTTCCCAATAGGTGGGATGGAGGAAGGAAGAGTATTTGAAACTGAAAATAAAAATAAAAATAAAGAAATAAAAAATAAAGATATTGATATTAACTTAATAATAGCAGGAAACTTTAATATGCCTCTCTTAGGGTTGAATAAATTCAACAGAAAGATAAACAAAGAAAATATACAGCTGAACAAACTGTTGGATAAACTAGATTTGACTGACCTTTGGTTCATAACCTCAGCATTAGTCCCAGGGGTGCGGAACCTGTGGCCTTGAGGTCACATGTGGCCCTCTAAGTCCTTAAGAGCAGCCCTTTGACTAAATCCAAACTTTACAGAACAATTGTGAAGTTTGGATTCAGTCAAAGGGCTGCAATTGAGGATCTAGAGGGCCACATGTGGCCTCAAGGCTACAGGTTCCCCACCCCTGTCCTAGACTCTTGTCTCCTTCACCTTACACATTCAATCAAGGGCCAAATATTGTCATTCCTACCTTCACAGTACTTTTCCCATCTGACCCCTTTTCTCTACTCATGTAGCTAATACATTAGTTTGGGCACTAATGACCTCTCCCCTACATGACTGAAACAAGTTCTTTCCTACCTCGACTCTCCCTACTTCAGTCAATCCCACACACTATACCAAAAGTAATTTTCCTTAAATGTATATTTCAAATGTAGATCACTGCTCAATCAACTCCAGTGACTTCCTATTGCATTGAGGACAAAATATAAACTCCTATTTAGAGTTTTCCGGCCCTTCACCACCTATCCAGAATCTATTTATCTTTCCAGCCTCAATAGACATTACTTCCTGTCTCTTTCCATGTATCCCATCCCCACTGTCATCTACCCAAACTTGCCTTCCTGCTCTTCTTCATGAAAGATATTTTACCTCCATTCTCAGTTCCTGCTTGCCCTATATGCTTACTATAGACTCCCTTCCTACCTCTGCCTCATAAAATTCTTTGGTTTCTTTAAGATACAGAACAAGCATGGTCTTCTGTGTGAAGGCTTTGTTAATCCCCTCAAAATGCTAGTGCCCTTCCCACCAAATTACTTGGAATTTAACTACTTTGCATATTTGCTAACTTTATATTTATGTGATATGTATTTTTCTATGTATCTGCAGTCTTCTCCATTAAAATATAAGCTCATTTCAAGTAGAGATTGTCTCATTCTTTCTACTTAAATCCCCAAAGCCTGCCTAGCACAGTGCTGTTATATACATAGTAGGCACTTCATAATTATTTGTTGAATGATTGACTTGGAATATTAAATAATATACTTTTTTCCCAGCAACTCTTTGATATCCATAAGTAGCCTGATCATGTGTTCAGATATAAAGGAATCATAGATAAATGTAAAAAGAGAAAACTAAAAAAAATTCATATCTTATAGACTATAATGAGATGAAATTAGCAATAAATCAAGCAAATATAAGCAAACGAAATACACCTGCAGCCAGAGGAATAACATCCTAAATAATAATTGAGTCAAAGAACAAATAATAGAAACAACAATTATATTGGATAATGATAATGAAACAACAGGCCAGAAGTAAAGCAGTGTTCCTTAAAAATCTATTTTGAAAAATTAGAAAAGAATGGATCAATGAGCTGAGAATGCAATTAGATTCTAAAGACAAATTATCAACCCAAAAATATTCAAAAAAACCCTTAAAATTAGGAGAAATAAACTAAAAAATTAAATGACTCCAGAAATAAACAAAATACATAAAAATGTTGACCAACTATATGACTCAACCTAATTAATAAGAAAAAAGAGCAAAAAAGAGAGAGAAACCTCAAATTATCAATTTTTTTAAATTAAAAGATGAATTCACAAGGAGAAAATAATAAGAATGATCAACTCAGTTATATGCTAATAAAAAAGATAATCCCAAAGATATAGGTATCTACAAAAATAGATAACTTTTACACTAACAAAAAAAGAAATTGAACTCTTAAACAACCCCGTGTTAGAAAAGGAAATTGAGCAACTCATAAATAAATTGCCAAAGGGAAAAAAGATCCTAGAGCAGATGGATTTAACAAGTAAAATCAAATGTTCAGAGGGCAAATAATAGCTATGCCATCAAGCACTTGTGTCTCAGAAATTGTTTTTAAAATCTGCATTGATCTACTTACACACATAAGATTATTTGAATATAACTATAAAATACTATTTACAGAAATTAAAAAATGTGGATTGCTTGCTCATAGTTGGCCCTTGCCAATTTAATACAGTAGTAAGACACCTAATTAATTTTTAGATTTAGTGCTATATTTTCAGAAATGAAGTGTTTTATTCTCAAATTTTATTCTCAAAACTAAAAACAAAAGACATAAATAGCTTTATGACAAGAAGTAAAGCTGAGAAAGAACTATAAAACAATGTCACCAGTGAATATTAGTGCAAAATTTTAAAATAAAATTATCATAGGGAAACTATGCAAATGCTTCCAGAAAATAATTTCCTTTGACAAAGTTGTATTCATACTAGAAATGAGATTTTTTAAAAGAGCATAATTAATCACATAAATAAATACAATAAAAACAAACGATAATTTCAAAAGATAAAGGAAACAAAATACCGAATGTATTTTTAAACAGAAATCTCAAAAACCAGACAGGCCCTTCTTTAATAGGATCAAAGGAATATATTTAAAATGAAGTACCCTGAAGAAACACTAGCTAGATGTTTTTTCTAGTATGAATAACAGTGAAGGAAGGACATCCCTTGACTTCATATTTGCAATTGTTTATAAATGCTTTTTATAGGAATAACAGAAGAAAACAAAATCAAAGATACAAACATCATCAAAAAGTAAATAAAACTATCCTAATTTATAGATGGCACGAGAGTACACTTTAAAAACCCAAGAATCAGTAAATAAACTGAGACTTAAAAATTTCAACATATTAGCTGTTGAAATCTACAAAATCTACAAAAATCACCAGTATTTCTATATAATGCCAACAAATTCCAATAAGAAATTATAAGGGAAATTGAAAATATACCAGCCATATTATAAGAATTCTAAAAATACAAATATTTGTCATGCCATGACTTTACAACATTATTTTATTAAAGATGATGGAATAACACCATACAATAGAAATATCCATTTCTACTCCATTAGAATTTTTTTTAAATGTTAGATTGGAATTACAAATAAAATTAGGTAGGCTTCAACTAAAAAATTTTAGCTGACAAAGTTTTCACTTGTTTCAATTTTCCAAAACCATTTCACTAAAAAAGTAATTATGCTTTTTTAATCACAATTTTTAAAAGCAAAATATTATAGATTTAATGATTATAAAAATACAATTATAGGTACATATTCACTATTATTTATTTTCATTATACAATAAATGAGTATGTGCACTAGCTCTGCATTTTCTTTTACTGAGTTTTAATATTTGTTCAATTTTTATATACTTGAGGCCTATTTGTTAGACTTTTTTGTATTTTTTTTAAGTTGCAGAATTCTCAAGCAGGGATCAAATCCATTTTAAAAATTGAAACTTTAAGAACTTTAAAATTGTGCTAATTTTGAACAACATAATTTTGGATGTCTCAATAAAAGTCACTGTCAACTCCTTCAATCAAATATTACAACACTGGGGGAGGGAGGAACCTTCTTACCCGTACTCTTTTACTTTAAGTTAA
Source organism: Vombatus ursinus (assembly GCF_900497805.2). NCBI lineage: Eukaryota > Metazoa > Chordata > Mammalia > Diprotodontia > Vombatidae > Vombatus > Vombatus ursinus. Next base: position 35,027,125 of record NW_020954610.1, read on the forward strand.
AACAACCTTTGGCAGGCTAAGCTAAACCTGAATAATTAACAAACATTAATATTTCTAATCTAACTTAACTAAATTCTGAGCCCTTCCTTTACCTATTTTTTTCATCAATTGGAAGAAACTAGTTACTTTTACGAAGTCATCTAGGTTTTGTTTCTGTATGAACTTAATAATGAGCCATTGAGCTAAATTCCAATAAAATTTTATTACTATAAAAAATTAATGGGATAATTATGTTCAGTTGTGCTATGTAGTAGTGAACTTGTTTTATTCATCCACTATTATCTTCACTTCAGTAGAAAGGGGGACGGTATCAAATAGTAGTTAAAAAGAAAGATATTAATTTCCACCATAGAAATTTACATAATTTTCAGTCTGATTTGGGGAAACTGACAGCAGCACAAATTGTCTTAGCTTCCATAACTAGCATTTATATAGTTCCTTAAAGTTAGCTGAGTTATGTATACTGTCACATTTAATCTCCACAGCAACTCAGAATGGTTGGTGCTATTATTATTCCCATTTTACAGATAAGGTTCAGAGACATTAAGTGTCCTGCCTAAGGTCACACAGCTAGTAAAACGTCTCAGGCAAAATTTGAACTCTTAAGATCTTCCTGACACTAAATTAAGTACTCTACCTATTATGCAATTTTATTTCTCTTCTAAAATTGCCTTTTTTCATTCAACATCTCCCTACCTTTCACAATGGAACTATTCAATTCCCATACATTAATGTCTGGAGAAGAGCAGGGACTGGGCAAAACAAAAATAAATCTTAAAAGTTTGTGTATCCGTGGCATTTAGCACAGAGCCTGGCATAATGCTTGTTGCCTAAATGGTTGTGTATTAAGTTTCTAGTCTTTTCCTATAAATTGAGCCTCAGTAAGTGTTAAAGGCAATGCAGAAGAACCTTATATATTACTATAAAGTTGCTTGAACGTTTTTTTCGAGCAATAAAAACATGAAGCTACACAAACGAAAATGCCAGAGCAGAGAGGGGGGTGGGGTAGTAGAGGAAAGATTACATCTACACTTCCCTTTCAGGCACTTTTTGCCCTTTGCACAATCCAGTCTCTTCGAATTAATAATAAAATTTTTATGTATCTGTTTTATGTATACACAAATGCCACCTTCAGAAAAACTATACACCCAACCTAGAGAGTTAAGAGCAGAACCTCCTCTGACAGCTTCCAGGGAAAAAAAGGAATTTAAAAAGAATCCAACATCCGCAGCAACTCCCTCCACCGTCAGCCACCACACCAAGCACGGAAGCAAACTCAGGGAGGAAGGGTGGGGACAGAGGAGAGGGGGAGAAGGTTCAGTCTTAC
>NW_020954610.1:35028461-35090796 GCF_900497805.2 Vombatus ursinus
GGGGAAGTAAAGAGAATTGGCTCACGAAGGTACTGCCTTTCAGACTGAAAGTTCGAATTCTCCTGGGGCTTATGACACCGTAGCTCCTCCAAGCTCGGTTTCCGGGCAGTGGCAGCCTCTGTCGCCCGGTGCGCTGAGGCTGAGTTCTCAAAAGAAAAGCCCAAGACACAGAAACAAGCCCCGCTACCGCAACAACTTTCTGCAGCACCCTGACCCCCTGTGCTCTTCGTCACTGTGCTCCGAGTTTGCAGGACACCAATCCTCCTCGCTTCCTCATTTTCAGTGACTTCCTTAATGCATCTTGAGAGAAGCAATAAACTTCCTTTTTTATTCTGAGCTACTTTTGTCTCACTCCCTCTATCCCCTTTTCTCTTCCCCTTAGTGGTCTAAGCCACCTTTCCTTCTATTTGCCCAGTTCAGGGCGAGGTCTTTCGTCCAAATTGGGGTCTTACATATTCGATTGCCAAAGTGCAGAAGATACCGCGGCGCTGTCCACTGCACCAAGAAGAGCCCTCTGGGCAGAACTCTACCAGTCAGAGCTTGTAAGCAACTGAATGAACAGGTTACTGGTGTGGAAAGTGGCAGAGGAGTGGTACCTGTTTGAAACAGTCCAAAATGCATTCAGTGTTCCAGGTTGCACAATGCAACCATTTTGCACGAAGAGGAAACCTAGGAGGGAGTGTGGGAGATAGAATGGGGCTAGAAGAAAGGATCTCCCCTTTTTAGAAGCAGGATTTCCCTTTTTTTTTTTGGAAGCATAGTCTGCCTTGGAACCCCTGGGGGTGTGGATACCCCACGTTAGACAATGATTTCTTTGATTCTGTATGTACAAGTAAAAGGCAACTGCGATGAAAATAAATCAATGGAACAGTGAGGGAAAGGTTATTCTTGAGTGCCTTTGAAAACAGTGTTCGTTTTTTGGGATAAATTCTTTTTATGCTAAAGAGGACAAAATGACACAAGAATGGATCTGGACCTCAAAGTAGCTTTCTGGTGTACTAGATAGAACGTCACAGGGATCCTGAGAACTGGGAGTCACTATGCAGGGGTGGGGAACTTGCGGCCTCGAGGCCACATGTGTCCCAACAAGTTGCCTCAGGTTCCCCACTCTTGGATCCTTGTAATAGCTATAAGTTCCATGAAGTTTAGATTCAGTCAAATGGCTGCACTTGAGGACCTAGAGGGCCACACAGGTCCTCGAGGCTGCAAGTTCCCCACCCCTGGACCCTAGTGATACCTATGTATGACTGTATGACTGGATAAAACAACCAAGGTTTATTTTCTTCATCTGTAAAATCTATTTTAAAAAAGGGGGAGTGGAGGAGTATAGTAGAAAACCTCAAAAATCCTTTACATTTCTAAATTCTGACAGAAGTTCTTAACTGGGGTCTACTGACTCCAAATAGACTTCTAGATGAGATATCTCTTTCTAGCTCTTCCTAGTAGCTTGGGACACTAATTCACTGTTATTGGAATAGTGAACTGATGCAACCATTTTGGAGAGCAATCTGGAATTGTTTCCAAAGAGTTATTAAACTACCTATACCCTTTGACCAAGAATATCACTCCGGGTCTATTTCCAAAGACAATTTAAGGAAAAAGGAAAAGAACCTATTTGTTCTAAAATGTTTATAGCCCCTTTCTTTAGCAGACATGAATAGGAAGCTGGCCAGATCACACACCTGGAGTCACTTGAAATTTAAGAGACCGCTGAGAATGGATCTCCTCTGCATGAGACTGCTTTTTCTCTCCAGTTTGAGCTTAGAGTTTATTTATCCCTAAATGAAGAGCTTATTCCTTTTTATGTATTATTTGGTAGATTGTAATCTGCAAAGCTCTAATTTCTGTTTGCTGGTTTTCTTAGGTAAATAGGTTTATTTGATTTAGCAATTTTCAATGATCTTTTGTGTAACCAATATTGGGTGTGAAGGAAGTAAGTTTGGAGGTGTCAACTAGACCAAACCTCTTTGCCTGAGGAGGCAGTAGCCAAACAGACAGAGCAGGCAAAAACAATTATGCAAAGATTAAAACAGAAATTTACTTTCTACAGTGAGGTAAATAGCTTGCAAACAAGGCAGGAAACTAGACATATATGTCCCCCACCCATTCCCAGTGGAGGAAGCCATTTTAGTGTGGGCAAATCTCAATATTTATACCAATGAGCAGCCTTGACAATGTGACAATGAGGGGTAACAGCAACAATGAGACAAGTTTGCTTCATAGCAGGGCTTCATGACTAAAACATGGGTACTGTAGGTACTTGTCTAAGCTCAAGGAACACCTGGTGCTGGTCAAAGCAATACAATAATTATGTGAAACAATTCTGGGATTTTGCTGTTGCTGAGTTCATTCAGAGGATAAGTGCAAAAGATTGTTGTTATGCTAAGCTCAGGGCACAGCTTACTTGCTGGGCCTTAGCTCTGGAAAACAGGGTATCTTCTAATAATATCTTGACAGAGGGGAGTAAGCTAATAGCTACCCTCACCCTTAAGAATGATCAGAGATGTCTCATTTTCCCTGAACCCATTAACCCTTATACTACCAATATTTGAGGCGGATGGAAAGAATTATAATTCTACCTTGATACCACTCTGAGATACTAGAGGAAGGAAGGCCCAGCCTTGGCTGTACTGCTGATACCTACCTGCCTGAACAGATCTTTGAAGATTCCAGGAGGCAAAGATTAGGAAACTGGGCATTCCAGGCATAAGGGACAATACTTGTGCAGTTGTGGAGAATAAGATAAATCACTGAATTTGGGGAATAGCTAGTAGTCTAGTTTTACTGGAACAGAGAACTACCATGGCAGTGAGATAGCAAAGTTGCATTTAGCTAAATCAACATCACATCCTTGAATCCTTTCCATGTTACTGTTAAGTAAATGCGTTTTTTGGATGTTAGATGATCCACAAGCATCTCATTTCATTACAATCCTTAGCCTGAGCCGACTGGTGAAAGTCAAGTCTGTCCCAGAATACTTTATACTATGAAAAAAATTACATCATAGAGATTACATGGCTATCCTAGATTTGATTTGATACTGATACAGAAATCTTTCACAGGGTAGGCAGTGTGCCCACTATGAACTATAACTATTATCTGTCTGTCTCTCCCTCTCTCCCTCTCCTTCTCCCTGCCCTACCCAGAGAAGGTGATAAAGGATACCAAGATGCCCATCCTGACAGAAATCACAACTATTACAAATAACAATTAGAGCATATGTACTGTCCTAAATAAATCTCTGGTTGATTCTTCTGCTTTGCGTCTTCTTCACTGAGCAGAGATATGGATAGCTACTTCTGTGAATTTGAGAGCTCATGTCCCAATACAAGGGAGGAGTGGCAATGCCTACCATAATTATAGGCCCCCAGATTAGGAGGGGTGTGTTCAGGCACTGGCATAGGGGATCATAACTGGGACAGAGGTGAACATCATTGCAGTCCCCAGAGGAATGACAATGTCATTGGTACTAGAAGCAACAGAATGGCTAGCTCAAGCAGGTCCACCATAGCCTTTGCTTACTCTAATCTGGAACTGTTAAGGTCCTGGAACGTTCTGTCAGGACAATACCCAGTAGTCAATCATATAATTGCTCTCTACTAAAGAACAAAGGAGTGAAATTTCTAGGAGGTACCTGATTTTCTAATGATGTAGGAGAGGTAAAACTCTTTGTACAATTCTCCAAGTTCCTCAGAAGAAATGGGAAGTTCTTTTACAGAAATCTCTAAAGGAGAGATTTGGTATACTTTCCCCTCCCTCCTCTATTTTTCCCCTCCTCGCCTACACACTGTGGGGATTCTAGGGAAGGGCCAGACTGACTGAAGGGCCAGAGAACACTGAGTGGGAGTAGTACAGGATAAGTCTCAGAATTTACCATGTATGTCAGTCAATAAGTGTTCGTTAAATCACTAATACGTAACAGGTACTATGTCAAGCACTGGGGATACAAAGAAAGGCAAAAGACAGTCCCTATCCTCTAGGAACTCACAATCCAACGGGAGAGATGACATGCAAAAAAAATATATACAAACAAGCTCCATACAGGATTATTATGGAGTAATCAATAAAAAGAGAGCACTAGAATTAAGAGGGATTGAGAAAGACTTCCCACAGAAAGTGGGATTTTAGCTGTGGCTTAATCATCTTTGAGCCCAAAAATATAAATTCTGATTACTGCTTCCATTTTTTCTCCTCTATTTGCCAGGAAGTGATGGGACTGACTAGCTGCCACAATCTTAGTGTGGTTTTTTTTTTGTAATGTTAAGTTTCAAGCCAGCTTTCACCTTGATCAAGAGCCTTCTAAATTCTTCTTCACTTTTTTGCCATCAGAGTGGTATCATCTACATAGCTGAAGCTGCTGATATTTTTCCCAGCAACCTTAATTTGGGTTTTTGATTTATCCAGCCTGGCATTTTGCATAATGTATTCTGCATATAAGTTAATTAAGGTGACAATATACAGCCTTGTCATACTCCTTTCCCAATCTTAAACCATTCAGTTGCTCCTTGTTCAGTTCTCACTGTTGCTTCTTCACCTGCATACAGGTTCCTCGGGAGACAAAAGTAGACAAGTTTGATTGTATAAAATCGAAAAGTTTTTCACAAATAAACCAATGCAGTTAAAATACAGAAAGTACAGAGAAAAAAAGTACAGAAACTAGGGGGGAATATCCTCTGCAGCAAGTTTCTCTGATAAATATGTCATAGCCAATATATGTAAAGAACTGATAATATTTATAAGACGAAAAGCCATTCCCCATTAGATATATGTTCAAAAGATATGAACAAGTCATTTTCAGAGCACATCTAAGCTATCACCTACCATGTGAAATGCTGATCCAATGCACTAATAGTCAGAGAAATTCAAATTAAAGCAACTCTTAAAGGCCATATCCAGCCCTTCAAATTTACAAAGATGACAAAATGAGAAAATTACAAATGTTAAAAGTTGGGAAGATAATTAGGAAAGCAACAAACTGCTAGTGAAACTATGAATTGGCCCAAACATTCCAAAAACAGTTTGGAACTACTCTCAAAAAGCCACTAAACTGACCATACCATTTGTCCCTTTGAGTGAAACTGTGCGCTGATGCACGGTGAAGTGAGCAAAACTAGAATAATAACTTATAAAATAAGAACTTATAAAGAAAAACAATTTTGAAAGACATTAAACTTTCCCTAATGTAACCACAATTCCAAAGGCCTAAAGATGAAGCATGCCACTTCTCTTTCTTCAGAGAGGTGGTAAGTTTAAAATAATGAATGAGACATACATCTTTGGTCATGGCTAATGTAAGAATTTGTTTTTGCTGTACTGTGAATATTTGCTATGAGAGTTTCCTTCATTTCTTTTCTTTCTTTCTTTGTTCTTTTCCTTTTTGGTTCTTCAAAGAGAAAAGTGGGAGAGAAGAAAATAAATGAAAAAGACACAAAAATATATGAATGGAAAAGTAGGCATATGGTCATAATTTGGGGGTTGTTTTAGATTATGTTAGTATTTTTGGAAAAATAAGATCTGAGATATTTTTCACACATTAATATTTTCCCTCTTTCATGTACATTGATACTTGATTCCTCAATGCTCTCAAAACTGAGTCACTGTTGTGTTGATGTCTTCTATGTATATTTGCTCTAGTATATCCATTTTTCTCAGTACCATTTCCACTTCCTCCAGTAGCACGCGCAGTATTGTAAGATTAGAATTCAAATGTAATGATTTCACTCTCCTTAATGCCAAAAAATATTATTATAAAAACAACTTACAGATCTTTTCTATATTTTGTTTTTCAGTTAGTTGGTCTAAACTAGCATCCATTAAGTATCTATGACATGCCACACATTTCACCAAATCCTGGGGTTACATAGAAAGGCAAAAAAAAAATATTTTTTTTCAAAAACCAATGCTTGGTCTCAAGGAACTCACGGTCTAATAATAAGAGAGACAACAGGTAAACTACATGCAAACAAATCTATATAAGATAATTGGGAGTATTCTCAAATGGAAGGCATTAAGAATAATGAGGACTGGAATAGACTTCTTGTAGAAGGCAGGACTTTAGCTAAGATTGAAGAAATCCAGAAAAGCTAGAAAGTGAAGATGAGGAAAGGGAGTATTACAGGCAGACAGACAGACAGAAAAGTGCTTGGAGTTGAAAGATGAAGTGTCTTGTGCAAGGAATGGCAAGGAAGCATGGGTTGCAGAGTACATGGAGGAAAGGGATGTTTAAGAAGACTGGAAAGACTGGAAGAGGTCAGGTTATGAAGTTTTTTTAAATTTTATTTAATTTTAGTTTTCAACATTCACTTTTATAAAATTTTATAAAACATAAGATTCTAAAAATTTATTTATTTTTAGTTTCCAACATTCACTCTTATAAGATTTATGAGTTCTAAATTCTCCCCCAAGCTGTCCTCCCCCTTCCCCAAGACAGTACGCAATCTGATGCAGGCTATATGTGTACAATCATATTAAACCTATTTCCATGTTAATCATGTTGTGAAAGAAGAATCAGAACAAAGGGGGAAAACCATGAGAAAGGAAAAAAAGAGAAAATAGTATGCTTTGATCTGCATTCAGACTCCATAGTTCTTTGCAAGTGGATAGCATTTTCTATCATGAGTCTTTTAGAATTCTCTTAGGTCACTGCATTGCTCAGAAGAGCTAAGTCTAACAAAGTCAGTCATTGCACAATGTTGCTGTTACTGTGTACAATGTTCTCATGGTTCTACTCACTTCACTCAGCATCAGTTCATGTAAGCCTTTCCAGGTTTTTCTGAGATCCACGTGCTCACCCTTCCATGTGAAACAATAGTATTCCATTACATTCATATACCACAGCTTATTCAGTCATTCCCCAATTGATGGGTATCCCCTCAATTTCTAGTTCATTGATGCCACAAAAAGAGCTGCTATAAACATTTTTGTATATGTGGGTCCTTTTTTCTTTTTTATGATCTCTTTGGGATACAGACCTAGGAGTGGTATTTCTGGATCAAAAGGTATGCACAGTTTTATAGCCTTTTGGCATAGTTCCAAATTGCTCTCCAGACTAGCTGGATCAGTTCACAACTCCACCAACAATGCATTAGTGTTCCAATTTTCCCAAATCTCCACCAACATTTATCATTTTCCTCTTTTGTCATGTTAGCCAATCTGATAGGTATGAGGTGGTACCTCAGAATTGTTTAAATTTAATGTAATCAAAATTATTCATTTTGTATTTGGTAATGTTCTGTATCTCTTGTTTGGTCATACATTCTTCTGTTCTCCATAGAAATGACAGGTAAATTATTCCTTGCTCTCCTAATTTGCTTATGTTACCACCCTTTATGTCTAAATTATATTTACATTTTGACTTTATTTTAGTATAAGGTGTAAGATGTTGGTTTTTGCCTAGCTTCTGCCACACTATTTTCCAGTTTTCCCACCAGTTTTTTGTCACATAGTGAGTCCTTATCCCAGAAGCTGGAGTCTTTAGGTTTATCAAGCAGTAGATTACTATACTCATTGACTACTGCGTCTTGTGTGTCTAACTTATTCCACTGATCTACCACTCTATTTCTTAGCCAGTACTAAGTAGTTTTGATGATTTCAGCTTTATAATACAGTTTAAGATCTGGTATGGCTAGGCCATTTTCCCTTGCATTTCTTTTCATTAATTCCTTTGATATTCTGGACCTTTTGTTCTCCCTGATGAATTTTGTTATTGTTTTTCCTAGCTCTATAAAACATTTTTTAGGTCATTTGCTTGGTATGGTACTGAATAAGCAAATTAATTTAGGTAGAATTATCATTTTTATTATATTAACTCAGCCAACCCATGAGAAATTGATATTTTTCCAACTAATTAGATATGACTATTTGTGTAAAAAGTGTTTTCTAATTGTGTTCATATAGTTCCTGGGTTTGTCTTAGCAGGTAGACTCCCAAATATTTCATATGGTCTACAGTTACTTTAAATGAAATTTCTCTTTCTGTCTCTTGCTGTTGGGCTTTGTTAATAATGTATCGAAATGCCAAATGATTTATGTGAGTTTATTTTATATCCTGAAATCTTGCTGAGGTTATTTCAAGTAGTTTTTTAGTTGATTCTCTAGGATTCTCTTTGTATGTCATCATATCATGGGCAAAGAGTGATATTTTTGTTTCTTCATTGCCCTATTCTAATTCTTATAATTTCTTTTTCTTCTCTTATTGCTAAAGCTAAACATTTCAAGTAAAATATTGGATAACAGTGGTGATAATGGTCATCCTGGTTTCACCCCTGATCTTATTGGAAATGCTTCTAGCTTATTCCCATTACACATCATCTTTGCTTATGGTTTTAGATAAATGCCACTTACCTTGTTAAGGAAAACTCCATTGATTCCTATGCTCACTGGTAGTTTTAATAGGAATGGTTTCTGTATTTTGGCAAAAGCTTTTTCTGCATCTATTTAGATAATCATATGATTTCTGTTAATTTTTTTTGTTTATATGGTCAATTATACTGATAGTTTTCCTAATATTTAGCCAGCCCTGTATTCCTGGTATAAATTCCCCCTGGTTATAGTGTGTTATCCTCATAATGTTACTGTAATCTCTTTGAAAATATTTTATTTAATTGTTTTCATCTATATTCATGAGGGAAATTGATTTATAATTTTCTTTGTCTGTTTTGGCTTTTCCTAGTTTAGGTATCAGTACCATACTTGTATCATAAAAATAATTTGATAGGACTCCTTCTTTACTCATTTTTTCCAAACAGTTTATGTAGTATCGGAATTAATTCTTCTTCAAATGTTTGATAGACTTCATTTGTAAATCCTTCTGGCCCTGGAGATTTTTTCTTAGGGAATTCATTGATGGGTGGTTCAATTTCTTTTTCTGAAATGAAGTTATTTAAATATTTTATTTCCTCTTCTGTTAATCTGGGCAATTTATATTTTTGTAAATATTCATCCATTTCACTTAGATTGTCAGGTTTATTGGCAGATAGTTGGGCAAAATAGCTCATAATTATTGTTTTAATTTCCTTTTCATTAGTGGTGAGTTCACCCTTTTCATTTTTGATACTTGTAATTTGGTTTTATCCTTTCTTTTTTTTAATCAAATTAACCAAAGGTTTATCTATTTTATTGGGTTTTTTTTTTCATAAAACCAGCTCTTAGTTATATTTATTCAATAGTTTTTTTAATTTTGATTTTATTAATTTCCCCTTTGATTTTCAGAATTTCTAATTTGGTATTTAATTAGGGATTTTTAATTTGTTCTTTTTCTAGCCTTTTTAGTTGCTTGCCCAATTTATTGATCTCCTCTTTCTCTATTTTATTCATATAAGCATTTAGAGATATAAAATTTCCCCTAGGAACTGCTTTGACTGCATCCTATAAGTTTTAATATTTTGTCTTATTATTGTCATTCTCTTGTATTAAGTTATTGATTGTTTCTATGATTTGTTGTTTGACCCACTCATTCTTTAGGATTAGATTATTTAGTTTCCAATTAATTGTTAGTCTTTCTTTCCATGGCCCCTTATTACATGTAATTTTTACTGTATCAGGATCTGAAAAGAGTGCATTTAATATTTCTGCCTTTCTGAATTGGTTGGGGAGGTTTTTAATGCCCTGGCTTATGGTCAAATTTTGTGTAGTTTCCATGTACCTCTGAGAAAAAAGTATATTCCATTCTATCACCATTCAGTTTTCTCCAGAGGTCTACCATATCTAACTTTTCTAAAATTCTATTCACCAGCTTAACTTCTTTCCTGTTTATTTTGTGGTTAAATTTATCCAGTTCTGAGAGGAAGAGTTTGAGGTCCCCCACTAGTATAGTTCCCCACTATTAGTATAGATACTAATATAGTATCTATATTTTTCCTGTAACTCATTTAACTTCTCTGCTAAGAATTTGGATGCTATACCACTTAGTGCATATATGTTTAATATTCATATTACTTCATTGTCTATGGTACCTTTTAGCAAGATGTAGTTTCCTTCCTTATCTCTTTTAATTAGATCTATTTTTGCTTTTGTTTTGTCCAAGATCAGGATTGCTACCCCTGCTTTTTTTTTTTTACTTCAGCAGAAGCATAATGTATTCTACTCCAGCTTTTTCCCTTTACTCTGTGTGTATCTCTCTGCTTCAAATATGTTTCTTGTAAACAACATATTGTGGGATTATGGTTTTTAATCCACTCTGCTATCTACTTCCAATTTATGGCAGAGTTCATCCCATTCACCTTCACAATTATGATTACTAACTGTGTCTTTTTCTCCATCTTATTTTACCCTATTTATGCTTTTCTCTCTCCTTTCTCCCTTTCCCTCCTCACCAGTATTTTGCTTCTGACCATTTCCTCCCCCAATCTGCCCTCTTTCCCTTACTACTTCTTCCCTCCCTTCTATCTACCTCCTCCATTTTCTTTGCCCTTTCTTCTCCTGCTTCCTATACGGTAAGATAGATTTCTATACCCAATTGAATGTGTATGTTATTCTTTTTGTGATCCAAATCTGATGAGAGTGAGGTTCAAACAATACTTGCCTGCCTCTCTTCTTTCCCTCTACTATAATGGGTATTTGCCCCTCTTCCTGTGATGTTATTTATTCTTTTCTGCCTCTGCCTTTTCTCTTCTCCCAATACAATCCTTTTTTTACCCCTTAATTAATTTTTTATCATCACATTAAAATCAACTTATACTCACACTCCCTATCTATGTATACCCCTTCTAAATGCCCTAATAGAGATACAGTTTTTAAGAGTTAGAAGTATCATCATCCCATGTAGGGATGTAAATAGTTTAACCTTATTGAATAATATCCTTTTTTTTTTCCTTTTGACTTTTTCATGCTTCTCTTGAGTGTTGTATTTGAAGATCAAATTTTCTGTTCAGTTCTGGGTTTCTTTTATCAGGAATGATTGAAAGTCCCCTATTTCATTGAATGTCCATCTTTTCTCCTGAATAATTATGCTCAATTTTGCCACCTAGCTGATTCTTGATTGTAATCCAAGCTCCTTTACCTACTTGAATATCATATTCCAAGCCCTCTGATCCTTTAATGCATAAGCTGCTAATTCCTGTGTAATCTACACTGTGATTCCATGATATTTAAATTATTTCTTTCTGGCTGCTCACAGTATTTTCTCCTTAACTTGATAATTCTGGAATTTGGCTACAATATTCCTCGGAGTTTTCATTTTAGGATCTCTTTCAGGAGGTGATAGGTGGATTCTTTCAATGACTATTTTGCCCTCTGCTTCTAGGACCCTAGGGCAATTTTCCTGGTAATTTCTTCAAAGATGCTGTCCAGTCTCTTTTTTTGATCATGACTTTCAGGTAGTCTAATAATTCTTAAATTGTCTGTCCTTTTTCTTGGTCTGTTGTTTTTCCAATAAGGTATTTTACATTTTTTCTATTTTTTCATTCTTTTGATTTTTTTTTACTAATTCTTGATGTCTTATAGATCCATTAGCTTCCACTTGCTTAATTCTAATTTATAGAAATTATTTTCTTCAGTTAGCTTTTGTACCTTCTCTTCCATTTGGCCAAATTTACTTTTTAAGGAGTTGTTTCCTTCAGTCAATTTTTGTCCTTCCTTTTCCAAGTTATTGACTCTCTCTTGCATACCACTCATTTCTTTTCCCAATTTTCCTTCTACCTCTCTTATTTGACTTTTAGAATCCTTCTTGAGTTCTTCCAAGAAGACCTTTTGGACTGGAGACCAATTCATATTCTCTTCTGGGGCTTCAGATGTAGGTATATTGATTAGTGTTGTCCTCGTCTGAGTTTGTATTTTGATCTTCCCTATCACCATAAAAGCTTTCAATGATCATTTGTTTTTGCTTCTTGTTCATCTTGTTTGCCTATTTGTTGGCTTTTAAAGTTGAGTTCTCCTACTGGAGCGCAGGGGGCACTGTCCCAAGTTTCTTGCGCTGGAGCTAGGGGCCTAGTCACTAGCTTTGTGCTCTGGGTCCTCAAATGCTGGCCACTGTAGGCTGTAGTGGTCTGGCAGCTTACCTGGTGCTGAACTGGGATCCTAGTGGTGGTGTCTGGCATGTGCTGAGGGTTTTTTCTGTTTCCCCAGGCTATACCGAAGCACATGGAAGTCTGTTACTGGAGGACACCTGCCCACCTGGGGCTGGGCCAGCACATGTGGTGGTTCTCTGAGTTGGAGTCTCACAGTTTCCCTGACTGTGCTAAGGCACATGGGAAGTCCTATTCTTGGTGTATGCTTGCTCCGCCTGCTCTGGTGCTCAGGATCTCCTGTTTGTTTGCTGAGGTAGAGCCTGTCACTGACTTCCTGGGATGCCTTCTGTCCTGGACTTTGCTCCTGTTTCACTAGAGTGATCAGACCTCTTTTGTCGATCCTCTAAATCTCCCAGACTAAAAGACTTCTCCACCCCATTTTTCTACTGGCTCCACTGTTCCAGGATCTGTTCTAGGGCACTATTTTACAGGTGTTCAGGGGTGAGAATGGGAGGACAGTGATCTATTGCCTACTCTGCCATCTTGTCTTCCAGAAGTCAAGAAAGCTATGAAGGGTTTTAAAAGCCAAATAAAGTATTTTATATTTTATCCTAGAGGTAGTAGGGAGCCATTGGAGTTTACCAATTATGGGAGTGATATGTTGGTGAAACCTGTGCTTTAAAAAGACCAATGTCACAGCTGAGTCAGGGATGGATTGAAATAGAGAGAGCGTTGTGGCAGGGAGACCAACCAGAAGGCTATTACAGTAGCCTCATTGTGAGGTGATGAGGACTTGCACAAGAATAGTGGCAGTATCACAGGAGAGAAAGGTGGCATGTGAGAGAGTTCGAGGATAAAAGTCAACAATCTTTGGCAAAGATTGAATATAGGGGGTGAGAGAGAGAGTGAGGATCTGAGAATGAAATCCAAATTGTAAGTAAGGGTGGTGATGCCCTTCACAGTAACAGCAAAGTTAGGTAGAAGTAAGGGTTAGGGGAAATGATAATAAGTTCAGTTTTGAACATGTTTTGTTTACTATCCATCTATCTATCTATCTATCTATCTATCTATCTATCTATCTATCTATCTATTTATCTAACTCTCTATGATATCCAGTTCAAGATGTTTAATTTAATCATCAACTATAGATGCAAGACTGGAGGGTGAATGAAAGACACATCTGTCTTCCACAGAGAAATGATAATTAAAACTCTGGGAGCTGATGAGAATATAAAGTTAAATAGTACAAATGGAAAAATGAAGAGGATCTGAAACAGAACCATGGGAGAATCCTATAATTAGCCAGGGTGACATGAATACTATCCAAAGTAGGCAGAGAAGGAGCAGTCAGATTGGTTGGAGGCAAACCAGGAGAAATCAGTGCCACAAAAACCTAAAGGATAAGACTGGAACAAACTGTTGATTACACTGTGAATTGGGCCAACCATTCTGGAAAGCAATTTGTGACTATTCTCAAAGGCTATGGAGAAGTCAAGAAGAAAGAATTGAGAAAAGGCCCTTGGATTTGGCAGTTAAAAGACAATTAGTAGAATTCTGGGGCATGTAACTAACAAGATTGAGGACTAGACACTTTCTCCAATCTTCATAGCTTCTCACACCTTTCCAGAATAGAAATTACATGCAAGATTTCAGCTGGCCTAGGACAGTGATGTCAAACTGAAATAAAAATGGGGTCACTAATCCAAAGATCCTTGTGGGCTGCATGTTGATTTTGTTTTAAAATGTAGTGTTATCTATGGTCTTTTCTATTTTTATTTATTTTGTTAAATACTTCCCAGTTAATTTTAAATTTGGTTTGGGTACCACTTGGGAGTATTGTGGGCATCATGTGGCTCATAGGCCATATATTTAATACCTCTGGTCTAGGACATCAAGAACACAAATGAGGTAAGATAATTATAAAAAACAAAAACCAATGAACTAAGGGGAGTTACCCCTAATACTTTCATTCATCACAACCTCCCGCACTACACACCATACTCAAGCAGCATGACCAAACAAGCCAGTCCATGAGCTTCAAACAGCATATAACTTTATCCTTCTACCCTCCAAATTCTAGGAAAAGGCAAAAAGCAAAAGCTTGCTTAAACTGGAACAGGGTACAGCAGCACTCTGAGTAACAACAAAGTTTAGTTAGAAAACTGAGGAACAAAGGGAATTAGAGCAAGACAACCTGTTTGTGGCCATTTGGTACCCTATGAAGTCCTAAGGAAACAGCCCAACATTCAGGTGGGGCCAGTCCTATCTCTTCAGAAGTCACTAGTGGCAAACACTGAGGCCATTGAAACATTAATGGCCTAGTGTGGGAGGAGGCTTTGAGGGATAATCCCCATGGAAACTGACAGGAAAGGAGAAGAAATAAGAAAGTGAGCAATTTAGGGGCTAATAAAGAAAAAAGACTGAATTTACCAAAGATCTCAGGAGGAGGAAAACTCATTGAATATAATCAAATAAAGCAATGGAAAAGATATTAATAACAGAAGATAATATGACCTTTGATCAGCTAAATGAATCTATGTATCTGTCAATAAATATTGCCAAGGTAAAGGAAAATAAATCAAAACCTGATAAGGCAAAAGTTACTATGGATTCCAAAGACAGCATGGAACTACAGGAGGATGTTTGTGAGTGGTTTAAAAGAGAAATAAAAATGTATGGCCTACTCAGCAGACATAACTAGCAACATAGAAAAACTTGAGTCCACATTGATGTCTCAATAAAAATCAAAGGAGATGAAAAGTGCTTGGAAATCCAAAAACACAGAATGGAAAGACAACATGGAAGAAAAAAGAAAAAAGCAATAACAATAAAAGAAAATGTGATAGCCATACAAACCAAAGATATTGATCTTGAAGGCAAGATATATAGAAGCAACTTAATGACTTTACATTTCCCAGAAGAACATGACTAGTTTAAAAAAAAGTCATAATGCAAGAAATAATACAAGAAAACCGCCAAGAATATTTGAATACAGAAAACAAAGTGCCACTTGAAAGAATACAGGATCACCTCCAGGAGAAAAAAAAAACAACAACTATGTAGTAGACACATAAAGATCAAATTTAACAGTTCCATTGATAACAAATTATGCAAATGACAAGGAGAAAAGCTTTCAAATATAAAGGAAAAGAAATTAGAATAATATGAAACTGTTCTACACCCATCAAAAACTACAGGTGGAAAGGTAGTTGTGTGTTCTGAAGAGCAGGGGAGTTCAAGATACAGCCCAAGGTGACATACTTTGCAAATCTGAGCCTCATCATTAATGAACAAAGACTGATATTCAATTAAAAAAGAGATATTCAAAGCATTTCTAAGGGAAAAAAAAAACAAGATCTGAACAATTCATTTGCTTTGCAATAGCCTAAACACCAGAAATACAAGAAAGGTAAACAAATACTGCAACCAAGGACAACAAAAACTAAATAACAACAGAGAGACCATTAAGGGAGTCCTTCCCCTAAAGGTATACAAGTAAAACAAGGATGAAAATAGAATGAAAATAAAAATGATGGTGAAGAAATAGGCCCAAAGCATCATGGACTAATCTTCATATTTCACCAACAGGTGAATCAATGTTTTTGTTTGCTGGTGTGTGTGTGTGTGTGTGTGTGTGTGTGTGTGTGTGTGTGTGTAAATTACAAAATGGGAGAGCACATAAAGGGAGGAAGGAATGGAAGAAAAGGGAAGAATAAGTAATGTACTATAATAAAGTCAAAGATTAATATTGAAAAAAATAAATCCTATAGGATTTACAAATCCTCAGGAAGAACAGAGATAATAGGAAAATGGGTACAGAGGTAAGGGAAGCGACTGAAACAAGAAGGGGAAGAATGAAAAAGATTTTATTTTGGTGGAGGGAGAGGATACCAATGATTAATGCTCCTGTGGAGGAAGAGAGAGATTCTATAAGGGTCAATGGGGATTTTGCCATTGGGTATGATCCGTAAGGATTTATTGCATAGAGAGACCATTTATCCTTCTTATTAGAAGAAAAATCAAAGCTCTTGCAGGAAACTGAAGAGTGGGAAGGATGATGATGAGGCGGGCAAAGGCTAATAACAAACTGTACAATCAGGGACATTAGGAAAATCGGAGGAATAGTTCTACCTTTTCTATCACCTGCAGGAATTGGTATTACTAAGAGTGAAGCTCACTAGAAAAAATGTCAGGCAGCAAGATTCACAAAGCAATAATACAGAAACAATTTAGAAGATGGAAAACTCTCAAAAAAATAAAAAGCTACCTGAAAAGCTTTAATTCCACAAGGAATACAAAGACTAAAGAAGGACCACATAAGTATAAAGTTCATGAGTCAAAGCATAAAAGTCCAGAATAAATGGAAAAGGAAGTTAAATAATGAAAAGAATGAAGGAAGGATATCTTTTTTAGAAGAAGGTGCAGAAACTTCTAGAACTATATCCCAAAGACGTCATACAAATGGGAAAAGGACTCACACGTACAAAAATATTCATAGCAGCTCTTTTTGTGGTGGCAAAGAACTGGAAATTGAGAGGATGCCCATCAATTGGGGAATGACTGAACAAGTTGTGGTATATGAATGTTAGGGAATACTATTGTGCTATAAGAAATGATGAACAGGCTGACTTCAAAAAAACCTGGAAAGACTTGTACGGTCTGATGCTAAGTGAAGTGAGCAGAACCGGGAGAACGCTGTACACAATAACAGCCACGTTGTGTGATGACTAATATTGATAAACTTAACCCTTCCTGGCAATACAAGGATCTAAGACATCTCCAGAGACCTTGTGATGGAAAATGCTATCCACACCCAAAGAAAGAACTATGGAAGCTGAATTGTTATTTTTTTTCTCTTCTGTTGAGTTTTGTTTCCTCTTTCTGGTGGTTCCTCCTATTGGTTTTAATTTCTACTTACAACATTACTAATGTGAAAATATGTTTAATATGAATGTAAATGTATAGCCTATATCAGATTATGCACCATCTTGGGGAGGGTGGTGGGAGGAAAGGGGAGAAAAATTTTAAACTCAAAAGCATATGGAAGTGATAATTGATAAATCAAAATAAATTAATTAAAAAATAAATATAAAAAAGAAAAAGGTGCAGAAAATGAAATTTTAAACACTAATCAACAGAACAAGTTGGAGGGAAGGAAAGAAAGGGAGATTTTACTTATTACTTGAGAGGGGAAAATAAATAACTAGATAAAAGGAAGAAAGAAAAAGGCATTAATAAGTTAAACAAAACTCCAAAATTAGGAAAAAGGGGCAAGAAATTGTGGGGAAGGAGACTTGAGGGTGAAGGGAAGAGAGCTGGTGGGGATATTGTTGCCTTAAAATATATAAACTAAAATAACTAAAGAGACAAAATACTGTGTTTACAGAGGGAAAAGGACACAATGGTAATTGGTGTTTCTCAAGATGACTAGGGAAAAAGGAAAAGAACTTATATGATCTAAAATATTTAAAGCCTCTCTCTTTCTGGTGTCAAAGAACTGGAAACTGTGGAGATACCCATCAATTGGGGGATGGCTCAACAAGTTGTGGCATATAATTATGATGGACTACTACTATACTATAAAAAATAATGAGTTTGATGATCTTAAAAAAAACACAGATAGACTTGCATGAAATAATGAAGAGTGAAATGAGCAGAACCAGGAGAACATTGTACACAGTAAAATCAATACTGTTTAGGAACAACTTTAAGTGAATAAGTCATTTTGACTATTATAAATATCCAAATTAACTGCAAAGGATATATAAAGGAAGATGTTATTTGTTTCCAGATCAAGAACTGATAAATAGAAGTGTGACATATAAAAAGTTTGAAAGACATAGTTTCTGGGTAATTAATCATTTTATTAATTATGACTAGCAATCAATTAATAAAAGGATGGTCATTTGGCTTTCTCGCATAAACTGAAGACCCCTCATGGTGGCCTCTTGATGCTTATATGCCCTTGGAAGAATGGGTGTTCCCTACAGGCAGCAATCAACTCTGATTGGTTAACAGTTAATGAGAGAATGAATATTATGAGAGGTGGGCCTATTCTAATGAGGGACTTTGACTCAGATTGTCACTCACAGACAAATACAACCAAATGAACAGATTAGACAGGGAAACCCAGTGTTCAATAAACTAGAAAATAGAAATTACTTAGAAAAAAACTCCTTATTTGATTAAAAAAAAACTACTGAGAAAACTGTAGTGTAGTAGAAATTGAACTTAGACCAACATCTTACACCACATTTTACAATGGATATAGGACCTGAGGAAAATTAATATTATGCAGCATCATTTAATAATTAATGTTACTCAGTAATCCAGCCTTTTCCCCATTTTGTCAGACCCCCTTCAGTTCAGCTCACAAGGTAATGTGATCACTACTAGGCCCCTAGCATTCTACAGCTAACCGGTTTAAGTGTAGCCCTAACTTCTGCTTACATATAAGCAGAGGAGCAACTTGAGCTAGTCCCTCCCCAGGGGACAACTCTCTTATCCTTCCATCTCCTTGACAAAATTAGGGGTGAGTTTAGTCTCCAAAGACAGGGGGTGTAGGGGGAAACTGGTTGGGATGATTTTGTTTTCTAACCAAGATTTCTAGAGGCAGTTGGGTCCCATAAAACAATTACCAGAGAGGAGCATGATCATCCACACCTGAAGGCCAACCTACCTTTTCTAACCATAGCCAATTGTGCATTCCCCAACTACTGAGAACTCCTCTTCCTGCCTTTCAAGAAAGAGGGGTTTTTTCATTCTTTTGAGATCCCTGGTGTGAACCTGAATTTCAATGAAAAGAGTCAGTACAACAAAAATGAAGGCCTTTAATCAAGGCAAGTGAGTGGCACCTTGGTGCCACTGAGCAAGGGTGGGGTACCCAAGGAGGGGCCTGGAGTCTGATCAGCCTGGGAAGTGTGAGATAGCATAGTCTCTAGAGACATCTAGTGACTACATTGAGAGTAGCAGCATGCTTATGTGTTTTGCCTTTTTTTAAAGTAAAGTTTATCTGTGGCATTTAATAACAACGTACCACTAAAAGATTTTTTTTAATTTTTCCAAAACAGAGGAGGTAATATATCAGACAAGTGGAAGTAAAATTTAGAGGGCTGCTAACTGAAGTTTCCACCTAAAGCTAGTAGGGAGACATCCTTAGCAACTACCTCACATCTGTGTGTTTTTCTGTGCCTTAGTGTCTACAATTACTCTATGTATGTCTATGTTAAGTTAGTAGTTAGACAGCAGACACAGAGGAGAAGGATAAGATCTTTCCCTCACTTGTAGAATTTTATGGCATCATAAACTAGTCAAAGACTAAAATGTAGTTTCTCTACTGTGGATCTTGTGTCTGAATGAGTATGGAGATAACATTCTGTAGGAATTTGTTTTTAAGGAAAATAAAGAGTAGGAGGAAATAAACAGTTTTGATAACTAGCAGTGGGCACTTTTCTCCTGGTGCTCCCCTCCCAACCAATTTTAGAAGACAAAAGCAGAACTCCTGGACTTTGAATAGCCCCCCTTTCTGTTGATAAGGTTGTTCACTGAGTTATGCAAACCCGTTTGCAACTAGGAGTGATCCAGAAGGGTAACTTAACAAATGCTAATTAACTAAGTTGAAAGAACTTTCTTTGATTCCAAGAAGCAGCTAGAAGGTAAGTGTAGCTTAATTCTGGAGTAATATTTTCTTCCTAGTTTTAAGTAGCTTGCCTTTAAATGAATGTATGTGTTCATACATATATATGTACATATATATATTTAAAGAAATTTAATTGAGAATTGATCTTGAATAGTAGAAATTATAAATCCAGGTTTAATTGGGTCCCCAAACTAAAGTTTGCAGATTGTGTTCACTTTGCTGTACACCCCAAAGAAATTTCGGACTTATATCTACATCTAGAAGGACTTCATAATCTTATTTACAAATATGTGCACATGTACACATACACACACACACACTTTAGAAATTGAGCAGGTAAAAGAAAGTTTAGGGGGAAAAAGCTCATGAAGGAAAACAGAAAGATTTAGGGAGGGTTTTTGGTTTCACTGAAATAAGAGGGGAAGGGGACCATGAAGCTGCCTCCTATCGCTTCTCTATCTTTCACCTTCTGGGCAAGTAAGAAGGTGAAGACAAGTCCTTGGTAAGATTCAATTGTTATTTGAAAGTAAATATAGAAAAATTATAGGGAGCTGAGAGTGAATTGATAGCAATGAATTCTCAGTCTTGAAGGTCTGCCAGAATTTTTTGAGATTTTAAATGTTGTCACTAGTAGTTACAAACCCAGACTTGAGTTGATCAAAAATATGTCCTGAAGCCAAATCAGAATATAATCTAAATGTGTTCCCCTATTAAGGTAATTATTTAGGTAGATTAAAACTCATTATAAAACTGCCACTTTTACATCTTTAGCAGTAGATTAGCTGGTGAAAAATAAAATAAAATTCAAGATTTGATATGATACCATTTTGTAAAAATAGACGCAGGGTTGATTGATTCTATTTTGGTTTCATTTAAGTGGGATGTGATCTCCTACTAGGAGAATGATGATAAATCAGAATCAACTCTATTTGGTATTGAGACAAAATGTTGGGAAAATACATGGGCCGAGGAAAACCTGAGTTACAAGCTGATCTCAGGAAATTTTATAGCTATGTGGCCTTAAAACAAGTTGTGTTACTTCAGTTTACTAATCTATAACATGGATAAAGATAATGCCTCACATAAATTTTATAATTGTATTAGAAATATTGTTAGAAAAGTGAATGCTTCTTTGATTCTCTTGGGATATAGATTCAATTGTTAAAAGTGATGTAAATGTTTGAAAACTATTTATTTAGAGGTATAATAGATAAGGGTATAATCATCTTTGAATTTGGTATAGTAAGGATCCCTTAAAATGCCCTCATCTGTGGAAAGCAGAGTCCTAAAATCTTAACAGCCCTGCTAACAGTGTAAAGCAGGCCTGCGCAACCTACAGCCCAAGGACCAGTTGTGGCACACCAAAGGGATATCACACCACCCTAAGAGTTTTTTAAGTCTTAGCTTATTAGCCTCCTATAAATCAAGTTAGATAAGCATCTGGTAGTCCTGCCAACCCTCCTTTCAGGTTTATTTGTTTTTGTGTTTTTGTTTTTGTCTTTCAAGATTGTTTGAAAAAAACTCTTTTTGTAGAGTATTTAGTATTGGGCTTTGCCCATATCATACATCAAGAACTATTTAAAGGTTGACTACTGTGATTTTAGTGTTCCATTCTGTTTTAGATGTGACTTTTATATAATAACTTAAGTAGGATGTATAGGGTATTTAGGGAAAACTAGAACCTCTGGTGTAAGAGTTTGCCAAGCCCTTTTCAGGGCTGCTCACCCACCTTTGGTTTCCAACTAGTCACCCAACTCTCACTTATAGCTCACAGAAGCTGTAGCATGGCAGAAACCACACCCCAGTGAAACTGTATCAACAGATATACTAAAAACCAGGTTGAGAGTAACTGATGGGTCTCAAGCCCATTGGTGAATTAGGGGAATGTCTACCCCAAGCACATGAAGAATGGGTGGAGGAGAATGATTTGTTCCAATAGCCATGGAGGAGGCTGAAGCAGGTACTGAGGAATATTTAGAGCTTGGCCAGATGTTTGAAGATGCCAACATAATCCACTGCATCCCAAGACATTTCCAATCATAAGACTCCACCAGTCCTCCACCTAGAATATGAATGAGAAATTTTAACAGCAATGGCTTATATACTTTGAACTAACTTAAGAATAACACTTATAAATCTAAATTGGTAGACCTTTACATGTATTTCCTAGTACTGCTTTTTTTTTTTTAAGGAATTATTTTCTTTAGAGAGATTTTGTATCTCCTTTTCCATTTGGCCAATTTCATTTTGTAAGGAGTTCTTTTCTTTAGTGGATTTTTGTACCTCTTTTTCCATTTGGCCAATTATACTTTTCAAGGCATTCTTCTCTTCACTTGATTTTTGTGCTTCTTTTACCATTTGGTCTATTCTGTTTTTGAAGGTGTTATTTTCTTCAGTATTTTTTGTGCCTCCTTTACCAAGCTGTTGACTCTTTTTTCATGATTTTCTTGCATCACTCTCATCTCTTTTTCCAATTTTTCCTCTACCTCTCTTACTTGATTTTTAAAATCCTTTTTGAGCTCTTCCATGGCCTGGGGCCAATTCATATTTTTCTTTGAGGCTTTGGATATAGGAATTTTGACTTTCTTATCTTTTTCTGAGTTATGTTTTGATCTTCCCCATCACCATAGTAACTTGCTATAGTCAGGATCTTTTTCTGCTGTTTGCTCATTTTCCAGCCTATTGTTTGACTTTTAACACTCTGCTAAAGTGAGGGCTCTGCTTCTGGAGTAGAGGGGGCACTGTCCCAAGCTTCAGTTCTTTTGTGCAGCTGTTTTCAGAGGCAATTCTGGGGACCTGTAAGTTTTTGATTCTTCCAAGGTGGTATGATGTAGGCAGATGTGTGTTTACTACTCTCTTCTACTGTGCACTAGTCTATGAGCAACCACAAGCACTCTTTTCTACCCTGGAACTGTGACCAGGGTCCCTGCTGCACTTCAGCCACAAGCTTTGGTGTGTTAGTGCACCTCCCTGCCCTGGAACTGAGACCCAGGTCCAAGTATAGGCAATGCAACAGAGTCTTGCTAGCAAAGGGACTCCTATAATCTCCTTCTGACCAGTTGTCTGACCCCCTTACTGTATGTAGGGTGAGAGGTCTGGAAACCACCACTGCTGTCACTGATTCAGTAGCCACCTTGGCCTGTTTCTGGTTTGCTGGGGCCTGATCTGTGCTGTCACAGCCTGAGCTGGACTGTGCTCCACTCTCACCCTGGTGCAAGAGGCCTTCCCTGCTAATCTTCTAAGTTGTTTTGGGCTGGAAAATTATTTTATTCTGTCCTTTTGTGGGTTGTGCTGCTCTATAATTTGTTTTGAGGCATTATTTAAAAGTATTTGGAGGGATTTGGGGGAGAGCCCAGGTGAGTCCCTGCCTTTTCTTTACCATCTTGGCTCAATCTCACTCCTAGTCCGGTGAATGTAAAATTAATTGCATGCTTATGTTGTGAACCAACACTCTTAGAAAAAAAAAATTGTAATCCAGATACTACTAGTTATAAATTCAGCTATTAAAGAGTTTTCCAAAAGCTTACAATGTTGTTAGTTATTTCCTTAGTTTTATAATAATGATTTCCGAAGATTTCTTCATGGTTTTATCAAAAAGATGTTTGGGACTTGCTGTTTGGGCAATTATAGGTTTGTTTCATCTCTGCTGGGCATATGATATAGAGGTAGAAGAACTAGCTTCACTACCAGATAGAATGGGAAAAGTTTGCAAATCAGCTCACATTTAAAAAGTAAATTGTAGTACCTAAATTTATTTAGCTGTATTAAAGCCACTTGTGATGGAATACATGATTTTCTATATATTATTTGGAAATGCATTTGATGTCACCTGACTAGTAATAAGTTTTGTTTCATGTTTCCAATTCATGATATTGTGAATGCTATTATTGTATTTCTAAATTTTCTTATATTTTAAATTCTGAGAAACCATTGTTTAGGAAAAGCTATGTAGGGAAGGGTAAAGATTGTGTCATTGGAAAATTTAACTCCTTTTGATTCAGATACTGTGAAATAATTAAGCTATTAGAGGCTATTGTCATAATCTTAAAACCTACAAGACACTTAATTGGGTATATTTTTAAAGGTAATAATAATTACTTCTCTTGTGGAAAGGTTAAACAGAGAGGGAGAAAGATCTTGTAATAATCTCCTTATTTGCAAACTTGCCAGGTTTCTTGAGATCATCTGCTTGATCAGAATCATAAAATCTTATCAACTCTGTTTACTTAGAAAATGGGATCTCTTCCTTCATTAAAAACACTCCTTGACAAATGGGGAAGAATTTAAAAGTTTGTTTATAGCATAGAAGTGTCTTATGTGATGAATTTATGAAGTTATACCTGAAATTTTTTTGTGCGTATGTGTGTGTGACAATTTGAATCAGCCTAGTCTTAACAGACTCCAGCCTCAGAGATTTAATTAAGAAGTCAATCTACAACACTTACTCTCAGCAACATGATATAATAATAACTAAATCCAGTCCTATGCTATATTTAGTGAAACTTGGTGTTTAAGGTTAAATCTTGTGGGACTGTAATTCATATTATTTTGAGTTTGATTCCATGTATCATTGTTGTAAATGTCATTGAGCCAGTGATCCATATTGCCAGCAGCCCTATCAGAGTGAACTACATGTGGATTTATGTCTCAGGAAGAACAACTTTTGACATGGACTTAGGTAGGACTCTCCTACTTGATTTCCCCAGTGTTATATTTCCTCTTGAACAGAAAAAATTCACTTGTCTAATTCTGAGCCTGGCTGTAACATCCTGTCAATACAATTGGCTGTCTATATAACTTTTTCCTGAAATTGACACCAAGTGGGGGAGGAGGGACATTTTCCCCTTACTATCACTATGTCCCTTTTTTTCCTTTTATAGCAAATTTCTATATTCATGGCAGATGGTCAGTAGAAGTTTTGAACATAATATTAAATCTTTATCCAATAGACTAATGCTGGAGCACACCTAAGATACTATAATATTATGCAAATATGTAATATCTCAGCTATTCAATCTGAAGTTATAGTCCTTTCCATGTCCTAAACAGCCAAGTAGTTGTTTAGTAAGTAAGAAGTACCTGGGTTTGTAATTTGACTGTTGACAATTATATATTCATGTATAATATTAGATCCTTGAAATAAACCTGTATATAGAACATGCTCTGAAATGCAAGCAAATTACACAAGAATTATCTCAAATTTGTCCTCATGTTTAGAGAGGGTTTAAGAGTGGTGGTCTATGTGGGTTTACTTTCTATTCATTTGAACACAGTTAATAATTGAACATTATTTTTACTAGACAACTCATTTAATACAATCTGTAACTAATTTCTTAGTCAAATTATAAATCCCATCCCATGTCTTTTGTTACAATTGCAATAAAATAAACATCTCTGGTAAATTCATTTGTATGTCCATTAAACTTAGACATAGAAATCATCTACTCACAAAGAATATTGTTTTCTATGTACACTGCATAGGATTAGATCCTTGGCAGCATCTCATCCTCCTAAGGGGGAATGGGCAGCTGATGTGAATAGCTGGGGTAAAAAAATTTGATAACTGGAGTGAAAAAAATTTTAAGAGAGCAACAAGTTCAGATGATTATAATGGTAAATATGAATGATTCTGAAGGGATACAAAGACCTTAAGCATGTTCTAATAACAAGTTCTAAAAACTGGATTCAAAATTTTACATATGGGGGCAGCTAGGTGGCACAGTGGATAGAGCACCGGCCCTGGATTCAGGAGGACCTGAGTTCAAATCCGTCCTCAGATACATAACGCTTAATAGCTGTGTGACCCTGGGCAAGTCACTTAACCCCATTGCCTAGCCAAAAAAAAAAAAAAGAAAAGAATTTTACATATGCAATTGTGTTATTCACCCTCTGCACAAATCAGCCAGTTTCAGATGCTTGGTTATGTTCTAGTTTCTCAAGTACTATTTGAATTTCCTAAACATATCTGCATAACAATTTGCTAACCTACATCACAGAGCAGTTACAGGCAATAAATCTTAAATTCTCCAAAGTTTCAAGTGAACTACAGGTTAGTAAGATTAGAGCTATAAGATTTGAGCTGGTTTTGCCATATAACCTAGTTGTTGCCAAAGCAAAATTAAAATGACTGTATTAAATTGTATTGAGGTATGTTTTGCAAAAGATTTTAATAGATCCAGGGAGCTTTACAAGTGACCTGAACCAGAGAAGCAGATCTGTTAGGAGAAGATGCTCTGAGAACAGGCCCATTCCAGAATGACTAAGAGGAGAGGTTTCCAAAAGACCAGATGCCTACATTATCGGTGTTGAGTCACTTTACAGTTGTGTCCTACTCTTCATGACCCCCTTTGAGATTTTCTTGACAATGGTACTGGAGCGGTTTGCCATTTCCTTCTCCAACTCATTTTACAGATAAGGAAACTAAGGCAAATGGGATTAAGTGACTTGCCCAGGATCACATAGCTAGTAAGTGTCTAAGACAAGATTTAAACTCATGAAGATAAGTCTTCCTGACTCCAGGCCTCATACTCTAGCCACTATGCCACCTAGCTGCCCACAATGACTGCATTAGGAGATGTGTTCGGAAACCAGATATCTGCATGAGATGTCTGAACCCTAAGATATGATGAACTGATGAAATGTACCGTGGGAACGGATTATTGTGAAAGAGATTGAATGTTCACCCTTCCCTCTCCTTCTCCATGTGCTATTTTTGTTGCTGTTGTTATTGTTATTTTGGTAAGGCCTGCTTACTGAAGGGGACTACCCACAATGTTTTCTATTGATGCTCTGGTCAATCTCTCTCTTCCACTCACACTATTCCCATAACTGTAAAACACGTAAGCCTCATAATTGACAATCCTTGATGAAATGTTTAGTACCACCAGGTCTTTTTGTATCCTGGTGAATCAATCCTGAGAGGGTGATATATCAGATGCCATTTTATAATTGGCACATCAGTTAGTGATTCATTGAGGAGACAATGTCTCTCAGTGAATCACAGGAAGGGGGGGATGAGGAAAGTTGATATCATGCAGTATCATTTAATATTTAATGTTACTCTGTAATCTAACCTTTTCCCCATTTTGTCAGGCCCTATTCTCAATCCAAATCACAAAGCATAGTTGAGTAATGTGATCACTCCTAGCCCTCTAGAGCACTAGCTAACCAGTTTAAGTGGGGCCCTAGTTTCTACTTACATGTAAACAGAGGACCAACTTGATCTAGGCCCTTCCCAGGAGACAACACTCCTGTCCTTCTGTCTCCTTGACAAAATTAGGGGAAATCAAAGGGGAAGAACATGATTGGGATAATTTTGTTTCTCTAGCCAAGATTGCTAGAGGCAACTAGGTCCCATAAAGCAATTAATATCCCTTACTTGCCAGAGAGGAACATGATTATCCACACTTGAAGGCCAACCCACATTTCTTAGTCATAGCCAACTGTGACATTCCCCAGCTACCCAGAATTCCTCTTTTCCTGCCTCTCAATAAAGAGGAACTTTTTCATCTTTTGGGGGTCCCTGGTCTTGGCTCAGGTGGCTGCAGTGACCAACTTTACCAATAGCTTATCCTTCACTATTAAACTATTATCTTGCCCAAAAATCTTACCTCAGTTTCTCTCAGTGTTATTTTACTTGCACAGAATTTAATATTGAAGAGCATACTCTAAAAAAAATTCAGAAAAGAAGGAGATAATAGATTTTTTTAACCAAATAAAAGATAAAGGAGATTACAGAAGATAAAACAGATAACTTTGATTATGTAAAACTGAAAAGCTTGTGTACAAAAAAGTAATACACTAAGAATAAGGGCTATAGTCAAATAGAGGGGGGAAATCTCTTTCATTTAATTTATCTGAGAAGGGTTTAATGTCATAAATATATATATATATATATACACACATAGAGAGACATATATATGTATATGTGTATATGTACACATATTTACATACACATATATGTACATATACATATTAATTATAGGCATATAATCTCATTTTAGATTTATTTATATATAATCAAATATGTATATAAAACCAAAAATCATCACCCAATTGGTAAGCAGTCAAAGGATAGGAAGCAATAGTTCTCAAAAGAAAAATTATAAACTATTAACAAGAAATTAACATTCAAATATGAAAGAATTCAAATCACTAATAATAAGGCAAATGAAAATCAGAACAACCCTGAGTATTCACCTTACACTCTGAAAATTGACAAAGATGACAAAAATGGGAATAGACAATGTTGAGTGGATTATGGATAATAGGCATAGTAATTTATTGTTGGTGGAGAGCAAGTGATGAAGCAGCAGGTGCAGATTCTTTGGAAGTTACAGTCACAACTTTGCACATAAGCAGCCCAGGCCATAGGGTTGTTTTCTCACTGGACTGAAGCAGCGGTGGGATTCAGGCACCCCCTGGGTGTCTGAGAAGTCTTTTTAAAGCACCACACTGCTCATCTCCTGGCATGAGGAACGGTCTAAAAAGGGTGTCCTAAAAATTGTCTACTTCACCCAATCTAACCCTGTCTTGCTTACCAGTGAAGATGGTAAGGTCAAAACACTAAAAAATGTATGAAAACCTTTACAAAGATGATTCCATTCACCACAGTAGATGCAATGTATGCACGCTTATGAACAACATGAAATCCAGTAGA
Source organism: Vombatus ursinus (assembly GCF_900497805.2). Taxonomy (NCBI): domain Eukaryota; kingdom Metazoa; phylum Chordata; class Mammalia; order Diprotodontia; family Vombatidae; genus Vombatus; species Vombatus ursinus. Next base: position 35,056,704 of record NW_020954610.1, read on the forward strand.
ATGAGAGATGAACAGCTCTTGTTGCAAGAGAAATCAGTAGGTATCACATCCAAATAACCCTGAATGAAACAAGGCTGGCAAATGAAGGTCAGCTTACTGAAGATGGAGCTGGATACATGTTTTTCTGGAGTGGCTGCAGTGATGAGGAACACTATAAAGTTCACATAGGTCTCAAAATTAAAACATCTAGTAAACAAGCTCATATGCCTCCAAAAAGGAGTGAATGACAGATTCATGGCAATGCGACTGCCACTTACAAGAAAATCCTATGCTATTTCATCAGTGTGCATACTTCCACCATGTTAAACTCTGATGAGGTCAAAGAAAAATTTTATGAAGACCTGGAGACCCTCATTATCAATGTGCAAAAAGAGGACTAACATGTAATTTTGGGCGACTTTGATGCCAGAGTAGACAGACTGTCAGATATGGCAGGAAGTCCTTGGGAGGAATGGAGTCAGAAACAGCAACAGCAAAGGTCATTTGCTACTGAAGATTTGTGTGTCTAATGACCTCATCACCAACATCAACTTTCATTTGTCTAAACTTAATAAAACTTCATGGAAACACCTCTCATCAAACATTGCATTCAATAGACTATGTCATTGTAAGAAGAAGAGACAGACAAGATGCCCATCACCACAGGATTTTGAGGTAGGTGAAGATGATAAAATGGTATGGGTGATGTCTTTTGACTCAAGCATAAATTAAATTTAAGTGAAGTAGAGTTGGGCAAAGTCATCACTCTGACTCCATTGGCAAGACAAGAGTCAAGATGACTGGTATTGACTTGGGATGCATTGGAAGACCTTGGTGTCTTCAATGTCTAACCAAGTTCTAAGTGTTCCACAGCATCTCCTTCACCTGCCTTCATGACCTTTGGAAAAAAATGTTCTCACCTGCCCATTCCACCAGGGGAAGTATTCCCATGCTTGAACTCCTCCTAACTCACGGATGGGTTTGAGGACCATCGGTTTAGCCAGTCTGCCAAAATGGTTTACTGGGGTATGGACACTGTACATGCTACAGCTTTTTGTAGCCATAGCTGAGAGTTGCATGACCTGATGGACACTAAAAGTGGAAAACAGCCCAGGGAAAGGGCTCAGAAGTCCTCTGCGCAGAGGTATTAGTCTTCTCTAAAAACTCATATACCCCAACACCCTTAGATTTTCCCAAACTATGCCATGTAATTATCACCAAACAATATTAGGTCACTAGGAGGGTGAATGAGTTAGTAAATAAAATATTTATTCAGCAGTTTCTACTTGTAAATACTGAGCTAAGCACTGGTGATACAATTAGAAAAGCAAGGCAGTCCCTGCTTTCAAGAAGCTCACACATTGGTAGAGACAATACCTATGAAAAGTTTTAACTGCAAGCCAGATGGACAGATTTGATGGCCCTTAGGATATGTCTTTCTGGAGATTGGATTCATAAAAAAACACTGAACCAGAGGGCCCTTCCTTTTCCTAGGTAGTGTGATTCATCACAACAGCTGTTAACTAACAAAGGTACACCTCTAGCCCTGAGATAGGGCAGTGCTATTTTGCCAGTATGTTGGAGCTTTGGTTACATGGGTGGTTTAAATAACTCAAGAAGCCCAATTGTTCAGAAATAGCTTGTCCTTATTTAGAGGGATTTTATGGTCCTGTGCCCAGCATAAAATGAAGTTACCTTTTCAGTGTCAATATTGATACTGGGCCCACCTTTTAAACTATGCTTTTGTTATAACAGCTCCAAATTGGTTGTTAAGAATAGAATGTCTCTAATGGATGGTGACATGCCCCCTCAAACAACTGCATTCATGTTTCATAGAATCATTAGCTTCCACCTGTCCAATTCTAATTTTTAAGGAGTTGTTTTCTTCAGTTCATTTTTGAACTTCATTTTCCATCTGATCAGTTCTACTTTTTAAGGAATTGGTTTCTTCAGTAATTTTTTTTACATCTTTTTCTATTTTTTGTTTTTTTTATCAAGCTGTTGACTTTTTTCATAATTCTTTTGCATCACTCTCATTTCTTTTCCTAATTTTTTTCTACCTCTCTTAATTGATTTTTAAATTTATTTTTGAGTTCTTCCAGGAATTCTTTTTGGGCTTGAGACCAATTCAAATTTTTTCCTTGAGGCTTTGCGTGTAGGCATTTTGACAATGTTGTCCTCTGATGAGTTTGTCTTGATCTTCCTGTCACCATAACTTTCTATGATCAGATTTGTTTGTTTCTTTATTTGTTTATCATCTTTTCCAGCTAATTTCATTACTTATAAAGTTGCATTCTGCTTCTGGGGTGGAAGGGGCACTCTCCTAAGCTTCTTGAGCCAGGGCTGCAGGACCTGGCTGTTTGGGTGGTGCTGTGCTGGTGCTTGCTTGAGGCCCACGGGGGACCCTTGTGCTGGAACAAGGTTATAGGGGTCTGGCAGCTCACCTGGTGCTGTGTTGAGGCAGAAGGAGAGTGATGGGAGAGGGTGTTGGGGGCAGATGCTGCTGAGCAATGCCATGGAGCTCTGGTGGCTCATCTGATGTTTCACTGAAGCACGAGGGGAACCAGGGCTTGTGTGGTGTTGCACTGAGGTGGTGCCAAGGACTTTGTGACAGTTTTCTGGGTCTCCAATAGATGCAACCATAGGACTTGCAGGATCAATTGCCAAATTATTGCTTCCCAGGCACTGTGATGTCAAAGGCTCTTGTGTTCAGAGTCCTGTGTTGTCTTTATCAATGTTAGAAAGAAAGATGATGACCAAAGTGGTAGCAGTGTTTTGACTTGCCTAGCACTTTTTGTTTCTCATCCAGGGTGCCCCATTGATTCAGGCAGGATGTCCCACATGCTATATGAGTGGCAGTTGGTTGATAGTAGGGATGGCTGGGCCTTCTTCACATGATTTGCTTCCCCATATGATGACTTTTGGGATCATCTGCTTTTTGCTAATAATTGGTCAGCAGTTGGTGCTGCTGATAAAACTTAGGGGGAAAAACGCAAAGATCTATAAGCTACAGTTACAACTTCAAACGGAAAATCATTTAGGCAAGTAAACTGGGAGCAAACTGGGATGGCAGATTACAGGAAATTTGTCACTCAGGATAATGATTCCCTCTAGAATCAGATACTAAATCTCTGTCCTAAATCCATTTGGAATATTTGCAAGAATTTAATCCTGCCCATTTCTAAAAACAGATTAGCTGTAAATACTGCTTCCTAAAAACCCAAATAATGAGGCTATTTCTCCAGGAATGTATTTATAGTATCTCCATTTTAGCAGATTTAACCACATACATTAATCAAGCCATTGTGTATGCTGCTTGCTTCCAGTATGCGCAACTGATTTCCAAAGACTATTTGTTCTCAGCAAGAGGTACATTTTTGTCTGCCATGATATAGTGACATTTGTGACTTTGTCTGCAATATTAATTATATTTTGCTTTCTATATGATTTTCTTAATCTCTTCCTGTGCCTACTAAACAGAACTGGTTCGGGTTAGAAAGATATCCTGCCAGAGTGCTTCAAATTTGTTTTGAAGTAGAGCAAAGAACAGACTTAAAGTTTTTGGTGGTATGAGCTTTTTGTCAGTCACTTAACCTTTTGGAAAGCAACACATGGAAATTCATAGGTGGATATGTAAAAAAATAAAAGAAATTCTAATGGTTTTTAAATAGACACAGTTATATATTTGGTGCAAACACTAAACAATGAACACTGGATGGGGTACTGGATTCAGTAAAGAAGATCCAAAGTCAGTATTGTGTCTATAGGAAGTCCTTTCTCTGCAGTAAGCCTGTTTCCTTGTCTGTAAAAATGAAGTAATAGTATTTGTAAAATATAAAATACAAGATTGTTATGTGGGTCAAATTAAATAATGTGGGTAAAGCACTTTGTAAACAATGAAGTGCTTGATGAAGGGTACATTGTAATCTCATTGAGACTATTTCCTCACCTTTAAAATGGTAGGGGATTTGTGGGGGGGGAGGTGGTTTGGAAAAGGTGCCTTCCAGTTCTAATATTGTATATGCAACAATGGACCAAGACAGGTCGTAGATCAGGTTTAGTCTTAGATGACTCTAACTTCATAAAAAGAGAGATAAGACTCTTTCTCATTGACATTGTTCATTAGAGATTAGAACTTTGGGGACAAACTCTTAAATCTTAGATCTGACTCTTATCTAAGGTGTCCCCAAAATGCATTAGAGAGATATTCTCAGTATAAATTCTAGATCAGATATATGGCAGCTATTCATTTCCTTCACACAAAATAAATTCGTAAATCATAAAAGATTCATATATGTTCATGGACAAATTCACTACACTAAAAGTTCATTAATGTTCTTATTTTCCCATAGTCCCTCAAATATTTGTCACTTTTATGAATCTGATGGATGTAAGGTTGAACATCAATTGCTTTAATTTGCATTTCTTTAATTTTTAGCAATTTTATTTTTTTCTTATTGTTATTGATAGCTTAGATTTCAACCCCAGAAAGCTGATTGTTCATGTTTTAAATATTTATCAACTGGAAAATGGGTCTTACTCTTACAAGTTGTAATCATGTCACTATATATCTAAGAATCTTGCTGCAAAGGTTTTCCTCTCATTTACCTGTTTCTCTTCTAATTTAGCTATATTAGTTTTGTTTGTGCAAAACCTTTTTAATTTTATGTAATAAAAATTTTCTATTTAACCTTTTGTGATTCTCTCTGTCCCTTATTTCATCATGAATAGTGGTTTCATCAGTAGATCTGACAAGTAATTTCTTCCTTGCTCTTCTAATTCATTTGTGATTTCACTTACTATGTCAAAGCCATGTAGCCATTTGAAGATTATTTTGGTATATGGTGTGAGATGTTCGTCCATTCCTAATTTCTCTTTCCAATTTTGCTTTAAGTTTTTGTTGAATAATGAGCTCTTACCATAATAGCTGTGATCTTCATATTTATCAAACACTAGGAAACTGTTCTCACTTGCTTCTGTATACTGCATTCTTAACCTGTTCGGTTGATCTATCTCCCCATTTTTAACCAAATTATTTTGACGATTACTGCTTGGTAGTATCATTTGGCATTGGGAGGCCCCCCCTTTTTCCAACCTTTTTTTTTCTTCATTATTTCCCCTAAGAACCTTTTGTTCCTCCAGATGAAGTTCATTAATTTCTTTTTCTATCTCAAAAAAAAAATCCTCTGTTAGTTTGATTGGTATGGCATTGAATAAGTAAATTAATTTAAGCAGCATTGTTATTTTTATTATATTGACTCAGTCAATCTGAGAGCAATCAACATTTAACCAATTATTTTGATCTGTACTTGTTTGTGTAAAGAGTTTTCTATTGTAGTATTCATATAGTTACCATGTGTATATTGGCATGGATATCTATCTGATCAAGTTTATCTAAAATTCCATTCACTTCCTTAACTTCTTTCTTATTTATTTTTGGGATAGATTTATCTAGTTCTGAGAGGGGAAGATTAAAGTACCCTACTATAATAGTACTACTACCTATTTCCACTTCTAATTCATTTAACTTTTTGACAATTAGATGCTATAGTATTTGGTGCAAATGGGTACAGTATTGATATTGCTTCATTGTCTATAGTATTTTTTATCATAATGCAATTACCCTGTTTATCTCTTTTAATTAAATTTATTTTAGTCATAACTTTGTCTGAGATCATAATTGCTACCTGTGCCTTTTTTTGCATAAGCTGACACATAGTAAATTCTACTTCAGCCCTCTATTTTAACTCTGTGTCTCTCATTCTTAGATGGTTTCTTGTAAACTACATATTGTTGGATTCTGATTTTTCACCCATTCCACTATCCTTTTCCCTTTCATGGGTAAGTTAATCTTATTTACACTCAAAGTTCTAATTATTGTTAGTGAATTTCCCTCTACTTTATTTTTACTCAGTATTTTCTTTCTCAGCCTCTCTCTTTTTTTTTTAGTGTATCCTTGTTTTTAATTTAGTAATGTATTTATCACATTTTCAATTTCTTTGGTTCTGTTAATATGGGCAATTATTATAAATATTAATCCATTTTTATTAGATTTTCATTTTATTGACACATAATTGGTTTAAATAGTTCCTAACAATTTCCTTTCATTTTTTAATGTCTCCTCAGGGACAGTCCCCTATTCCCCTGGTTGCAGGTATCATCTTTGGAAATATTTCTGATAATCCAAGAAACAATCTAGTCTTCAGAACAAGGAGAATTCCCTTTCTGGCAATCTAGTCCAGGAAAAAGTCTGTTCCCAAATTGTCTGAGGTAACATGGCTTCACGGGGGAACCAGAGCAGAGGAAAGCTAGGCTATAGTGAACATTTTGATGAGGGAGTTGGCAATGATATTGTGGCCTTTTCTGCAAGGCTGTTGGCCAGCACCCAGGAGTCCATGAACCTAAGCATCTGTTGCTCTTGATAGAATGTACCACTTCCATGGTGAGAGCTATTAACTCTGTGAGTTGTATAGACCATGGTATTCCTGACTATATAAAGGATATGTCTGACAGGAGGTGATAGGCTGTCTCACTTCCTTACTTTTAAATTTCTTATTTATTTATTTTAAAGAATGCTTCCCATTCTTTCTTTTTTTAATTTAGAATTCCAAATTCTCTCCCTCCCTCCAGCTCCTCCACCACCCACTGAAAGGGCAAGCAATATGATATCAATTATACATGTAAAATCAGGCAAAAATATTTTCACATTAGCTGAAGGTCAAAGAAAAAAGCAAAAAAAAGTGAGAAAACTATAATTCAATTTGCATTCAGAATTCAACAGTTTTTTATTTGGATGTGGATAACATTTTTCATCAAGTCATTTGGAATTGTCTTTGATTATAGGATTCTGGGAAGATGGTGTATTAGGTCAGAAAACTTCACATTCTCCAAATTTCCTCAACAAAAAAGACAAAACATTACCTTGAAGTGCATGGAGAGCAGCAGAAATAAACAAAAGTCGGGTAAAGCAGTTGTCCTCCTAAGACAACCTGAGAAGACCAAGGAAAGACTAAACCTCTAGGATTGAAGATTTTTGGCCTGAGTGATGTACAAACACCTCCAGGATGACTCTGCAGAATTAATTCACAACAAGCCCTGGGGGCAGCTGGTTTGGGAGACAGCTTCAGCTTTAGGAAGTTTCACCTCATGAACAGTGTAGGGGTCAAACAGTTGAGTAGGAGAAGATTGAAGGATCTTCCATTGTCAAGGGACACCAAGCACAGCTGTGCTGGCTAGATGTAGTCCCAGGCTGCAACTGAAGGGGAGAAAGAGTTAACTAGTACACACCTGGTGAGTGTGTTAGCAGAGGGGTGGGGAAATCCTGTTGGTTTGAATGGGAATGTGAATAGGTAGAATTGTCATTTTTATTATATTAGCTCAGCTTACTCATAAGCAACTGATGTTTTTCCAGTTATTTAGATCTGACTTATTTGTGTGAAAAGTATTTTGTAATTGTGTTCATATAGTTCTTAGGGATTTTTTGGCGGGTAGACTCCCAAATATTTTATAATGTCTACATTACTTTAAATGGAATTTCTCTTTCTATCTCTTGCTGTTGGGCTTTGTTAGTAATGTATAAAAATGCTGATGATTTATTTGGGTTTATTTTATGTCCTGAAACTTTGCTAGATTTGTTTATTATTGCAAGTAATTTGATTCTCTAATTTGATTCTAATTTCTTCTATTTCTTTTTCTTCTCTTATTACTAAAGCTAATGTTTCTAGTACCATATTGAATAACAGTGGTGATAATGAACATCCTTGTTTCACCCCTGATCTTATTGGAATGTTTCTAGCTTATCCCCATTATATACAATGCTTGCTGATGGTTTTAGGCAGATGCCATTTATCACTTTAAGGAAGACTACATTTATTCCTATTTTCTCTAGTGTTTTTAATAGGAATGAGTGTAGTATTTTATCAAAAGCTTTTTCTGCATCTATTGAGATAATTGTATAGTTTCTAGTAGTTTTGTTGTTTATATGGTCAATTATGCTGATAGTTTTACTTATATTGAACTAGCCCTGCATTCCTACTATAAATCCTACCTAGTCACAGTGTATTATTCTCACAATAAGTTGCTGTAATCTTTTGCATATATTTTATTTAAAATCTTTGCATCTTTATTCATTAGGGAAATTGGTCTACAATTTCTTTCTCTGCTTTGATTCCAGTTTAGGTATCAGTATCATATTTGTACCATAAAAGAATTTGTTAGAACTCCTTCTTTGCCTATTTTCCTAAATAGTCTATATAGTATTGGAATTAATTGTTCTTTAAATGTTTGATAGAATGCACTTGTAAATCCATCTGGTCCTGGAGATTTTTTCCTAGGGAATTCATTGATGGCTTGTTCAATTTCTATTTCTAAAATGGGGTTATTTATGTATTTTATTTCCTCTTCTGTTAATCTGGACAATTCATATTTTTATAAATATTCATCTTTTCCTCTAAAATTGTCAAATTTATTGGCATACAGTTGGGCAAAATGGTTCCTAATTATTATTTTAATTTCCTCTTCATTGATGGTGAATTTTCATTTTTGATACTGGTAATTTGGATTTCTTTTTTTTTTTAACTCAAATTAACCAGAGGCTTATCTATTTTATTGGTTTTTTCATAAAACCAGCTCTTGGTTTTATTTATTAGTTCAATAGTTTTCTTAATTTCAATTTTATTAATCTCTCCTTTGGTTTTAAGTATTTCTAATTTGGTATTTAATCAGGGATTTTTAATTTGTTCTTTTTCTAAATTTTTTAGTTGCATGTCCAATTCATTGATCTCCTCTTTCTCTATTTTATTCATTTAAGCATTTAGAGATAGAAAACTTCCTCTAAGAACTGCTTTGGCTGTATCCCATAAATTTTGGTATGTTGTCTCATCATTGTCATTCTCTTGGATGAAGTTATTGTTTCCGTAATTTGTTGTTTGACTTACTCATTCTTTAGGATTAGATTATTTAGTTTCCAATTAATGTTTAGTCTATCTTTCCATGGTCCTTTATTACATATAATTTTTATTGCATCATGATCTGCAAAGAATGCATTTAATATTTCTGCCTTTCTGCATTGGGTTATGAGGTTTTTATGTGCTAGTAAATGGTCAGTCTTTGTGTAGGTGCCATATACTGCTGAGAATAAGGTATATTCCTTTCTATCCCCATTCAATTTTCTCCAGAGATCCACCATATCTAACTTTTCTAGAATTATATTTACCTCCTTAACTTTTTTCTCTGTTTATTTTGTGATTAGATTTATCTAGTTTAGAGAAGGGGAGGTTGAGGTCCCCCACTAGTGTCATGTAGCTGTATATTTTTTCCTTTAACTCCCTTAATTTCTTCTCTAAGAATTTGGATGCTATATACATGGTGCATATATATTTAGTAATGATATTACTTTATCATTTATGGTGCCTTTTAGCAGGATGTAGTTTTCTTCCTTATCTCTTTTAATTAGATCTGTTTTTGCTTTTGCTTTGTCTGCAATCAGGATTGCTACCCCTGCTTTTTTTACTTCAGCTGAAGCATAATATATTCTACTCCAGCTTTTCATCTTTACCCTGTGTGTATCCCTCTGTTTCAAATGTGTTTCTTGTAAACAACATATTATAGGATTGTGATTTTTAATCCATTCTGCTATCAGCTTCTGTTTTATGAAAGAGTTTATCCCATTCACGTTTACAGTTATGATTACTATCTGTGTGTTTCTCTCCATCCTATTCCCCACCCCACCCCCATTTATGCTTTTCTTTCTATTTTCTCCCTTTCCCTCCTCACTAGAGTTTTGCTTTTGACAACTGACTCCCCTAATCTGCCCTCTCTTCTATCAGTCCCCCCCTTTTTTCTCTTTTACTTTACTACTTATTCCCTCCCTTCTACCCTCCCCTCCCTTTTCTTTCCCCTTTCCCCACCTACTGCCTAGAGGGCAAGTTAGATTTCTATACCTAGCTGAGTATATTATTCCTTCCTTGAGCCAAATCTGTTGAGAGTAAAGTTCAAATAATGCTTATCTCCCTCCCTTCTTTTCCTCAAGGAATGTCTTTGTGCCTTTTCTAGGGAGATGATTTACCCTTTTCTGTCTCCTCATTTCCTGTTCTTCCATTACAATCCCTTCTCACCACTTAATTAGGTTTTTTATCATCATGTCAAAGTCAACTTATAACTACCCCCTCTGTCTCTGTATGTTCCTTCTAAATATTGTAATAAAGAAACAATTCTCGAGAGTTATATGTATTATTTTCCCATGTAGGGATGTAAACAATTTGCCCTTATTGAATAACATGGGTTTTTTTTTTCTTTCCTTTCCTGTTTACCTTTTTATGCCTCTTTTGAGTTGTATTTGAAGATCAAATTTTCCATTGAGCTCTGGTCTTTTCATGAGAAAAGTCTGGAAGTCCCCTATTTCATTGAATGTCCATCTCCTTCCCCAAAAGATTATGCTGAATTTTTCTGAGTAGTTGATCCTTGGTTGTAATCCAAGCTCCTTAACCTAACAGATTATCATATTCCAAGCTCTCCAATCTTTTAATGTAGAAATTGCAAGGTTCTGTGTAATCCTGACTGTGGTTCCATGATATTTAATTATTTTTTCTTTCTGGTTGTTTGCAGGATTTTCTCCTTGACATGATAATTCTAGAATTTGGCTACAATATTCCTTGATGTTTTTGATTTGGGATCTCTTTCAGGAGGTGATCAGTGGATTCTTTTGATGACTATTTTACCCTCTGTTTCTAGGAACTCAGAGCAGTTTTCCTTGATAATTTCTTGAAAGATGTTGTCCAGGCTCTTTGTTTTTGTTTTTGTTTTTGTTTTTTTATCATAGCTTTCAAGTAGACCATAATTCTTAAATTATCTCTCCTGGATCTATTTTCCAGTCAGCTGTTTTTCCACTGAGGTATTTTACATTTTCTTCTATTTTTTTTCATTCTTTTGATTTTGTTGAACTGATTCTTCATGTCTCATAGAGTCATTAGCTTCCACTTGCCCAATTCTAATTTTTAATGAAGTTTTCTTCAGTTAGCTTTTGTACCTCCTTTTCCATTTGGTCAATTCTGTTTTTTAAGGAGTTGTTTTCTTCAGTGTACTTTTTTTTCCCATTTTGTCGATTGTATTTTTAAAGGAATTGTTCAATTTTTCTTCTACCCCTCTTATTTAACTTTCAGATTCCTTCTTGAGGTCTTCCAAGAAGGCTTTTTGGGCTTGAAACCAGTTCATATTCCCCTTTGAGGTTTTAGATGTGGGTATATTGACAATGTTGTCCTCTCTTGAATTTGTGTTTTGATCTTCCTTGTCACCAAAATAATTCTCTATGGTCATTGTTTATCTTTGTTGCCTTTTGCTCATGTTGTTTGCCTTTTTTCTGGCTTTTAAAGTTGATCTCTGCTTCTGTGGCACAGAGGGCACTGCCCAGGCATTTTGCGGTGAGGGCTAGGTGCCTGGTTACTGGTTTTGTGTGCTGGGGCCTCAGGTGCTGGCAGATAGAGGCTCTAGGGATCTGGTAGCTTACCTGGTGCTGAGCTGGAGCTAGTGGTGGTAGTTGGTGTGTGCCTGCGGTTGGCACTTGCCTGTTCTACCACCCTGCAGCTCAGGATCTCCCACTGGTTTGCTGAGGTGGGGTTTGCTGCTGGCTTGCTGCAATACCTCCAGTCTTGTACTGGTCCCTTTTAGCCACAGCAAGAGGGACCATTAATCCTCCTAGCCTCCCGAGCTAAAAGACTACTACACATCATCTTTCAACTGGTTTCACTATTTCAGGATTTTTCCTGGGATAATATTCTCTGAGTTTTTCAAAGTCAATAAGGGAGGGTGAGAGCAACTTACTGCTTACTCTGCCATCTTGGTTCCTGGAAGGCAAAATAGTGACTTTCAGACTCTCCATCTGTGAAATGATAATTCCACGAGTAGCCACTGCTGCTGCTGCTGATTCAGTCACTCTCAAAGCCTGCTCCTTTTCTGGGAGCTGTATTGGCACACCCTGCACTAAACTGTGCTTCTCTCTCACCCAGTTCTAACAGGCCCCTCCTGCTGATCTTCTAAGTTTTCTCTAGCATCTGTGAGTTGAGAAGTCTGGAAACCACCACTGCTGCCAGTGATTCAGTCCCCCAAGGACTGCTCTGGCTTTGGTCTGGGTCTGCATTGGTGCAGATTGCACTAGACTCTGCTTATTATTTTTTACAATACTATTCTATCACAAACATATAACCAATGTTCAGCCATTCCCCAACCACTGGGCATCATCTCAATTTCCAATTTTTTGCCACCACAAAAAAAAAAACTGCTATAAATATTTTTGTACATACATGTTCTTTCCTTTTTTTCTTTGACCTTTTTGGGATACATTCCTAGTAGTGGTGTTGCTTGGTACACATAGTGTTATAGCCTTTTGGGCATAGTTCCAAATCATTCTCCAGAATGGTTGGATCACTTCACAACTCCAACAGTTCATTAATGTACCTATTTTCTCACATTCCCTCCAGCATTTGTCATTTCTGATAGGTATGTTTTCATTTGCATTTATTTAATCAATGGTGATTTACAGCATTTTTTCATATCACTATAGATAGCTTTGACTTCTTCTTCTGAAAGCTGCCTGTTCATATCCTTTGACCATTTATCAATTGTGGAATAGTTATAATTTTTATAAATTTGATTCAGTTCATGGTATATTTGATAAATGAGGCCTTTATCAGAGAAAGTTGTTGTAAAAATGTTTGATATTACTTCATTATCTTTTAGCAAAATGTAGTTTCACTGGTCTCTTCTAATTAGGCCTATTTTTTGCTTTTGCTTTGACTGAGGTCATGATTATTACCCCTGTCTTTTTTGCTTCAGCTGAAGCAAAATAGATTCCATTCCAGCCCCTTATTTTAATTATGTATATATGCCTTTTTCTTTAAGTGTGTCTCTTTTAAACAACATATTGTTGGATTCTGGTTTCTGATTCATTTTGCTTCCATTTTAAGGGTGAATTCATCCCATTCATATTCACAGTTATGATTACTAATTGTGTATTTTCTTCTCTCTTATTTTCTTCTATTTTTCCTTCTTTATCTTTTTACCCTCTGCCCTCCCAAAGTCTGTTTTTCTTCTGTCCACTGTCTCCCTTAATCCATCCCTTCCTTGTGTCACTCCTCTACTTTTTTCTTATCCTTTTCCTTTTCTATTCCCCTGTTGGGTAAGTTAGATTTCTATACACAACTGAGTGTGTAATTATATTCCTCACTCTTTGAACTAATTTAGATGAGTGAGGTTCAAGTGTTGCTCATCCCCATTTTCCTTTCCACCATAAAATCTCTTCTTTGTGCACCTCTTTTATGTGAGATAATTTTTCCATTTTTTCTCCTCCCTTCACCCTTATGCCAATACATTCCTCTTTCCCATCCCTTAATTTTTTTATATCATCCCAACATAATCTACTTATACCCATTCTTTCTATGTATATTCCTTCTAACTGCCCTCATAATGATAAAGTTCTTAGGAGTTACATGAACCATCTTCCCACATAAGAATAATTTAACCTTATTAAGTCTCTCTATTAGAGGGGTGATTTACATGTCACCAAGGTAACAAAGAAAACTCAACCACCATAGATACTGTGAAGAAAAAAGCCAAAGTAATACAATAATGGTCATCAACATTAACATCAAGTCTCCTTGTATGTTAGTAACCCACTTACAATAAACATTTAATCAGCACATTTCATCTTGGATCCCAAATGTACCATAGAGTCATCTGGTCTCTGGAAATATCTTCTCTTGGACATTCCCAAATAGGTCTCATTCTTAGGGTAGCTCTGAAGAGGGCTCCTCTTCTGTAGATTTGCTTCTCTGTTCCAAGTCACTAGCAGAGATTCTTAGATGTTTATTCTAAAATCTTTTGTAAAACAGATTAATACAATTTAGTATGCTCTCCTAAACTTTCCAATAACTTTTTTAAGTTATTCAAGTTCATGTCATTCTTTATTTCAGATTTAAGCCTCTTAAAGGGAAAAAAATTAACTTCAGTTTTAACTATCCAGTGATGTAAGTTAGCAAATTGTCAGGTTGTTGTATTTAAGAAGTTCAAATAACTACTGAGAAATCAAGAAATAAACATTTTAAAGTACTACAGAAATCAGAACTCTGAAAAACTTTTAAAATTACAAATATAATCATCTGATCTTGATGCTTTATCAAAATTCCATCCAATTTCTTCCTTAGAAGTATCATATAATGTTAAAGATCTAAAATTACACATGAGCACAATATTCTATAAATTGATAACTTCTATTCCTAGATTCAATGACTACACAAATTAATTTACTTAAAAGATGCTTATTTAATTCCAATTGTAACATAAAGATCTGGGATGGTATGTGTAAATATACCAATTACTTAACTCTAAGTTGTACACAGAGAACAGTGTAGATATCAAATGAACAGTCTACATGTAAATTGCTTGCACCTTTGGGACATGCTCTATATGCAGGTGTTAATCACAAATTAAATAACAAACCTAAATGAAATTGGTTTTCCCTTTTTGGTAATACAAGGTAGTCCCTAAGTTACTCTCCTCTATCATAACTGATTGCACTGAAATTCTTTTCCTTAAAACAAAACAGTATATGTTTCTGATTTTAACCTCACTAATTAATAGGTTTATATCTTTATTCCAAAACTTCTTAGACAACTTCATTGTCTAATTATTCCTATGTCATTGTGACATATTTCAAGGACCTTATCTAAAGGTTCTTAATGAATATATAGCTATTAATAGGTAGATGACAAGCCCAGGAACTCATTTATTTAGTTATATTGGATATAAAATTGACTACAAATTCAGAATAAAAACAGTAAGCTTTTACGTACTTGCATCCTATTATAGTAATTTAGATGTTATTTTCCATGTAGCAATCACAGTTTTAATTTTTTAACACTATCTACAGAGTTAAAACTTAAAAAAATATTTTAGGTTTTATTAAAAAAATATTCAAACCATAATTTGAAAATTCACAGTAGAGAACTTCCATTTTAGTCACAAACTCAATTTCTAATTAATTTATGATGTAATAAATTTCTATAAATTAGGGATTATGGTGTAATAAATTTCTATAAATTACCTCTCTCATCTGTGTTTCTCTTGTCCACCACCCTGATTTAACTAGAGTCAGAGAGAGAGAAAAAGATTCATTCTTTCTGAAGGAAAAAAATTTTTGGCTAAACAATCCCCAGGAAAAAGTTAGTTTGACTAACAAACATAGATAAGAAAACAAGAGAGACAGAAAGACACTAAATAAAATTGGTGTGCACAAAGGAAAGTCTTCTATGTAGGTCAAAATCTGGAAATGTGTGTGTGTGTGTGTGTGTGTGTGTGTAATGTCAACCAGACTAGAACCAGCCTCTAGCCTCTAACCTAGGAATGGCTGGCTCTAAACAGAGCAGGCCAGAGGCAGATGTGTCAGGTATTAAACAGAAGTTTAATTCATTTCAGAGAGAGGAAAATGCTTGCAAGTGGAAGTCCTTCTGAGTAGGAGGGCTTAACATGCTGGGGCAAGGCAGTGCTTTATATACATAAAGTGGGCTAGACATGATATAATCATTCTTAGGTCTTGAGTAGTGCTTCCCACAGCAGACTCATGCATGGACACTGCAAGAACTTCTGGGTCCTATGGAAACAGTCTAAAAATTGATTATCTCACAGTGGGTTCAGAACCAGAGTTAGTGTGGGGTGAATAGGAGTGCAATAGTACCTGGTTCAGATCACTTAGCAGTTATAAGAAACAGGGATTGTGAGCAAGTCAAGAGGTATGGATGGCTCTCAGGTCCCTGGGAAGTAGAGGTGTGGGGGGCTCCAACAAATCTAAATGTTAATATTGATTAATATGAAACATAAATCCTTCAGTAAATACCTGGTACTAGTCAAAGCAATATGCTTTGCCAGAGAGTGAGATCATCAAGAGTGCAAAGGATTGTTGTTACGCCAAGCTCAGCCTGGTTGCTGGGCCTTAGCTCTGAGAAATAGGGTGTTTCCAAATATCTTGACTCTGTGTGTGTCTGTGTATGTGTATGTGTGTGTGTATTCATACACACATATATATAGTATGCTAATCTTGCTCTAATTTTAAAGCTTTTGGTAAAGTTTAACATTCATTACTATTAAAACACTTGAAAATATGGTATAAATAGATTTTTTTTTCCTTGAATGATTTAAAAATAACATTTACCTAATACCATCAGTAAGCATTATTTGTAATATCAGGTGTGAAACAAGAATGCCCATTGTCACCAATATTAGTCAATATTGTATTGGAAATTCTAGCAACAGCAATAAGAGAAGAAAAAGAAATTGAAGGAATCAGAATAAGGAATGAGGTGATAAAACTATCTCTTTTTGCAGTTGATATGATGATATTCTTGAAAAATCCCAAAGACTCAACTAAAAAATTAGTTTATTGTTGGTTAAACAATAATAATTTTGGCAAAGTCACAGGAATAAAGTAAATCAACATTAATCATCAGCTTTGCTATATATCACAAACAAAACTCTACAAGAAGACATAGTTCAAAAAAAAAACAAACCTCATTTAAAATAACTCTAGAACACAGGTGGGGAACCTATGGCCTCAAGGCCACATGTGGTTTTGTAGGTCCTCATTTGGGCCCTTTGACTGAATCCAAACTTCACAGAATAAATCCCCTTAATAAATTGATTTGTTCTGTAAAACTTGGACTCAATCAAAAAGCCAAAACCAAGGACCTAGAAGGCCACATGTGGTTCCCTGCTCTAGACAGTATAAAATACCTGGGAAATACCAGCTGCCAAAACAAATCCAGGAACTATATAAACAAAATTATATTTAAAAACAACTTTCTATACAAATAAAATTATTTAAATTATTGGAGAAATATTAATTGTTCAAGGGTAAGCAGGGCCACCATAATAAAATGACAATTTACCCAAACTTATATATATATATATATATTCAATGCCATCCCAATTAAATTACCAAAAAATTATTTTACTGAATTAAAAAAGTAATAAAATTCATTTGGTAAAACAAAAAGTCAAGAATATCAAAGGAAATAATGAAAAAAGTGTAAACAAAGGAGGTTTAGCAGTACCAGATCTTAAACTGTATTATAAGACAGTAATTATCAAGTATCTGCTAAAAAATAGAAAGGTAGATCAATGGAATGAGAGTAAAAATACAATTTACAACAGCAAATAAACATAATAACCCTGTATTTGACAAGTGTAAAAACTTAAGATTTTGGGATAAGAATTCATTATTTGGTAAAAAAAAAAAAAAATGGGAAAATCGGAGAGCAACACGGCAGAAACTGTGCATGGGCCAATATCTCACACGATTTACCAAGATAATGTCAAAATGGATACACGACCTAGATATAAAGAGAGGTATTGCGAGAAAATTAGAAGAACATGGAGCATGTCACTTGTTAGACTGTTGATGTGTGAACAATTTATGAATAAAAAAGAGATAGCAAAGTTAGGTATAAAATGGATAAATTTGTTTACATTAAATTAAAAAGGTTTTGTTCAAATAAAACAAATGTAGCCAAGAGCAGAAGGAAAGCGGAAAGTTAGGGGAAAATTTTATAAACAGTTTCTCAGATAAAGGTCTCCTATCTATAATATATAATGAACTTTGTCGAATCTATAAGAATATGAGTTATTCCCCAATTGATCAATGGTCAAAGGATGTGAACAGGCAATTTTCCAAAGAAGAAATCAAAACAATTTATAGTCTATCATAGATGCCCAAATTAATTATAAAGGATATATGAAGAAAGACAGTATCTGTACTCAGAGAAAGAATTGATAAATAGAAGTATGTATAGAATAATTTTACATACACACACACATACACATAAACCTATTTGAGTCTAATAGTAGCATCTCTAGGGGCAGAGGGACTAAAAAACAAATTTACATGATAATTTTGTTGTATATTTGAAAATAATAGTAAGGTGTGCTTAGTAGATTTACAGTTTCATGTACAATCTTTTTTTTATTGTACTATGTTATGGAAATGCTTGTTTAATTCCATAAATTAAAAATTAAAAGCATTTTTTTAAAAAAAAAGGTCTCCTGTTTCCAGGCTTCCCCACTCCCTTTCAAAATGCCCCCTTTGTGGCTTGGACTAGGAGTCACCCACCCCATGAAAGAAAAATATTCCTTCAGGGGTTCAGCAACCTCCCAGACCTCTTGGGATAATCAGGAGCCTACTTTGAAGAAAAACATTTTCTAACAGTTTAGTATCACCTGAAGGGGCAATCCCTTAGGGGGGATAACCCAAGGTTTTCTATTACCTACCACTTATTACCAAACAGTCACATTTAAACACAAACAGGAAGACCGCAAACACAGCTCTAGCTTCCCCAAAAATGTAGGGGCTTACCTGACTCAGAAGAGATTGAGTCCTAGAGGATCAGGTCCCTAATTTAGTCCTTCATAGAAAAAAGCCTCAGGTGGTGAATTCCACCAGTGAACTCTTAGAGTTTTTTGTTTTTTTGTTTTTTCCTGGAGGGGTAATCCAGGGGCTGTTCTCTCTCCTTCCTTCCCCTTCTGGGTCACCAACTGTTGCAATCAAAAATAAAGGTAAACTGAGGTACAAAGTTCCAGGAACATTCAACTTACTGGTAAGTCTAGCAATTACCAATAAAAATAGCCTCTCAACACCTCAGTCAGTCAAAAGACCCTGAAGTAGGGTTTACTAGCCTTTATATTGTATTGGGAAGTATAAAAGAACAAAGACTCTCCCAGGAGTTAGTTTGGGACTTGGAATCAGAGAAGGGATCTTTCTGCATAAAAATGGCAATTTTTTTTCTTTGGTGTGGCTTTAACTTTTAGCTCCAAGCTCATAACATCTCAGACTGAGTAGCCCAGAGCCTGGCTGTAGCCCACAGGGGCTGATTCTAAGGAGGGAACCCATCATCATCTCAAGCGAGGTTAAGTAAGGGGCCACTTAAAAGCCACTTGGATTGGGTTTAAATTAAATCTAGAGAACTGTCTTTGCCTCTTCCCTCCTCCCCAATATATCAGCCTTCAGGGCAATATATTCAAAATTGCAAAAACTTTTTTTTTTGTCTTTTAAGACTATTTGATCAGGGCTTTTATATCATAGCCTTAAATGTAATCACTTTAGGATTTCAGTGATTTGTTTAAAATTTATATTAGCATTGTAAAAGCTGTTTTTTTATAAGTAATGTGGGTGATAGGTGTGAGAGAAACACAGCTCCCTTGATTTGTAAATTATTAAGTGTTAAGTTTCTCCAGATTCTGAAAGGTGAAGAGAAGCAGGACAAAAGAGGAGGGTGAGTATGATTTTTAATTTAGAAAACTGTTAAATAGGCAGTCAAGCCTTTTATAATTTGTTAACGGGGTTTGAGTTTAGCCAGAATCCCACTCTCATGTTTCAACAGGAATATAAGCCACTGCATGCCTCCTAAAAGTTTTTGTAATCACTAAAAACATCTTAATGGATTTTTTAGAAAGTATTTGTACCACAAACTTCTTCCTATAGTGGGACTAGGAATTGACAGCAAGGTTTCTATCTCCTTTTGGGAGAATGAGAGATGTGGAGCTCTTTGATCTGCTAGAGAGCACCTGAAATTTGTGATGTGCAAATTAATGAAGAGAATCCCCTTGAAATTAACTCCATAGCTTGGGAAAATAGTGTTTTAGTAAGACATTGGTTTAACAATAGTGTGTGCAGTCTGGGGTGTAGTTGAAACATACAGGAAAGGTTGGTTAGCCTGAGTAATGAGTTTGATAGATTTGGAAAGAGAAATAAAGGCTGGATGAAGGAAAATAAGAAGTTTTGAGGACAAATGGGGGACATACTCTGCACATTGCAGGTGGGCAGCAGCAAGCCCATGTGCTGCTCCAAGCCCCTCCTGTCCCTGCATAGTTGCTCTGAGCGCCCTTGTGCCAGCTTCAGACAGTTTAAGCATGTTGAGAGTGTGTGAGGAAGTTTGGCTTAAGTAGAAAGACTGAGAATGAAAATTTTGTAGCTTAATTTGAAAGTCAACAGAAAAAGTTATAGAAGGTTAGAAGGAATCAAAATGGAAGACACTGATGGGATGCTTGTACTCGGGGCCTCAGCCCAAAGACCATGTCTCTGGAAGAAACTCAGCTCTACTCTGTGAGAAAAATTTCTCCCTGTTACAGAACGTAATTTTTTCTTAATTTCTAGTGATATATTTAAAGACAAAGGAAAGAAAAAAATATTAAGGAAATTTTTAAAATTCTAGTAAACTTTGTTATTGTGATAAGGCTAATTTAATTAGGTATATTCTTTTTGGCTTAGAAAAACTGAATCTCCTCCCCAGTGAAAACATCTTTTTGACTAGAGGGAGGTGCTACTTAGGAATTTATGATGATTAGGAATATATTTTGGTTTTATGGTACTTTGGAATTTATTATGAAGATACTTTATACCAACTTAGTTTTGATAAATTGCGATTTGAAAGATTTATTTTTGCTTTAAGGTTGAATAAAAGAGATCTATCTGTCATTTTAGAGGTTTCCAACTAATTTACTCCATCAAAGTTTAGTGATTATCCTCTTACCATTGGGATGAATTTTAAGATGTTTTTAAGAAAGAGAAATACTTTTAGGAAGAAATTTTAAGTATAAAAACCTTTTGTAAAAAAACTTGTGCATGATTTTTTTGGCTTACTAATTTTTATTTTTAAGCTTTTATTACAATAATTTTATGATAATAATAACAATTTTGTCCAGATTTACTGATTAGTGAGACTATTGTTTGAGGATATAACTTTTCTGGGACCCTGAATATTCTTTCTGAGTTTCATTCTTAGGTTTGTTGTATCCTTGGACCATCCTTAAATGGGCACTCTAAGAGAAATGATGGCTCAGTGAAAGCACCATCTGAGATCTGAGGCTAGAGAATATCTGTTCCTGGGAATAGGTAAGGAGGTTACCTTGGGAAAGCTAAGGTTGGACTCTTCCTCATTTATTTAACCATACAAGAAATCTGTCTACCTGGTTTCATATGCTAGATTACTTAAAGTAGGCCTTGAGAACTAACTTTGTTGCTGCTATAACCATGTCCCTGCTTATAATTCTCACAGCAAATTTCTAATATCAGGAGAGACCAATAGTGAAAGTTTGCCATTGCAGCACTAGATCTATTAGTTATTAGATTAATACTAAAGCATCTAAATTAGTGTAATAAGCTGTAAGTGAGAAAGATCTTGCTATTTTGATCTGAATTTGTAGTCATTCCATGGCCTAAGCAAGAGTTAAATTAGTGCTTGAACTTGTCATATGTGTAAGATTCAATTCCTGAGATATCTCATTCTTTCAGAATATGAATATAATTAGACAAAGGTAAACAAGCTTGTGAGAAAAAAAAGATATAAATCTATTAAGTTGTGAGGCTAAAAGGCAGTAACCTCTTTTGTTTTTGTTTTAAGTAATAGGATTTCAGTATAGTTATGTCAATGAAGAGTATTAACTTATGAACTATCTTGTGCCAGTCTAATGGGAAATCTGATTTTACTTATGTTTGTTATTTAACCTGAAATTAAAATGTGTAGAAATACGTGCAAGCTACTTAAGAGTCACCTTAAAAATGTTCACATTTTTTAAAAGGGATTCTGAGAACAGTAGTCTATGTTTATGTCCATTTGAACATGGAAAATAACTTAACATGTTTTACTATATACTATTTTATAAAACATTGTCTAATCTGTTCTTTGCATATAATTTGAGATTATTTTATTTACACATCCCAAGTCTTTTGTTGGTTGCTATTAAATATCTTAAGACAAAATCATTTGTGTCATATTGAAGTTAGGGATGACAAAGCATCCATTTACCACGAGTACTAGTTATATCAAGGCATGATTTTTCATGATGAATGTCTTACTCTTATCAATGTGAGATTATAGTCAATACTTGTTATCTAGAATATGTGATCCTTGAGAGCTGAATCTACCTGAAGCTCTGATCATTGGAACTTTCTATGTAAGACCTTATGGGACTGTTAACTCACATTATTCTGAGTCTGACTCCAGGTATGATCACCAAGTAATGCTATTGAGGCAATGAGCAATGATGCCAGCAACCCTGTGGGGTTTTACATCTATGAATTGTAGGTAGAGTTCTCATGGGAAAAGGTTGGGAGAATGACTATTGGCATAAGCTGAGGTATTATTCTCTTGACTCAATTTCCCCAAAATGACATTTCCTCTTGAAAATATCCCACCTGGCTGGCTTTAAGCCTGGCTCAATGCAATTGACCATCTATATAACTTTTGCCTGGAATTAACATCAAAACAAGGGAACACTCACCCTTATATCCCTATTCTTCTTTTATGGAAAATTTCTATAATCATGTCAGATGACCAGTATGAATACAATATTAAATTTTTATCTTATAGGCTTATACTAGAGCACATCTGAGTTACTATAGTAAGATGCAAGTATAAGATTTGAGCTATTTAGCCTAGAATTTTAGTTTTTTCTATATTCTAAACAATTAAGTATTTAGCCTTGACATAGGTTACTAGCTATATATTCCTGCATAAGTTAAGATCCTTTAATTTCTCATAATGGTATAAGGATAATTAGGCAAATAATGCAAAGACTTGTGAAACCAGGATATGGTCCTCTTATTTAATGAATACTATAACTATCTCAGTTCTGTGTTAAGGAAAGGAATAACAGTACAATTAGTTATCTTAGAAGAAATATGGCTTGTGTTCAATCTTGTAAGTGCCTTAAAGAAGCATCCACTTTTGTTAGGGGTTATTCATGTCAACATGACTAGAAGTTCAAAATGTTATATTATAAATAACTTACTTGATATGCACTGTTTTAAAATATCTATATCTATCTATTACACACACACACACACACACACACATACATACACACACACACACACACACACACACACACACATCCCATTCCAGAACAAAGGGTCAAAAATATCAAAGGAATCAATGAAAATATTATGAAGTTAGATGACCTAGCAATACCAGATCCCAAACGTTATTATGAAGCAGTAATCGTCAAAACTATCTGGTACTGGCTAAGAAATAGAGTGATAGATCAGTGAAATAGATAAGGTACACAAGACACAGTAGTCAATGACCACAGTAGCCTGGTGTTTGATAAACCAAAAGACCCAGCCTTTGGGATAAGAACTTACTATTTGACAGAAAACTCCTGGGAAAACTAGAAAACAATAGGACACAAACTATGTGTAGACCAACATCTCACACTGTGTACCAAGATAAGGTCAGAATGGGTGCATGATTTAGACATAAAGGGTGACACTATATACAAATTATAAGAATAAGGAATAGTCTACCTATCAAATATATGGGAAAGGGAAGAATCTGTAACCAAACAAGAAATGGCATTGCAAAATATAAAATAGATCATTTTGATTCTATTAAATTAAGAAGCTTTTATACAAACAAAACCAATGCAATCAAGATTAGAAGGAAAGTAGAAAGCTGGGAAATAATCTTTATAGCAAAAGTCTCTGATAAAGGCCTCATTTCTAAAATACATAGAGAACTGAGTGAAATTTATAAGAATCCAAGTCATTACCTAATTGATAAATGGTCAAAGGATATGAACAGGCAGTTTTCAGATGAAGAAACCAAAGCTATCTACAGGCCTATGAAGCAGGACTCTAAATCATTTTTGATTAGAGAAGTGCAAATTAAAACAATTCTGAGGGACCATCTCACACCTATCAGATTGGCTAAAATGACAGAAAAGGAAAATGATAAATGTTAGAAAGGATGTGGGAAAATTGGGACACTGGAGCATTGTTGGTAGAGTTGTAAACTGATCCAACCATTCTGGAGAGCAATTTGGAACTATGCCCAAAGGGCAACCAAACTGCACACTCTTTGATACAGCAATACCACTACTAGATTTTTAATCCCAATGAGATCATAAAAAGGGAAAAGGACCTACATATACAAATGTACTTATAGCAGCCCTTTTCATGGTGGCAAAATGCTGGAAATTGAGAGGATAGCCATCAATTGGGGAATGATTGAACAAACTTTGGTATATAAATATCATGGAATACTATTGTGCAATGAGAAATAATGAACAGGCAGATTTCAGAAAAACCTGGAAAGACTCATATGAACTGATGCAGAATGAAATGAGCAGAACCAGGAAAACATTGTACACAGTATCAGCAACGTTGTATGATAACCAGCTATGAATGACTCAGCTCTTCTCAGAAACACAATGATCTAAAACAAATGCAAAGGACTCACAAAGGAAAATGCTATCATGTTCAAATAAAGAACTCATGGATTGTGAATATAGATCAAATCACATTTTTATGACTTTATTACTTTTTGTGGTTTATTTCCTTTTGATCTGTTTCTTCTTTCACAACTATGACTAATATAGAAATATATTTTACGTGATAGCACATGTATAACCTATATCAAATTGTCTACCATTTTAGGAAGAGGGGAGGGGAAGGAAGGACAGAGAAAAATTTGGAACTCACAATCTTGTAAAAATGAATGCCAAAAACTGTCTTAACATGTAATTGGGGGGGAAAATACTTTTTAAAAATAAAAAAAAATTTTGAAGTTGTATAATTGTTTTCATTGTGATGGTGTTGCACATAGGTATGAAAGTAAATCATACTATCTTCTATTTTAAGGAAAAACAAGAAACATAATGATAAACAACAGTGGCCATTATTTGATCAGATGGGTATGATTTGGAGACTAATGCAAGCAGACAAACAGATGAACAAAATATTAACCTCACATGGAAGGGAAAGTCAGTAACACTTGGCCTTATTTATTTAGCATTTTCAATGAAGACCCATTATTCCATTCAGCTGAGTGTGGGTGTTATAAAGTACTTAATCTGACAATACTAGAGTTCTTTGGAAATTACAGTGATCAAATTGAGAGAGAAAATGATTGCAGGTTTCAACAAAAGAAGGAAAATATTAGCTAATTTGTTTATGCCATGTGATGATAGACTCAATAATTAAACGATGTTAATCACTGGTACACCCAAAGTTCTTTCTTTATGCATTGTAAAAGATACTTGTTTAATTTAAAAGACAATGGCAAAACAAATGAAATCATATGAATGGTGAAGAGCAGCAGGAAATAAAGCGAGTAGTTAATGTACAGTTGTAATAGTTGTCTTTCCATTGGCAAGTGCAGATTATTTCTCTATTTCCAGGAGCTCTCTGAACTTTATCTAGTCCTTGAACAATTTCTATAACCATCTATACTATTTGAAATATTTTTTATTTCTTATTTTCAGATTTTCCCACAAAACATTCTTGTGAGCTCTCTACCAATAACTTATCAAATTCCTGTTTATATTCTCTTTCTCTTTACCATTAGAGAGGATTTTGTAAGAGAGCAAAATTTCTTTTTTATATTAATAGCTTCATGACTATCTGATTTGGGTAGGAATTGGCAAGAAAGAAATTCTCTGTTACTAAGGGTATGGCATTTAGTTCACCCAGCCTTTTTGTTTACATGCAAAAATAATTTTGTTAGTTAAGCAGAATGTGTTGCCCATTAATTCAATATTAATCATTGAAAAGAGGTATTTTATGAAAGGGCAGAAGAAGAAATAAGTACAAATTCAACACTTTTGGCCTGCTCCTTGACTTCTTCAGACTTGTTTTCTAAGCTTCTTAACTTTTAGCAATTGCTCGTACTATTTCCAGAATAAATTGAATAATAGTAAGCAGAAAATTTCTGGGCTTATTGAATGAACAGACAACTTTTTTCTTTTTAATTTCACTTCAATATTTCTTGTATTTGTGAATTCATCAATGTAATTGCAGTTTGTCCTTTGACTTATGGTCCAATACCAGTTTCTATCCATGAAAAGGGCCAAGATAACAGAGAATATCTTCAACTAAACATCTTGAGAAGCCTTATTGGCCACACCATCTAGAAAGACAGAGAGGAGGTTGCTCAGCACTGCAACATATACTTTGTTGAAGAACTTTTATAATGTTACTCTCCCTATTGTCTTACTCTGAGAGGCATGATGAATTGGAAGAGATTGGGAGTATTGTAGGAAGGAAAGATGCCGTTTAGTCTAAGCTGAATTAAATATTTCCAGAAATATGAGGTTAGAGATTTGTCTCATTCATTCAGAGGATATAGGAGCTGAGAGATTTGGAACTGACATGAAAACATTGAAACAGTTTTCATAGAGTGTTTCTGTTCAAAATATTTCCTCACATCAACATACCTTCAGCTGGGATGTCACTAAGTCCATCAATTGGCCCTTCCCTTTCTACACATGAGCAATGATCTCAATCAAATTTAATTTCACCTTTATTAATTAGTTGGCCTATTTCCAAGAGATATTAGCAATAAATATAGAACAGTGAAGCAGGTAATGTTTTTACCACCTTATTTCCTCTCCTACCAAATCCAGCAGGGATTCACATCAGTGTAATTTATGCCATAGAATCCACAATTCCCATGTCACTAAATAATAGTGACCAAAATCAGGTTTTCTTAGTAATGGCAATACATTATCCTTCCTTTGCTACAATCATCCCTCCTTCTAACAGCCCATGAATCCATCACAAATCTGACCAGGTCCTGATGGTTATCAGTCAGTCAAGCAACTAGCATTTACTAATCATCTATTTTGTGTCAGACACTATGTTAAATACTATATTCAGAGATTCAGAGAAAAGCAAAAAACAAAAAATAAAAATAAAAAAAAACCAGTTCCTGCTTTTAAAGAGTTCACAGTCTAATGATTTTGACAGATGTCAGGTAAGTGCTGGCCTGAAGTATAAGTCAACATCCTGAAGAGATTGAATCAATGAAGCATATACTAAAAGTAATGATCCTTTTACTAAATACAAATGCCCAAAAAAGACATGTCTAAATTTAGAAATTCTTACTGGGCCTGCTAGGCCAACAGGGGCTAGGGTATTCTGGTCACTCCTTACCTTTACCCAGTCTTATTACTGGACCAGATTCAGCTTTGAAGAACCTGGCCTCTAATGAGAGTGGGGCCTGAGCTCCCTCTTGTCATACTCTTTGGTCCAATAATCCCTCACCTTGACATTATAGGAATAGTTTACTTATAATTTAGATTATGGCTAATGTCTAGAATTTCCCTAGAAAGAGAAAATAGAAAGGTGCTCAGCATACAATACAAATCAGATTTGGGAGATGTCACTTATTCCTACACACAAAAGAAATGCTAAATCTAAAAGACACAGGATTCAAGACCAAAGTGACTTAAAACAGGATTCAGTAACTAACATAATTACTACTAAAATATAATAGGAGGACGATATTTAAACCTCATTGCTACAAAGTTCTCAGGTTTACTAATTCAGTGTTTTACATTTTGCCTCAGCTCTGCACTATCCAAAAACTTTTCAGTACTTATCTGCTAATAAGATGACCAGATTTGGATAAATTCCCTTGTCAGTAACCATCCACTCCAAGAGGATTGAAGTAGTTGTTTGTGTATCATAATTCATTTCCCAAAAAAAATTGGAACTGAGGTCCTCTCAAATTTCACAAGACTGACTCCAAAACTGGATAGGTCTTGCAACATAGGATTAGTATCTTGCAACAGATACTAATTTGCCTAGGATCAAAAAAAAAAAATGAACACGAGAGGCAACTGAAATCCAGACTCAGGCTTGGAGGCTAGGATCAGGGCTAAGACAAGCTGCCTGTTTTTGCCAGCCCACTTGAGAAGTGACTTGAAATAGCAATGGCATAATTTTCATGAGAAAGAGAGAGACTGAGGGGAAGGTTGCTAATTTTAATACACCACAGCCCATTAAGTACACTTTCATAAAGTTACTTGAACCAGGAATGACAATACCGAGTATGAGAGGATACCATGAAGATACCAGAAAAATCAGCCTCACTACACATGCAGACAAATGCTCAGCAAGAATATAGAGATGAAGCTGATTTAGGTACTCAATCATTAGAATTCACACAGATAAAAACAATTTGTATTAAGAATCAATAGTTTATCAAATCTTGAGATATCTTTTTTAGATATGCTGGTTTATATAATTTTATTTAATATTTTACTTTTCCCAATTACATGTAAAAACAATTTGAAGATTCTTTCCCCTCGCCATTGAGAAGGTAAGCAATTTGACATAGGCTATACATGTGTAGTCATAAAAAAACACATTTCCATGTAAGTCATGCTGTGAAAGAAAACACAGACCAAAAAAAAAAAAACCAAGAAAAATAAAGGAAGCAAAGAAAAAGTATCTTTGATCTGCTTTGAGGCTCCACCAGATCTTTCTCTGGAAATGGACAACCCCTTTTATCATAAGCCCTTCAGAATTGTCTTGGATCATTGTATTGCTGAGAATAGCTAAAGAGATCAACATACAACATTGCTGTTACTGTGTACAATGTTCTGCTCATTTCACTTTGCATCAGTTCATGTAAGTCTTTCAAGGTTTTTCTGAGAGCATTCTGCTTGTTGTTTCTTATAGCACAATAGTATTTCATCACAATCATATACAACAACTTGTTCAGCCATTCTCCAATTGATGGGCATACCTTCTATTTCTAATTCTTTGCCACCATGAAAAGAGCTGTTATCAATATTTTTGTATATGTAGATCCTTTTCCCTTTTTTTATCTTTTTGGGATACAAACCTAGTAGTGGTGTTGCTTGGTCAAAGGGTAGGCATGTATAGCCCTTTGGGCATAGTTCCAAATTGCTCTCCAGAATGGTTGAATCAGTATATAACTTCACTAACAGTGCATCAGTATTTTAATTTTCCAAAATCTCCTCCAACATTTGTCATTTTCCTTTTCTTTCATATTAGCCAATCTGATAGGTGTGTGATAGTAGCTCAGTGTTTTAATTTGCCTTTCTCTAATCAATGGTGACTTAGAGCATTTTTTGTATGACTACAAACAGCTTTGATTACTTTGTCTAAAAACTACCTGTTCATATCCTTTGACCATTTATCAATTGAGGAATGGCTCTTATTTTTTATAAATTTGACTCAGTTTTCTATGTATTTGAGAAATGAGATCTTTTAACAGAGAAACTTGCTATAATTATTTTCTTCAGTGAGCTTTTGTACCTCCTTTTTCATGAAACCTCAAGTTTTTGGTGTGCTAAGTGCTCCTCCTTACCCTGAGACTGATACCCAGGACTGAAACCCATATCCAAGTATAGGCAATGAAACAGAGTCCTGCCCCCAGTGCCAGCAATGGGACCCCTGTAATTTCCTTCTAACCAGTTGTCCAACTCCGTTACCACCAGTGAACTGAGTAATCTGGAAACTGCCACTGCCACCACTGATCCAGCCTACTCCTGCCTGCTGAGGCCTGGTCTGTGCTGTCATGGCCTGCTCTGGACTGTGCTCCTCTCGCACCCTGGTGCAACAGACCTTTCCTACTGACCTTCCAAGTTGTCTTGGGCTGGAAAATTGTTTCACTCCATCCTTTTTTGGGTTCTGCTTTTCAAATTTGTTTTGAGGCATTATTTAGAGGTATTTGGAGGGGTTTGGGAAAGCTCAGGCAAATCCCTGCCTTTTCTCCACCATCTTCACCTCCACTCTGGCTTATCTAATATTTAACAAAAAATTATTTAGCCTATACCAATTCTCCTTCTCCATGACTAAGAACTACACATACACTTAATATCATAAATACCATGTTGCCTGATCAGCCCCTTAGGCCTGAGTAAAAGAAATAACGTCCAAGACATCACTCTAGTTAAATATAGATGTTTAAACTGAAAAGTTGGCCCTTAGGTGGTAAACATTTTTTTTCAGCCAAGATAGTCTATGAAGTGAAGAAGAATATAAAATAACCCTCAGTCTAACTGAGAAGTCAAACAAAAGAACCCATCAATCTTATCTGCTTCTACAATGATGATGAAGGAAAAGTCAAAAAAAAAAAGAGGGGGGAGGAAGTTTTTATGATCACTTAGTTTTTAGACCATATAAAAGCTTTAGTAACTAGTTTTACTTTGTACATTATGACACACTATTAGAGGAAATCAGTCACATACATGATGACATTCTTGATGCACATAAAACCAGAAGACATAAAGAGTTTAGAAGGATATTTGAAAGAATGACTTGGATCTTCACCTCAGAAAGATAAGTAAAAGAATTGGTAGAGTTGGCCTTATGTGCCAAAGGCAAGAGAAAATATTATTTCATGTAATAATTTGTCATCTTAGCTTGAGCTGATAACAATCAACACAAGCAAGCAAATCACCATGGAGATAAATTAAATTTATAGAACAATATCCATTGCTAAGGAGTGTGAAGAAGTAAGCAATTGTATGAAGAATTTGACAAAAGTTCTCCAGAGTATAACATGATTCTAATGAACTGAGATGAAGTAACTCAGACTGAGAAAGTCTCACAGCTAGTGTCAGAGGTAGTATTTGAACTCAGGTCTTTCTGGATCCAAATCCAACACTGTTCACTATTCTACAAACCTGAATAAACAGAGAAACTAATGAATGTGTACTGCCATAAGAATAAAAATGACAGAGCAGTCCCATGAAAACCTGGAGAGGAGTCTCCAGGAGGAGAATAAGATTGACTGTCAAAGGCTAAAAAGAGGTCAAGAAGTAAGCCATTAGACCTAGCAACTAAGAGACTGTTGATAAATTTGGACAGAGCAGTTTCAGTTGAATGATGAAGTTGGAAGCAAGATTGCAGAGTTTAAAAGAGAGTAAGGAGAGGGGAAGTAGAGACAGTACAGATTCTCATTTCAAAGAGATAAGCTAAGAAGGGAAGGAGTTAGATATAAGATAATAACTTGTCAGTAAGATGAATTAAGGAGTTTTGAAGAATGGAGGAAAAATGAGCATGTTTGTAGCCAAGTGGAAAGCATTTGTGTGCATGTGGTTTAAAGGAGGAGTATGTTCTATTATTCTTAACGTACACTTTTAACAAATGCCTTTGCTAAGAGCTAATTATGTTGACTGCTAATTATTAATGGGAAGCACATTGGTGGGGTCTCATAATCTACAGTATCATGAGTAGTCATCCATAAGACACACAGGAACCATGAGAATAGTCATATACCACACGCCTCTCAGGATTCAACCCCTGAGTGCCAGTGCAATATATAAGAATACACAAAGGTGAGGTGCTACATGGATTTTTAGGTAAGTTATTAGGTTTGACTGCTTCTAACTCATAGTTAGACAGATGTAGCCTGGTTAAGTCCAGAGAGTCTCATCATTAATAGGTTGACTATATGGTGAACATGTTAACTATGGTACAAAATAGCTCTTCTCACTTGGCTATCTGAAGCGTCAGTGTCATAGTAGAAAAATGGGCCAGAGTATGCTAAAAATCGTATGATTTCCAGACTCTTTATATAAATCAATTTAACTTGTGCACTCTAAATCAATCAAGGCCTTAGATACCTCAGCTGAATCTGGAAAGATTGAGACCTCATGCAAAGTGATAACTCTGCCTCAAATCCCAAGCACCAGACTGACAATCAAAAGCACAGATATTGCATCTGACCCAGAACCAAGTGAATGTGCCATTATTTTCCTTTTTTATTGTTTTAATTTTATTTTTAATTTATGGAATAAAACAAACATTTTCATAACAGTATAATTTTTTTAAAAAGATGATTGCACATGAAACTGAAAATCTATTATGTATACTTGATATTCCTTTTAAATATATACTATAGTTATCGTGTAAATTTCTTTTTTTCCTCCCTCCTCCCACCCTAGAGATGGCTACTATTACTACTACTACTTCACACACACACACACACACACACACAGAGATACATACATATTTTTATATGTACATATATATGTAAAATCATTCTATACATACTTCTATTCATCAGTTCTTTTCCTAGATGCAGATAGCATCTTCCTTTATATATCCTTTATAGTTAATTTGTGTATTTATATTAGTCAAAATGGCTTGTTCATTCAAAGTTGTTCTTAAAACAATATTGCTTTTACTGTGTACAATGTATATTTTTTTTGGTTATGCTCATTTCTCTCTTCATTACTTCAAGCTAGTCTATCCATGTTTTTCTAAGAGCTCATCATATTGAGCTCATCATATCTTATAGTACAGTAGTGTCCCATCACAATCATGTACAACTTGTTCAGCCATTCACCAACTGATGGGCATTTCTGTAGTTTCCATTCTTTGCCACCACAAAGAGAAAAATTATAAATATTTTAGATCAGATGGGTTCTTTTCCTGTTTCCCTAAACATCTTGGGAAACATACCTAGTAGTGGTATTGCTGGGTCAAAGGGTATAGATCATTTAATGGTTGGATCAGTTCACAATTCCAACAACAGTGAATTAGCGTCCCAATTTTTCCACATCCTCTCCAACATTTGTCACTTTCCCCTTCAATCATTTTAACCAATATGATAGGTATAAAATGACATCTCAAGGTTCTTTTCATTTGCATTTCTCTAATCAATAATGATTCAGAGCATTTTTTCATATGACTGTAAATTGTTTTGACTTCTTCATTTAAAAACTGCCTGTCTTTGAACATCTAGCAATTGGGGAACGACACATATTCTTACTGATTTGGCAAAATTCTTTATATATTTGTGATATGAAACCTTTATCTGAGAAACTATAATTTTTTTTATAGTTTTCTGCTTTTCTTCTGATTTTGCTTACATTGGTTTTATTTGTACAAAACTT
The DNA here is from genome assembly GCF_900497805.2 of Vombatus ursinus. NCBI lineage: Eukaryota > Metazoa > Chordata > Mammalia > Diprotodontia > Vombatidae > Vombatus > Vombatus ursinus. The sequence goes on from NW_020954610.1 coordinate 35,089,377, forward strand.
TTTTTAATTTAATGTAACCAAAATTATACATTTTATAATTCACTTTGCTCTCTATTGCTTTTATTTATAAATTGTTCACCTATTCATAAGTCTGATAAGTAATATGTTCCATATTCTTCAAATTTTGTTGTAATATCTCTTTTTATATCTAGGTCATGTGTCCATTTTGACTCTATCTTGACAAATGGTATAAGATATTGGTCTATGCCCAATTTTTACCATACTGCTTTCCAATTTTGCCAACAATTTTTGCCAAATAATGAATTTTTATCCCAAAATCTTAGGTCTTTACACTTGTCAAATACAAGGTTATTATGCTTATTTGCTACTGTAAATTGTATGTCCATTCTATTCCATTGATTTACCTTCCTATTTCTTAGTCAGAATCAGATAGTTTTGATAATTACTGCCTTATAACATAGTTTAAATGTTGTACTGCTAAACCACCTTCCTTTACATTTTATTAGTTCCCTTGATAGTCTTGACTTTTGGTTCTTCCGAATGAAGGTTATTATTTTTTCTAATTCAGTAAAATAACTTTTTGGTAATTTAATTGGGATGGTGTTGAATATATAAATTAATTGGAGTAAAACTGTCATTTTTATTGTATTGTCCCTGCCTACCCATGAACAACTAATATTTCTCCAATTATTTAAATCTGATTTCATTTGCACAAAAATTTTTAAAATAATTTTGCTTATATAGTTCCTAGGTTTGTTTTGGCAGGTATACACCTAGGAATTTTATACTGTCTAGGGTTATTTCAAATGAGGTATCTCTTACTATCTCTTCTTGCAGGGTTTTCTTTGTGATATACAGGAATGCTGATGATTTATGTGGATATATTTTATCTCTTGCTACTTTGCTTAAATTATTAATTGTTTCAACTAACTTTTTAGTTGAAACATTGGAATTTTCCAAGTATATCATCTTATCATCTGCAAAGAGATAGTTTTATTGCCTTATTCCTTATTCTTATTCCTTCTATTTCTTTTTCTTTCTTATTTCTATTGCTAACATTTCTAACACAATAATGAATAATATTTGTGATTATGGGCACGATTGTTTCACTTCTGATCTTATTGGGAAGGCTTCTAGCTTTTGCACACTACACAATGCTTGCTGATGGTTTTAGATGAAAGCTTTTTGTCAATTTAAGAAAAAATTCATTTTTTACCTGTTCTTTCAAGGGTTTTTAATTGAAATGAGTATTGTACTTCATCAAAAGCTTTTTCTGCATGTATTAATATAATTGTATGATTTTTTTGAACTTTTATTATTTACATAATCAATTATGTTAATAGTTTTCCTTATGTTAAACCATTCCTGCATTCCTGGTATAAATTCCACTTGATCATAATGTATACGGGCCTCACGCCGACCTTCTGCCAGTCGTGCGCCAGTACCTACTTCCCTTAAA
>NW_020954610.1:35090806-35101254 GCF_900497805.2 Vombatus ursinus
ACAGCACCCGGCCTGGCAGCTGCCAACATCAGACAGTCCCTCACAATAATGTATAATCTTTGTAATATATTGTTGCAGTTGTTTAGCCAGCATTTTTATTTAAGATTTTTTGGACCCATATTAATTAGTGAAATTGATCTATAATTTTCTTGCTCAGTTTTACTCTTCCTGGTTTAGGTATCAGTATCATATTTGTTTCATAAAAGTAATTTGGTAGGATCTCTTTGCCTATTATTCCAAATAATTTATTTAATATTGTAATTAGTTGATCTTTAAATGTTTGATAGAATTCACTGTAAGTCCAGATGGTCCTGCTGCTTTTTTCTTTTTTTTTTGTTTTTTTTGTTTTTTTCTTTTTAGGCAATTGGGGTTAAGTGACCCACCCAGGGTCACACAGCTAATAAGTGTCAAGTGTTTGGTCTGAGGCCGGATTTGAACTCAGGTCCTCCTGACTTCAGGGCCGGTGCTCTATTCACTGTACCACCTAGCTGGTCCTCTTTTCATGATTTTCTTGCATCACTCTCATTTCTCTTCCCAATTTTTCCTCTACTTCTCTTACTTGCTTCTCAAAATCCCTTTTGAGCTCTTCCAAGGGCTGGGACTGATTCATATTTTTCTTGGAAGTTTTGGATGTAGGAGCTTTGACTTTGTTTTCTTCTTCTGGTTGTATGTTTTGATCTTCTTTGTCACCAAAGTAAGATAATATAGTCTGACTCTTTTTGCGCTGCTTGCTCATGATCCCAACCAATTACTTGAGTTTTCAACTCTTTGTGAAGTTAAGAGTCTGTTTCCAATACTGTCCCAAGCTTTGGGGGTTTGTACAGCTGTTTTCAGAGATACTTCTAGGGACCTGAAAAGTGTCAGTTCTTCCAAGCTGCCATGATAAGGGGCGAGGTGTTTTCTCTCCACCGCCACAAGCTCCACCACACCAGTGCTCCTCCTCTCCCTAGGATCACCCCTCAGAACTGTGACCCAGATCCAAGCACAGGTAAAGCAAGAGATTCCTGCCTCAGCACTGGCAAAAAGATCCCTGCAATCCCCCTCTGATCAGTCACTCAATTCCCCCTCAGTCTGTGGGCAGGAAGCTCAGGAGGCAGCCACTGCCCTCAAGGTGGCTGAGACCTAGCTTCTCCTCTCACCTGCAGTCACAGACTTTTCCCACTGACCTTCTAAGTTGTCTTTGGTGTTCGTGGGTTCGCTACCCACGATTCAGTCCTCTGAGGCCTGCTCCAGGGTCACTTCGGCGGGTGCGCCCACGCTGAACTGTGCTCCTCTCCCAGCCCGGCGTGATATACCTTTCTGATCAGCCATCCAGGTTGTCTTGGGCTGAAAATTTGTTTTACTCTGTTTTTTTGTGGGTTCTGCTGCTTTAGAATTTGTTTAGAGCCATTTTTTGTAGGTATTTGGAGGGGTTTGTGGGAGAGCTCTAGCAAGTCACTGCTTTCATTCTGCCATCTTGGCTCTGCCCCCCTGCTTTTTTCTTAGGAAGCTCATTTATGGCCTGTTCAATTTCTTTTTTTTTTTTTTTTTTAAATAGATCTATTTTGATATTGTATTCCCTCTTCTGCTAATCTGGGCAATTTACGTTTTTGTAAATTATCTTGCATTTCACTTAAATTATCAAATTTATTGACATATAATTGAGCAAAGTAATCCCTTATAATTGCTTTGATTTCGTCTTCATTAGTGATACAGTCACCCTTTTCATTTTTAATACTAATGATTTGTTTTTTTCCCCTTTTTTAATCAAACTAAAAAATAGTTTATTTTATTGCTTTTTCACAAACCCAGATTCTAGTTTTATTTATTAATTCAATGGTATTTTACACTCAGTTTTATTAATCTCACTTTAATTTTGATTTAGAGAATTTTTTAATGTGACTTATAGATAACTTTAATTTCTTCATCTGAAAACTGACTGTTCATATCCTTTGACTATTTATCAACTGGGGAATGACTTGTATTCTTATAAGACTCAGTTTTCTATATATTTTAGAAATCAGGCCTTTATCAGAGACACTGGTTATAAAAAATTTTTTCCCAGTTTTGTGCTTCCCTACTAATCTTGGTTGCATTGGCTTTGTTTGTGCACACTTTAATTTCTTAAAATATTTTGTCCAAGTGTTTTTGTCATGATTTTCAAATAGTCCAATAATTCTTAGATTGTCTCACCTACAACATTTTCCCAGGCCAGCTGTTTTTGTTATTATATTCCTTAGATTTCCTGCTATTTCTTAATCTTTTATTTTCTTTTAATATTTTTCCTTGTTGTCTCATGGAGTAATGATTTTGTTATGATTTTCAAATAATTCAGTAACTCTTGGACTGTCTCTCCTTAACCATTTTTCCAGTTCAGTTTTTTTATATATTATTTTCCTTAGGTTTTCTACTGTTTTTTAATCTTTTAATTTTCTTTCAACTTTTCTTGTCATTTTTTTTTATTTAGCCCATTCTGATTTTTAGGATATTCATTTCATGGATAAAGTTTCCTGCCATCTTTTCTGAGATATCAGTTCTCCTGGCTATTCTTTCTTCCCTAGCTTTTCCATTTTGTATCTCTTATTTCATTTCTTCAAAGTACTTTGTAGAGGTAGGTCAAGGCATTTTTTTCTGAAGTACTACTTGGATTTGTTTTGAGGTTATATGCTTCTAAGTTTACCTCTTAATCATTCCTCAGGCCAAGGTATTTCTTCATTATGTTGGGCATTTTCTTTGTTTTACTCATGTCACCAGTCTCATTTTCCAAGAAAGGGGCTTGAGCTTGGGTCAAATTGTTCTTACATTCCAGAATGGTGTAGGCACACCTTTTTTGTGAGGTCTAAGACTAGGCTCCACTTTGTGTTGCTTGGCTCAGGCTCAGGATGTGATGCTGGATTGGGCCAGGGCTGCCTGGATGCTGTGAGAGTTGGACTATAAGGAAAGCTGAGTACTGCAGAATTGATGCTTTTGAATTGTGGTCCTGGAGAAGACTTTTGAGAGTCCCTTGGACAGCAAGGAGATCAAATCAATTGATACTTATTGATACTTAAAGAAATTTATTCACACTACTCATTGGGAGGACAACTATTGAAGCTAAAGCTTAAATACTTTGACCACATAATGAGAAGACAAGACTCATTAAAAAAGACCTTGATATTGGAAACAATTGAATGCCAAAAAAGGGGGGGATGACAGATGATGCAATAGATAGTATTATGGAAACAACAAACATGAACTTGGACAGACTTCAAGAGATAGTGCAGGATAGAATGACCCGGCATGCTATGATCTGTGGGATCAAGAGGAGTCAGAAATGACTGAATAACTGAACAACAACAAGCAGAAATCTGTGACTCCATGAGAAAACTATAATTATCAGAACAAGAACCAAAAATATCTGCAATTAAAAATTGATCTAGAAAAATAAATCAAGGGGAAATAATTTAAGAATTATTAGACTCCCTTGAAAACCATGAATTTTAAAATAATCTTAAATGAAATAAAAGAAAACTATCCAGATCCTTTAGGAAAAGCAGGGAAAGTGAAAATAGAATCAATCAATCCATGATCTCCCAAAACAAACCTTAAAAAGAAAGGTCCCAGAAACATCATAGTCAAAATTCTAGATCTAAAAGAAGGTCCCTGGTATGAGCCAGGAGAAAGAAAGCATTCGAATATCTAAGAACCACAGTCAGGATTGCACAAAACCTGGGGACTTCTAACAATAAATGAAAGGAGATCTTAGGATATGATGTTTCAAAAGCAAAAGATTTAGACTTATAATCTAAACTTATACTTTAAACAACTTACACTGTTTTTAATGGAGGGAAGGGTAGATGCCTAGGGACAAGCTATAATGATGCCACACAAAACAATAAAAGAAATGGAAAGGAAAAGAAAAGAAAGGAAGAGTCCTATTATATGAATATTTTCTAATGTACAAGAAACACAAAAAAAATGGCTTTGAAGTTGGTGCTAAATTTGTTATATACTTTAAAATAAGGCAAGTGCTATGGAATAAAAATTCATAGTTTCATATATGTTCCTCTTTTATGTGCTACTTGATATATAAAAATGCTCATTCTTTGTTGTTTAAGCTCAAAATATAGAAAAATGAATAAATTAGCAAACAATAAATGGATAAACAAACAAACAAACAAATAGAGCAATTAGGTGAATAGAGTGTTGGGCCTGGAGTCAGGAAGACCTGAGTTCAAGTGTGGCCTCAGATACTTATTAACTATGTGACCCTGAGTAAGTCATTTAACCTCTCTTGGCCTTGGTTTTTTCAACTGTAAAATGGAGATACTAATATTACTTCACAGGGCTACTGTGAGGAGTAAATGAGCTTAATACAGTGCTTAATTCAGTGCCTGGTCCATAGTAAATACTACATAAATGTTAGTGGTTTATTATTGAAAATGAAGAGTACTGGCTTTGACACCAGAATATCTTAGGTTCCAATCTTATTCAGTGTTTAATATATGCCTGACTTTAGGCATGGAGCTGTGGGCCTATTTCTTGAACTTCTTTCCACATCTAGATCTGTGATTTTAAAATATATCCATGCTTTATCTCTTCTTAATTAAAATGACACCAAAATGCTAGCAAGTTTTCCTTCCTTCATCAATAAGGTTTCCTTTTTCATAACAAAGGGATTTTTATAAGGAGGAAAAGGTCAGTATCACTCTTATAACAATTTAGTAATATTTATTTAGTTCTTGTAAGTTTGAGGTCCTTTCCATTTAAAACTAGTACCAAAAATCTCTGGTTTGAAAATGTCACAATTCTGTTTCATAAGTTATTTTTAGGAAATTAAAGAGGAAGGCTCATCAATGTTGCATAAATGGAACTTGCACTCATTTTAAATTCAGTAAAATTCTCACCTATACTAAACTTAGAACTTCCAATTCTCAGCTAAACTTTTTTTTGTGACTTGTGAAATTAACTACCAAATTATCAGCAGGCAGATATTTTAAAATTTTATGCTGCTTTAATGTTAAAGAATGTAAAGATATCAAGGAATGATTTTATTAATATGTTTAAACACACATATATGAGAGAGAGAGAGACAGAGATGGATACATTCTTTATTAGTATTTTCATTTTACAATGTCTTTCTTAATGTAGAAACCAAAATCACAAAAGGTTCTTCTATCCAGGTGAGTAATGTGTAAAAATATGACCAAAAACCTGCAGGCACTTAGAGAAAGACACAGAAAAGAAGGACCATACAACCATACACAGGGCCTGAAACCAGGATAATCTCAGTCTTGGTCTGTTATAACAGTCATGGGGAACAAAGCCATCACCTAACAAGTCACAAGACATGGAGATAATATACACCTTAAGAGTTCATAAAGTTGGACTTCTGGGAGCCTAGATGGCAGAATAATCAGTAAATCACTGTAGCTTTCCCATATTCACCTCCAAACAACCATAAAATAGCACCCCAGAACAAATCCTGGAACAGTGGAGCCAGTGGAGAGAAGGGGTGGAGCGCTCTTTTAGCTTGGGAGTTATGGAGGATTGACAGGAGAGGATCTTATCATTTGAATAGAAGGGGAGCACCTCCCAGAAGAGGAAGTATCCCAGCAAGCTAGCAACAAGCCCTCCTCAGCAAATCAGTGGGAGATCCTGAGCCCCAGTGTGGTGGATCAGGTAAATGCCAGCACCAGGACCCCCCATGTGCCTTAGCATAGCCAGGGAAACTGCAGACTCCAATTCTGAGAACCACCATGTGCTTCAGTGTAGCTCTGGGTAGGCAGGTGTCATCTAGCAGTCAGATCTCCATGTTTCAGTGTAGCTCCAGGGAAACACAGAAAAACTACACCTGCCTCAGTACACATCAGACACAACCATTAGGACTCCAGCTCAGCACCAGGTAAATTTCCAGTTCACTATGGCTTCCAGCCACCAGCACCTGAGGCCTCAGTGCACAAAGCCAGGTACCAGTTCCCTAGCCCCAAAAACAAGAAGCTTGGGACAGTGACCCCTGTGTTCCAGCAGGAGAGTTCAACTTTAAAAGCCATAAAACAGACCAAAAAAAATGAAGAAGCAGAAATGAACATTGACCATAAAAAGTCACTATGGTGACAGGGAATATCAAAACACAAACTCAGAAGAAGACCACAATGTCAATATACCTACATCCGAATCCTCAAAGGGGAAAATGAATTGGTCTCAAGCCCAAAAAGCCTTCTTGGAAGAGCTCAAAAAGAATTTTAAAAATCAGATAAGAGAGGTAGAAGAAAAATTGGGAAAAGAAATGAGAGGTATGCAAGAGAAAGTCAACAACTTGGAAAAGGAAGGACAAAAATTGACTGAAAAAAAACAATTTCTTAAAAAATACAATTGGTCAAATAGAAAAAAAAAATCCACTGAAGAAAACAACTCTGTAAAAAGTAGAATTGGCCAAATGGAAAAGAAGGTAAAAAGGCTAACTAAAGAAAGTAATTCCTTAAAAATTAGAATTGGGCAAGTGGACGCTAATGACTCTAGGAGATATCAAGAATCAGTCAAACAAATTCAAAAGAATGAAAAATACAAGAAAATGTAAAATACCTCATTGGAAACAACTGACATGGAAAATAGATGCAGGAGAAATAACTTAAGAATTATTGAAACACCTGAAAGCCATGATCAAAAAAAGAGCCTGTACAACATCTTTCAAGAAATTATCCAGGAAATATGCCCTATTATCCTAGAACCAGAGGGCAAAATAGTCATTGAAAGAAGCCATCAATCACCTCCTGAAAGAGATCCCAAAATGAAAACTCAAAGGAATATTATAGCCAAATTCCAGAATTATCAGGTCAAAGACAGAATACTGCAAGCAGCCAGAAAGAAATAATTTAAACATCATGGAACCAATGTCAAGATTACACAGGACTAAGCTCCTACATTAAAGGATCAGAGGGCTTGGAATATGATATTCCAGAAGGCAAAGGAGCTTGGATTACAACAAAGGATCGACCACCCAGCAAAACTGACATAATCTTTCAGGGGAAAAGATGGACATTCAATGAAATAAGGATTTTCAATCATTCTTGATGAAAAAGTCAGAGCTGAACAGAAAATTCGATCTTCAAATACAAGACTCAAGAGAAGCATAAAAAAGTAAAAAGGAAAGAAAATAAAAAAGATGTTATTCAATAAGGTTAAACTGTTTATATCCCTGTGTGGGAAGATGATAATTGTAACTCTTGAGAAGTGTATTTTATAAAGGCAGTTAGAATGGGTATACATAGATAGAGGGTGTGAGTATAAGTTGACTTTGCTGTGATGATAAAAATAATTAAGGGGTGAAAAAATAGAATTATACTGGGAGAAGAGGAAAGAAGGAAACAGAATAGAGTAAATTACATCACATTAAGAGGCACAAAGACTCATTATGGTAGAGTAAAAGAAGAGAGGGGGGCGAGCTTTGTTTGAACCTTACTGTCATCGGATTTGGCTCAAAAAGGGAATAATATACACACTCAGTTCTTTATAGGAATCTATCTTACCCCATAAGGAAGTAGTAGGAGAAAGGGGAAAGAAAAAGGAAGGGACTAATAGAAGGGAGGGCAGATTGAGGGAGGTAGTGGTCAAAAGCAAAACACTGGTGAGGAAGAAAGGGTGAAAGATGTTTACTATTCTCCTGACCTATACTCTGGTCTATGAGTGACCAGAAGCACTCTTTTCAGCCCCGAAACTGTGGCCAGGGTCCCTGTTCCCCTGTGTCCACAAACTCTGGCATGCTAGTGCTCCTCCTCACCCTGGAATTGTGACCGTACTGAAACTCAGATCCATGTACGGGCAATGCACCAATGCCCTGCACCCAGGGCCAACAAAGGGGCCTCTTTAATCTCCTGAGTGTTTGTGTGTCTGTGGACTGAGAAATCTGGAAGCCTGTGCTGCCATTTCAGTTGCTTCCAAGGTCTGCTTCTGTCTTTCCTGGGCATCGCCTGTGCTGGACTATGCTGCACTCTCAGCCCAGTGTGATAGGCCTTTCCTACCGACCTTCTAAGTTGATTTGGGTTGGAAAATTGTTTCACCCCATCCTTTTGTTCATTCTATTACTCCAGAATTCATTTTCTGCGTTATTTTAAAGTTGTTTGGAGAGGAATTTGGGAGAGCTCTGGCAAGTCCCTGCCTTTTCTCTGCCATCTTAAGAAACATCATTGTTAAAGAGCCTGGATTTCTCAGTTAATACAGAACATGAAAGTTGTAAAAAAAAAAAAAAATTTAGTTGTTTGTAGGGTACCTAAAAAGATGTAATCAGTTGACTAAAATTATATACTATCCTTTACAAACAAACAGATGAGAGATTGGTGTCCTATAAATACAAAATATCCTTGATAATTCCACAAATAAATTGCTGAAAATGGAACACTGTTATGGACAGAACTTTTGCCCACAACCACCTGGACATAATTTTAATCTGTAAGAATTTAAAATAAAGTTTTAATAGGTATCACCATTCTAAATGCTCATAATTTTCAAACTACATAGAATAAAGATATTTTAAAAGATACAGACCCAGCAGAAGAAAAGAGAAACACGTAGAAACAGAATGAAACACATTTCATCACTAATATATTATCTGCTACTAAAGTTGTCTTGAGCATACTTATAGTGAATATACAGAAAATATGCTTCTATCTGAATATACTTATTCAATTATAAGATATAGTCATTTCATCTAGCTGCACAATAGTCCATAGTATATCACATTTTAAACAATAATCACTAAATATCTACTTATGCTTAGATTATTTCTATCTGAATCCCTTTAAAAGAGATGCAAATGATACAACCATGAAAAATAATAATAACCTTTCAAACCCTAATATTCCATGTTATAGGGCAGGAGTCTGGAGAACAAGAGCAAAATAAGGATATTCACCATTCCATTACACATTTCAGTATGAACTCTATGTGCCCTGAGTCTAACATAGTTGCTTTGAAAATTTGGCAAAACCCCTGTAATATGGGCATTTTGTGCTATGACAATATCAATGAGTTATTGTGATGCAACAGCTCCTTTAAACCTAAAAAAAAAAGAATAATATGTGATTACAGGCTCTCTGCTCAAAACCATCACCATGATCAGCTTGACACAGAATATGGAAGAATAAATGGTACACCTTTATGTTCTGATACCACAAGAAGTCAGTATACATAGTAATGAGAAACAGGTACCAATATCCCCCATGTTGTAAATGCTTCAGTGATGGCAATAAGCAATAAGCATGCAAGCCAAAAGTTCATGAAATAAACCATGCTTTCATTATGTACCAATAGCTGTATTATAACACAATTGAAAAGAGATCTCACAAGTTATAGGCAAAGGTTTGAAAATGATTTTGGTTAGCTTCATTTTGGTTTGTTTTGGTTTGCTCGTTTTTTGCTCATTTCCAATTCACAATAAAAGCAATTAAAAAATAAAAATAACTTTCTAAACCCAGATTATCTAAAATGTTTCTGTCAATGTTCATTATAGTGTCCTAGAGTTTAACCATATTCATATCATAGAAAATAACTATATGTATGACTCATTATCTTATTGCAAATGATAATGTGTATAACATTAGAAATAATTATTCTTTTGAATATTTAACATAGGTTGCTTGGAAATCTATTTGGCCCCAAAATTGTTTTCTATGGAAGTTCATTGACAGCTTATTCAAGTTCTTTTTCTGACTATTTCTTCTTTTGTTAACCTGTTTATTTTATTTTGTACTAGATAATTGTCTAATTTATTAGTTTTTTCCAAATAAAAAAGAGTTGCTTTTTTTTTGGTTTGAGTTTACCTTTTTATTAATCTTTTCTTTAGTTTTCAGAGTTTCTAAATTGTTGCTTAGTTGAGGGCTTTAATTTACACACTCAATTCATTATTTTTTTCTTCTTTTTATTGAAAAAAAAACATTTAGAGATATAAATTATCTCCCAAGACCTACTTTAGTTACATCCCATAAATTTAGGCACATTATCCAACTAAAGAAGGATTGTCAAAGGACAATATCCTATATTAATTAACAAAATATTCCCAGTCAGCCCACAATTGGCATTTCTTTCTTGATATAATTAAGGTAGATATAAAAATTATAATATAATTAATCACTTATAACCAAAAGATGAAAAAAGTTTTATACAGTAGTCCAGAGCTTCTACTTTCTTGGATTCTTCCCAAAGCCCTCCCCTCTTGTTGCTCAGCTTTGGGGCCACTTCAGCCATGATGGTTCCCCACCATGTAGTTTTAGGGTTAAAATAGGGCTTGGGAATCACCCTGGGACAGTCTTTGATTAGGGTCCTTCTATTGCTCAGGCTCTCATCAACCCCTTTCATGCTGAGCCCATGCTGAGTTTCTTTCCAGTTACCTTGAGGTGGCCACTCCCTCCCCTCTTCCTTCACTCCCCCTCCTCCTCTCCCTCCCCCTTCTTCTTCTTCTTCTTCTTCTTCTTCTTCTTCTTCTTCTTCTTCTT
>NW_020954610.1:35101264-35147351 GCF_900497805.2 Vombatus ursinus
TTCTTCTTCTTCTTCTTCTTCTTCTTCTTCTTCTTCTTCTTCTTCTTTTTCTTCCCACCCCCCCACCTCCTACAGTTCTTTATATACTCATTTCTTCCTTTTTCTTTTTGCCTTAGAGGAACTAGAAAAAGATATATGTCCACACAACCAGGTGAACGACAGCTCATGAGCCATCTTGTATGGAAAAGGAAACTATTAGATATACAGAGGAATGTATTAATAATTAAATAATAATGTAATGCTCTTACTTAAACTGACAACTGATTATTCTGTGCAACAAGACTAGTCACTCTTCCCTCTTGTGACTCAGCACGTATGTAAGCGATAATTTATAGACTGTGTTTGTGCATGACAAGAAAAACATTCTTAAACTCCTTGCGGAGAGGTGGAATTTGCCCTTGTGGAGCCTTTAAACACAATTTTTTTTAGCATTTTGAACATCCTAAATGAAAATTATCCATCCTATTAAAAGAAATGCTTGTGGGTGATTCAAAGCCACTTTTAGTGAATAATTTCAATGACCAAGGGAAATTAAACGTGATATCACAATAATGAAGTACAACAAGAACATAATTTTATCCTGACCTTGTCTGGTGAACCACCCCAAACACTCTGTTTTTGTCCTTGTGCAGCCAACCAATTGTTAAGTCTGTACAAGCTCTCTGATCTGTCTGCTCCTTTACACTCATGCTGCTCTCATGTCTTCTCATCTGGACTATTGAAATAGCCTTCTAACTGGTCTTGCTGCTGCTATCCTATCCCTTCTCTAAACTATGCCTATCAGAGTTACCCTGATAACCACCACCCCTCCTCCACTATGATCGTGTCACTCCTTTCCTCACAAAGAAGCTCCCCACTGCCTGGGAGAGGAAAGTTCTCAACTGACATTCAAGGCTCTTCATAATTGGGCTTCCACCTACCTGTTCAGCCTTAAGTCTTTCAGTTCTTCATATAGCTTTTATTCTAGCTAAGTTGAACTCCTCTCTGTCCTATATTCTTATCCCCCTCACCTCTCATCTTTTACTTTTGCTCCCACTGTCTCCATTGCCTAGATTGGACTCCCTCTCACCTCCAATCTTATTTTTAGGTCCAACAGAAATGTGCCTTCACCCGTTTCTCTTCTATCTCTTCAAGAAGAGGTAGACATGCATTCCAGAAATGGGAGAAAGAGAGTGAATGAAGAGGTATGGAAATGGATGGTAGATTACTATGTGTCAGAAGTAATGGTTCCATTTGACTACTTGACACTGATTAGTTTGCACAGAAGGCTATTTACTTTGAAGATATAGCAAGCACAAATGTACAAACATTCCTAAACATACACAAGCACAAACTCCTCGAAATTACACTCTTCTTTATAGTGCCTTGGTCTCTGGGGAGAGCAGGCTCAGATTTAACATAATTTCTATGTAGCATTAGCATTGGTCCCACCAAGTTCATATTCAAATATGACATCACTACCTCTAGTCTGGTGGTACAGTATGTAGAGTGCCAGGCATGGAGTCAGGAAAACTCATCTTTCTAAATTCAAATCTTGCCTCAGACACTTACTAGCTTTATAATCCTGGGCAAGTCATTTATCCCTGTTTACCTCAGTTTCCTCATTTGTAAAGTGGACTAGAGAAGTAAATGGCAAACCACTCCAGTATCATTGCCAAGAAAACTCCAAACGGGGTCATGAAGAGTCAGACAGAACTGAAATGACTGAACAACAATAACAACAACATCTGGGCTTGGTCCTGAAGGTTGCTTCTTGATCAATGAGGCAGAAAAGCAGTGCTGGCTGCCAGTCCTGGCATGGACTCAACTTCCTGACTCCCAGAATTCCTGATGACCTTTCAAAACTCACGAGGTCGCAGCCTCCAAGTCCCTTTTCCTTAAGTGAAGAAACAAATGCTTTGACAGTAGAATATGGCCCTTATTTAAAAGGCCACATGTCGGTTTCAGATGGGAAAAAACAAAACAAGACCAAACCAAGAGAAAAAGCTGAGGATTTCGAATCTTTTTTGAAGGCATCCCAAATTCCAGTTCTGCAACTGCAGCCAGTCAGATCATCTGCCATTCACCATGTGATTAGCAGACAGGAATCAATTACAAAATGTCTACATGTACTCAAACTCTCTCCAAGGTACTTCCATTGTACAGCATCCTGACTCTCCCAGAAGCGGTCTACCTAAACTCTTTCAAATGGGGAATTGCATTAGAGGCACTCTGGGATTGTTTGTAGGGACTGAACTTATTTATTATTCCACTTGCCCCCTCTATTCACATATCTACACTGATTTTTGTGCTCCTGTAATTTTTTAATTTTATTTATTAATTTAGTCATGAATTTCTCTTTTCAGTATATGAATTAGAAGCTTTTTTCCCTCTCTTGGTTACAAATGATTAATTCTATTATAATGTTTATATCCACCTTAATCATATCAAGAAAGACATGCAAATTGTGGATTGACCAGGAATATTTTGTTCACTAAGAGAGGATATCCTTAGTAATAAATGATGACTAAATAGCTTGGTCTCTATTATTATACTCTGTGCATAAGAGTTGATAAAATGAATAAGTCCAGTAAATAAGAATACCTACTTTCCTATTTTAACATATTTATTTACTTTCCTGTAAAGTGAAATGAGGCCATTGTCTAAATAAATAGCATTTTGCAAGTCCTTTGACAATACCATAGATCTAGGCTAGCAAAACATGCTATTAGACTAATGGGCTGAGTGCCATGGCAGAAATTCAGACAAAGTTATTTCTAAACAGGATGCTTATCATAGACTCAGTCCTGATCAGAACTCTAACTGCTCAGCAAACAAAAGGACAACTGACCCTATGAGGCACCAGATACCAAAGTAAAGAAGACAAATGTATTCACTCTTCCCCAGCTACAATTTGCAAGTTAGAGCCCTAGAAAAGAGATGCACAAGTCACATAGCCGAAATTTCTTTTCAGGAAACAAGTGGAGCCTTCCTCAACATCAGAGGTTAATTTAGGTCAGTTCACTAAGACCAGTGTAATTATATCTAGTAGTCCATCCTTTTTCTATACAGACACTCCTTTTTCTTAAACAGTTCCTGGTCATGTTGTCCTATACCATATCCCACAACTCACACTCATCCTCTTAATGAAATGCAAGATCTTGCTGCTGCCCCCTGCCTCAGCATTAAGCAGCTGGGTACCTTGAGCTTTCCCCCACTCTTGGCCATTATGGACACTATTGACCATATCAAGAAATTGAACAAGATGTCCAGAATTAATTAGCATAGGAGTAAACATAATAATCAAATCAACAGTCTTTAAATATTCCTTATTGGGGACTCCTGCATTTTTGTAGGCTTTTCTATAGTAAGCAATATAAATAGTAAATTAATATATTCTAACAAACATATGTGGATTAACTAGGAAAAACCAAGTAAAGTTTAATCTTCTGTCAGTAAAGTAGATAAAAAGCTGGCCTCAGAGTCAGCATGTCCTGGACCCAAGTTTAGTTCTGATTAATACTATGTGACCCTGCCAAGCGACTGACCTTCTCAGTGATTCTAAACAATTCTTTAAAGTTACAAGTTGCAAAGCAGGTGCAACTCTGCATCAGTGAGAATAGAGTATCAGTCCAAAACAAAGTTTTCAATCATCCAGGAAATAAATCATTCTTTGAGTATTTCTTCCAAAATGATGAACTACTAAAGTATTTCAAATATGCAAGAGAAATAGTTTAGATGCAGAATTAATCTATAAAATGAAAAGATTATAATAGATGATCTCTAAGGTCCAATTGATTATAATTTCTATCATCTGATATTCAAGTAAAATATTTTTCTTCCATTATTTTATTTTTATAGCTCAAGTACCTGGCATAAGATAGGCCGATGGAGGCTGAGGGGTAAAGTTTTTATTTTTGTTTCATCTAGTGTTCTTTCTTCCTCCCATATATTGCATTTTAGCTAAAAACAGACAATTCAATCATCTTGCAAAGAAATAAATTTTTATCTACTGAATTGCTAATTAGCAGGAGAAAATAAGTGGTCCTGAATATAAGAAATATAAGAAAATACTAGAAATATAACATGACCCAACATAGTTCATTTTCTCAGCCTTGCTGGCAGTTCAATTGATAATCAAAATGACCTGAAAGGCAATCCTAAACTAGATGTCCATTATTTCCTTTTTTCAGATGATGAAGTCAAGTATAGAAAACACAATGAGTCATCTTTCTTTCTGCCTGCACAACTGTCACCATAGAAACTACTGTAGCAACTTGAACATTTTGTCATACATTATAATTGTTCTGTCCTCTTTAAGCAGATCAAGAAAGAAATACTGTCTGTAGTCTTTCTGGAAACATTTCAAATATATTATAATCATATCTGACATTTAGCTATATGTATATTATCTTGCTATTGATTGCTACACTTAATGTATATGAATTGATATAGTAAGGATGTACATAAAAATACTACCTACATATTTGGACATATTTGTTTATTATCCTATGAAAATGAGTTGTCCTGGTAGGTATCACTTCCAAAAATGAGTATACTTTGTATATATAAGCCAAAAAAGGAAGACTATTTGCTTAAGATTTTAATATTGCTAAAAGGAAAAGGAGAAACCATAACAATTTTTTCCTTGTTTCCAAGAGCAGCATTTCATTTACAGTGTTAAATAAAATGCAGCTCAAGATACATTATGGAAACATGTAGTAAAGATAAAAGAAATATGCTACAGTCTTAAATGAATTTTATTATAATCTCAGAAAAAAAAAAGACAAAAATCCCTTTCAAATTCCAGCTTTAAAAAATTTGAAAGCTTATTACATTAAAGAGTGATTTTCTTATTTGTGCTTGGCCTTAAAGGGCAGAACTAGGGGCAACAGGTAGAATTTACAGAATGACTAATTTTTGGCTTGATGTAAGCAAAAAATTTCTGTCCAAAAATTAATGAATAAGCAGCTAGGTAGTGCAGTGGATAGAGCACCAGCCCTGGAATCAGGAGAACCTGAATTCAAATGCAGCCTCAGACACTCTCTAGCTGTGTGACCCTGGGTAAGTAACTTAACCTCAATTGCCTCTCCCACAAAATTAAATAAAAATAAAAATGTACTGAATTCACAATTACAGGAAGTCATTAGGTTGCTTGACCACCTGCTGTTATTATAGAATGGTTTGGTTAAATATAGTCTGGCTTAGATAACTTATAAGGTCTAGGTCTCCATCAATATTATCTTCTCTTATGGTAGTCCCTTTCAACTCTGAGGTTCTATAATTCTGTGACTTGATAATTACAAAAATTCCTGCATAAGGTTTGGCCATTGTGAAATTGGGTAAAGACAGCTCAACACTATTTTCACTGCAAACAGAAAGTGGGTATTTTATTCTATGAGTAAGTGTACACAAAGGAGTTATGACTAAAATTTTATTTCAAGAAGTACAAATATGCCATATTTTCATAATTTAAAACTTTATTTTTTGTCTTCTCATAATCAGAACACCACTAGAAACTTACAGGCACAGATAATTTGTAGCTACAATCTGAGTTAAATATAATAGATGATAAAATTACAACAATAAATACATCTGAAAGATAAATATATAAGATTGGTTTCCCAGGTACATGAGTCATGTTCTTTGAATACCAATTCATACAATGTCTCTATGAAGTATTGCATTCCATTGCAGATCTTTGAGGTTTTACATGTGTTCTGGTGATCATTTTCAGAGAATATGTGTCCATTTCAAAATAAATCAAATGGAACAAAGCAATGTGGTTTTTTTCCCCTTGCCTTGTTTGTTCCACAAAATAGATATTTATTTCAGACAAGTATTTTATTAGCTTACAGGTAAGATATACATTATTAACCTTCAATGACTACCAGGATATACAATACATACTTAGAATGAATAAGAATATTGCTTTTGTACTATTCATGCTTTAATTCATGCAAGCCTTGGACGTAAAAAATTACTTATCATATTATGGGAGAGAAATCAATAGCTGAGCAAAGTAAATGATTCTTGAAACCACTTCACTTTATTCTCAACATTTGTTTCTAATAACTCACACTAGACTGTTTTCAGTATCCCAGCACTATGCAAGGCTGTATCTCACCGTAGTTGTATCTGTACAGAATTCCTATCAAATGTTTCGGTTAAAAAAAAAATTGTTCGTTTGTGGATAGACTCCTTGCCCACTAAACATCTTTAATTTCATGGTTTTTCCTCTTTTGGAAACTGAGAATATTGTACAGTGTGGTAGACCAGCTTAGGCATTAGATTATATAGTCATGGCTTCTCTTTACCAAAAACAAAACAAAATTAGTATTATATGTGTATACATATATGTGTGTGTATAAAATATCTGAAAGAAAAAAAGTTTTATCAGACCTTATCAGTCAAGCACACTCAGAGCCTGGGGTAAGTGATGGGAGATTGGTCTATTAAGTTTGGAATTTTTAGGGGCAGCTAGGTGGCGCAGTGGATAGAGTACCAGCCCTGAAGTCAGAAGGACCTGAGTTCAAATCCACCCTCAGACCAAACACTTGACACTTACTAGCTGTGTGACCCTGAGCAAGTCACTTAACCCCAATTGCCTAAAAAAAAAAAAAAAAAGAATAAGTTTGGAATTTTTAGTAGGACTGAATCATTGAATTTCATTTTTCAGTGTCTGTTTCTCCATAATCTTATGATCTATGTATAGTAAAGTTGTTCTGTCATTTCATTGACTACCAAATCCATCAACTCCATCTGAATTCCACCATTCAAATATTTTATAGTTATATGTAACTACAACTTGTATGCTTTACAAACCACTTTTTACAATTATTGTTAGCTTCAATACATCTCCAAAGGTCTTATGCGTTCTATAGATTATCTAGATCAGGAGTTCGTTGTTTGTTTTAAAACTCAGTCTCCCTATCATGCCCAGGCTAAAAGTGCAGAGAATACCCACAAGGCCAACCCCACTCTACTCAGCATGGGAGTTTTTACTTGCTCCGTTTCAGAAGTGGGCTGGCTTATTCCTTACATAATCTGGTCCCCCTCCCAACCTGGGAGCTTACCATATCACTTAGTGTGCGCAGTAGATCAGGTTATCCCACTGTTGATCAGAAATCCAAAGCTCAAGAGATCAGCCAGCTCCAACCTCCCTAGTTGCAGGAATTATAGATATGTGCCACCATATCTGGCTATCAGGCATTCTTAACACGTTTTTGGGTCATGGAATCTTTCCAGTGTCTGGCGAAATCTATGCACTCGTCAGAATGTTTTTAAATGTCTAAAACATGAAGATCACTATGGAAGCCAATTATATTGAAATACAGTTATCAAATTGTGAAGTACACACAAGTTCATGGACCCTGGGTCAAGAAGCTCTGATTTAGATAATATCAGAAACCTCACAGCTCAGTAGTAGGAGGATTATGCATTCATATCACTTAAACCTTAGCTACGGTTTTTAAAATTGATTATTACTTTTCAAAGGTCTTCTTAGAAACCTTACTGAATGATATAAAATGGTACAAAATGTTTCCTCAATTTTATTAGTAAGTTAATATTTAGATGATCTTTTGGCTGATGAAACACTATATTTCATATTAATCTGTAAATGGAGTATCAATGGATGGATAGAAAAAAGTTGATATTGCTAGCCAAATATATGCTTTTGATTTAAAAAAGCTAATGGAAAATCCTTGCTCAAGAGCAGCATGTGTGGAAAAGTCTTAAAGGTTTTGAAAATATTTTGAAAGATTTCACTTTTGAATATTTACTCAATGTCTATTGAGTAGATTTATAGAGAAATTTAAAACTTACATATTTCTATATCTTATTATCTTTATCTTCCCTTTCCCTAAAACCTTCCTTGAGTTATATATAACATGTGAGAAGTTTTAAATGCCCTCCAAAATGAGTAATTGAAGGGAGACAAATAAGGGCCCTAGTAATCCACAAACTAGAAAGATCACTGCAGATAGACTACATATGTTCAACCACTTAAAACTGTGTTCATCATTATCAAAAGGCCCACAGGGCCATCCTTACTTACTTACATCCTTACACATTGCAATTTGACAAATCCCAGACCTGCCGGTTGAGAAAAAAATCTCCCTCACTGGTCCTCAATAAATCCACCATCTATTCCCTCCTTGCCAAAAATTCCCACCCTAGGCACTGTTCTGGTTTAAGTGAGAGAACCAGGGAATATTCTTTAGGAAGTCATTATAAAGCTATGGACTAGTTCCCTCTTAAGAACACACTATCACACATATTAAATGTTTAATAAATGTAGTGTTGTTGAATTAAATTAATCCAGATTTACTAATCATTACTAAAGGCATATGAGAAACATTTGGGTAATGTTTAGGGAGGTCAGGATTAAAAAACATTGATGTGGCGAAAGTGATTCCCTAGTCAGCTAGGGAGAGAACCTGGGAGTATCAGATAACCTGGAAAGTATCATTCTAAGGAAGGATAGGGAAGCCAGGAACAAAAAGGACAGAAGACAAACCTTGCCTCCTTTGGAATTTTGCCAGGGGCTAATCAGCAAGATTCTCATTTGTCTTTTTTGGGAGGACTCCTGGCACTTCATTTTCTTACTTGCCAACTATACACATAGTAAATATTTTTGAGAGGGAGATTTGAAATTTTAGTCTAGCATCCATTTAACTGTACTGAAATTAAAAGGAGCATTAATAGGTTCTTCTGAATGGGAATTTTCAGGGAGAATGTCCAAATAAATATAGTGATGATGACAGAATCAGGATTGAGTGTCTTCAGGCTAGAACAGAAAATATTAATTGCAATCCCTACTACCCCATTAGCACTTTTGAGGAAATAGCAATATCTATAATTGAGTTTGGAGAGTGGAAGATGCTCAGGAAATCATTTGAAGAATGTGACAAATGTTTCTAAAGTGAATACTACAATTGACAAATTTTAGAAAGCATTTGTAATGGAATATGCTAGCTAATTTACTGTCAAATGACTGTTTTCCAGTAATACACTTTTGAGATACCTTTTGCCAAAAACAGAGTGAACAATTTTTTTTTAAAATTTCAAAGCATTTTGAAAAATAATTGTGCTTTTTTATCTTGGATAATTTTTATGCTTTTGTCATTTAACAGTATATAGAGATCTTGATGTGAAGCATTTTTAAAAGTTCCTTTAAACTTTTTAACCTCAAGAAAAATTATTATAGGTCAAACTAAGGAATTTTTAGTTTTTTTTTCAATCCTTGAACTGAATTCAAACACAAAAGGAAATGAGATTACAATTCATACATATATTAGAACACTCTGATAATAAAACCAAGAAACCTCATAAAAGTGTTTATCACTAAATATTGAATCTAAAAAGACTTGACAAATAGGAATATCCAATTAAAGAAAAACATCATCACTGGCTATTAAAACTCACAACAATGCATTTAGCCAGTCTCAAGCTAGAGAGGCATTCATGTGAAAATGAGAATCAAGCACCTTTTGGAGGGGGATGGTTAGTGTATACCATTCTTATTCATTAAATGACGCAGTATCATGCTTCTTTCTTCACTCCAAACCCTGCCATGAAAATGAGGGCTCCATATGCTGCACTGAAAGAAATGCCTGTGCTATATGTGGCAAGCTTGAAATAAATAGATGTTACCTTGGTTTGACATATATTTTAGATATTTATATCAATTTATGTAATCAACATTTCTATTTTTAATCTTCAGATTTTGAGAACCATTACTCTAATTTTAAATAGTCCTATATATATTTGACAGTTCTTAGAGCATGTAATTCATTAGCTAGAGTATTTAACCTTTTTGGCTTTGTTTTATTTCCTGACAGAATTTGTGGTCTTGTAGCGTGACTAGTTGTGATTTATGAATTTACCCTCTTTGTGAAAAGGAATATATATTTCTGTTAAAGCAAACATCTTTAGTCAATGGGCGTCTTATCTTTAATCACTGAATATTCTTATCTTTAAGTTTAACATAGACATCAGTGAGGATGGGGGAGGGGCATATAGAAACAAGAAATATGGACTTGCTTAACACAGGCAGGGCTTTCACATGACCACACATTTACCCTTCAGCTTCTCTTTCCTTTTCTGCTGCTTACTCTTTTTTCCGTCAATCTGAAGACTCACAGTCCTGCGCTTCTCCAGGTTTAGTAGCTCTTGGAAGAGTTCTTTGACATTATGATTCATCTTAGCTGAGGTCTCCATAAAGGCACACTTCCATTTCTTTGCCAAAGCTTCACCCTCACTGCTCTCCACCTCTCGGTTTGGACTCTCATCATTCTTGTTCCCCACTAGCATGATTGGAATGCTTTCCACATCTCCTTTGATCTGACAAATCTGTTCATAGATGGGTTTGAGTTCTTCCAAAGACTGTTGGCTTGTGATAGAATAAACCAAGATAAAGGCATGACCTTTGGAAATTGAGAGGCGTTGCATTGCTGGGAACTGATGGCTACCTGTTGTGTCTGTGATCTGCAAAGTGCAGATACTCTTATCACAGCTGATCACCTGACGATAGGTATCTTCAACAGTGGGGATATAGCTCTCTCGGAAAGTGCCTTTCACAAACCTCAAGACCAAGGAACTCTTGCCAACACCTCCTGCTCCAAACACCACTACTCTATAATCATTGCTTTGTTCAGGCATGTTGTCTGACAGCTTTAATGCTCAACGTGGAAAATACCTAAGGAATAAAAGATATATTAACACAGTTAATCAGATACTCCTGAGGAAAAATATTTATCCATTTCTGAAAATGCAGACAATTAAGTAGATTTATTAAATGTAGTGAACTCTTCATTCTAATAGGCTTATCCAAAGATGGCTTGGCAGGTCCAACCTTAATTTCATTTTTGTTGTTGTTGTTGTTTTCAGGACCTGATGACAGTGCAACCAAGAGGGGTAAAAACAAGCAGCAACTATATCCTTGATGGTTGCTTGGTCTGAGACATGAAATTCTATTACCCTATTTAAGAACCTCAGGTTATAACTTCAAGAGCTTCTGGGTTTGAATCTTGGGATTCGAACTTTCTCCTAATCCTTCTTTGGGAAGAGATTTCTAATTTAGGTGGCACAAGGTAACCTAAGGCACAGGATTTCATAACAGTAGCATGACAAATTGTTATCTTTCCTGCTTAGAGAACAGCCGTGACGAAGGAAAGGCAATGTGACACAGAAGAAGGAAAATGACGTCAGAGTCAGAAGATCTTAGTTCGAATCCCTGCTCTGCTATTTATCACTGATGTCTTGCAGTACAGGGATCTGATAAACTGTTCTGCATTTTTCAAAATCACATTACCAAATGACATTTGATTTGAAAATTGTTTTGAAGATGCTTTCATTTTCTCTTGATATTCTCAGAATTCTCCTAAGGTTTTTTGAAAGGGAACAAAACAAAATGGTTTCTGACTGAACATACAAAACAGCAACAGAGAAGATGAAGAAAATAAAGGGCTAGTAAGTAACATACACAAAATATAGCCAGAAAAATCACATTATACAGATGTCCAATTTAATAGCATCATATAAAACGTCATGGCACATATGGGAAAGATTTAGAAGTTAGGCTTCCACAGCAGAACACAGAAATTCTGAGGGGGACTTCCAAGATCTTGTGGGTAGTCCTTCAGCCAATCAGAAAATGCCCCAAGGGGGTAGCTAGATAGGACAGTGGATAGAACACTGGCCCTGGATTCAGGAAGACCTGAGTTCAAATCTGGCCTCAGACACTTGACACTTACTATGTGACCCTGGGCAAGTCACTTCACCCCATTGCCTCATTAAAAAAAAAAGTGCCCTGAACACTCTGCAAAACCACTACTTCCTTAAGATAGAGCCCTAGAGGCTAAACTAGTAACAACTGGTCAGGGTCAAGGACTGAGCAAAGGCTTTTCTCCACTGAGCTTGCTTAATGAGCTTATTGAATATTAACTGGCACACCTTGAGGGCAGAGATAGTTGCCATTTTTGAACATGGGACATATGACCAGAAGGGATAAACATGACAAGGAATAACATGGGATGGGTGGTTCAGAAAGAATGTAACCCAAATGAGCTGGTCCAATCCCTTAAATGGAAGGAGTATGGATTTCCCTAACCATTTAAAAGTTGACTCTGCTTCTGTACCGACGCATACGTGCTATACTAAGGTGCGGTGTGCCCGCTTCTCGCAAAAACCATAATAAAGGCTTTCCTTCACGCATTCCTGTAGCAGACTTTTGTTTCAGACTTTCTAACAGCATATGAATATGCCAAAGCCTCCCAATACCAATAATGCATCAGAAAAGATAAAGCTTCTTGAATTAAAAGGTTAAAGCCATATAATTTGAGATCTTTAATATGCCTTCACCAAAGGCATCCATGGAAATTCAAAATTAAGCATTAAAATATAAATTAAACATTATATAGTAAGCAAAATCTTTCCACTCTATATAAAAAGTATATTAACTATCTTGGAAATATCAAATTCTCTTGGATACAGAGGTGGTCTACAAGTCAAGAAGTCGTGCAACTCTAGAAGGCTATAAGTTGTAGAGAATTTTCTGATCTATACTGGTAGAGGAAGTTTCCTCCAATGAAATCACAACTCCAGTTAAAATTAAATTGGAATTGCATTCAGCATTCAGACCTGAGAATAGGAGCATTGTGGGCAAGACTAGAAGAGACTGTATGTTATACTAGATGGTTTGGGAAAGAATAAGCATCAATTAAGCAGATGGAAAGTCAGAGGACATGACCAGTCTCCTTATTAGCTATCTGATTTTTGACATTCTCTCCAAACTTTACCTGAGCTGGAACTGGGTAAGTCTGAACACAGACAATTTCAACCAAACCTGAACCAAAGTACTCAGGGTCTCATAAATAGCTAATGGAGCAAATAAAACTGTAAGTAATTGGGGGAAAGGGAATTAGGAAAACTTTTCTAAATTCCCCTCAAAGTATGCCAGAAACAAGTATTACAGAAACAGATCAAATGTTTCACTAAGCCAAAAATATTAATCAAATTAATGAGACTTATTGTATTTGTGTTAGGTTTTTGCACTGTGCCACCTAGCTGCCCCTTAAAATTAATTTAGCAAAGGTTTCCTTAGCTGCCTACCATCTGGGCTTTTGGCTTACTTTTCTCTCTAAAAATCTCAAATTGTCTCCTTTTGAGGCAAACAATGCAGAGGATTAGTTCTTTACTAGAGCTACTATGCCTCTCCCTCGGGTTCATAGAATAATAAAATATGAGAAACAGAAGAAACTTCAGCGGCCAATCAGTTTAACCCAAACACAAAAAGAATCCTCACTATATGAGCTTAGATTTTTGCTTCCTTTTTCTTTCCACGAAAAATCAGGAGAATAAAAAACATCCATGACTGTGAAAGGTACAAAGCCCATTGCATCTTTTTGATGTGTTTTTCTAATTTTTTCCTTTTTTTTTTCATTTGATAGAACTCACTTTTCTCTCTTCCTTTCCTCCAGTCTCTGTTGAAATAGTGGTCCCCTTGCCAAGGCCTAACCCTTTAGATGCAAACTTCATCCTATCCTTTCTGCAGATTGCTCCCTTAATTAACATCCCTTTCTCTATTTTTTAATCTCTCTCAATTGGTTCTTTCCCTACTTCCTTCAAAAATGGCAGGTTAAAAAACCTTCACCAGGCCCTATAAACCCCTCAAGCTATTGTACTATATCTCTCCTGCCTTTCTCAGTGAGTGAGCTGCTAGAAAAATTTATCTGTACAGTACTTATTCCCCCACCCACTTCCTCAGCTTTCCCATCTCATTTGAAGATGACTCACAGTTCTGTACACCCAACCCTAGTCTCTCCTGAGTTCCAGTCTCACATCACTAACTGCCTATTTGGTATTTTGATCTGGATATTCCAGAGATCTCAAACTGAAAAGGTTCAAAGCAGATCTTTTCTCCAAAACCCTTCCCCTTTTCCAAAATTTCCTATTTATGTCATTCTTCCAGTTGATAACCTGGGAATTATCCTTGACCCTTAACTCTCCCTCACCCCATATATTCATTCACTTGCCAAAACCTGCCATTTCTACACCTCCTTCAAAAGCATCCGTATCTGACTCCTTCTTTCTAGTCACACAGCTGTCACAGCTGGATTACCTCAGTGGCCTGCTAATTGAGCTCCCTTTCTCAAGTTTTTTTTTTCTCACTCTAATTCATTCCTACATAGCTGTCAATTATTTTCCTTAAGTGTGGATCTGACTATGTCATTCACCTATTCAAAAAACTGCAGTGATTGTCTATGGTTTCTAGGAAAAAAATACCCACTATGCTATTTGGTTTTTCAAGCCCTTCAAACCTGGCTCCAATCTGTCTTTCGAGTTTCCCTGCACGTTATTCCCCTCCAGAATCCATTACCAAAACAAAAAAAAAACTGAATATTTTAAATCTGGCCTAATCTTCTGTGCCAATCCCAATTTTAAGAAAATATATGCTTTTAATGAACCCATAGATAGAATGTTTTTCCTGGCCTGATGATTCATTTGGTAAAATGCAGCTGCTGTGGCTATAGATCAGCTAAAGAAGATTATAGCAGAAATACATTAGCAGCATGCTTCTTCCCTGCCCTAGGCTATACCCCAAACGAAGACTCCTTTGGACTTTCAAAGGCCTATTTACATCTGTGTCTCCCCTCCTCCCAATTTGTTAGAGGAAGAAAGCTTCTCTCTCTCTCTTTTCTCTCTAGTCATTGTTGATCGTTAAGTCAAACAAATCTACTTTAGAGGCTGAAAAATATATATTTCTCAAAAAAAATTAGAACCTTGTAAGTATGAGAGTAAATTTTTAAAATCTCATTGCCTTTGATGAAAACAAAGTCAGGCAAAATTCTTTTGCATACACATTTATCGGTATTGAGTGGCTTCAAAGAGTGTAAAACCATTCTGGGAAATATGTATTCTCCACAATCATTTAAATGTGTTAGCAAACACATAACTGTTCTTGTCAAGACAATGGCATTGTGGCATAACGTGATTTGCCCAGTTTACTCCCCCCAAATTCATACACCTGGATTGATGGAAGAAAAAGTAAAAAGAGAATGTGTTTTAGAAGGTAAAATGTAGAGAAAGCAGGATTAAGTGCCCAAACTGCCTACCTCCCTTACACTTTTCTAAAGACAAAACTGTTGTAACAATGATTCAAGAAGATGCAGCTCAAAGAGAATGACTAGTTGGGAGACAAAGCTCAGTGATTTGATTGGCAGATTCATCTATATACAAACACAGCCATAGATATAGATGCTTGAACATGAGGATGGCCCACATTGATGGCATAGATAAGGGGTGACTGACAACCAGAAGCCCTGACAACTAGAATGAGGGGAACAGGTAGCTTGGTTTGGTTGATATAGCAGCCTCTAGAGTTGGGTGGTGGTCATGACAAACAAAAGGGAAGTTGATAAGATTCCATTTCACTCTTTTTTTCTTTGTATAGAAAGAAGCAAGGGGGAAAGGTTGGAAGATATTGTGGATGGAAAAACACTAATAATCATAATTGTGACTATGAATTGGATTCATTTATTGATAAACTGGAAGAAGACAGGAGAATAGATTCAAAAGTAGACTCCAACAATATACAAGAAATATACTTGAAACATATAAATTCATACAGATTTAAAATGAGTGACTGAAGCAGAATTTATTTTTCTCAACCACTTTCCACTGTTCCAGAGTACATCATTTCCCAACTTTAATTAATTGCTAAATAGCTAGGTAGTACCTAGAGTTAGGAAGACGTGAGATCAAACCTGGCCTCTTCTACTTGCTACCTCTATGACCCTAGCCAAGTCATTTCACCTGTTTGCCTCAGTTTCCTCAACTGTAAAATGGAGATAAGAATATCTATATGACATGGTTGTTGTAAGGATCAAATGAGATACTATTTGTTAAAAGTGGAAAGCATAATCCCTGGCACATAATAGGCACTATATAAATATTTGTTCCCTTCCCCAGCTATCACCAAATAATAACACAGAACCAAAGGGTTAGTACCTGCAAATATTGCACATTTTGCATATATTACAAATAGACCAGAATAGACCATGGCAAAAGAATGGACAGCAATCATGGGAGAAAGAGGAACCACTGTGGGCATATGCTGGGTGCAGCCAACTGCCACAGGAACCAGGGCTTTTCCTGTTTAGTTACCAAAAATCAGGCATAACTGAGAGGCTTACTCCATAGTCAGGTGGAGGAAGGAGAATGTCTGTGAGAAACAGTTTCACTTATCCAGGTACACTAAGCACTAAAGTGGCTCATCTCCTCAACACAGATCACCCTCCCTAGCAATCACTTCATAGTCTTTCTGAATCAACCAGACTATGTAGGTGCTAGTATCTCCCCATGAGTTCTCAAGGTAGAAGACACATTCTGCTTCCTTACCCTCCTTCTTCTGGAATCTTTCTCTCAAGTCTCTCTAAGAACAAGCCAGTAGCCTTTATACAGTTCATGACTAGCAGTCAGTGGGATCCTGAAAAAGTGTCTGCACCTGCATGACAACCCTGACATAGGCCCAAATTCCAGCATCGGGGTACAGTAGTCTAAATATTACTCTAATGGCTAAAAAAGCTGAAACTCAACCAACTTGAATCACACAGCTTAGAAACAGCAGAACCAGGTTTAACCCAGATCTCCTGACACAAAGGCCAAATCCTTTTTCATTTACCATATATGCTTTCTCATCTATAAAATGAGGATATTGGGTTTAATGATTTCTTAATGCACTAAAAGTAAAAGCAAAAACTTTATAAGGATTTTGAAGACTCTGCCCCATTTGGGAAGTCTATTTTTTGTGAAAAAGATAAAGCTTACAACATGTCACTTCTTATTCTCCAGAGAAGTGTGTATGTCCCACTCACATATGAACTATTTAATATATATATATATATATATATACATATAATGACATTTCAGTATATAGGTAGAAAAATATGAAGAATGTAACCCCCACTTCCAATGGAATACATGTTATAATGAAATGTTATATGTATGTTAGGCAGCTAGGTGGTGCAGTTGATAGAGTTCTGGGTCTGGAGTCAGGAAGATTCATTTTTCTGAGTTCAAACCTGGCCTCAGACGCTTACTAGCTGTGTGACGCAGGGCAGGTCACTTAACCCTATTTTTCTCAGTTACCTCATCTGTAAAATGAGCAGAAGAAGGAAATAGCAAACTATTCCAGTATCTTTGCCAAGAAAAACCCAAATGGAGTCATAAAGAATTGAACACAACTGAAAAATAACTGAATAATATGTATGCTTTATATATGTATATATATACATATTATATATGTGTGTGTATGTGTGTGTATGTATAAATGTACATATACACACATATACTGTGTGTATGTATGTATATATACACATATAAATGTTAGAATAATGCTATGCATATAAATGTTATATTGAAAACTCTCAGCTGCCACATCATTTGACTCTTCCTTTTTTACAAACTGGGGTCATTGAGAACAAAACAAACCAAAGAGTAAAATAACAGTTTTAGAATGTTGGATATGACTTAATGTAGCCTACTACATGACTTCTGAAAACTACATGGAAATTCATGACATGCTTTGAATCTTTCAATACCACATTTTCTGATCCCTTTTTTTTAAAAGCTGATCCCCAAATGCCTTTCTGATCCTTTTTTTTTAAATAAGCAGACCAAGTCAAAGAACTTGAATCAAAGCTATTTTTAATTAAACAGAATAGCAATATCAGGAAATAATCTCTCCTTTCTACTTACAATACAGATTCACTTTCCTACAGATTGCCATCTGGAAGAGGAAATTTGAGTAGCTTGGATAACTCGGATTGTGAAGGCCTAGTCCCAGATGAAACATTCCTCAGTCTCTGATGTCATCATTATGATATTTCTGGGAGTCTCTGTTCAAATTAACTATGATATTCTACCAGACTTTTTGGCCTGAAATTTCTCTTCCATTTAATTTCTTAACATATAAACAATTAAAAGAACCTAATAAAAATAATACAGAACAAAAAGTATCATGAAGTTTGAAAGTGTTTGCATCAGTTTCACAGCCTCAGATAGCATATAGCCTCAGGTACATTGAAAATAATGTCTAAATTAGCTTTAAAAGAATTTTGTATACTAATAAAAATGTGTCAAAAAATGGAAATTATCCAAAATGTCGATGACAAGATTGTTTAGAGGGAACAGATTGAGCAGGGATTTTGTGTAACCACTGTTATATAGTTCCAGTATAGTCTTACATAACCTGTGAGCCTTTGAAAAGTGAAAGAAATTGAGTAGAGAGAAAGGAAACTAAAGCAAATGCCCCAGCACAAAAGTAAGCCAGGGGGTTCAATACCCTCACCTCAATCAATTAATCAACTAACAGAATTGATTAGATTTTTAATTTTTTTAAAGCTTGTTTATACCTGTGATCCCTTTATCAAGTTTGAACTCCTCCTTATTTGGGTTAATAAGGGAACAGCTGATTGGCTAACCAAACAGGTTAACTATGGATCTGAGGGCTTAACATGGTGGAGAAATTTGTCATTCTTAGTCCAAAGGGGTCCAGCCAAGCAGTGAAAAATAGGGAATTTTCTTCCAGTATGGGAATTAAATATTCCAAATTGAGCCAAACCCCTGAGAGGAAACCACTCTCGAAGAGAGGAAAGAGTCTCTACCTATCTCTCTTCTTTTTCCACCCTTTTCCATTGAAAAAGGACCAGAACGGTACAATGAATCCAAAGAGGAGTAGAGATACATACCAATGACAAACATAGACAAATATCAATACAGACACAGAAGGTAATCACATTACAGAGGAAGAAGTATGACTCTTTTAGTGGAGAGAATGCCAACTCTTGATTCTTGAAAGATATCAATTATCAGAGTCTAGCAGACTTACCTTCAGGATCTTAACTCTATGAAAAGAGAAAAAGACTTTCCCCTCCCACTCCCAGTGCCAACCAAGATTCATGAAGTTCTCCTTTATCCTGTGTTAATTACACCTGTGTCTCACAACTATTGCACTTTTAGTTTGTGCCTCTGCCCTCAAGGACCTCCTGTTTTCCTTCATAGATGAGTATTTGATTATAAGAACACTTTTATACTGTAACCAAGACTCCACACTTTAGGAACAATAGACATAGGGTTCAACTGGATGAATGTCATTTTGTCTCCCCAAGGATTTATTCCAAAATAAAGACAGTCAGATAGAAATGCTTATCTTAGAAAAAAAACCAGATTTGATAGTTCTAACTGAGCAATAACTGTGATTTGGCTTAAGTATATTTTAGTTCATGTTTTTATTGCTTTAAAAAATTCCTTATTTTCTATACCTTACCCTTTTCAAAAGATGTAGAAAAGCTTCTTCTTTCTCCACCTAAAATGACACTGTAATTTTTAAAAAATGAATTCACTAGTCTTGAATAATGCATCATTTACCTCTGTGAAATATAATCCTTTTGTCTAACATTTTGGTTTGGAAGCATATGTTCTTTTATAATTCGTTAGTATGGCACGGTCATAAAGCTGCAGAAAATGGAATATATAATTCCCTTGTTTGATAGAAGGACTAAACATGTTTTGAAAAGAGGGTCCTTTTTCAGTAGACCATCAATAAGTGTATGCTATTAGTAAGGTCAGCTTCAAATCAGCCTGAGTTGAGTGGTTCGTGACCAATAACAAATTTATAAAACAGCTTGTTTTTCTCCCCACACTGAGGAATGACATCAATTTTTCATTCCGCATGAAGTCTCTTCAGCAGCCCAAAATTAGATCTGTGCTTTTTGATGATGCTACATGACCATCTTAGAGCTGTAAAAGGAAAGGAGTACCAGGATTTCTATATTTGCCAGCAGTCACAGAAGAAATTCACAAGAGCAACAGTGACTTCTGTGTAAGCACTTATTTACCCATTGCCACAATGAGTAGAAATAAAGCCACAGCAAAGAGAGGCAGCACTCTCATCACACTGAGTGTGTGCTAGGAGTTAATGAAAGAACCCCCTCCCTTTTTTTTTTCATTTTACAAACTGGTTCATCTACTTTCTTTTCCAATTAAAACTCAATGTACCAGATTTTAAGTGGGTTATCAAGGTTTCCTTGCCTTACCTCAATTTCCTCATCTATAAAATGGGAGAAAATCATAGCTGTAATACTTACCAAACAGGGTGTAAGGAGCAAATGTGATATAAGTAAAATGGTCTGCAAATTTTAAACCTGTAAATATCAGATTTATAAATGATCAATTATGGATCACTTTGAGCTCCAATCCATAGGATCAGTGTACACACCAGTCAACTAATCCCCAACTAATTGTTTTAACTCTAATTCTATTCCCCCACTTCTAATCTCCCTTTCCTGGCCTAGATGCTAAGAAGAAAAAACTCAATGGTATGCTTATGGAAAATCATCTTTCAAACCTTCCTGGGATAGAGGTGTTAGAAAGAAAATTTAAAAAACAGTTTTTCTTTTGAAAAAGGAAGCAAATGAAAAAGACCAGCTGAGACACAAATACAAATTTATGAAAGAAAATCCTACTAAGACAATTATATCTTATTGTTGCCTTTCTTCATCCAAAAGACCTTCTCACCTCAGCAAGCTTGAAAGCCTCTCAGATTACCCAGGGAATAAAATTAGATGTAGTGGACAAATTATACCCCAATCTTTCAAAAGGCAAATACCAATATATTTCCTTTTTCAAGGGAAAAGAACTAGCATGGAGCTACATTCCTTAAGCACTAAATAGGGTATTTTTAAAAACCAGTTTAAAGGTTTCCTTTTTTTGTCTTCTGCACCTACCTGCAAGCCAAAAGGGATATATTAGTCTACTTGTGTGAACATATAGATAGGCAGAGAAGAAATACTTTTAAAAGGAAATGAAATATTTTTAAAGTGTTAGGATTAAGGAAAGGGATCTGAAGGGGGGAAATCCAATTAAGCTTTGATTTCTGCATGTCTCTACATGGGTACAAATGGCATGTTCTATTTCTGTACTGGCAAGCTGTTCTGTATCTCCCTTTTGGCTATGATTTTAGTACTTTATTTTTCAACTGAGTAACTCAGCTTCCTCATCAGCAGGAGCAACTGTCCACAGAATGTGCTTTTCCAAAACAAGAAACCCTGTTTGGGAAGAAATAGCATTTGAAATCCTCTCACTTTTCCTCTGTGGAGTATTTTTCTTTTTTGAGGCAAAATGTTTTTAGAATACCAAATTACAAGAAATGCAGTTTTTAACTAGATAAGCCTCAAAGCTATATTTCTGACTTGTCTTTTCAAATTTCTAAATGCATTTTAATGTAGGCACTTGGAA
Organism: Vombatus ursinus; assembly: GCF_900497805.2. Lineage (NCBI taxonomy): Eukaryota > Metazoa > Chordata > Mammalia > Diprotodontia > Vombatidae > Vombatus > Vombatus ursinus. The sequence goes on from NW_020954610.1 coordinate 35,122,547, forward strand.
TAAAATGTAATCTATTTTATCACATACATATACAGTAAAACAATAGTAAAATGAATAAGAAATTATTTACCTGAGAAGGAACACACTCTATTAAATATTCTTCAATATATTTCTCTCATAGCAAAGAACCTCTCCCCTTACACTCACTCCACCCCTCCAAAATCAGGGTTTTTCCTCTAAAAAAGCTCAGTTATCTGTTTTGGTCTTCATAAAAATGTAACCCTGGCTGCTGCTGCTGCTGCTGCTGCTGCTATGAGCCTTCTCCGTCTCCAGTCTCGGAGGATCCTTGAACTGCTGTTTGTACTCTTGTGTCTTCTCTCCTCTGTTCAGCTGGTCTCCACAATGTGGTCCTAGTTTTCACTCTTGCTCTTGCTAAATGCTCCTCTCACTTTCTGTGTTTGGTCTATAGTTGATGTTTTTGCGGGTTTATTTGTATTCTGTCTCTGTGATTCCTCATTCCCACCTTTTTCCCCCTTCCTCCCTCTCTTTTTCTTTCTTACCTTGGCCCTCCTTTCCCATTCACTCCTTGTTTCTTGCAATCTTTGTGCTTTCAGGACAGGATTAACTCTAACTGCTGCTTTTGGTACTGTTCAAATGGCGACTGCAAAGCTCAGCCAAGCTTTCAAGTGCCACCTACTGAATGTTTTAGGAATATTTTCTGAAGGACTGGAATTTTTTGGTCATGTAGGCAAAGGTAATCATTTCTTTGCAAAGCATTGTACTTCTGCTGATTTATTTATACTCATTATGATGCATCACTACATTTATATTGTGATTGCTGCTAAACACTCCTTTCTTACTTCAAATACTTCACTGAATCCCATATCCCAGTCTTCCAAAAGCCAAATATCACATAGAACTATCTTTATTTTATAATTGATATTAACCACATGAGCTTTCTTTTCTGTATTCAACTATGGAGTTCATGCCCACTCTTTTATATGACACATGTTGCTCTACTAATATATAATTAATAAATACAATAATTCCACTAAAGGAAAATTTGGTATGTTCACATTAATAGAATGACTAAAGCTAGTAGTACTAGAAATCCCTCTCCATTCAATAGCTTCACAGTAAAATTGCTAGAAAATGAGAGTAGTGCATATTTTCTAGATTCTATTTTAGCAATCTTTTATCAAAGGAAGATTTATTAAGAATCAGAAATATAGGAAGTATTCCTATTTATGAAAATATTTCCATTTTTAGAAAATGCTTATTTGGAATGTTAAAAAATATTACCAAATACGAAGCCCAAATGTCAGGACTTTTCTTTTTTACTAAAATATAACCTCCTTTAAAAAATCAGCCAGCATTAAGATATCACTGGATTATAGTAATGAGTTTTTGCTATTACAAATCTGAAGATAATTTACAAAGCATATAGCATTTCCACAAATAAATTATTTTTTCTTTACTTAACCCTATAAAAAATTAGATTTTGGTCATTTTTGCATCAGAAATAAATAGTTTCTTAACTTTTCTAATTTACAGCTTTGTGTTCTCTATACCATGTTATTTGTGAAGTTATCATTAACAATAAACAGCCATCAGCAAGCATTTATTAATTGGTCACTGTGTCAGGAATACTTGGAAAGACAAAAAAACAGCACCTGATCTCAAGGAGCTCAAAATATAATGAAGTATATGACATGCAAATAACTATGTGTATATATAGATACGTGTGTGTATATACATATATATAGTCAGTCAATAAACATTTATTACTATGTGCCAAGCACAGTGCCAAGCCCTGGGAAAACAAAGACACTAGTATCATCAGATCACAGAATACGTGGCATGAAATAAAATGCAAGAAGCAAAAGGTAGGAAGGGGCCAGGTTATGAAAGGCTTTAAAAGCTAAACAAAGAGCTTTATATTTGATCCTAGAGGTAATGGGAAGCCACTTGAGTGTATTAAATGGATGGTGATATGGTCAGACTTGCCTTTTAGGAAAATCAATTTGACAGCTGAATGGAAGATAGGTTTGGAGTGGGGAGAGATTTGAGGCAGGGAGACCAACCAGCGGCAATTACAATAGTTCAGGCATGAGGTCACAAATGCTGCTCCAGGGTGGCTGTAGAATTAGAGGACAAAAGGAAACAGGTGAGAGAAGAGATGTAAGGAAGTAAGAAATAAAAGGACTTGAAAATTGATTGGATATGGGATGTGAGAGAGAGTAAGGAGCAGAGGATAACACCTAAGTTGCAAGTCAAGGTGATTAGAAGGATGGGTGGTACCCTCAACAATGATAGGAAAGTTAGGAGGGTAGGAATTGAAGGAAAAGGTAATGAGTTCCATAGTATTGAGGGACAAGACAAAAGGACTCAGGATAGAACCTGAAGGAAATCTGTGGTTAGAAGGTGTAGTCTGGATAAAGATCTAGCCAAGGAGACTAAGAAGGTGAGTCAGTTTTGCCAGACAGGCAGGCGAAAAAGCATTTATTAAGTACTTTTAGGTATTACATACCAGAAAGTGTGATAAGTGCTGGGGACACCAAATACTAGCAAAAAGATAGTCTCCACACTTCTGGAACTTACTTTTTAACGAGGGAACACAACACAAAAATGGGAGCTGAAAAGAGGCAGGAGAGAGACAAGATGTCAACTCTGAAGCAGAGCTGGGAGGAGAATGAAGGATGGCCAGCCTTCATTCACCCCTCCCCAAAAAACAGGCTTCAGAAGAGACTTACCCGAAGGAGAATGACATGGCAAAGGGAAGTTTTGGGATGAAAAGCCAACTTAGAGTCAGAAGCATAGCCAAGGTGGAATGAAGACAGAGAAAAGTTTCACAAAACTAGGAGAGAAGAGTGTCTTGGAGAAGAAATGGTCAACAATGGTAAAGTATAGAGAAATCCAGAAAGCAGAGAATTAAAAAAGGGTGAGATTGTTAGATATGGCAATTAAGATATCATTGTTAGTTTTGAAGAGACCAGTTTCACTTAAAAGATAAAATCGGAAGTTAGATTGCAGGGAGCTCCAAAGCAAGAGAAAGGAAATGAAATAGAGGTACCCAGGGCAGATAACTTTCTCAAGGATGTTAGCTGGTTAGGGGAGAAGAGGTATAGGATCCCTAGTGGGAGGGCTAAAATCAAGCAAGGATTTTTCAAAGATGGAGGAAACATGAGTTTGTGGGTAGGCAGTAGGGAAGAAGCCAATAAATAGGGAGAGATTAAAGAGAAGAGAGAGAGGGATGATAATGAAGGAAATCTACTAGAAAATTTAGGAGAGAATAGGATCAAAGATACATGTAGAGGGATTTGCTTTGGCAAGGAAAAGGGTCAACTCTTCACATGAGACACAAGTGGAAGAGGCGATAATGGGGAAAGACATTTGAGTGATGTAATAAAAGTAGGAGGGGAGAACTAGGAGCTCTTGGTGAATGGCCTCATTTTTGAGGGAAGAGAGATTTGAGGGCCTATTCTTAATTTCTTCTCAAGATACCATGAGACAACAAATTGTCAGGAAAAGAGCAATTCAGGTAAAAGTAAGCAAGGAATAAGCATTTATTAAGTGCTGACCACATGCCAGGCACTCTGCTAAGCACTTTATAGATATTATCTTATTTGATCCTTACAACAACCCTGTGAGGTTGTGCTATTGTTGTTGTTCAGTTGTTTTGGTAGTGTTTAATTCTTCATGACCCTATTTGGGATTTTCTTGGCAAAGATATTGGAGTAGTTTGCCATGAGTAACTGAGGCAAACAGGGTGAAGTGACTTGCCCAGGATCACAGGGCTATTAATTATCTGAGGCCAGTTTTGAATTCAGGTCTTTCTGACTATAGGCCTAGGGCTCTATCCACTATTTAGAATCACAAGGCCTGGGTATAAGTTCTGAATCTGCCACTTACTAGCTGTTTCATGGGTGGCATCTAGGTGCCTAGATATAGCGCTGACAGTTACTAGCTGTATTACCCTGGGCAATTCAGTTAACGCTATTTGCCTCAGTTTCCTCACCTGTAAAATGAGTCACACTACAATATCTTTGCCAAGAAAACTCCGAATGGGTTCACGAAGAGCCAGACAGGATTGAAAATGACTGAACAATGACAAAGTTCTTTCATCTCAGAATCTATTTTAAAAAGTTGTTTTCTTCAGTGGATTTTTCTACCTCCTTTTCCATTTGACCAATTCTACTTTTTAAGGAGTGTTTTCTTTTTCCATTTTTTGTGCTTTCTTTTCCAAGCTGTTGACTCTTTTTTCATGATTCTTTTGCATAACTCTCATTTCTTTTCCTAGTATTTCTTCTATCTCTCTTATCTGATTTTTAAAATCCTTTTTAAGCTCTTCCAGGAGGGCTTTTGAGACCTGGGACTAAATCATATTTCTCTTCGAGGCTTCACATGTAGTAGGCCTTTTAACTTTATTGTCCTCTTCTGAGTTTGTGTTTTCATCTACCCTATGGCCATAGTAGCTTTGTATGGTCAGGGCTTTTTTTTTTTGCTTTTGTTTGTTTGTTTGGTTGGTTTTTTGCTCATTTTCAGCCTATTTTGTTACTTTTAAAGTTGAGCTCTGCTTTTAGGGCACAGAGGGCACTGTCCCAAGTTTCTTAAACTGGGAATCAAGAGGATGGTCATTGGCTTGCTGTGTCAGGGCCTTTGGGGCTCGAATTTCACCTGCCGTACTAGAGTTACCCGGCCTGATCTAGCCAGCTGTGCTGGAGGCCTCTGGACCTGCAGACCTGGCCACTAGCCTGCTGCACTGAAGCTAGAAGCCTCACAACTGGCCCACTCTGCCGCTGGCCTGTTGAGCCAGAAGCACAGGGCCTCGGTTGCTGATATGTGCAGGGACTGGGGGCCTCCTACTGGCTTGCCCGGACACTGCCCTGCTAAGCTGTGCTCTCCTTTTACCTAAGTAAAACAGACCTCTCCTGCAATCCTGTTAAGTTATCTTGGGCAGGAAAAATGTTTTACCTCATCCTTTTGTGGGTTCTATCACTCCAGAATTCATTTTGAGATGTGATTTCAAATTGTTTCAAGGGAAACTGGGGAGAGCTTAGGCAGCTTCCTATCATTTTGCCACCATTTTGACTCTGCCTCCTCATAATCTATTTTAACATCTGTGAAATGAAACTGATAATCCTTGTGTTACCTCTCTCAAAAGATTGCTGAAAGGCTCAGTAATGCATAATGTATGTAATGTACACAAAAGTACTTGCAACAAAGACACAGTGGCACTTCTATTCTATACTCATGCCTCTCCTCATCTCCATATGGAAACTCCTCTGCTCAGCAGGACAGAGTACGGTGATTCCCATGGTTTGCAGGCATTCACCAAGTTAGACTGTTCTGGACTCCACATGGGCAGGAATTCTTATGCCCTTAGAGGATTGGGAAGTTACATCAAAAGAGGCTGGAACCAATCAGATACTGGGGACAACTTTGTTGCCTTTAAGGAAAAGTAATTTCTGTTGCATGTGGGAGGGTGGAAGCCTGGTAGATATTGGTCCCTATTACAAGATTGTCAGCAATATTTTCCACAATGAATTTTCTACTTAAGACTTTTATATTGACTTGTTCCAGCGTTCATTGACACTGGACAATCCCAGTTCTTTTGCCTAAGATTAAAAGAATAAAGGGAGAGTGGGATAAGATGGTTTGTGGCCATTAGTTTGTGGCCATAGTTGGAGGGTGTTTGTAGAAGCTATTGAATACCTAGGAAGGCAGCCAGGTGGTGCAGTGGATAGAGCACTGGACCTGAAATCAGGAAAACTCATCTTCCTAACTTCAAATCTGTCCTCAGATATTTACTAACTGTGTGACCCTGAGAAAGTCATTTGACCCTCTTTGCCTCAGTTCCTCATCTATAAAATGAACTGGAGAAGATAATGGCAAACCACCCCAGGATCCTTGCCAAGAAAACCCAAAATGGGGTCACAAAGAGTCAGACAAGACTGAAATGATTGAAAACCCACAAATTGGTAACTCTGAGTGTTGATTAACTCAATCAGCAAAATCATCCCAACCTACTTAAAGTGTCAGGATGTTATCACTCATACTTTAACCAAGTGAGACTATTTCTCTGCTGAATCAATCATTATAGGCTGGAAATTACCTCAATCAATTAAGATGTCCTTGAAAACCATTGGATCAATTAGAATAGGATTGCACAGATCGTTGAAGAAATTTGATTATACCCAATGAGTTGCCTATAAAATATCAGACCAGTTTAAAACCTAAAGATTTAAATATGTAACACTAGCAGTCCTGGTCCCCTGAAGACCAAGTAGGTTAGATTTCACCACTCTCCCAGAGTTTTCTGGTAGTTATCTAATTCTTCCCCTATTTTTTCTCCCTTAAAAAGTCCATTAAAATCCTCTTTCTCTCCTCCTAATTAACCCATTTTGTTTGTTAGCTTTTACAGTTCATTGCCTGCTCTTACTTCTAAAATGAATTTTGATACCAGTTATCTTACTTTTTCTTAATTTGTTTCAATCTTTTGATTCTTGAATTCAGTAGAGTTGTCTAGAAGTAATTCTTTCTATCCCTTAGTAGTGAAGTGTATCTCTAAGCCACAATGGAGTATTTGTTGGGGATCTGGGATCCTCTGCATCCTAGTATGCTGCCATCTTCGCATTCTCACTAATCTTGAGTATCTCCCTGTCCAATGGCAGTTTCCTTGCTGCCTATAAACACAGCTATGTCTACCCTATTAAAAAAAACAAACAAACAAACCACTCCATTCAACCACCTCTACTAGCTATCATCCTATATGTCTTCTCTCTTTTGTGGCTAAATTCTTTGAGAAGCCTGTCTATAATCAATTCCTCCACTTTCTTTCTTCTCACTAAATTCTTAATTCTCTTCAGTCTGGCTTCAGACTTCATCGTTCAACTGAAACAGCTCTCTCCCAAGTTACCAACCATTTCAAATCTAATGCCCTTTTCTCATTCCCCATCCTTCATACAGGCCTGCACAACACAGGACCCCCAGGTCACTTGCAGCCCGCCAAAGCAGCCCACAGGGTTGTGTAGGCCTGTTTTACACCCTCTACATTTTTCGTGGGCCACCCAAAATTCTTTGGTGGGCTGCAAGTGGTACATGGGCCATAAGTGGCATGCAGGTCATATGTTGTGCAGGTCTGCTTCATGATTTCTCTGAAGCCTTTTCTCCTCCCAGAGCTGTTCTTGACCTTCTGGACTTCACCACTGTGCTCCCATGTGAGGTACCTTCACCTCTGACACCTTCCAGATTTTAAGCTCCATTTTATGTATTGTCTACCCCAATTAGAATGTAAGTTATTTGAAGTCAGGGACTATCTTTTTGCTTCTCTCTGAATCCCCAGTAATTAACCCTGTGTCTAGCACATAATAAGCACTTAATAAAATCCTTCAAAATTCATTCCTTCCTTCATTCTCTCCTTCCTTCCCTTCTTTTCTCCCTTCTTCCCTCCCTCCTTCCTTCCTTCCTTTATTCTAATATTTCTTTTCATCACATAGAGTCATTATTCTATTTAATATATTCTAGTTTTCAGGGCATCTATTACATGAACAAGTTTTACCACTTTCTTTCTTAAGCTATTTATCTTCTTTCCATTTTTTTCCACCAGAATTTTTATTTCATTTTTTTAACTTTGTTTCTTCTGGGTATTCATATAAAATTCATTTTTCTCTTTTGAATCACTGCTACAATTATTATACATTATTCCGTCCTTCTTTGGGGGTCTATCTAGATCTAAAAATTTTTTTTGTATTGGTCAGTGTTTACTTTGATTGACTCTTCTCTAATTCTATTTCTTCAATTAAGGCTTTGTAACAATGCCAGGCTCTAGCCCCTGCTGCACTTTTGGATGGTGACAGAGTCCAATATTATCTAATATCAACTGGTTCCTCCCTGTGATATAACAATTCTCTTATCCTTTCAGGACTGAAACTTCCCTCAATATATATTCCAAATATCATACTCCCCTCAATATATATTCCAAACTTTATCTCCTCTGTCCCCCTGCAACAACTGCTTCATCTCAGCTTACTTCAAAAGAAAAGGCCAACCCCAGTAGGTAATCTATTCCACACCTCGAAATTTATAGCCAATGTCCTCCATTTTCTTTTCCTTTGCTCTTGTCTCTGAGGAAATGACAAGTGAATATTTATAACTGAATTACCAAAAGTACTTCAAATTTAATATAAAATGAATTCATATCTACCCCTCCCCAACCTACTCTTTCCCTGTTTCCATTGATGGAGCCAGCTTATAGCTCCATAACCTTTCTAAATTCTTGTTCTTGGGTCACATAGGCACTACTTAATTCATGTCTTCTTTATCTTTTGTTTTTAGCAAAGAAATCCATCTATCCAAGTCAATAGCAAAACAGAAAAAAAAAAGAAAATAAACATATAAGAATATATACCAGACAATAGGATGTGAATGAGCTCTTTTCCAAAGGAGAAATTCTCTGAAAATATCTAGTATAGCAGGTGGTAGATAGGATCATGATAGAGATTGACAGCTTCTCTCATATCTCCTCTTCTTTGGAATGTTTTTTCTCTTCATGGCTCTGAAGAGAAGTTGGAATCCTACACATCTTCTCTCTTGATACTGGAAAGTAGAAAATTCAAAGAGAATGAAGAGAATGAATCTCTCTTCTCCCTCCTATCACCAAGTCTGTTCCACCCCCCACCCACCCCCACTTCCTATAAGCTTGGAGCATTGATCTCTGCCAATGAAAAAAGAGTTTCATACAGTTTCATAAGAATGGGCTTGGGTTACATTCCTCCCCTGGGCCAGAATTCTTTGCAGTACCTCAAAAAGATCGGTTAGGGCAAGTCCAAAACCTGATGTAGTAGCTAGGTGCTATTTCCAGAACCAAGCACTGAGTCTGTTGTGTTTTTCTTTCCCCAAAACATCAACCTTTTCCCCTGCAACCCCCCCCACACTCACACATACTTTCAGCATTCTCTAAACAACCATATAGTTAGGGATGAATTAGAACATAAATGGGAAGCAAACAAAACAGTTCATGAGATAGAGACAGTCCACAGTAAGAATATGGTGGCTGGTAATTTTTTTTATAAGAGGGAACAGGAAAAGATCCTTGCTTAGATATAGAGAGGAGCAATTCATCAGCACCTTCCCTTCAACATAGCAACTGAGTTGTCTCACTCAACCAGATATAGTTCATAATACTGCACCTATACCACAGAAAGCATCTCTGTTATCATTGTCTCTCATCATCCCTCTGAATGCAGGCACTGAGAGAATATATCAGGGGTACTAAGGAGATTCACATGTCTCCTCTCAAGATGACCACCATTTACCTTTTGAATAATCTTTCCCTCTCTCCTTTTCTTCCCAGGAATAATCTCTGCAAAACAATCTCTCTCTCTCTCTCTCTCTCTCTCTCTCTCTCTCTCTCTCTCTAAACACACACACACACACACACACACACACACACACACACCTCAGCGGCTTCGGGAATTTTTCCACATAATATCTCGTGCTGTGCATCCTGAGATTGCTGAGCCTTGTAATGCAGAAATTATATAAGATCCTAACTTTGCTTTTCTTTTAGTAACTAAGCTTCTGGTGGTTTCTTTTTTTTCCCACTACTAGTGCAATGCTGCTATTCTGGGGAAGTTCATCTTTGATGAAGTTTTTCCATTGACATTTAAAAGCACATTACATGGAAACTGGCAAAAGAGAAGAATAACTCCCTTGACGTCTCAAAAGGAGGTCTTTGTGTGATGAAAGCATCAAATATACATGTCTGAGATAACAAGCAGTCTTTGGTACACTCTTCCTCTGTTATCCAGACAGATACTTCTTTTGTTCTCCAAACAGGCTGTTATCTGAATAACCCTCAGTTATGTACAACAAAATAATATTTACCAAAGCAAAAAGTTAGCTCCCAGAGGGCTGATGCCCCTTGCATTTTTCTCTCTTTGGGTTGACCGAAAAATTTTCATCACTGAAACATTTGAAGTCATCCTGAAAAAAAAAATAAGATAAAACTCAGTTGGGAAGTTCTATTTCTGGGCCAGTGGCCTGAGGATACCTATAAATGTAGGTGCAAATGAAACACAGATGGATCTACCAACAGAGTTATTTTTGGCTTATACAATTGTCGTTAAAACATTATGTACCCTGGCCCAGGATTTCACATCTCCCCTTCTGGCTATATGCCAGGGAAGCTTAACAGTAGAGAATAGTGAGGTAGCAAACATATTCCAAGCATTCTTCCCGTCACCCAGTCAAGAGAGCATTTTTGGGTTGCATTCAAGTCATTGGGGGTAGGCAGTACATTTTCACTAATCCAGAGCAGGAAATCTCAAGAAGAGTAACTTGAACTGGGATTAACTGGATCAATGCTGAAATTAGTCAAAATACTCTATTTCCTAGGTGAAAAAACTGAGGCCCAGCCCCTCGCTCAAAATCAGCAATGAGATAATTTGTGGCATGTTAGTTCCAAAGAACTTTGGAGAGAATTAGGATCTTAGAGCTTACTGAGTAGTAAAATCATACTGGTTTCAAGGCAGATGTGCTCTTTTGGGTCTCAACATGACAAATTTTCATATTGTATTCTCTTTATAGAATGTAAGTTTTTGTGGCTAGTCTGATGAGAACACACCTTGGTTACTCAGAGACGACATCACTTCTTCATTGACAGAAGCTATGCCTTCCTCAATGCAGCCCAGGATTACATTAGCTTTGGGGACTGTCACATCAAACCACTAACTCACTTTTGCTTGTAGTTTACCCCAAGCATTCATTACCCTCCCACTCCTAGAGAGTCATCCCATGTGAGAAAAAGTATTTTTTTAGAAAGGAAAAAAAAAATCAGCATGACTAATTGATACATTGAAAAAATCTGAAGACTTGTAATATGTAACAACTGTGCACCTCTCACCTCCATGACAAAATAGGTTGGGAGTGTCTTCATTTGAGTTCTGCTTGACCTTTATAATTTTGTTAAATTTACTTTTGAATTTTTGTTGCATGGCTGTTCTTTCCATTTATATTATTGTAGCCATTGTTTCCATTGTTTTCTTGGCTCTGCATACTTCACTTTGCATCAATTCATTCAGATTTTCCCAGACTTCAGTTTTCCAGATGGCACAGCTAAGACAGGGCTGGGCTTGAAATCAGGACAGACTTGAGTTCAAATGCAGTCTCAGACACTTACTATTTGTGTGACCCCGAGCAAGACAATTAGCCTCTGTTTGCCCCGTTTCCTCATGTGTATATTGGGATAATAATCGCGCCTGTCTCACAGGGTTATTTTGAAGACCAAATGAGATAATAATTATAAAGCACTTCCTCATTGCCTGATGCCAAGTGCTATATAAACGTTAGTTATTATTATCATTATTGTTCATTATTCATCATACACAACATTTCTCACAGCACAGAAATATTCCATTACATTCATGAACCACAATTTCTTTAGCCATTCTCTAAGTGATGGGCATCAACTTTGTTTCCAATTCTCAGCTAGCACAAAAAGTGCTGCTATAAATATTTTGGAATATATGCAGACTTTCTTCTTATTGATGGCCTCCTTGGGGTTTAAGCCCAATAATGTTTAATTCATTAAGGTATGGATATTTTAGTCACTTTATTTGCATAATTCAAAATTGATTTCCAAAATGGTTATACCATTTCACAGATTTACCAGCAATGTATTAGTGTGCGTATTGTTCCACAACCCTTCCAACATAGACTGTTAACATTTTTTGTCATTTTTACCAAATTGCAAAGTGTGAAGTGAAAAGTCAGAGTTGTTTTTATTTGCATCTCTTTTATTATGAGTGATCTGAAGCATTTTTATATGGTTGTGAATACTTTGCAATTCTTTTGAGAATCATTTGTTCATATTTTTTAACCATTTATCTCTTGGAGAATGGCTATTATAGTAATTGGTATTGTTATTGCTTAAATGTCTTGGATACCAAACTTTTATCAGAGAAATTTGATATGAAGATTTTTTTTTCCATTCAACCACTTCTCTTCTTATTCTGGATGCATTAACAACTGTGCAGAAGATTTTCAGTTTCAAATAATGAGTTATCTATTTTATCTTTTGTCATTGCCTTTATCTCTTCTATTAAGAATATATTTACCTGTAACAGTGAGAAGTATATGATCTGTTTCTCTTCTCATTTTTTTTAATTGTATGATCTTTAATAATAAGAGCACATATCCATTTAGAATGTATTGTGGAATATGGTGTAAAGGTATTGGTCTAAGCCTAATATCTACCAGACTTTCCAATTTTCTTAACAGTTTTAATCAAATAGGAAGTTTTTCCCCTAGGTAATTTGTGTTTTCTCAAACACTGAATTATTGAGTTCTATTGTTTCTGAATCTCCATATTGTTAAGTGGTATTGTAGCTTGGCTTATGATCTAGAAGGTGGGAAATCTTTACTTTTTTATTTTTATTTTTTGTTCATAATTCATTTTTAAATTTTTTAAAAAATGTTTATGCTGGTTTTTTTCCTAATTACATGTAAAAACAAATTTTAACATTCATTTAAAAATTTTGAGTTCCAAATTTTCTCCCTCCCTCTTTCCGTTCCCTACTCTCTAAGCTAGTAAGCAATTTAATAAGGATTATTTATGTACAATCATGTAAAACATATTTGCATATTAGCAGTGTTGTGAAAGAAGAAACGGACCAAAAGAAAAACAATAAAGAAAATGAAAATAGAATGCTTCAATCTGCATCCAGAATTCATCTGCTCTTTCTCTGGATATGAATGCATTTTTCCTCATGAGACCTTTGGAATTATCTTGGATCATTATATTGCTGGGAATAGCGAAGTCATTCATAATTGATCATCACACAATGTTGCTCTTACTGTGTACTGTGTTCTCCTGATTTGGCTTACGTCACTTTAAATCAGTCCATGTATGCCTTTCCAGGTTTTTCTGAAAGCAACTTGCTAGTCGTTGCTTATAGCATAATAGTATTCCACCACAATCATATACCACAACTTGTTCAGCCATTCTACAGTTGATAGGCATCCCCTCAATTTCCAATTCTTTGCTACCACAAAAAGGCTGCTAAAACATTTTTGTATGTATAGATCCTTTTCCTTTTTCTTAGATCTCTTTCGGGTATAGACCTAGTATTGCTGGGTCAAAGGGTATGCACAGTGTGATAGCACTCTAGGCATAGTTCCAAACTGCTCTTCAAAATGGTTGAATCAATTCACAACTTCACAGCAGTGCAATAGTGTCTCAATTTTCCCCTATTCCCTCCAATATTTATCATTTTCCTTTTTTTGTCATATTAGCCAATCTAATCTGAGGTGGTATCTCAGAGTTGTTTTACTTTGCATTTCTCTAATCAATAGTGATTTTGAGTATTTTTTTTAATAACTATAGGTAGCTTTGATTTCTTCACCTAAATACTGTCTGTTCATATTGGGTTTAAGGAAACCCAAATCACTCTTACTCTCATTGACTGGTGAACAATAGGTCCCAAGCAAAGCCCACTTGGTCATTGTTTGGGCCCTGATTGGCTCAGAGTCAATGTAAAGAGCAATTGTTTCTGTTTTGGCCAGAAACCCTGAGGGTTTTCCCCTCTCAGATTTTTTTTTTTTTGACTAGGTAAAAGAGGCCATTCTCTCCCTCATTTCTTAGCTAGCTTTAATCACTGGAATTGCCTCAGTCAAACTGAGACCTGTTAAAGACTTTAAAAGCCAAGTTTTAAAAGCTTTAAAAGGCCAAGGTCTCCCACTTCATCCAAGCCATCTCCAGTCATCCTGATTTATATCTTGCCACTGAACCCAGATGGCTCTGGAGGAGAGGGTAAGGCTGGTGACTTTGCACAGCTCTCCCTCACTTAAATCCAATTCACTTGCATGTCATGGCATCACCTCCCTGATGTCATGGTCTTCTATGAGAACAAAGGACAAACAACAACAGTGAGTGCAGAGTATTCTTGCATTATTTGAATATCGTTTCCTTTGTATTAGAAGGTCTTCATTCTGACTGATTGTAGAACTTATTGTTTTGAATTGAATTGTTAACTTTAACCACTATGTTTCTTGGAGTTTACAACCTTGGTTCCCCCCCCCCCCCCCAAGGCCATCTGTAAATTCTTTCCATTGGAATTTTATTTTCTACTTTCAGAATTTCTGGGCAATTCTCTTCTATTATTTCTTTCATTATATTATTAAGTTTTTTTGTTCTGTCAAGCTCTTCTGAGAGACCTATGATCCTTAGGTTATCTCTCAAGTTCTGTCTTTTTTGCTTGCCTCGTGAATATATTTTCCTTTAAAGCTATTGATTTTTGTTTATTGTTTTCTAGATGGTCCTTCACTTCTGTGTGTTGTGTTCCCCCCAAGCTATCGTTCTCTCTTTTCTTTCCTTGCTTACCACTGCAGATTCCAGTTTTCTATAATGCCCATAATTTTACTGTTGTCTACTCTGAAAACAAATGGCCAAAGAGTCACAGAGGTTTTGCAACTGTTATTTATTCTGAAAATACCAAAGAACTCAACACAGGTTATTATAACCACAGTTAACTCTAAGGAATAAAATGAAAACAAAGAGCTAACAATGGTCATAAGCATAAAGCTTTCTTTATTCTGTTGGAGGAAGGAAACTAGACACATGTGTTGGGGCCTCCTCAAGGAGGAGACCCAGGGCAGTGAGGCTAAACCTTGATGTATATAGTTGTGGCTAGACAAAGAATCAAACAGTGTGTGAGATGTAACAGCAACAGTGAGGCAAGGTTGCCTAGTTAGAAAAGGTACATTAATAGTAGGGCTTCATGGCTAGGCCTGCTGGTACTTGCTTGAGCTCAAGGGCCATCAGTTCTGTGATTTGGTTGCAGCAGAGTTCATCCAGAGGATGAGTGTAAAGGATTGTTGTTATGCCAAGCTCAAGGTGCAGCTTGCTTGCTGGGCCTTAGCTCTGGAAAACGGTGTATCTTAATAGTAAAAAGAGAGGAGTGAGAAAAGAGAAGGGTGGTCTTGGCATGGGGATCCTGATACTATTTCTGCTCTCATAATTCTCATTTCCCCTTCGAACCACTTGGGAAGAATGCATTGTAGTTCCACGTTCATCTCAAATTCCACGGAGTCTTTTGTCTTATCAAGGGTTGGATCACTTTCCTTTGTTTTATATAGCATTTATTCATAGATGTCTGAACTCATTTACTAGATCTAGAGGCCATGTTTCCTTCTGTTGTTACTGCTTTTTCCTGTTGATTTATCTGTTTATGTTTAAGGTCTTTGGTAATTTCTGAAATCTTTGATAATTTCTGTGTCCACCTTCCCCCCACCCCCGCTTATTTTCCCCTAGAGCTCAATTTCTGATTTCATCCCCTCTGATTGTTTTCTTGGAAGAGCTGGATCTCAAAACATTTCAGCCTCCTCCCACATTAGGCAATTCATGGATCACTAGCCTGGGTCTCTTCCTCCAGCTGATTTTTGGGTGGTCAGAACTAGACCCAGCTGAATGCTATGCTCTTTCCCTCAGGCTTGGAAGCATGCTGCACAACTCCCCCCTACACATTCACATGCACACACAGAATGTCCTATCCTGGTGTCTTTTTTCTCATTCTCTGTTCTTGGCCCTGGTACAAGCAGTTTAGAACTTTACAGAGCTAGTACTACAGAGTTATCTGCCCCAGCACCACCAGCTCTACTGATATTACAGGGTTGTCCACCCTAGCATTACCAGTTCAGAGCATTGCAGCACACATACTACAAGGTTTTGATCCTCCAACAGGCTTTTGTGACCAAGGAGCTGTGACTGCTTGGCTGTCTGTCAAAACCAGGACAAATTTCTGCAGCTTGGAGCTAGGGGTTCCGTAGCAGTGGAAAAGTAGAAGAAGGACTGAGGTGTGGAGGTAGGGTTTGTTTGTTTGTTTGTTGTTTGTTTTATGACCCTGTATCATGCCTTGCTTCTACTAGTGCAACCTCACTGCTGGTAGCTTTGGAAGTGGGTGAGGGGTGTTGAATGAGCTCAGAATCAGTGAACATCAGTTCATGGGTTTTTTATACCTTCTTTTGGATTCTGGGTGTCCTAGATTTTAGAGACAGCTGAAGTCGCTTTATCTTTGGTGCACAATTTCTGTTTTGTAGAGGTTTAAAAGGGGTTTGGGATTAGAGAAAATGTCTAGTCCTCCATATTGTTCTTCAAGTGATCCAGAAGTCCCCCCCCACATCTTTTACAGAAAAATTACTGTCTAATTTTTGTGGGCTGGTCCTGACTCAGTCCAATCTCCTAGTAGTTTAGGTCCAATATTGGAACAAAATGAAGCACTCTTAGGTCATTCAACAGTTAATGAAAAGAGACTTACTTAGTCATAGCAGGAGACAGATATTCAACAGGAGCAGGAATTAAGCACTCATTGAGTTGATTTAGCTGGGCAAAGTTCCCTTGTCTTAGTTACTTATCATGATCTGCCATGATAGGCTTAGGCAACTAGGAAGTGACGTCAACATCCTGAGTCTTTAGTTCCCTGAGCCTAGTAAATCATAAGCATTGTCTGAATACCTTTTAAGGAAAAAAAACTAGCTTAACTTTCGTGGGAGCAGGAATTAGAATATTTTTCCCATACTAACAACTATAAAAACTTCCATTTAGACATTCGAAATTTCTTCTAAGATTTCCTTCAAAGAATCATCTACAAATTGTGTAAACATGTCATCTATAATTTTATCCAAGTCATTGATTTTTTTTTAAAGTTATACATTATAGGACCAGGTACAAATAACTCAACTGGAAGCCTCCTGCTATGCATATTCTTGTGCTGGTTCCCCAGAAATGGCTTCTATATGCTTAACTAACCTCGCTTATTCTAATGGTAAAAAAAAAAAGGAGCTGACTTTAGGAAACTGAGACCATCTCTAGCTCCAACTCTATCTCCTTCTCCTACATCACTCTTTACAATCTAAAAAGCAATAGAAAAAAATTAGTTAACACCCAGGATTGTGAAGTACCTGTTTGGTGTTTTTGGGGGGGAGCTACACCATTAATGGATCCACAAGGTCAAATAGAGAAATGAAGCCCATGTACATGTGAGAAGACCTAGAGGAAAAACGACTGAACACAAAATAACTTTACACAAAAATAATGCACTCAATACACAGTATGACATGAACTTTTAGCTTTTTTTCCCTTTTATTGTGATGAATTTGGATTGAACCACTCACCTATTTACAATGTTATGCCTATAAAGTAAAAAAGAAAAAATGGCCTTTGTTTTTTCTCAGATCTACTACATTTATTAATTGTTCATCTAGAAGATCTGTGAAGGTGAAAGAAATTATAATAGCGTCATGGAATTATAGATCCGGAATTGAAAGATACCTCAATGGCATCTGGTCTAACTCTTTAATTTTACAGATGAGTAAACTGTGGCTGAAAATCATGTGGATAAGAGACAGAGCCATGATTTAAACTGAAGTTATATGATTCCAAGGTCAGTCATCTGTCCATTACGCCACAAAGACAATTAACCCCTTTATAGATGAACTTACAGTTTTCCCCTACTTTCTCCATTTTCTTGCCACATAAAATAACCAGCCAGATTTTGTTGGCATGTTCTCAAATCTGTGTAGCGTTAGAGGACAAACTGAGGAAATGTCTCTGTTAAATGTAGGGTAGCGTGAGCAATGATAAGTGGCAGAGACAGATGACTACTAAGGAAAGAGTAAATGGGAGATTAAGGTTTGCACCGTATAAATGTAACACTGTGGTTTAATAACTGGTTCATTTTAGCCCGTGTTAATATAATAGCTGCTAAAGTCCACATGTTTCCCTCCTCTGCATTTACTTGGGAGTTTATTTTAGGGGGAAAAAGTTACTAACTCAATCACAGTTGTTCCAAAGCCATGGTTGGGAAAATTCCTAACATGGGGAAAAGTTGAGCTATGTGTCTTGTTACATTTATATATATATCTCTAGTTAACCCCTGGCTTCTTTGTCATTGAGATAAAATCCAGATTATTATAAATATAGTAACAAAAAAGAGTAGATTATATAACTGTGGATAGAGAAGCAATGGAAGGGGAAGTTGAGGAAGAGCAGAGGTTTTCTTGGAAATTCCCTCAGTCCTTGGATAGGTGTTTATCCTAGTCATAATCAGCCCAAGTCTTCTATTCCAACATGCCTACAGATCTGATGACCCTCCTCAGTAGCACCGTGCTCTGCTTCTGCTCACTCCTACCTTCTTTTTCATTTGGTGATTACCTGTGGGTTGCTGCTTGTTCCTGGCTCCAGTCTGTATGACCTAGATCCTTCCTCTTCACTTCCAAACCCTCAGAATCTCTATCTGGTTCTAATAAACTCCTCTTTTGTATGAATTCCTCCATGAATGACTATGTCTCTCACATAATAGCTTTAGGTAATTAAAAAAGGTGTTTGAGTTCTGTTCATAATCAGTTCTAATTGATTCAATCAAAGTAATTACTTTTAAGTAGAGCAGGATACTTATTGAAGCCCCATTCTTATTTTCTGAAGTGTTAATATTTACTGTCCTCATCAAATCTACTAGAATGTGTTTGACAAAGTCCACAGTACCTAATCCTTGATCACTCTAAAGTGAAATGAAGAGGTTCTGTATTATGTTTTTTGATTGCCTTCCGCAGTACCTTGTACTAAAGGCTCTAAGGAAAAGGCTGTCTATCAGGGTTCATAATAAAATCTAGCAATGAACATTTTTCCCTCTCCAGTAGATTTAAACTCCCAGTCTAGCAGAAAAATGCTCTGCCATCCAATTCCAATCCCAAGATAGCTTCATTTCTTCCCAAACTGGGGGAAAAAATAACTCCCACAGTCTTAGGTGACAGCAACTCCCTTGAAAGAAAGCCAGTTCAAGTCTTGCTACATTCAAGTAAGAGCATTGGCAGACTATGCAAAATAGCTAGATTATGTGCACATAGCTTACTCACTAAGCATGGTTAACAAACTGAAGACAGTTAATTACACATGCATCACGCTAATGATAATAAAATTTATAGAACACAGCCAAAGGAGTCCTTATGAGAAAATTTATATCTCTAAACACTTTCATTAGCAAGGAAAAAAAAAAAGATGGGGAGAAGGATCAGATTAATTGAGCATGAAATTAATTAGAAAATCAACAATTTTTAAAAAAACTTAACACCAAAATAGAAATCCTGAAAATCAAGGAAGAAATTAATAAAATTGACAATAAAAAAACCACTAAGTTAATAAATGCAATGAGGCACTTCTAAAAATTAGATTAATCACTAGCTAATTTGATTAAAATTAAGAAAAAAGGAAAACCAAATTATCAAGGTTAAAAATAAAAAAAGGTGGGGTGGAGCCAAGATGGCGGAATGAAAGCAGTGACTTGCTTCAGCTCTCCTGCTAACTCTTCCAAATACCTGTAAAAAATGGCTCTGAACAAAGTCTAAAGCAGCAGAGCCCATAGAAAGACAGAGTGAGGCAGGTTTCCAGCCCAAGACAACCTGGATGGTTGACGGGAAGGGTCTCTTGTGCCTGGCTGGGAGAAGACCACAGTTTAGTGTGGACTGCGCAGGCAAAGACCAGGCCTCAGCAAACCTGGGGCAGGCCTCAAGGGACTGAATCACTGGCAACTGTAGCAGTTTCCAGACTTCTCAATCCACAAACTCCAAAGACAACTTAGAAGGTCATTAGGAAAGGTTTGTCGGACCTGGGTGAGAGAGGAGCTCAGTCTGGCCCCCAGCCCTGGCGCAGCCCTAGAGCAGCAGCTGCTTCTGGAGCTCTAGGCTCACAGACAGTAGAGGGGATCAAGCAGCTGATCAGAGGGGGATTACAGGAATCTCTTCACTTGGGCTGAGACAGGATTCTCTTACTTTGCCTGTGTTTGGTCTAGGCTCCAGTTCTGGGTGGTGGTCCTGAGAAGAGAAGGAGTGCTGGCATGGTGGAGCTTGTGGTGGTGGTGGAGAAGGAATCCTTTTCATAGTTCAAAGGCAGAAAAGAGTGCTTGTGGTCACTCATGAGCACACAGCTAGGAAAGGAGTAAACACCTCACCTTGATCATACCATCTTGGAAGAACTGAAAATTTACAGGTCCCGAGAAGTATCTCTGAAAACAGCTGCACAAAACCCCTGAAGTTTGGGACGGTACACCCTCCACACTAGAAGCAGAGCCCTACCTTAACAAAGACTTTAAAAGTCAATAATTGGCTGGGTACATGAGCAAACAGCACCAAAAAACTCAGACTATAGAATTTACTTCGGTGACAAAGAAGATCAAAACATACAACCAAAAGAAGACAACAAAGTCAAAGCTCCTACATCCAAAGCCTCCAAGAAAAATATAAATTTGTCTCAGGTCATGGAAGAGTTCAAAAAGAATTTTGAGAAGCAAGTAAGAGAAGTAGAGGAAAAATTGGGAAGATGAATGAGAGTGATGCAAGAAAATCATGAAAACCAAGTCAACAGCTTGCTAAAGGAGACCACAAAAAAATGCTGAAGAAAATAAAACCTTTAAAAATAGCCTAACCCAAATGGCAAAAGAGGTCCAAAAAGCCAATGAGGAGAAGAATGCCTTTAAAAGCAGAATTGGCCAAATGGAAAAGGAGGCCCAAAAGCTTGCTGAAAAAAATAAGTCCTTAAAAATTAAAATGGAGCAAATGGAAGCTAATGACTCTATGAGAAATCAAGACATTATAAAACAAAACCAAAAGAATGAAAAAATAGAAGACACTGTGAAATATCTCATTGGAAAAATAACTGACCTGGAAAATAACTGACCTGGAAAATAGATACAGGAGAGATCATTTAAAAATTGTTGGACTATCTGAAAGCCATGATCAAAAAAAGAGTCTAGATTTCATCTTTCAGGAAGTTATCAAGGAAAACTGCCCTGATGTTCTAGAACCAGAGGGTAAAACAGAGATTGAAGGGATCCACAGATCACCTCTTGAAGGAGATCCCAGGAGAAAAACTCCTAAGAATCTTATAGCTAAATTCCAGAGTTCCGAGGTCAAGGAGAAAATATTGCAAGCAGCCAGAAAGAAACAATTCAAGTATTGTGTAAACACAATCAGAATAACACAAGATTTAGCAGCTTCTACATTAAGGGCTTGGAATATGATGTTCCAGAGGTCAAGGGAGCTAGGATTAAAACCAAGAATCACCTACCCAGCAAAACTGAGTATAATCCTTCAGGGGAAAAGATGGATATTCAGTGAAATAGAGGACTTTCAAGCATTCTTAATGAAAAGACCAGAGCTGAAAAGAAAATTTGACCTTCAAATACAACACTCAAGAAAATCATGAGGGGGTGAACAGAAAGGCGAAATCATAAGGGACTTATTAAAGTTGAGCTGTTTGCATTCCTACATGGAAAGATGATATTTGTAACTCATGAGACCTTTCTCAGTATTAGGGTAGTTGGAGGGAATGTGTGTGTGTGTGTGTGTGTGTGTGTGTGTGTGTGTGTGTGTGTACACACACACAGAGGGTGCAGGGTGAGTTGAATATGAAGGAATGATATCTAAAAAATAAAATTAAGGGGTATGGGAGGATTATACTGGGAGAAAGAGAAAGGGAGTGGTAGAATGGGGTAAATTATCTCACATAAAACAAACAAGAAAAAGTTTTTACAGTGGAGAGGAAATGGGGGAAGGTGAGAGGGAATGAGGGAATCTTATACTCATAGGATTTGGCTCAAGGAGGGAATAACATACACACTCAATTGGGTATGGAAATCTATCTTATCCTACAGGAAAATAAGGGGGAGGGAGATAAGAGGGGGGAATGATAGAAAGGAGGGCAGATGGGGGAAGGGAATAATCAGAAGCAAACAGTTTTGAGGAGGAACAGGGCCAAAGGAGAGAATAGAATAAATGCAGGGAGCAGGATAGGATAGAGGGAAGTATAGTTAGTTTTTCACAACATGACTATTATGGAAGTGTTTTGCATGACTACACATGTATAAGCTATATCAAGTTGCTTGCCTGCTCAATGAGAGTGGGTAGGGAAGGAGGAAGGGAGAGAATTTGGAACTTAAAGTTTTAAAAACAAATGTTAAAAATTGTTTTTACATGCAACTAGGAAATAAGATATACAGGCAATGGGGTATAGAAATCTATTCTGCCCTACAGAAAATAGAAGAGGAAGGATTTAAGAGAAGGGGGGGTGATAGAAGGGAGGGCAGATTAGGGGAAGGGGTATCAGAATGCATGCGATCTTGGAGGGAGAGGAGAGATGGGGAGAAAATTTGGAACTCAAAATCTTTTGGAAGTGAATGTTGAACTAAAAATTAATTAATTAATTGAAAATAAATAAAATGAAAAAGAGGATTCACAACAAATGAAGAAATAAAGAATATTATTAGATATTATTTTACCAACTCTATGCAAATAAAAATAACAAATGAAATAATTGCATATTTTAAAAATAAATATCCAAATTAACAGAACAAGAAATAAAGAATTTAAACAACTCAATTTTAGAGTAAGAAATTGATCAAGCCATAAATGAACCGGGGGGGGGGGGGGGGGGGGGAGGGAAACACAGGACCAGATGGATTCAAAAGTGAATTCTATTAAACTTTCAAGGAACAATTAAATTTCATTTCTTTAAACTTTATAGGGATGGATTTTGTTTTTCTTTTCTTGGCAAATCCCTGCTATCAGCCTTTAGACTAAGCTTTTTTTTTTTTTTAAGCAACTCTGGAACTAAGTGAAAGATAACTTTCACAGATAAATTATATTATAAACCAACAAAATTTGTATAGTTATTTAAACCATTTTACCATGCTTTTTCTTATAGTTGTGTTCATATAACAACTGTGCATGTGCACACACATGCACATTATTACAAAAAGTGTTTGCAAAAATAGCAAAAAGAGTTTTAAATTTCTCCCATCACACATACATACACATACATGCACACACACACACACACACACCCCCATACACACACGACAAGAAGAGTCAAAACAGAGAAAAAACTAAAGACCAAAGCCTCTAATAAACATTGATGCAAATCTTTTAAATGAAATATTAACAAAAAGCCTACAACATATCACAAAAATTATTTACTATGATAATGGTGGTTAATATTGGGAAAATTTCTGATATAACCATATTAAAAAGAAAAAGAAAGCTTTTGACATAATATAACATCCATTTTGTGTTTTTTAAAACTAGAAAACAAGAATAAATGGACTATTCCCTAAAATAATAAATTGTTTATATCTAAAACAAAAAGGTGAACAAAGTTGTCCCATTTTTACCATTTCTATGTAATGCTGGTTACAGCAATAAAACAACAAAAAGAATTGAAGAAATAAGCACAGGCAAAGAAGAAAAAAAATTACTAATTTTGTAGATGAAATCATAGTATATTTAAAGAAACCTGAAGGGTTTCTTTTGAAATAATTAATAACTTCAGCAAACTTGCAGGATATAAAATAAATCCACATAAATTATCAGTGTTTCTGTTTAACACCAAAGAAACCCAGCAAGAAGGGACAGAAAGGGAAGTTCTATCAAAAACTACTACAGAATACTTAAAATACTTGAGAGTTTACTTACTAACATAGACACAATAATTATATAAATACATCTACTAATCACTATTTACAGATATAGACTGACCTAAATAGTAGATAAATATTAATTGCTCATGGATAATCTGAGTCAATATAATACTACCTAAATTAATGCACTTATTCAATGTCATATCAATCCAATTGCCAAAGGATTACTTTATACATTTAGACATGTAATACCAAAATTCACATGGACGCAAAAAGGTCTTGACCTTTTTTTCTCAAGGGAAATAGTTTTTAAATGTGGGAGCAAAGGGATCCTGGCAGTACCAGATCTCAAACTGTACTACAAATCCATAATTCTCAAAACAATTTGGTACTATTTATAAAAGAGAAATTGATCAGTGAAAGGTATTAGACATACAATATACAGAAACAAATGAACTTTAGTAGTCTAGTGTTCAATAAACACAAAAATCTCAATTATTGGAATAAGGACTCATCATTTCAGGTAAAAATAAACTACTGGAAAAATTGAACAGCATTGTGGAAGAACACAATGATTATTTTTAATTCCAGAGGACTAATGATGATACATGCTATCCACCTATAATGGATTTGGTGCAAAATGAGACATCAATTTAATGGACAGGATCAGTGATGGAATTTGTTTTGCTTGACTGTATATATCAGTTATGAATATTTTTCTTTCTTTTTTTTTCTTCAATGGGGTGGGTATGGGAGGGAGAGAAAATAAATTTCTGTTGATTCAAAAATTAATTTTTAAAAAAGTAAATAAACTGCTGAATACTGCCACCTTGTGGGCAAGATATAACATAGAAGACATTATCAAGTTCACGCATAATCAGAAAAAGGGGTGGATTGATCATGTAAAAGATAGCACATAGGAAGCCCCAAAATTTCCATGAAATATTAAAAGACCTATAGAAGGTTCTTTAGCACATGGGGTAGGATCCTTAAGGAAGGTTGATTTTAAAAGACATGGGAAAAAATTCCACATTATTGAATAAAGTTTCTAAATCTATGAAAAATTTTAGTGCTCATAAATTTCTTTTCTTTCCAAATTTCTTTCCAAATTTATACTTTCACTTTTTTAATCCAAGTAAAAGATGTTCATATTATTAGATCATTTTAGCCAGTCAAGTTCCCTTTTTTGTTGTTTAATGTTAATTATCCCTTAAACATCTGTTTTGAAAATTGAATGAATATGTCATTAATATCTTCATCCAAATCATAGACAAAAAATTGCTAAATAACAAATGAATTACATTAATAGTTAGTATGTGTGTTATGTACACACACATACATACACATACACATATAGATAGATAGATAGATAGATAGATAGATAGATAGATAGATAGATA